>NC_134267.1:37613164-38244114 GCF_031893055.1 Leptodactylus fuscus | reverse complement strand
GAAAGCTCTAGATCTCTACTTTTCAAGGACACCGGAATCCAGTCGATCGGATGTAAGGAGGCGGAGCTACGTCTCCCGGAAGAGAGGCAACTTTAAGCGCGAATGGCTTCCAAATGGGGTGAAATAGGCCCACTATGGGAGGCCGCAGCTCCTCCAAATCAGGTCCGAGAAGCACAATTCTGGTATGGTTTGAAAGGGCGGATTTCTGACTTTCAAACGCTTCTCTCGGATTTTCGATTGGGCAGATAGTACCGGAGCAGACAGTACCGACGCTCACCTACCCGCCACGCCGGGGCCTTTGGGGCTACAGGGTTGATCGACCCCTCGTTGGAAAGCTCTAGATCTCTACTTTTCAAGGACACCAGAATCCAGTCGATCGGATGTAAGGAGGCGGAGCTATGTCTCCTGGAAGAGAGGCAACTTTAAGCGCGAATGGCTTCCAAATGGGGTGAAATAAGCCCAATTTGGGAGGCCGCAGCTCCTCCAAATCAGGTCCGAGAAGAACAATTCTGGTATGTTTTGAAAGGGCGGATCTCTGGCTTTAAAACGCTTCTCTGGGATTTTCGATTGGGCAGATAGTACCGAAGCAGACAGTACCGACGCGCACCTACCCGCCACGCCGGGGCCTTTAGGGCTACAGGGTTGATCGACCCCTCGTTGGAAAGCTCTAGATCTCTACTTTTCAAGGACACCGGAATCCAGTCGATCGGATGTAAGGATGTATGGGAGGCCGCAGCTGCTCCAAATCAGGTCCGAGAAGCACAATTCTGGTATGGTTTGAAAGGGCGGATTGCTGGCTTTCAAACGCTTCTCTCGGATTTTCGATTGGGCAGATAGTACCGGAGCAGACAGTACCGACGCGCACCTACCCGCCACGCCGGGGCCTTTGGGGCTACAGGGTTGATCAACCCCTCGTTGGAAAGCTCTAGATCTCTACTTTTCAAGGACACCGGAATCCAGTCGATCGGATGTAAGGACTATGGGAGGCCGCAGCTCCTCCAAATCAGGTCCGAGAAGTACAATTCTGGTATGGTTTGAAAGGGCGGATTTCTGGCTTTAAAACGCTTCTCTCGGATTTTCGATTGGGCGCATATTACCGGAGCAGACAGTACCGGCGCGCACCTACCCGCAACGCCGGGGCCTTTGGGGCTACAGGGTTGATCGAACCCTCGTTGGAAAGCTCTAGTTCTCTACTTTTCAAGGACACCGGAATCCAGTCGATCGGATGTAAGGAGGCGGAGCTACGTCTCCCGGAAGAGAGGCAACTTTAAGCGCGAATGGCTTCCAAATGGGGTGAAATAGGCCCACTATGGGAGGCCGCAGCTCCTCCAAATCAGGTCCGAGAAGCACAATTCTGGTATGGTTTGAAAGGGCGGATTTCTGACTTTCAAACGCTTCTCTCGGATTTTCGATTGGGCAGATAGTACCGGAGCAGACAGTACCGACGCTCACCTACCCGCCACGCCGGGGCCTTTGGGGCTACAGGGTTGATCGACCCCTCGTTGGAAAGCTCTAGATCTCTACTTTTCAAGGACACCAGAATCCAGTCGATCGGATGTAAGGAGGCGGAGCTATGTCTCCTGGAAGAGAGGCAACTTTAAGCGCGAATGGCTTCCAAATGGGGTGAAATAAGCCCAATTTGGGAGGCCGCAGCTCCTCCAAATCAGGTCCGAGAAGAACAATTCTGGTATGTTTTGAAAGGGCGGATCTCTGGCTTTAAAACGCTTCTCTGGGATTTTCGATTGGGCAGATAGTACCGAAGCAGACAGTACCGACGCGCACCTACCCGCCACGCCGGGGCCTTTAGGGCTACAGGGTTGATCGACCCCTCGTTGGAAAGCTCTAGATCTCTACTTTTCAAGGACACCGGAATCCAGTCGATCGGATGTAAGGATGTATGGGAGGCCGCAGCTGCTCCAAATCAGGTCCGAGAAGCACAATTCTGGTATGGTTTGAAAGGGCGGATTGCTGGCTTTCAAACGCTTCTCTCGGATTTTCGATTGGGCAGATAGTACCGGAGCAGACAGTACCGACGCGCACCTACCCGCCACGCCGGGGCCTTTGGGGCTACAGGGTTGATCAACCCCTCGTTGGAAAGCTCTAGATCTCTACTTTTCAAGGACACCGGAATCCAGTCGATCGGATGTAAGGACTATGGGAGGCCGCAGCTCCTCCAAATCAGGTCCGAGAAGTACAATTCTGGTATGGTTTGAAAGGGCGGATTTCTGGCTTTAAAACGCTTCTCTCGGATTTTCGATTGGGCGCATATTACCGGAGCAGACAGTACCGGCGCGCACCTACCCGCAACGCCGGGGCCTTTGGGGCTACAGGGTTGATCGAACCCTCGTTGGAAAGCTCTAGTTCTCTACTTTTCAAGGACACCGGAATCCAGTCGATCGGATGTAAGGAGGCGGAGCTACGTCTCCCGGAAGAGAGGCAACTTTAAGCGCGAACGGCTTCCAAATGGGTTGAAATAGGCCCACTTTGGGAGGCCGCAGCTCCTCCAAATCAGGTCCAAGAAGTACAATTCTGGCATGTTTGAAAGGGCGGATCTCTGGCTTTAAAACGCTTCTCTCGGATTTTCGATTGGGCAGATAGTACCGGAGCAGACAATACCGACGCGCACCTACCCGCCACGCCGGGGCCTTTGGGGCTACAGGGTTGATCGACCCCTCTTTGGAAAGCTCTAGATCTCTACTTTTCAAGGACATCGGAATCCAGTCGATCGGATGTAAGGAGGCGGAGCTACGTCTCCCGGAAGAGAGGCAACTTTAAGCGCGAATGGCTTCCAAATGGGGTGAAATAGGCCCACTTTGGGAGGCCGCAGCTCCTCCAAATCAGGTCCGAGAAGCACAATTCTGGTATGTTTTGAAAGGGCGGATCTCTGGCTTTAAAACGCTTCTCTCGGATTTTCGATTGGGCAGATAGTACCGGAGCAGACAGTACCGACGCGCACCTACCCGCCACGCCGGGGCCTTTGGGGCTACAGGGTTGATCGACCCCTCGTTGGAAAGCTCTAGATCTCTACTTTTCAAGGACACCGGAATCCAGTCGATCGGATGTAAGGAGGCGGAGCTACGTCTCCCGGAAGAGAGGCAACTTTAAGCACGAATGGCTTCCAAATGGGGTGAAATAGGCCCACTTTGGGAGGCCGTTGCTCCTCCAAATCAGATCCGAGAAGCACAATTCTGGTATGTTTTGAAAGGGCGGATCTCTGGCTTTAAAACACTTCTCTCGGATTTTCGATTGGGCAGATAGTACCGGAGCAGACAGTACCGACGCGCACCTACCCGCCACGCCCGGGCCTTTGAGGCTACAGGGTTGATCTACCCCTCGTTGGAAAGCTCTAGATCTCTACTTTTCAAGGACACCAGAGTCTAGTCAATCGGATGTAAGGAGGCGGAGCTACGTCTCCCGGAAGAGAGGCAACTTTAAAGCGCGAATGGCTTTCAAATGGGGTGAAATAGGCCCACTTTGGGAGGCCGTAGCTCCTCCAAATCAGGTCCGAGAAGCACAATTCTGGTATATTTTGAAAGGGCGGATCTCTGGCTTTAAAACGCTTCTCTCGGATTTTCGATTGGGTGCACAGTACCGAAGCAGACAGTACCGGCGCGCACCTACCCGCCACGACGGGGCCATTGGGGTTACACGGTTGATCGACCCCTCGTTGGAAAGCTCTAGATCTCTACTTTTCAAGGAAACCGGTACCCAGTCGATCGGATGTAAGGAGGCGGAGCTACGTCTCCCGGAAGAGAGGCAACTTTAAAGCGCGAATGGCTTTCAAATGGGGTGAAATAGGCCCACTTTGGGAGACCGCAGCTCCTCCAAATCAGGTCCAAGAAGCACAATTCTGGCATGTTTTGAAAGGGCGGATCTCTGGCTTTAAAATGCTTCTCTCGGATTTTCGATTGGGCAGATAGTACCGGAGCAGACAGTACCGACGCGCACCTACCCGCCACGCCGGGGCCTTTGAGGCTACAGGGTTGATCTACCCCTCGTTGGAAAGCTCTAGATCTCTACTTTTCAAGGACACCAGAGTCTAGTCGATTGGATGTAAGGAGGCGGAGCTACGTCTCCCGGAAGAGAGGCAACTTTAAGCGCGAATGGCTTCCAAATGGGGTGAAATAGGCCTACTTTGGGAGGCCGCAGCTCCTCCAAATCAGGTCCGAGAAGCACAATTCTGGTATGTTTTGAAAAGGCGGATCTCTGGCTTTAAAACACTTCTCTCGAATTTTCGATTGGGCGCATATTACCGGAGCAGACAGTACCGGCGCGCACCTACCCGCCACGCCGGGGCCTTTGGGGCTACAGGGTTGATCGAAACCTCGTTGGAAAGCTCTAGTTCTCTACTTTTCAAGGACACCGGAATCCAGTCGATCGGATGTAAGGAGGCGGAGCTACGTCTCCCGGAAGAGAGGCAACTTTAAGCGCGAATGGCTTCCAAATGGGGTGAAATAGGCCCACTTTGGGAGGCCGCAGCTCCTCCAAATCAGGTCCGAGAAGCACAATTCTGGTATGTTTTGAAAGGGCGGATCTCTGGCTTTAAAACGCTTCTCTCGGATTTTCGATTGGGCAGATAGTACCGGAGCAGACAGTACCGACGCGCACCTACCCGCCACGCCGGGGCCTTTGGGGCTACAGAGTTGATCGACCCCTCGTTGGAAAGCTCTAGATCTCTACTTTTCAAGGACACCGGAATCCAGTCGATCGGATGTAAGGAGGCGGAGCTACGTCTCCCGGAAGAGAGGCAACTTTAAGCACGAATGGCTTCCAAATGGGGTGAAATAGGCCCACTTTGGGAGGCCGTTGCTCCTCCGAATCAGATCCGAGAAGCACAATTCTGGTATGTTTTGAAAGGGCGGATCTCTGGCTTTAAAACACTTCTCTCGGATTTTCGATTGGGCAGATAGTACCGGAGCAGACAGTACCGACGCGCACCTACCCGCCACGCCCGGGCCTTTGAGGCTACAGGGTTGATCTACCCCTCGTTGGAAAGCTCTAGATCTCTACTTTTCAAGGACACCAGAGTCTAGTCAATCGGATGTAAGGAGGCGGAGCTACGTCTCCCGGAAGAGAGGCAACTTTAAAGCGCGAATGGCTTTCAAATGGGGTGAAATAGGCCCACTTTGGGAGGCCGTAGCTCCTCCAAATCAGGTCCGAGAAGCACAATTCTGGTATATTTTGAAAGGGCGGATCTCTGGCTTTAAAACGCTTCTCTCGGATTTTCGATTGGGTGCACAGTACCGAAGCAGACAGTACCGGCGCGCACCTACCCGCCACGACGGGGCCATTGGGGTTACACGGTTGATCGACCCCTCGTTGGAAAGCTCTAGATCTCTACTTTTCAAGGAAACCGGTACCCAGTCGATCGGATGTAAGGAGGCGGAGCTACGTCTCCCGGAAGAGAGGCAACTTTAAAGCGCGAATGGCTTTCAAATGGGGTGAAATAGGCCCACTTTGGGAGGCCGCAGCTCCTCCAAATCAGGTCCAAGAAGCACAATTCTGGTATGTTTTGAAAGGGCGGATCTCTGGCTTTAAAACGCTTCTCTCGGATTTTCGATTGGGCAGATAGTACCGGAGCAGACAGTACCGACGCGCACCTACCCGCCACGCCGGGGCCTTTGAGGCTACAGGGTTGATCTACCCCTCGTTGGAAAGCTCTAGATCTCTACTTTTCAAGGACACCAGAGTCTAGTCGATTGGATGTAAGGAGGCGGAGCTACGTCTCCCGGAAGAGAGGCAACTTTAAGCGCGAATGGCTTCCAAATGGGGTGAAATAGGCCTACTTTGGGAGGCCGCAGCTCCTCCAAATCAGGTCCGAGAAGCACAATTCTGGTATGTTTTGAAAGGGCGGATCTCTGGCTTTAAAACACTTCTCTCGAATTTTCGATTGGGCGCATATTACCGGAGCAGACAGTACCGGCGCGCACCTACCCGCCACGCCGGGGCCTTTGGGGCTACAGGGTTGATCGAACCCTCGTTGGAAAGCTCTAGTTCTCTACTTTTCAAGGACACCGGAATCCAGTCGATCGGATGTAAGGAGGCGGAGCTACGTCTCCCGGAAGAGAGGCAACTTTAAGCGCGAATGGCTTCCAAATGGGGTGAAATAGGCCCACTTTGGGAGGCCGTTGCTCCTCCAAATCAGATCCGAGAAGCACAATTCTGGTATGTTTTGAAAGGGCGGATCTCTGGCTTTAAAACACTTCTCTCGGATTTTCGATTGGGCAGATAGTACCGGAGCAGACAGTACCGACGCGCACCTACCCGCCACACCCGGGCCTTTGAGGCTACAGGGTTGATCTACCCCTCGTTGGAAAGCTCTAGATCTCTACTTTTCAAGGACACCAGAGTCTAGTCAATCGGATGTAAGGAGGCGGAGCTACGTCTCC
The DNA here is from genome assembly GCF_031893055.1 of Leptodactylus fuscus. Classification (NCBI taxonomy): domain Eukaryota; kingdom Metazoa; phylum Chordata; class Amphibia; order Anura; family Leptodactylidae; genus Leptodactylus; species Leptodactylus fuscus. The sequence goes on along the minus strand of NC_134267.1, from coordinate 38,237,725 downwards.
CGGAAGAGAGGCAACTTTAAAGCGCGAATGGCTTTCAAATGGGGTGAAATAGGCCCACTTTGGGAGGCCGTAGCTCCTCCAAATCAGGTCCGAGAAGCACAATTCTGGTATATTTTGAAAGGGCGGATCTCTGGCTTTAAAACGCTTCTCTCGGATTTTCGATTGGGTGCACAGTACCGAAGCAGACAGTACCGGCGCGCACCTACCCGCCACGACGGGGCCATTGGGGTTACACGGTTGATCGACCCCTCGTTGGAATGCTCTAGATCTCTACTTTTCAAGGAAACCGGTACCCAGTCGATCGGATGTAAGGAGGCGGAGCTACGTCTCCCGGAAGAGAGGCAACTTTAAAGCGCGAATGGCTTTCAAATGGGGTGAAATAGGCCCACTTTGGGAGGCCGCAGCTCCTCCAAATCAGGTCCAAGAAGCACAATTCTGGCATGTTTTGAAAGGGCGGATCTCTGGCTTTAAAACGCTTCTCTCGGATTTTCGATTGGGCGGATAGTACCAGAGCAGACAGTACCGGCGCGCACCTACCCGCCACGCCGGGGCCTTTGGGGCTACAGGGTTGATCGACCACTCGTTGGAAAGCTCTAGATCTCTACTTTTCAAGGAAACTGGAATCCAGTCGATCGGATGTAAGGAGGCGGAGCTACATCTCCCAGAAGAGAGGCAACTTTAATGCGCGAATGGCTTTCAAATGGGGTGAAATAGGCCCACTTTGGGAGGCCGCAGCTCCTACAAATCAGGTCCGAGAAGCACAATTCTGGTATATTTTGAAAAGGCGGATCTTTGGCTTTAAAACGCTTCTCTCAGATTTTCGATTGGGCGCATAGTAACGGAGCAGACAGTACCGGCGCACACCTGCCCGCCACGCCGGGGCCTTTGGGGCTACAGGGTTGATCGAGCCCTCGTTGGAAATCTCTAGATCTCTACTTTTCAAGGAAACCGGAATCCAGTCGATCGGATGTAAGGAGGCGGAGCTACGTCTCCCGGAAGCAGGGGCGGATCCAGGGCCGGGCGAGCCGGGGCCCTAACAAAATGGTCCCGGTCAGCTCGGCATAGTCGGGCAAGTGCCGGGGCTCACAGAGCCACTGGGGGCCCCCCGGCACTTGCCTGTCACGATTTCAGCTCATCGGCGTCTGTCCGCCGATGAGCTGAATCGCGATTAAAGCAGGAGCATAGCTGTGAGCATAGCTCCTGCTTTAAAGCTCCGGCCCGGCTTGCGTGTGTAGGCGCGATGACGTCATCACGCTTACACACGCAAGCCGGGCCGCAGCTAAGCAGGAGCTGAGGTTACAGCTCCTGCATCGCGTATGTGACTGGAGTGAGAGAGAGGAGCGTCGGGGGAACGATGGAAGGTGAGTGATGGAAGGTGAGTGTAAGTGTTTGTTTTGTATTAAATATTAAGGTGGAACATAATGAAGGGGCCCCATGAAACTGGGGGGGCAAATGAAGGGGAGGGGGGGAACGGCATGACACTGGGGAAGATGAAGAGGGTGGGGAGAGAACGGCATGAAACTGGGGACAGAGATGGAGGGGGCCCAAAGAAACTGGGGGGCAAATGAAGGGGAGGGGGGAACAGCATGACACTGGGGCAGATGGAGGGGGGGAGAACAGCATGACACTGGGGCAGATAGAGGGGGGGAGAACAGCATGACACTGGGGCAGATGGAGGGGGGGAGAACAGCATGACACTGGGGCAGATGGAGGGGGGGAGAACAGCATGACACTGGGGCAGATGGAGGGGGGGAGAACAGCATGACACTAGGGCAGATGGAGGGGGGAGAACAGCATGACACTGGGGCAGATGGAGGGGGGGAGAACGGCATGACACTGGGGCAGATGGAGGGGGGGAGAACAGCATGACACTGGGGCAGATGGAGGGGGGGGAGAACGGCATGACACTGGGTGTGATGAATCGGACCCCATTCATGATTCTCAGCTATATTCATAACTATCCATGTATTGGATCAGTGTAAGGAATGGCCAAAACTAATTATCTGTGGCCAGTTGCCAAGATCAAAAGCCATTGTCTCACCCTAGGAATGTCATTAACATATATGTGACGTATCGCCCCTTTCCGCCCCGGCCTCCGGCCCCACAAGGCGCGAGGACACGGCCAGGATGGAAGTAATGTGACGTATCGCCCCTTTCCGCCCCGGCCTCTGGCCCCACAAGGCGCGAGGACACGGCCCGCACCTCAGCCACACGGCCGCAGCCACTGGCCCACCCAGCCTTCGCCGCAGGCGGAACCCGGCGATCGCCTTCTTAACTATACCGTCCTCTCCCACAAACCCAGAGAGAGGACCGGGCCTTATAGGATAATACGAGAAGAGCCTTCTAAAGTTTTAACATTTTATTAACCCAAGATGGTCGATACTAGGTCAGCCAAGAATACATATAAAGATATACCCTGGCGGTCACAAGCTTATACGGTTACAGAGAAGGTATGTTACAGTGCAGTGAGATAAAACAGATTACAGAGATTAAAAGATTAGAAACAGAAACAGTCCTTAGGCACCCGGCGATTCCGCAGCCAACGCATGGTACCCACAAGGCAGGAGATACAGTCCATTAGAGACTCTGGTGGGGGCATCGAGGCACCCCCCACATAGCATATAGCAATAAAGAGAGTTTTTCCATACCGATGTAAAAAGTCCATAGTCCATAAATCCATGATCAGATAGGCGTTACATCATAGTCCTCATAATTCCATAAGTCCATTAGCGTTAAAGTAGTACATGGCTCTCCTTCAAAGTCCCTCAGCCACATGGCTTTCTTTGTCTCTCAGCACATGGCCTCTTTGCCCCGCCTTTCCCCCCAGCAAGGGGGGAGGGGGCCACACACAGAGCCAACTTGCTCACATGTGTCCAGATGAGAAGAACCAGAACAAGAAGAACTAGCTCCGCCCCAGGTCACTCTTATATTGACCCTGGGCTCCACCCTGAAATGACATCATCAGGGCTTTCGGACCACCCTCTAGCTTGGCAATCAAATAACTATAAATGGTCATAATTCCTCATTACATGAATATACGGTCAAACAAGTGGCATGTCTTTGCTCACCGCAAGTTTCCCAGCATATTGACACCAAACATGATAACTCAATACCCTTTGAGTAACGAGAACTGGGCCTGGGCTCTTCCCAGGCCCGTAGGCTTAAAGTTTTTGGGTTAAAAACGTGCGTTTCACTACTACGCACCAGAAGATCTAATTGTCATAATGGTAGCATCTTTCCCTGGCGCAATATCATCATAAAACCATAACTGTTTGAAGTTTTTACGGAGTCAAGCAGTCTACTACTAGGTGTTAGAACTTTCAGAGCCAGGATGGCCTCCTGCTAAGAATCAAGGAAGTTAGCACAGATATGTTAATGACATGCCTAGGGTGAGACAATGGCTTTTGATCTTGGCAACTGGCCACAGATAATTAGTTTTGGCCATTCCTTACACGGATCCAATACATGGATAGTTATGAATATAGCTGAGAATCATGAATGGGGTCCGATTCATCACACTGGGGCAGATGGAGGGGGGGAGAACAGCATGACACTGGGGCAGATGAAGGGGGGGAGAACGGCATGACACTGGGGCAAATGAAGGGGGAGAGAACGGCATGACACTGGGGCAAATGAAGGGGGAGAGAACGGCATGACACTGAGGCAGATGAAGGGGGAAGAATGGCATGATACTGGGGCAGATGAAGGGGGGGAGAATGGCATGACACTGGGGCAGATGAAGGGGGGGAGAATGGCATGAAACTGGGTACAGAGATAGAGGGGGGGACATGAAACTAGGGGTAGATGAAGGGTGTATATGAAAATGGGGAGAGATGGAGGGGGGACATATAATTTACGGGTGACTGTAGGAGGATTATACTGTGTGGAATCACATGAAAAATGAATGAGAATGGGCGGAGTCAACATAAAAGTGGGTGGGGCCTAATTTGCTGCGGCGCGCTGCGCGTAGGGCCCCGCCAAAGTCAATTGCCCAGGGCCCCGCAAACCCTGGATCCGCCACTGCCCGGAAGAGAGGCAACTTTAGAGCGCGAATGGCTTTCAAATGGGGTGAAATAGGCCCACTTTGGGAGGCCGCAGCTCCTCCAAATCAGGTCCGAGAAGCACAATTCTGGTATATTTTGAAAGGGTGGATCTCTGGCTTTAAAACGCTTCTCTCAGATTTTCGATTGGGCAGATAGTACCAGAGCAGACAGTACCGGTGCACACCTACCTGCCACGCTGGGGCCTTTGGGGCTACAGGGTTCATCGGCCCCTCGTTGGAAAGCTCTAGATCTCTTCTTTTCAAGGAAACCGGAATCCAGTGGATCAGATGTAAGTAGCCGGAGCTACGTCTCCCGGAAGAGAGGCAACTTTAAAGTGCGAATGGCTTTCAAATGGGGTGAAACAGGCCCACTTTGGGAGGCCGCAGCTCAGGGGTGAACCTACTCCTTTCGCCGCCCGAGGCGAATGACAGAAAGCCGCCCCCACCCCCTCTCGGGAGGAGGGGGCGGAACGGAGGGGGCGTGGCTGAGCAAAGGGGCGTGGCGAAACGAGGGGCGGGGCTTAGCGCCGTTCGCAGGCAGAGAGCCCTCCCTGGGGCCCTGACATAGCGCCACCTGAAGCGGTCGCTTCAGGTCGCCTCATGGGAGGTGCGGTGCTGCCGCAGCTCTTCCAAATCAGGTTCGAGAAGCACAATTCTGGTATATTTTGAAAGTGCGGATCTCTGGCTTTAAAACGCTTCTCTCGGATTTTCGATTGGGCGGATAGTACCGGAGCAGACAGTACCGGCGCGCACCTACCCGCCACGCCGGGGCCTTTGGGGCTACAGGGTTGATTGACCCCTCGTTGGAAAGCTCTAGATCTCTACTTTTCAATGAAATTAGAAACAAGTCGATAGGATGTAAGGAGGCGGAGCTACAACTCCCAGAAGAGAGGCAACTTTAAAGCGCTAATGACTTTCAAATGGGGTGAAATAGGCCCAATTTGGGAGGTCGCAGTTCCTCCAAATAAGGTCCGAGAAGCACAATTCTGGTGTATTTTTGTAGGGCGGATCTCTGGCTTTAAAACGCTTCTCTTGGATTTTCGATAGAGTGGATAGTACCGGAGCAGACAGTACCGGCGCGCCCCTACCTGCCACTTCGGGGCCACTGGGGATACAGGGTTGATTGACTCCTCGTTGGAAAGCTCTAGATCTCTACTTTTCAATGAAACCAGAAACAAGTCGATAGGATGTAAGTAACTTTAAAGCGCTAATGACTTTCAAATGGTGTGGAATAGGCCCACTTTGGGAGGTCGCAGCTTTTCCAAATAAGGTCCGAGAAGCACAATTCTGATATATTTTTGTAGGGTGGATTTCTGGTTTTAAAATGCTTCTCTTAGATTTTCGATAGGGCGGATATTACTGGAACAGACAGTACTGGCGCGCACCTACTCACCTTACCAGGGCCTTTGGGGATACAGGGTTGATTGACCCCTCGTTGGAAAGCTCTAGATCTCTACTTTTCAATGAAACCAGAATCGAGTCGATAGGACATAAGGAGGCGGAGCTACGACTCCCGGAAGAGAGGCAACTTTAAAGCACTAATGACTTTCAAATGGTGTGGAATAGGCCCACTTTGGGAGGTCGCAGCTTTTCCAAATAAGGTCCGAGAAGCACAATTCTGGTATATTTTTGTAGGACGTGTGATGAATCACGCCTCGCCAAAACCACTTTGGTGCAAAAACCACGATCACCTTATATATACCATCCGCTCCCACAATACAGAGAGAGGACCGGGCCTTATAGGATAATACGAGGAGAGCCTTCTAAAGTTTTAAAGTTTTATTAACCCAAGATCGTCGATACCAGTCAGCCAGAATATATATTTAAAGATATACCCTGGCGGTTACAAGCTTATATGGTTACAGAATGTATGTTACAGTGCAGTAAGAAGTAAAAAGAATAAAAGATTACAAACAGAAACAGTCCTTAGGAACATCGCACTTCTGCAGCCAGTGCATGATATCCATAAGGCAAAAGATCACAGTCCCATAGGTCCATGGTAGGGGCACATACAGGTCCACCACATAACATATAGCAATAAAGAGAGTTTTTCCATAACGGTGTAAAAAGTCCATAAAAATGGTCCATAGTCCATGATCAGATGAGAGTTACATCATACTCCTCATAGTCCATAAGCCCATGGGGGTTAAAAGTCCATAAGAATACATCATACGCCATCATAATCCATAAATCCATGAGGGGTCAAGTAGCACATGGCTTTTTTTGTCCCAGCTCTCCCCCCAGCAAGGGGTAGGGGACCACACACACAGAGCCGACTTGCTCACATGTGTTCAGATGCAGGGTCAGAGAAGAAGAACAAACATCTTATCAAACATGATAAGGAGCTTCGTCCTTCTTATCCTCTGACCCTGCATCTGGACACATGATGTGAGCAAGTTGGCTCTGTGTGTGTGGCTCCCTCCCCCATTGCTGGGGGGGCAGGAGCGGGGACTAAGAGGCTATGTGCTGAGAGACTCTGGAAGAACATGTGCCTAGGGATCTCTCATGGATTATCATTGCAACCCCCATGGATTTATGGACTATGATGAACTTTTATAGACTTTTTATACCAGTATGGACTCAAAACTCTCTTTATTGCTATATGTTATGTTGGGGAGCTGTGTGTGCCCCCACCATGGACTTTAATGGACTGTAATCTCTTGCCTTACGGATATCATGCGCTGGCTGCAGAAGTGCCAGGACTGTTTCTGTTTCTAATCTTCTTTTTTTTTTACCTTACTCCCCTGTATCATACATTCTGTAACCATATAAGCTTGTAACCGCCAGGGTATATCTTTTTATATATATATATTCTGGCTGATGGTATAGACCATTTTGGGTTAATAAAACTTTAAAACTTTAGAAGGCTCTTCTCATATTATCCTATAAGGCCCGGTCCACTCCCTGGTTTTGTGGGAGCGGACGGTATAGATAAGAAGGTGATCGTGGTTTTTGCGCCAAAGTGGTATTGGTGTGGCGCCATTCCTCACAGAGGGGGAGATCTGCCCTTTGCAAAAGAGCAATTTGCATACCCTCAAAGTAGGGTGCACTTGCAGGGAGGGGGCGGGGATAGGGATAGAGTCCAGACAGGGTAGCAGATGGAGGGGGCGGTACCGAAAAAGAGCCCTTCAGCAAGATCCACTGTTTGAAGGAGGAGTGGCAGCACCAATCTAACACTCTCTGTAACATGGAAGCCTCATAATAAGTGCGAGGATCAGGGAGACCCAGCCCCAGTGGCGTAACTACCGTGGTAGCAGCTGCCGCAGGGCCCAGGACATTAGGGGCAAGGCGACAGCCGCTACCCCTGCAGGGTTTTTTTTTCCTTAATAGGCTCCTACATATCCCCACACCCTCAAGGGCCCCATACCTTTCCTCCCATAAGGAGAAGATCGGGTAGACAAATCACTGCTAGATGCAGGGCTGCAGATGCTTCTTGTAAAAGCTTCCGCACACAGCAGCTTCCTGTTCCGCCCCTCCCCCTCCTCAGTATCGGAGTGTGAGGGGAGACATCTTGTGCAATGTATCTGCTCTCTTCACTGCTAGACAGAGCTGCACAGTCACATGTAAGTATATTTTTGGATAAAATATGTATAGATGTGTATATGTGTTTATATACTGTGTGAGTCCTGTATGTGTGTAGATAGGTGTGTGTATATGTTGTATATGAATGTATGTGTGTGAGTAGATGTGTATATGTGTAAGTATATACAGCATATCAATGTCTGTCTATCTATCCCCCACACACACACACACACTTCGGTAAAGTGAGGATTGAGCGGGCCAGTCTGGCACGCTTACCCTGCCACACAAAGTTCAGGAGGTCACTGTACAGTAACTTGAAAAAAGTGGGAGGGACATTTATCGGCAGTGTTTGGAATAAATAAAGCAAGCGAGGCATAACATTCATCTTATAGATAGCAAAGCGGCCGAACCAAGTGTATGTGCCCCTAGACCACCTTTTCAGGTCCATTCTGATAACCCAAAGCAGATGGAGGTAGTTCTTAGAGTAGGGGTCACCAAGATCCCCCGAAATCCAGACTCCTACATTGTGATTTTGGCTGTGACACCTGCACTATTTCCAGCCAATGGTCTGGCATTGTGTCCCTGATGAGAAGTGATGTATGATGTCTTCTTGTAAAGTTATCTTTTCACTACAAAAAATTGTACTTGTGATAACTTCACACACTATAAATGAAAAACAAATTAACCAATTATTGATTTTTCCAGGTATGCAACTTACATAGTGTCAAAAATGAGCACACCATGGTAAACATAAATCTACATATTTTGGAAAATGGCTCCATAATGGTTAATTTCATTTATCATAAAGAACTCTTCTTCCCCTTAGGCTTTGTGTTGAAGGTTAGTCTAGCTCATAAGGGTTGTAATAATTCATACATAAGGCATGATATAGGTACACATTGCCAACACTAGGGCACGCTAGCTGTTATAGTAGAGAACATGGAGATTACAGAAACTTGGTCCACGTCTATACCTTGTGGTTATTTATCCCATCTTGTTTGTGCTTTATCTGCACATGTGCTTGGCCCTATGTTGCCCATAATGTTACGCCAGTAGCAGTGTACCCTCTTACAGCCTCTAGGTGGTGCTGCTTACATTGACATCCATGATGATTGGGAGTCATAAATCTTGTTCTTGAAAAACAAAGGGAAAGAGAATGTCACTTTAGTGTCTATGTCTAGACCCAAAATCCGGACTGCAGACACCACCGCTAAGGGAACAGGGGAGGGAAACTTTCCCTGATGCTACGGCAGCTAGCTAGGCCCTGCGGGTGGTGGTCAGCTGTTCCCAAGCTAGCCTTGGCCCCAACAACTCCTGGCTCTCTAACACGTAGGCCTAGCCGACAGATAGAGCGAGAGCTACAAGAGAGTTAGGGACTGGGGATACTAAGGTGGTCACCCCTTCCGAAACCAATGAGCAGCTGCAGACAAAACAGGATGGGAAGTGCTGGACAACAGACACGCAGCACAACACAATACGCAACAAGAGAATGAGGAGAGGGACAGTGGAGAGGTGAGGAAAGGGTTAACACAGGACTGGGACAAAACAAACTGGAACCCAAACTTCCTCAGAAACACCAAGACAGTGGCAGGCAATCAGAACTGTAGGACAGGGCAGAGTGGAAGTGTGGAGGGACAAACCAGACTCACACACAAAGCAACACTCACACCACTTCCAAGTCAGCTGAAGTTCCAAAAACTCTCCTCCTCCCTGAGCCACGAATTCTATGTAGGATACAACGAAAACCAGCATGGAATGTACAGTCACATAGTGCAGGGGATGCCATACTGTAATATGGTCACAGCGGAGTCTCCTGGTACCACATCGCAGCAGATTCTGCAGCCTCAAATGCCTAGCATTCCTCTGTAAATATAGAATATGTTGAGAATCACTACATGAGAAGCTGCACTGCTTGCACTATAGAGGATGAGCCGCTGCTGGCATGGAACATTCCTGACAGGACTTCACTAAGCAGCCATGAGTTATTTCTATTCCAAGGGCAAGCCTCAGTGCCAAGGAGCTCTGCTTGTCAGCCACTTGAACAAGATATGGCCTTTATATATCTTATCTAATGAAATGTTGGCCATTTGTCAAGATTTATACAACAGGGCGTTGAATGGCTAGATATTTGTTTTAGCTGTCCTTTGTTCACTGTTTCTCTGTTCAATAGCCAAAAAATCCACTTGCGTAAAGTAGCACAATAGAGGTGTCTGTAGACGGTGTATGGGCGATGCAGTCTTGTGGATCTTCTATCTGCTCTGTAAGACTGAGGCCACACTTTGCGGCATCTTAAAGAGGGCCTCTCATGTCCTCACAGATAGGTGGTGTTATATACCCGCTGTCAGCTTTGCTAGAATGCCAGTGAAAGAGGACCAAGGGCTGGGCCCACAGGTTCAGCAGGTACACGATGCCACACAGACGCACACAGTGTTTTAATCCCCAGGACAAAGTTTACTGAATAAGTCACAGAATAGCGATCTGGGAAAACATGTAACACGGTATAAACAGAGAAGAAATACAAACTAATATGCAACAGAATATTGCAGCAAACTAACACTATACTCCTAGTTCCCACAGTTACTTAACAGGTACCAGATACAAGTCCTTTAAGAACACGGTTCTCCTGGATCGGTCCCTCGTTGGGGTGCACCCTAAGTATTGCGCAATACTATTTGTAATCCACAGTGAAATGGGGTGTTCACATAAAAGTACAGTTATATCCTATGCTCCAGCTCTCCACTTAACAGACAGGCCAATTTCCCAGATGATAAGGTGTCAGCGTAAGAGTCCCTTATATATCACCACGTGGAACACGTGGACGCGGCCAAGCCGTACTTACAAGTCCTTGAGGCCTTCCTCTCATGTGGTCTCCTTTACCTTCTGAGCTTCAGAGCTTTCCAGACTCAGTCCCAAAAGTAGCACCACAGACTCTGTGTCTCCAGACTCAGTCCACAGCCAGCATGGCAGTTCTTCCATCCAGCAGAGCACAGGCTGCCTTCCAGCATGTCAGGTCTCCACTGTCCCCTCAGCACATCACCTCCAGCCAGGACCCTTCTCTCCACAGAACTCTACTTCCTGTTTCCTGGTAATGGATGATGCAGATGACTATCTCCAGTGCAAGGTATCAAAACTGCAATCCCAGCACACTGCCAGGCTTGTAGGAGTCCAAAATGTCCCAGTAATTATCTGTAATCAGAGTTTGCAACCTCGAACAATATTTACATTCTGAAGAATTAATTGCATTAATTCCCTATGGGCATTTATTAATTTGCTGCCACCTACTGACCAAAGTTAGTTACTGACAGTTTACTACATCACACCCTTACATGCCACCCCACTAAAATGTTGGCGTCCCGACAACTCTACCAAATAAAATCATCAGCTGCATAGCGCTGAGGGGGGATACCTGCCGTGGAGCGCTCCGACCTGCGAATGCCTGGGTTTGGTGTCACTGGTGTAGGAACTGTATTCAACTCCTCTCGGGGTAGTACTGCAGTTTCTGGGGTATCATTTGTCACAGGACATTCAGGAGTAGGCACTTCATTCGTCTGTACAGGCGGCATAGTGACCAGCCACCACTCGGTGTCTCTTGAACGCACTGGGTCTGGACGTCTTTGCTCAACTTCTCCAGTATTTTCAAGTAAGGACCGTCCCTCAGAAAGACATGGTCTCAGCATGTTACGGCGTAACCTCCGAGTTGGCCCATCAGAGTTTTCTGCTTGGACATCATAGACTGGACCTTCTGAAAACACTTGTCGTTTCACAATGTAGGGCTGTGATTCCCAGTGGTGATCCAATTTGTTAGTGGGCCGCTTTTCACGAACCAGTACTCTTTCACCTGGTAACAATGGTACTGTTTGCACCGGTTGATGATCTCTAGGGACTTGCTTTTGCAATCTCTCATTGACCACCGGTTGGATGGTTCTCAGTTTGTCTCGGTGTTCCTGCACCCAAGAGTCAGCGGTTCTAGTTATCTCTTCAGAAGGTGGGTTGAGATTCATTTCCGTGATTTCCTGTCCAGGACGACCAAACAGCAGCATGTACGGGGTATAGCCAGTAGTGTTATGAACACGATTATTGTATGCCCAGAGCAGCTCGGGCAAATATTCAGGCCAGCGCCTTTTACGATCTGTTTCCAGAGTACGGAGCATCTGTAGAAGTGTTTTGTTGAACCTCTCACAGGCTCCATTGCCCTGCGGGTGGTACGGAGTTGTTCTTGACTTCTCCATCCCATACAGTCGACATAGCTCTTCCATCAGTTTCCCTTGAAAGCAAGCTCCTTGGTCAGAATGAATTCGTTTCGGGCATCCATACACCTGGATGAAGTGTCTGCACACTGCACGGGCGGCTGACTCTGCCGTCTGGTCACGGGTTGGTACTGCCACAGAGAACTTTGTGAAGTGATCTGTCATCACAAGGCAATACTGATGCCCACTCACTGATTGTCCGATTAAGATGTAGTCAATCATCAGAATTTCTAGTGGTGCGGATGTATGAATCACTTGAATGGGGGCCCGCTGCTCTGGAGGTTTCGCCAGCTCACAAACTCGGCATTTTTGGCACACTTCCCTGACAATTTGCTCCAGCCGGGGACAGTATATGAATCTCTGCACCCACCTGTACGTTTTCTCTGCTCCAAAGTGGGCACCCTTCTCATGTCCCTCAAGGGCTACTCTTCAGCCAAGACACCTGGGATCACTATTTGCCACCTCTCTTCAAGATCTGTCGGCAGGAACACTCTCCGATACATGACCTCATTTTGAATTATTAGCCGGTCCCATTGTTGTAACAGTTTCCATCCGTCTGAAGACAAATGACTTCGCATGTCAAGATTAGGCCAGGTTTCCATTTTAACCCAGTATTTTATTTTCCGTAAGTCCGAATCATCATCCTGCACCTGTGCCCATTCTTCTTCAGTCTTCCCTAATAGCACCGTGCCACCAGTAGCCACCCCACTTGAGCTTGCCAAGGGTGACCGTCGGGGCACTCGACTGAGATCAGGTATTTCAGTTCCTTCATTTTCTTCATCGACCTCTCTGACTGGCACCTCCCAGGTGACTCTAGATAGTGCATCAGCATTGGTATTGTCTTTGCCAGCACGATATTTGATGGTATAGTTATACTTCGCTAGTCTAGCCATCCACCTCTGTTCTAGAGCACCAAGCTTTGCATTCTGCAGGTGGGCCAATGGATTATTGTCTGTTCGTACTAGTACATGGGCCCCGGTCAGGTACCCTGAGAATTTCTCGGTCATCGCCCAAACCAACGCCAACAACTCGAGCCTGAAGGAGCTGTAGTTATCCGGATTCCGCTCAGAGTCCCGTAGGGATCGACTAGCATATGCGATGACTCGTTCTTGGCCTTCCTGTTCTTGAGCTAACACTGCTCCTAATCCGTGCAGGCTTCCATCGGTATACAGGATGAATGGCCTGTCAAATTGAGCAAATGCCAGGATGGGAGCGCTAGTCAGGGCCTTCTTTAGTTCATCAAATGCTTGTTGCTGAGGCGGCCCCCATGAGATAGGGCGTGTCTTCGGACCCTGGGAAGTCCCTCTCAAGAGTTCATGTAGTGGACCAGCGATTTTCGCAAACCCTTTTATAAATCTTCGGTAGTAACCGGCCAGTCCCAAAAACGCTCTCACTTCCCGAAGTGTCTTGGGCTGAGGCCACTTGCTCACGGCCTCCACCTTACTATCTGCAGGACGAACTCCTTCAGCAGATACCTCATGTCCCAGATACTCTATGCTGGTTTGAAAGAGATGGCACTTTCTTGGTTTGATTTTAAGGCCATGAGCGCGGAGCCTACTGAGCACTTGCCGCAATCTCCTCAAATGTTCTTCAAATGTGGGTGCATGGACTATCACGTCATCCAGGTATATCAGTATCGACTCGAAGTTCAACTCACCCAGGCAGTGTTCCATCAGACGTTGGAAGGTACCCGGAGCATTCGTCAGCCCAAATGGCATTCTGTTGAATTCGTACAGCCCCATCGGTAGAATAAAGGCAGTTTTCTGCCTATCCTTTTCTGCAACAGGTACCTGCCAGTAGCCGCTTGCCAGATCTAGGGTTGAGAAATACTTGGCACGCTGCAAAGCCGTCAATGACTCTTCTATCCTTGGCAGGGGAAAGGCATCCTTTACTGTGGCTGCATTCAATTTTCGATAGTCCACACAGAACCTCAAGGACCCATCTTTTTTCCGCACCAAAACCACCGGCGCAGCCCATGGGCTTTGGCTTTCCTTCACTATCCCACTGTCTATCATCTGAGACAGCATGGTCTTCACCTCTTGGTAGAGAGTAGGTGGGATCTGCCGGTATCTTTCTCGTATTGGGGGAGTATCCCCAGTGGATATTTCGTGCTCAATGGCCGTTGTGCACCCAAAGTCTTCCTCACTCCGAGAGAAAGCAGATTGAAACTCCCACAGTACGGCTTCAATTCTTTCCATTTGATCAGAGGTGAATTGGCTTGCATCAATTTCCATTTGCTCCAAAATTCGCTGGCCATTCCACTCAGGTGTGGGCTCCTCTTCAAAATTCTGGTCCACTGCCAAAGTCCAAGCATCACCTTTCACTACCCGTAGGGCTAACTGTCTACCTGTGAGTGTCTCTGCTTGGAGCACATGCAATTCAGCCACTTTCTCTCCTGCATGAAATGTAACTTCATAATCATGTACGTTGATACACCGGACTAGCACTTGTCCATCTGCAACTGATACAATTGTTCTGGCGATCACTGGACTTCGGCTAGCTTCTGACAAGCCCAGGGGTTCAATTAGCACATCTATGCCATTCAGCTTCCAGTTTCCTCCAATCGGCATACGTATTATCTTCTCCTGACGTGGGGGTACGGTGCAAGTAGTCCCATATGGAGCATATACTGTTCCAATGGGTTTACCCACAGGGGTGCTTTTACAGATACCGCATGCTCTGATCAAGCGCTGGAATGCTCTCCGGGTGGGCTTATGGGAAGTTGCTTTCTTCCAATAACCAGGGCCCTCTTTTGAAAACATGACTTGATCTAGTTCTCGCAGGATATTCATTCCCAATACGACTGGGGCTTCATCTCGAGCTGGCTTCTCCACCAGCACCACTCCCTTCTTGCCAACGTCTTGTCCGCATAGCTCTATTCTCATCCAAGCTACTCCGAACACAGGTATAGCAGTCTGGTTCACAGCCGTCAACTTAATCAAAGTGTCCTTCTCAGGTTTCATCAGATGGCCGAAGTTTCTCTCAAAGAATTTCAAAGGCATCGTGGTTACTTCTGATCCTGTGTCTATAAGACATCTCACCCATTGTCCTTCAATCAGCACTTCCAAGTAAGGGCTTTCGGCCACAAGGTCCCGAGGGTCTTCAGGGGCGTCCTGGCACTTTACTTCCCCCGCGGCATGCCCCGCTGCCACAGGGAGTTCCCGTTTAACGGAAGACATTCTGGGTTTGCGTGGTTCCTCGGGCATTGCCGGGCGATATGTCCTCTTTCTTGGCATATCCAACACTGGGGGCCCCTTGCCCTCGAATAACTTGCAGAACCCCAAGTCTGTCCAGGTGTAGGTGGATACGGACTGGGGTGATGCATGGTGAAGTTTCTTGTTCCCTCCTCCAGAGGAGCTTGACATGGTGCAGTAGCCATCAGAGCAGCACCCCTTTCCCAGTGTTCAGGCGGAACTGGGGCCTGTAACCGTTCCAACTGTCTCTGAATTTCTCCCACCGATGTGCTAAGTACCTTCACCAACTCTCGCAAATCTTCTTCATTGGAAGGAGTTCTCTGACTTGCTGCAGACTGCATTCTCACGTTGTACACTCCATACTCTTCTTCTTTATCTCGAGCCACCGCTTCTGCTTGTATCCTCTGGAACTGTAAAGTAGCATCCACCCGGATACGGTCCTTGAGCACCTGGCGCAGAGGAGGGCTTCGCAAACCGAGGATGAACTGATCCCGGAGGATTTCATCTCCATTTCCAAGGTCATTAGCACCCCTGGCCTCTCTCTTTCGTACATGTGACCAAATCTCCTGGAGGGCATTGGCAAATTGGGGGATGGTCTCATCTTCACGCTGGAAGCGAGTGAAGAAGCGGGATCTAAGGCTACCGGTACTGGATGTTTCTCCATAAATGGACTCGAGGATCGAGATTATAGATTCCAGTGTCTTCCTTTCTTCCTCAGGGCGCAGCATTACAGTGCGTCGGGCATCTCCTTCCAAGGCATTCAGCGCCACATCTGATTGCAGATCAGGAGCCAAATTATATAACCGGAGGGTGCTTTTAAGATGTGCAACCCAGTCTTCTAGTGGCCTATTCTGACCATCATATCGTACTAATTGACTCAAGATCACCCCTGCAGGCAGACACATAATCGGAGCTGCTGCCATGGCAGGAGGGTTGACTGGGGCCTCAGGTGGAGCTTCCCCGGACTCTGAAGCGTTCTGCATGGCGATCAATGTACCCTGCTCGCAGCGCCAAATGAAAGAGGACCAAGGGCTGGGCCCACAGGTTCAGCAGGTACACGATGCCACACAGACGCACACAGTGTTTTAATCCCCAGGACAAAGTTTACTGAATAAGTCACAGAATAGCGATCTGGGAAAACATGTAACACGGTATAAACAGAGAAGAAATACAAACTAATATGCAACAGAATATTGCAGCAAACTAACACTATACTCCTAGTTCCCACAGTTACTTAACAGGTACCAGATACAAGTCCTTTAAGAACACGGTTCTCCTGGATCGGTCCCTCGTTGGGGTGCACCCTAAGTATTGCGCAATACTATTTGTAATCCACAGTGAAATGGGGTCTTCACATAAAAGTACAGTTATATCCTATGCTCCAGCTCTCCACTTAACAGACAGGCCAATTTCCCAGATGATAAGGTGTCAGCGTAAGAGTCCCTTATATATCACCACGTGGAACACGTGGACGCGGCCAAGCCGTACTTACAAGTCCTTGAGGCCTTCCTCTCATGTGGTCTCCTTTACCTTCTGAGCTTCAGAGCTTTCCAGACTCAGTCCCAAAAGTAGCACCACAGACTCTGTGTCTCCAGACTCAGTCCACAGCCAGCATGGCAGTTCTTCCATCCAGCAGAGCACAGGCTGCCTTCCAGCATGTCAGGTCTCCACTGTCCCCTCAGCACATCACCTCCAGCCAGGACCCTTCTCTCCACAGAACTCTACTTCCTGTTTCCTGGTAATGGATGATGCAGATGACTATCTCCAGTGCAAGGTATTGTTAGGGACATTAAGGGGTCCCCATGATAGAGTATGTTGCTGAGTTCCAAATTAAATATCAGGCCTGAAGTAATTACGCCCATTATCAGGTCTGGAGAAGCCACACACACACAACTGATGGTGTATCAAGTGAGTTCTAATTTAATGGTGCACAAAGGTGGTTTAAATACAATACAGACAAGAGCAGGTTGGACTATTCTAATAACATAACATGGTTGGCATAAAATGATTGGTTATAAGATAAACCTGGCACATGACTATTGGCTGAGGCCTTATGTATTTTGCATATCATTACAGCTTAATGGACTTTGTACTTTGTCCTTAAACAAAGAAAGTTTCAAAAACACTTATGTGTGAACTAGCAGCTCACACTATGTCTATATGCATATATCATGGAAACAGAGATAAGATGTCATGTTGGTGCTAAATGAGTCTCAGTGACCTCCATATACCATGAAGATAAGATATACAAATAGCCAGCTGCGACTTACTTACACAGTTTATGTGTGAAAGGTTACAAGATGACTGACAAAATACAAAGATGGAGGATTTGACTCTAACATTCCCCCATTTTGAGATGGCTGAATACAGGAATTCATATTTAGGTACTTCAGTGACCTAATGTCTACTGCCGGACTTTACCAGATTCCCCTCATATGTTCCTGTATTCTAACCTAATCTCAATCATAGTTCTGGCCTTTTATATCTTGGTCTGCTCATCCTTTTGTATATGTTTTGTATTAAACAAACAAAATGAACATAAGATTTTTACTACAACTTGCTGATATTTACTTGTTTATACTATGTATCGTTCCTAAAATATGAGGTGGTATTTTCTTAACTATATACTTCAAACATTTCCTGTTGCGTCAAAGAAACAGCTATATATGACATGACTTAGGCTAATATGGGGTTATGAGGACATATCCTACAATCTGACACATTCAGATCTTCGATCAAAATCATATGATGTTTAAGAAACGTATTGTCCCACTTCATTGTTAAATGTTCTATGCAGGCTTATCGTCAGGACCATCTGTAACAGCATTATCAGGAGAATCTTCATCGCTTTGTGTGTAGATACTTTCTTGCAATATGAAGCATGGATACAATTAGGCTCTCCTTCAAATTTCACAGAAGTACTGGTTATCATCAGCATTTGGAAGGACCATCAAATCTTGGCTCCAAGGTTTTTCTCACGTGTCTCTTCATCACCATCAATCTCTTGGCTCAAAGGAATAGGTCCCGCCCACTAACTTAAAATCTGAGAAGGAGAGAAAACTCAAAACTATACATTAGTCAAATGTTTTTGCCAATACATCACATAGTCAGTCAGTACACCATACCACATCTGTAGGAGTTGCCAAGAATACAACCCCCAAAGAAAGTTTGACATGGGCTAAAGCCAATTCTTCTGTCAGGAGGGTACCTTACAGAAAATACCAATACAAGTGACACACTACTTCTTCAGTAGCCGTCTATCTGCAGCCCCGTTTGTGATGGCTTTCTTCACCAGATATGCCTCAGACTTTTCTGAAGATAGATAACTATACACACAAGCACGTACTTATACCGTCTCACCTTTAGTAACTGCATATAGTTAACCTGCAATCTCTGGAACGGGTACAAGGGCTCTGGGCCTGGCTCTGAGAAACTTTTCACTTTTTGGCCTACTTTGCATTTAACACATGCCATGCAGTGTCTGTAGTGATGTTAAATCCTGCAGCCGCCCATCCTCTGCTCACCAGGTCACACATGGCTACTTCTAAACACTGCTTTATGCCATCAGTGGGGACAATGCACTCAGTAAATATATTCTCTTACCACCGGAGATCAGGACTTGTACATCCTCTTTTACTGTAGTCCTGGACCATTTTTGGTGCCTCAGTGTTGTAAAACCTGAAAAGAGAGCTAAAAGGGGGGTTTGGGTCGAGTATAGTGACCAATTATCAGTAAGGCATATCCCCTAGGCCTCTGCAGCTGGGTTAGCGGCAGTGTCTGCCCACAAGTTACCTCTACTTTCCTTCGTATCAGCCTTAGTGTGTGTCCTGACTTTTGACTATACCCACCTGTGTGGAGGTGGCAGCATCACTACCTGAACAGCCTGGAAATCCTTTTAAGCTTAACATTAACCCTACAGAAAGCTCTCGCTCTCCAGATTGGACCATAGTCCCACTATATCAAACACCTACCCTCAGACATTGTACCCTGTCTCAGTGATGGCTTCTAGTTCAGCTTCATGAGCTGAGACCCATACAGTTCCATAATGGTTCTACTTTGTGCTTGGTTTTACCCTTGGTTTACCTCATATTCAGTGACCATGACATATCTGGTGCAGAATCCACCATCATTCCCAAATCGAGAATCATCTAAAATAAAAGAATTCTCATCAGAGTTAACAATAGATTCATCATTTACATAACCAAATCAGCAAAAGTAAAATTAATTTTAAGTTATCTGACTCTCCTTACTCCTCCCCTGAAACTATTGTTAACAGGTTAGAAGGGACTTGTAGTGCAGCACAGAATGCAAAGCTTACATTTAGAAGACATAGATAAGACACACTGCAGCCTGAGATATCCAGCCATTGTCATCTTTGTTTCCAATGAAAGATTTATTACCCCTTTGTCTTATCATGGAAGCAGCTGCGCTGACTCTCCCCACACTTGTCATAGCTGTAGTACTACATATCCCAGCAGACTTATTTATACAATCCCAAGTAAATTCAGTTCTTTAAAACTTCTAAACACTCCAAAAATTCATTAAGGTAAGTAAATACTCAACATATATCAGCAGAGAAGGCGGAAGCCTTAAATTACAGAGCAGATATGCGAGTGACTTCTGATCTACTTACACAGCTATCTAACACCTTGTAGCAAACAATGACCCAGAAACACCACTTTAATTTTGTAGAACTGCAATTTATCTTTACCTGCGTGTACATGTTAGGGGCGTTCTGTGCCCCTTGTGGCAAGATAGTTCACATGTATTGCCTACCCCTATGGGGCCTAATCCCATATCAGAAGGAACATCTGAATAACTTTTTCACACAATAAATCCCGATTGTTAACATTCATGGATTTATAGTATAAACCCATAACAAATATTTATGTTACAAGTGTAAAGCCCATGTGATATATTTGATACACATACGCACCAATACACACTGAGTACATAATACATGTACATGGTATATCAAGTACATCTCATTTACACCAGAACACACATATATGTATTCAACAATGGAAATAACTTTTATGCCTCCCTTTCATATCTACTTGTCACCACCCTCTGTGGTTATCAGCATTCAATATCTGCTTGCTGTGGAGACTGAAAATGTAACAATACAGACATGGACAAACAGAACATGTACACATAGCAGACACATGTAACATGTACATATAACTGACACACATATGTGGGCCCATTCACTTTTCTGAACCTTCCATACAAACATGCAACGTCACACTGGAGCTCCAGACAAAACAAAACAAATGTCAATTAAATCAAAAAGAACTTGTCTGAACTAAACTAAAAATTTTCATATATTTTGTACCGTGATATCACTTATCGTCTCGGGACGGCTTATTCCTACAAATAGGCACAGAGTTAGTTATAATTCCCGCACAGCCAAATATTGAGGAGAAAACAAACCAAAACATGTAAATAGTTGCCTTCATCTTTTTACCAATTTGCATATTACTATAAAATAAACATAATAATGTTGATCTCATATTTATGCCATTTATCCAATTTTAAAAACATTACCATGAGAGGAGCATTCTCAAAATGGGAAACCTTTCCTGAATAAAAGGACACTATAGACAGTCTAGAAATTCCTTAATGTCCACCCCCAAGCCTATATACACACATATGTGTATACACATACCTACACTTAACCTGCAGTATCCTCACCACAAAACATATCATGTTTCCACTTTCCACTAACCAACAAACTAACAACACAATGCTAAGTGCCAAGCACATTAACCCTTTAGCTGGACTGTCAATGGATGCTCACTATACATTTCCTTACACTCAAAGCCTTTGTCCTTCGCTTAGGACACCAGCAATCTCTAGCCAAATGTCCCTGGTTTCCACAATTAAAACACTTCCTGGTTTCCCTCTATCCCTGTATCTGTCCTGCCTATTCTCCATTGGTAACTCCTGCTCTTTTTTTTTTTTTTTTTTTTTTTTTTCTTGAGCGGCATCTTCTTCTCTCTCTCCCATTCCTATTAGTTCATATGGGGGTATACCCTACCTCAGAGGGTCCCTCCCCCATAATAGCTGATGGCCAGTCAGCCGTGAGCATCCCACTCCTCTAGGGCAATTAAGACAATAGAGGGTCACTTTTGACTCACCTAGTGGGACCTCCCAAACAGTCACTCTGTTTTCATTGAACTAATCTCTAATGTGCATGTTCTGGCGTAGTGCTCAGGGCAAAACCCTCATTTGGTTTCCACAGACTCCACTTTGTCTGTGTCCCTCTATCGAACACCCCTGAATCATTGCATGTACTTACTCAGATTCTACTCAGTCCTTAGTGTCCAAAACAAGGACTTTTCAATCACTCAGTACTTCCACTCTAGGGATTAAGGATGAAGAATAACTCTCTCTTCTGCACCGCTTTTTACACTCTATAACAGATGTAACAACCAAATGACAGCATGGACAGTAGACAAAGAATGAGGTATAACATTCCCACCCCACTACAGACAACATACTATTCAGGTTCTTGCACACTATATAATATGGCATCGATTGTTATAACATATGCAGCACTAATCTTCACTCACCGACACACAGGATCCGGGACACGTAGGAACTCAGATTAGTTATTTGGCAAGAAAAGGACTTACCGTTACAGCGCCGTTTTATTCATCTGAGGTCCTCCGGGCCCGTCTCCAAATCGGTTGGTGAGTGGATCAGTACACTATCGGCTGCACATTAAACGATTATCGAGCCCCATGTTGGGCGCCAGGTTCTGTTAGGGACATTAAGGGGTCCCCATGATAGAGTATGTTGCTGAGTTCCAAATTAAATATCAGGCCTGAAGTAATTACGCCCATTATCAGGTCTGGAGAAGCCACACACACACAACTGATGGTGTATCAAGTGAGTTCTAATTTAATGGTGCACAAAGGTGGTTTAAATACAATACAGACAAGAGCAGGTTGGACTATTCTAATAACATAACATGGTTGGCATAAAATGATTGGTTATAAGATAAACCTGGCACATGACTATTGGCTGAGGCCTTATGTATTTTGCATATCATTACAGCTTAATGGACTTTGTACTTTGTCCTTAAACAAAGAAAGTTTCAAAAACACTTATGTGTGAACTAGCAGCTCACACTATGTCTATATGCATATATCATGGAAACAGAGATAAGATGTCATGTTGGTGCTAAATGAGTCTCAGTGACCTCCATATACCATGAAGATAAGATATACAAATAGCCAGCTGCGACTTACTTACACAGTTTATGTGTGAAAGGTTACAAGATGACTGACAAAATACAAAGATGGAGGATTTGACTCTAACAGTATCAAAACTGCAATCCCAGCACACTGCCAGGCTTGTAGGAGTCCAAAATGTCCCAGTAATTATCTGTAATCAGAGTTTGCAACCTCGAACAATATTTACATTCTGAAGAATTAATTGCATTAATTCCCTATGGGCATTTATTAATTTGCTGCCACCTACTGACCAAAGTTAGTTACTGACAGTTTACTACATCACACCCTTACACCAGTGCTGGAAATATCGGTATTTAGTTTCGGCACCAATATCTCTCCACTGTCAGACGGGTGGGCCTTACAGCTTAGCATCAGCACTGGGCTATAAAGAATGACCCCTCCCCCCGAAGCCACCCGACTATACCAGTCCAAAGCCATGTACTGCCAGGAGGACGATGACGCTGAGCTGTATGGCCCGCTCTTCTTACAGTTTCAGCACTTATATCTCTGGCACCTGGGTGCATACCAGCAAAGTTATCAATTTTATAGTGGTATATAATACCACTGACATGCAAGGACATGAAAGGTTCTCTTTAACTCATTAAAATGCAAAGAGCAGTTCAATCTAGGGCATACAACCCTTACACATACAGTTTTTTGGGGGGGCTTTAGAAGGAACTTAGTCATGTGAATATGGCTTAAGAGTGGTGACACAAAGGGTACCTGTGACTATAGCCGCATGCAGTCCCTGGCTGCCAGGGGTTTCACTTTTGTGCACATGAAACTCTAATGAATTTCAACTGGATATTATTACAGCAAAACGGCACATTCTGTAATGATAGACAAAGGAAATTCATTGATGTTTCATTTATACATAACCGAAACCACTGAGTCCTGGATGTGGCTATAGTTGCATCCAGATACCCTGCATGTCACCCCCTAGGACAAAAATAAAATTTAATTTAAGCTGCTATCTACCTGATGGTGTAAGCGCAAGAGTTCTTAAAATGTGCGGAGACCAGCTGGGTGGTATTATTACGCACATGTACAATATGAGTCTAAAGCTGGGAGTGGTACCTCGACCGTGGAAAACATCTTGCGTGGTACCAGTCCCAAAGAAACCCAACCCGATGGGCTACAATGACTATCGACCTGTAGCACTGACATCCCACCTGATGAAGGTCCTAGAGAGACTGGTCCTGACACACCTACGCCCCCTAGTGAGCTCCGCTCTGGACCCCCTCCAGTTTGCCTATCGGCCGGGCATTGGGGTAGATGACGCCATCATCCACCTTCTTCATAGAGCTCTCTCTCACCTAGAGGAACACTGTGAGAATAATGTTTTTTGACTTCTCCAGTGCATTCAACGCCATTCAGCCAGGGCTACTGAGGGAGAAGCTGAACCTAGATGGTGTGGACCATCACCTGTCCAACTGGATCCTAGACTACCTGACAAACCGCCCTAAGTATGTGAGAGGCCAGGACTATGTGTCTGACACTGTGATCTGTAGTACGGGGGCACCACAAGGTACAGTTCTTGCCCCATTTCTCTTCACACTGTACACTGCTGACTTTAGGCACAACTCATCCAGCTGTTACTTACAGAAGTACTCCGATGACTCTGCTATAGTAGGCCTTATCACTGATGGCGACGATAGGGAATACAGAGACTTAAACCGGGATTTTGTTGAATGGTGCCAGCGGAACCAGCTCAGGATTAATGCTGGGAAGACCGAGGAGATGGTGGTGGACTTTAGTAAACGGAGAGGTGCTCCGACCCCGGTGGAGATCCAAGGAACACATATTGAGATAGTCAGGACCTATAAGTATCTGGGCGTGCTCCTCAATAATAAACTACACTGGGCTGATCACCTGGAGGCGCTGCACAGAAAGGGCCACAGTAGACTCTACCTTCTCAGGAGGCTGAGGGCCTTCGGAGTCCAGGGGACACTTCTTAAGGCCTTCTTCAACTCTGTGGTTTCTTCAGCCATCTTTTTCGGTGTGGCCTGCTGGGGGAGCAGTATGTCAACCAGGGACAGAAATAGACTTGACAGGCTGATCAGGAGGGCCAGCTCTGTCCTGGGGAGCCCCTTGGACCCAGTACAGGTGGTGGGTGACAGAAGGATACTGTCTTTGGTGACCTCCATGTGGGAGAACAAATCCCACCCCATGTATGGGACCTTGATGGGACTCGGCAGCACTGTAAGTGACCGTCTGCTTCACCCCAAGTGTGAGAAGGAGCGCTATCGCAAGTCCTTCCTTCCAACCGCGACCAGGCTGTATAATCTACATCAGACCAAGCGAAGATCACTCCGCACAGAGAACTAATGATTATGACGATGACCATGAAGTCTTCCTTCTTTCTCTTCCGTTCCTTAGCTCCTATGGACTCCTAGCATATGTGTGTCTACGTCTGTAATATATTACTGTGTATTATCCTGTACCTGTATTACTATGCTGCTGTAACATGCTGAAATTTCCCCAATGTGGGACTATTAAAGGATTATCTTATCTTATCCCTTTATGTCCCATACATGGCTTCTTTTTCAGGGCCTCTTTATTATAAACTTCCATATAATTCGACAAGTCTGCAGCAGACACTAGGGTTGGGATATCAGAATGTATTCAATGTGGTTTTGGCCAGTTTTAGATGAGGATATTATGGGTGTAAGTCCTGACATGACCTCGAGTCTAATGACCTTGACTGACAACATTACAGGGATCTATGGTGCTTTCAGCTTGGTCATTATTCTAAGAGAGCCTTTACACGGAGTTTACGCTCCGCTCATTCTGAATGTAAACTTGTTCAGAGTAAGCGGTGTAAAACAGAATACCATTGACTTCAATGGGTTCGGTCTTACGTGTGCTACCCATTGAAGTCAATGGGAGGCTTTTTTACCTATTGCTTTCAATGTGTTACGCGCGTAAGCCGGCACCCATTGAAATCAATGGGATCTGTTTTGAAGCGGCGCGTTACTCCGTGAGAACGGAGCCTAACTTGTGTAAGGAATACACACTGAAAATAAGACTCCCATTGACTTCAATGAGATTATATATACACGAGTAAAAAACGCATCAAAAAACGCGACGCGCCAAAAAATGTGACGCGTTTTTTGACGTGTCTTTCACTCGTGTAAAAATAATCTCATTGAAGTCAATGGAGTCTTATTTTCAGCGTGTATTCTATACACAAGTTATTGTGGCAAAAACAGTGCCACAAAACTCCATGTGAATGCACCCTAATGGTTGGGCCAGGACTTAAAGCCATAACATACGGTTTTTTCATGGTGTTTTTTTTTTTTTCTTAAAAAAATGAATGCCATAAAAACTGCAGTATTTGTTATTCATGCAATAGGTGCTTTTTTCTGTATTGAAATTAATGCCTGGAAAAATCTCCATCCCCAGGGCATGATGTGTCATGAAAAAAAAATTACCAAACAGACAAAAAATGCCATAAAATGTGAAAATAACACCAATGAAAAAATGCAATGTATGTACAGTACTCTACATATGTGCTTTAACTTTATTCTATCTCTTGGGACTAGAACATCTGATGTTTTGGCCTATGGAATAAAAAAGTTTGTGTACACCTGTTTGTATGTCACAGATTTCATCCTTTGCAATGCAAATGGTCATAGGGTCATAGTCAAAGTAAAATGTGATGCAAAACACCCATCCTGTCTTAACACACCCTAAGGATTCATGCATACGTTGCTTTTTGTGATAATTTTTTTTATGTATCTGTGACATGTAAACCTATCCTTAAACCACTGACACAGTGGGTTTGTTTGCAAGGAGTTAACCACAGTGGAATCGCAGGAGGATAACCTGCTAAGAAGTGCAGTAGCAGTGTAATGTATAGTATATGAGACTTAAGCCAATTCCATTCACACACTGCAGACAAAAAGTCCACAGTACAAAGTGTCTTATTCTGTGGTTTTGAGCTTATAGTATGTTAGTCACTTCTGTGGATTCAATTTTCAAACTTGCAAAGGCTTGAAAGCTGGGCCAGGTCCCTGGTATTCACAACTGACAGCCACAGGGAAAACCAGACAATTTTGGCAGGGTCAGCTGAAGGAATTCCTCTGTGTCCCTAGCCTTAAGGCTAAGGGTCAGTTCACATTTGCGCATGTATTCCGTCTGGTTCTAGTCCGCATGGAAACCCTCTGGATTGAATACAATCGCAATTGCAAGCACTGTGCTGTAAAAGCACATGGACCCCATAGACTATAATGGGGTCCGTGTGCTTGCTGTGCACGTGCGGGCAGTGCATGGAAAGCACACGGACCCATTATAGTCTATGGGGTCTGTATGCTTTAACTGCATAGCGCTTGCAGTTGCGTTGGTATTCCGTTTGGGGGGGTCCTTGTGCTGACTCCCCTGGACGGAGTCCACACACTAATGTGAACCAGGAGTAAGGCAGTGGGGAACTTAGCCTCTGTGCTGCCTGAGGCAGACGATCAAAAGATGCTCCACAATGGACTGTGGGGGCACAATAGACTGTGGGGCATAATAGAGGTTGCAGGGGCCACTGTAGGCATAAAAGAGGTTGCTGGGTCCACTGTGGGGCATAATAGAGGTTGCAGGGGCCACTGTGGCCCACCCAACCTCTATTGTGCCCCATAGTAGCCCACCCATGAACTATTATTCGGGGGGGGGGGGTGTTTCATACCCCTGAGTATAATAATTGGAGACTCAGGGGAGGTGAAGAAAAATAAAAAAAAACTGTTAGGCTGAAGCACCACATTGCGGAAATGCAGCTTTTTTTGTTGCAGATTTTGCTGCGATTTTTTCAGCCAAAGCCAAGAATTGCTACAAGGAATAGGAATGGGAAGTATATAGGAAATTTTTATACTTATTCTTATACGTCTACCTTCTACTAAATACACTCCTGGCTTTCTCTCAAAATAACGCAGCAAAATTTGCAACCAAAGAAGTTTTCGCATTGTGGAGCCTTAGCCTTACTAGCTCACCTCTCCTGGGTCCAGTGTTACTCCTAGCACAGGCTTCAGGCCTCTATGGTAATGTCCCAGACGTCACATAGACCATCTGGGGCATTAGCCAGATTTTTTTCTGCAATGTGTGGATGGAATTATCCAGAATCCCATCCACTTTGCAGGTAATATAAAACACTGTATTTTTGCAACATGGGACATCAGCATAATAAACTTCTCAGCCATGTCAATAATGATAATAATTTGGAGTAGAGACATCTAAACAGCTGCAGACAATGTCAAACACCAGAACATTTGTCAATGAAGGAGATTTTTTACATAGATTTGTCAGTGCTCCGCAGCTGATTCTCGTATTAGATTGACTTCTATATAGCGTCCATTTACATTCCAGCTCGGCCATAGACTGGATGACTGTGCAGTATTCTGCCTCTTCTCACTTGTCATTAAACCGCCATGCCTCTGTCTGCTCACACCAATCTCCTAGATACATTTCTGTCTATGTAATAACTGCAGTCATGAAATCAATACTCCATCTCATGGATTTCATGTCCTCAATTATAGCCTATAATGGTCAGTGACACTTCAGAACATTCGCTGCTAGGCTGTAAGAGCAAAGCTGCACTTTCCCACTTATGTCTGAAGATGATAACACCTTTCTTCTCTAAGTCTGCACTCACAGAACAGTGCAAACCAGCCGTGTGATGGTTGTCTTTTTTTTACTGATATTTTTGGCAGTCCATTTTCCTAATCTATTCCCTACTGGCATACATTGAAACATGAACATCTAGGGAGGTCCATGCACCAGATGCTGAAACTCAGTCCAGTTGGCTTATGCTTGGTTCAAATCTGTGTTGGTATTCCGTCCAGGGGAGTCCGCATGGGGACCCCCCCGAACGGAGTACGAAACGCAATTGCAAGTGCTGTGCAGTTAAAGCGCACAGACCCCATAGACTATAATGGGGTCCGTGTGCTTGCTGCGCGCTGCCCCCACGAATCATGCGGGCAGGAAAGTAGATTGTGAACTACTTTCCTGCCCACATGATCCCTGTGGAGATCTGGTGGCAAGCACACAGACCCCATTATAGTCTATGGGGTCCGAGTGCTTTCACTGGCACACCGCTTGCAGTTGCGTTCAGTATTCTGTTTGCGGGGGTCCTCATGCGGACTCCCCTGGATGAAATACCAACGCAGATGTGAAGGAGGCCTTAGTTTTCAACAAAAAAATCAAGGATGTGCAGCAAAATTCACTCTGCTTAGGCATCGGGCCTGGGCAGAGCCGACTGCGCATGCCCGCGCTACAAGAAAATGGCCGCTTACAGTGTAAGCGGCCATTTTCTTGTCGCGCGGACATGCACAGTAAGCTCTGCCCAGGCCCGATGCCTAAGCAGAGTGAATGCAGAGCGGAAGAGGACGCGAGAACGCTGCGCAGGGAGAAAACTTCTAAAGGTAAGAGAAGAACCAGCGTTGATTGGCAATGTATAGCATTCTGCCAATCAACGCTGGTTCTGCATCGAATCTTAACTTCGAACAGCTAGTAGTATTCGATCGAGTACGAGTATTTCGAATACCGTAGTATTCGATCAAATACCTACTCGATCGAATACTACTTGCTCATCTCTAGTTAAGATGGCTGACCATATAATGTATTGCATTGTATTATTAAATAAAATGTAATCTCTACAAGTGTCATGAACATGTTCTATTGTCTTTTATATGATGTACTTTCAGAACAGTAAGGTCAGATTGATAAAGACCAGAAGACATGGGAGATGTAACTCTTTGATACTATGCTGTAAGTTTAAAGCATCTTCATCCTTCTGACCTTCAAGTCCTTCAGAGGTTTGATAATAATCTATATCTTGACAGGAATAGCTTCTGGACTAGTTCCAAGCCGTCTATTAACAGAGTCATTTCTGTACAGTTCCGAAAAGCTTTTTAACATCTTACCAATAATTATCCTAAAGGACAAAGGCCTAGTGATAAAGAACCCAGGTAGTGGATATATTCCGGCCCGCCACAATAAAGTCTTCCTGTCCCTACACCACAATATTTGTATAAGGTGGTTGCATTGAAGATAAGGTTATAGAATCGGTAGGGCTGGTGATACAGTAAAATAAACATTGCTTTGTCCCTGGTGTAAAAAACAACAATGATTTTTAGGGTGACGGTCCCCCACATATCATCTGCATCAAGGTAAATTTCCAGTATCACTCTTAGAAGCTCACTTGAGTATATGTGGGGAAGGTATATGACAGGTTTTATTAGGCCTGGTTCACATCTGCATTTGGGTTTCCGTTCGGTGAGTCCGTTTGGGGACCTCCCGAATGGAAACTTATACGCATAGAAAAGCGGCAACCTGGGAAAACATTCGGACCCCATAAACTATAATGGGGTCCGTGGGGTTTCTGTTCAGTTTCTGCTCAAAACATATAGAGAGAAAAGACTAAGTGTACTGGACGTAACCAAAGGACCTCCCTCTCCCGACACCTGTACTTAACTATTTACAATAAGTCACAAACACATGTCTTGGGTAAAACTTGTGGGGGTCTGCCACAGCTTTATTAAATAATGTGAACATATCCGCAGAACCCTGCTACCCCATGACACACTGTAAGGCGCGTCACCAGAATGCCCTGCCACCGCTTGTGGTGTGCATGTATGAAATGTACAAAGGGTGACGCGCCTCTCCTCTTCTCTCCGGATGCCAAATGGGAGGGGGGGGACAAGGTCCTGCCAATATGTCAGCTGAGACACCTAGGTAAACAACAGAAACAAATAAATAACCATGGAATAGAAAACTGTACACACAGCATCACAAGAAAAACGGAAGGAGGTGCAGGAAAGGGAGAGAAGGCACTTAGAGGGAGGGGGGGGGGAACCTGTGACGTTGGCACTGGCGGGGATCCAAAGGGAAGTCTCCGCCCAGCGCCGACGGCTATATAGCCACAGAAGGCTCTGGCCCCTCTCCACCCAAGGCAAGGCAAGCATCATGCTCAGTCAAGAGCCAGCCGGCTTACGCAGCCGCCCGGCTCAAAGTGCTGCTTGTAGGACTTTTCTCTCTGCGTGTTTCATGCGGAAAACACACAGACCCCATTATAGTCTATGGGGCCCGCGTGTTTTCCCAGGTAACCACTTTTCTGTGTGTATAGGTTTCCATTCTGTAGGTCCCCAAGCGGTTTCCCCGAGTGGAAACCCAAACGCAGATGTGAACCAGGCCTTATCTTGGTAGTTTAATTGGTTATAACCTATGATAAAGCCATTGTCTAACCAATAAGTATTGGTAAGTAACGCTGTGGGCCCCACAAGCACTATTATACTCGGGGGTCTTTTTGGACCCCCGAGTATAATGATCGGAGAACCGGGAGAGGTAACGTAACATAAAAAACTGTGTTAGTTACCTCTCCGCGCTCCAGTCATGCTTGGGGCCTACTTGCGTGATGTCACATGACCGGGCCTGCGTACTTATGCGTCGCGACGCAGGCCCCCCGATGACATGACGAACCGGCCGTCATTGAAGATGGCCGACAGCACCGGAGAATGCAGCGGAGCCGGGAAATAGGTAAGTAACAGTGTTTTTTTATTTTTTATCCCCTCGGGTCTCCGATTATTATACTCTGGGGTCTGAAAAGACCCCAGAGTATAATAATTGTTTATGGGTGTTCATTATGGGGCATAATACTGAGTGCAGGGGCCACTATAGGGCATAATACTGTGTGCAGGGGCCACTATGGGGCATGATACTGTGTGCAGGGGCCACTATGGGGAATAATACTGTGTGCAGGGGCCACTATGGTAAGTAATACTGTGTGCAGGGGCCACTATGGGGAGTAATACTGTGTGCAGTGGCCACTATGGGGAATAATACTGTGTGCAGGGGACACTATGGTGTATAATACTGTGTGCAGGGGCCACTATGGGGAGTAATACTGTGTGCAGGGGCCACTATGGTGTATAATACTGTGTGCAGGGGCCACTATGGGGAGTAATACTGTGTGCAGGGGCCACTATGGTGTATAATACTGTGTGCAGGGGCCACTATGGGGAGTAATACTGTGTGCAGGGGCCACTATGGTGCATAATACTGTCTTCAGGGGTCACTATGGGGTATAATACTGTGTGCAGGGGCCACTATGGAGCAAAATACTGTGTGCAGGGGCCACTATGGGGCATTATAGTGCGGGGAGGGTAGTGGTCGGTTGGTCGAGACCTTCGGCGTCGGTCGGGGGCCCCATGTAAAAAGTTCGCCACGGGGCCCCGCCATTCCTAATTATGCCACTGGCCTGAAGGATTTTTTGCCCTTAGGACAGGTCATCAATATCAGGCGAATGGGGTCCAGATTTTGATGCGGAATCTGCCTCAAAATCCAGCTAAAAAAACGCCTCCCATTGAAGTCAATGGGTTCCTTTTTCCACGAGTGGTTAGTTCCTGCTCGCAGAAGAAAGAAGCGACCTGCCCTTTCTTGATGCAGATTCCACGGCAGAATCCGCCGCAGCTTTCACGACGCGACACCTCCCTCCCGACTAGGCCCATTCATTTGGGCCTAATCCGGAGCGGAATGCCATGACTGGATGCAGTGCACTGCACCGGCATTCAGTCACAGCTAGTCGTTTTTTGGACTCCGCATCAAAATTCGGTCCAAAAATCCCCGTGTGAACCCGGCTTAAGAGAGCTTGTTGGTGGTAAAAGGTGAATTTTTGTATGTGTTGGATGGAAAGTATAGGATCATCAATATCAGGTGAATGGGGTCCGGCGTACATTTGAATGGAACTAAGATACAGAATGGCTATGTAGCCATAGTCTGAAACTAGGAAGTGGAGTTCACTCAAGAGCCACATGCTCTTCAAACAGTGGATTGCCTATCTTAAGAATACAATTGTCCTAGAAAACCCCTTTAGGCCCCACGTAGTGAGCTGCAGTGAAAAAGCGCTGCGGAAAAGACCTCGGCAGAAACTCATTGCATTTTTTTCTGCAGAGATTCCCTCTGTGGACTTTCTGTCCCTATGATAGCTATATAGAAATGACAGGGCTGGCAGCGACAACACATTGCGTTTTTTCCCACATTGTTTATCATTGTCTTTTTGCTGCATTTTTCTCTGTGTATTTTTTCCTGTATTAGGGTGAGTTCACACTGAGTATACGCCAGCTTATTCTGAACGTAAAACACGTTCAGAATCAGCGGCGTATAAAGCAGTTCCATTCATTTCTATGGGAGCCGGCATACGAGCGCTCCCCATAGAAATGAATGGGCTGCTATTTTCACTACTAGCACTCCCATTGAAGTGAATGGGAAGTGCTCGCGTGTATGACTCGGCATGAGCAGAGCTAGCCGTACACGCGGGCACTTCCCATTCACTTCAATGGGAGCGCTCGCAGGGGTGAACCTGCCTGTTTCGCCGCCTGAGGCGGATGACAGAAAGCCGCTTTCCCCCGGAGGGGGCGGGGCAGAGCGAAGGGGGGAGGGTGGAGCGAAGGGGGCGTGGCGGAGCAGCGTTAGCAGGCAGAGAGCAGGCACGGAGAGGACCTGCTCTCTGCCTGAGCGTGAGGGGAGGCCGCTGGAGCAGCGCTGCTCCAGCGGCCTCCCCAATCCACTGCTCGGTGACGCTAAGCCAGTCCAGGACAGCTTGTCCTGGACTGGCTTAGGTAAGCAAAAATGCCGCCCTCCCTGGGGCCCTGGCATAGCGCCGCCTGAAGCGGTCGCTTCAGGTCGCCTCATGGGAGGTGCGGTGCTGTTTGTAAGAATCTATTACCTTTTTTTGTGCACTAAAAGAATTTTCCTTTATTTTTGTACATAGACTGTTTTAATTTTTGCTTTATCCTAAGTGACATTCCTATGAACAATACATTTTTGATGTGAGTTCTTATAGAGTGGCGAAGCTTTTGCGGTCTATCAGGGCTAGTCCACCATGTAGGCGATGACTTACACTAGGTTTACACCTGCAATCAGGTTTCCGTTTGGGGGATCTGCTTGGGGACCCCCTAAACGGAAACCTAATCCACTTAAAAACGCGGTTAGCTATGGAAACTCGCAGACCCCATAGACTATAATGGGATCAGTGCAGAAACCGATCTAGTTAAAACACTTCCAGCAACTTGTAAACCACAAGCCACATTAGGCCTGCGGTTTACAAGACAGTGAGAATGCAGACCGACACACCGACCGCAGAAACACAGCGTTTTTGTTGCAGATTTTGCTACATTATTTTGGGCCAAAGCCAAGAATGGCAACTAAAGGAATGGGAAATATCTAGGAAGCTTCTTATATGTCTCCCTTCTGCTCAATCCCCTCCTGGCTTTGGCTAAAAAAAACGCATCAAAATCTGCAATAAAAAATGCTGCTTTTCCGCAACGTGGGGCCCTAGCCTTAGGGTGTTCCTTTTCAGATTGTGACGCACTGTGTAACCAGATGCGGTTACAGCCAAGTCCAGTCCCTGGGCACCAGTGCTGTCACTTTGGGGTATGTGTGACACCCATTAATTCCTGGCTGTGGTTTTGCTGTTGCCGCATCGCCAGGAATTAAATGTGGCTGAAATTAATCCGCATCACTTACAGAAAAGTGAAAGGGTTTTTTTTGTTTGTTTTTTAGTTTACACCTACTGTTTGCCATATGGGTTGCTCGAATTCCTGGACAACCTCTTTAACCACTTCAGTACCGGACCATTTTAGGTTTATTTTGTATGTGCGGTTTTGAGGGCTGTAACATTTTTCCCGTATGTCTCAGTCAACTAATTTTTGCGTCTTTTTTCGGGGACACATAGGGCTTTATTTTTATGTTATCTTTATTTTCGAATGTGTTTTAATTTTTTTTATATCTGGGAAAATATAAACAAAATAGGAGGGAAATTGTGTCTGGTTTTCAATTTTTATTTTTTTTTTAATTTAATAACACAAAGTGTCACTGAAAAACTTTATAATATAGTTTTTCCTCTCTGTTATGGTAATTTTTATTTTGTATGGTGTCATCGGGGGTGGGGCTATAACCTTTAATAACGGCGTTTTATTAGCGTATTATTTATTTATTTTTTATTATTATTTTATTTACATTTTTTAAAAACTTTTTTATTATATTTTTATTTTAATTTTTTTCCAGATTGTGTCCCCATAAGGTAATAAGAGACCTTTGGGGACATCTGATCACTTTTTTTTTTGTACTTGAGGCTGATTTCTCCTATAACTGGGGCTGGTACATTTAACCTCAGATACAGGAGAAATCCAACCTCCTGCATGCTGTATATACAGCTTACTGAGCTGATCTGAGTCCTGTAGGACCCAGCAGCTCTGGTAAGACTCTGCTCCCAGCAGATCACGTGTCCGCCGGGTCAGAGGGCAGCTGAATTATGGCTGCGTCCATAGCTGTGTATACAGCGCTCATTGAGTGCTGTATACACAGCGATCGAGAAGGCAGGGGAGGTAATAAATCTGCCCTGTCTTCTCTCTGGGAGCTCCGGCTGAAGTTACAGCCGGCTCCTAGTGAAAGCAGCTACACGATCTCCGTGCAGCTGCTGTGTTCTGATGGACGTACAGGTACGTCCTGGCAGAACTAGGCAACCACTTCCCGGATGTATATAGTCTATGGGCGGTCCGGAAGTGGTTAAAGGATTTATCCATCTTTCTAATATTGATGGCCTGTCTTTAGGATATTACATCTGTGCGGGTACAACAGCCTGAAACTCTGTAGATCAGCTTTTCTAGGTCAGTGTGGCTACAGATAATGGTAATAATTCTAGGGGCCACGCTGTTCACTTGCCAAACAAGGTGTTGTGGTGTGTTTAAGTAGTACAATGGTGAACATCATATGGTGGGTGAGCAGTATGACATTGTTATTACCTGTAGTCAGGCTATCTCATTACAGCTGATCTGCAGGGGTCCTGGCGGTGGGCCACTAGAAACAATTCCACTGGTGGGTCCTAGGCATCATCAGTCTGACTGATGTAGTAGAAATGTTTCTGTTGCATCCCTGATCCCCCTACTACCTGTAGAGTCATACAAGGTGAATGATCCACCTGAAGAGGATAAGGAATATTATGATGAAGATGAGCTCAGGCTTCAGGGGACGAAGTTCTAATGTAGAACTATATTGAGCCTTTCCACCCATTGTCTTACTCAATAGCAAAATTATAAATACTTCCATCTAGAATACTATCATGTATAAATGTTGGCTTCTGCAGAATCTCAAATTATAAAGAAGATCTTGTAAACATCATGGTGTCACATAATCCGGAATCAAGTCATTAAAATTAAGGGATGTTCATTAGATAAAGACATTTTTGCAGTAATTTTGGAGCCACAATTAACACCTAATAGGACATGATGTAACATCTAATCTGTGTTATTTGCTCTTCATGTGAATGTCTGTTCTGTCATTTATTTTATTTGGGTACAATTGTCACCACTTTCATCTTCACAAGTACAGTATACAGGAGTTATTACTAGATAGTAACTTAGATATAACTGGAGAAATGGGATTACTGACTGCCTGCTTCATCTCCCAGAATGTGCGGAAGACTCCAGAAATAAAGAGACCTCCTGGTAAAGTAGGAAAATGTCCCAGACAGCCAGGAGTAGATGTGTCCTTACTTATCTTCTTAGGCCCGTTCCCACGGAGTAACGCGGCACTCATTCAGACATGTAAACACGTGTCAGAGTGAGGCGCTTCAAAACAGAATCCCATTGACTTCAATGGGTTCCGTCTTATGCACGCTACACATTGAAATCAATGGGAGGCTTTTTAACCCATTGATTTCAATGTGTTATGCGCGTTAAACGGAACCCATTGAAGTCAATGGGATTCTGTTTTGAAGCGCTCACTCTGACACGTGTTTACGTGTCAGAATGAGCGCCGAATTACTCCGTGGGAACGGGACCTGAGATGGGTGAAGTGATGACCATCTGTGGGCCATTGTAAGTAACACAAAAGATTCCTTTTTGAAGCTGCTCACCTTGCACATTGTATTTTGGAATATCTCATGCCCAGAGTAAATGTAAGGAATATCAACAAGAAGTGTCTGTCACACCCTTGGACAAATAACTTACGTCCTTTGATCATCAAATGAAGAGTATGTGATAAGTAGCAGCGGTGCACTCACAGATCACTTTTTGACAGTGGAACATAGCAGTGTGATAGTATGAAGGAAGGAAGGCGGCCATATTATCTTATTTTTATTTATTTTTTCTTATGTAGATTGTGAAACCCATATAGGGATCACAATGTACTTTTTTTTTTCTTTCAGTATGTCTTTTGTAGAATGGGAGAAAATCCACACAAACACGGAGAGAACATATAAACTCCTTGCAGATGTTGCTCCTGACGGGATTCGAACCCCGAAACTTTGCATTAACTGGAATGTACCATAGCAGGGAGAAAACTTATAATGTTGGCTGGGCAGGTGATTTACGGATCTAGTGGTAACCCTACTTACATGTCAACCGATCTGATACTTGCCCTGTACCCAGTGAGTAGTTGATAAATGTGTCTTACTGGAATAATCCTTTAGTTCAATCTAAGAGGTACTTGTTGGAGGGAAAGTAAAATACCAGGTAGATTAGATGAGAATACTTTTTAGAGGAGCCGTTCAGGGACTAGA
Source organism: Leptodactylus fuscus (assembly GCF_031893055.1). NCBI lineage: Eukaryota > Metazoa > Chordata > Amphibia > Anura > Leptodactylidae > Leptodactylus > Leptodactylus fuscus. The sequence continues at coordinate 38,200,943 of NC_134267.1, read as the reverse complement.
CCCCATCCTGATCTTCTACTTCTAGTGTGGAGCTTTAAATGATAAAATTCTAACACCTACAGTCTCTTATATCACTAGCTACTGGTATAAATGTGAGGTTCTTAGCGCACAGTTTGTTCAATTGTGCGAGCCCATCTGCCACGTCACGGCGACCTCATTCAGATGGGTCCCTACACTAAGACTTTATGTGTTATACTCCCCTAACAGACAAGACCCCAGAGATCAAGTTCTTAGAGACTGCACTGTAACAGTGAGTATATAAGAAGTTGATCCCTTGCCCTATATGTAAAGTGTTAGTGTAGGGACCCATCGTAATAAGGCCACTACGTGGTCGATGGGCTGAAAAATGTGAAGTGAAATTTATATATCTATCTATCATCTATCTATCTATCTATCTATCTATCAAATCCATCTATCTATCTATCTATCTCTTCTATCTATTTATCTATCAAATCCATCTATCTATCTATCTATCTATCTATCTATCTCTTCTATCTATCTATCTATCTATCTCTCTCATCTATCTATCTATCTATCTATCTATCTATCTATCTATCATCTATCTATCTATCTATCTATCTATCTATCAAATCCATCTATCTATCTATCTATCTATCTATCTATCTCTTCTATCTATCTATCTATCTATCTATCTCCTATCTATCTATCTATCTATCTATCTATCTATCTATCTATCTATCTATCTATCTCCTATCTATCTATCTATCTATCTATCTATCTATCTCCTATCTATCTATCTATCTATCTATCTCTTCTATCTATCTTCTATCTATCTATCTATCTATCTATCTATCTATCTATCTATCTATCTATCCATCTATCTATCTATCTATCATCTATCTATCTATCTATCTATCTATCTATCTATCTCTTCTATCTATCTTCTATCTATCTATCTATCTATCTATCTTTTCTGTCTCATCTATCTATCTATCTGTCTATCTATCTATCTATCTATCTATCTCTTCTATCTATCTATCTATCTATCTATCTATCTATCTATCTATCTCTTCTGTCTCATCTATCTATCTATCTATCTATCTATCTATCTATCTCTTCTGTCTCATCTATCTATCTATCTATCTATCTATCTATCTATCTATCTATCTCTTCTGTCTCATCTATCTATCTATCTATCTATCTATCTATCTATCTATCTATCTATCTATCTATCTCTTCTATCTATCAATCAATCAATCATCTATCTATCTATCTATCTATCTCTTCTATCTATCTATCTATCTATCTATCTATCTATCTATCTATCTATCTATCTACCTATCTATGTGGATGAGACCCCACTCTCTTACTAAAGACGTCCCCCCCATAGTTACCACCTTGCTGAGCAGGGCCGAGCGCTCACCTCCATCTCCATCACTGCCTTGGTAGTAACTGACACCGGCCAACTGATTTTTCAAACTCAGGTCCAGCAATCCTATTGGCTGTCAGTGGCTGCAGTTACCATGGTGACATAAACAACTCAGGATTTAACTCTTTAAGTGCCAATACTGTTTTATTATTAATATTTTTTATTATTTTTATCATAAATTTTATTTTTATCATTTATTGCTATCAGTAGCGTAACTAGGAATGGCGCCCCCCCCCCCCTCCTTCCTGACTGACAACAAAGACCCCATAGTGGCCCCAGTACACAGTATTATGTCCCATAGTGGCCCCTGCACACACTATTGTATCCCACAGTGGCCCCTGCACATAGTATTATGCCCCTTAGTGGCCCCAGTACACAGTATTATGTCCCCATAGTGGCCGCATGCACACAGTGTTATACCCCATAGTGGCCCCTACACACAGTATTATGCTCCATAGTGGCCCCTGCACACAGTATTATGCCCCATAGTGGCCCCTGCACACAGTATTATGTCCCATAGTAGCCCCTGCACACAGTATTATTCCCCATAGTGGTCCTTGCACACAGTATTATGTCCCATACTGGCTCCTGTACACAGTATTATCCTCCATAGTAGCCCCTGCACACAGTATTATTCCCCATAGTGGCCCCTGCACACAATATTATGTCCCATAGTGGCCCCTGCACACAGTATTATGCTCCATAGTGGCCCCTGAACACAGTATTATTCCCCATAGTGGTCCCTGCACACAGTATTATGTCCCATAGGGGCCCCTGCACACAGTATTATGCCCCATAGTGGCCCCTCGCACACTGTATTATGTCTCATAGTGGCCCCTGCACACAGTATTATGTCCCATAGTAGCCCCTGCACACAGTATTATTCCCCATAGTGGTCCCTGCACACAGTATTATGTCCCATAGTGGCCCCTGCACACAGTATTATCCCCATAGTGGCCCCTGCACACAGTAGTATCCGCCATAGTAGTCCCTGCACACAGTATTATCCCCCATAGTGGCCCCTGCACACAGTATTATCCCCCATAGTGTCCCCTGCACCAGTGGTGAACCTAGCCTCTCTGCTACCTGAGGCGGACGATCGAAAGACGGGGGGGATGTCAGGAACGTCCTTCTTCCCAGCAGCACCTATAGTGCTGTGCTGTGCGAGCCCCCTCCCTCTGCTCACAGTACTCGTCCATAGAAGAGCACTATCAGGAGGGGAGGGAGCGTTCCTCCCTGCTCACACAGTTCAGCGATATAGGTGCTGCTGGGAAGAAGGACATTCCTGACAGACTGTCAGGAACGCCCTTCTGACTGTGAAGAGCTACGGTACCAGCACCAATAGCTCTTCACCCGGGGCACAGATCGGGAAAGCCGACAGTACACTGAATTCAGCGCACTGTCAGCTTTCCAGCGGTATATAAAACTGTTTGTGCCCAAACCCATGAAAGGTCCTCTTTAATGCTGGCAGGCTTCGGGCCTATATGGTAATGCCCAGACATCACGTGGTCTGGGATATTACCATATAGGCCCCAAGCCTGCCCTAGCAGTACCATACAGGCCAAAAGCCTGTGTTAGCAGTGACAGGCTATTACTACTAGCACAGGCTTCGGGCCTATACATACCTCCCAACTTTTGAAGAACCGAAAGAGGGACAAAATGTGCGGCGCGCAAATTTAGCCCCGCCCACTTTTGTGTTGACTCCGCCCACTTGTTAATTTTTTATGTGCCCGCACACAGTATAATCCTCCTACAGTCACCCGTAAATTATATGTCCCCCCTCTATCTCTCCCCCAGTTTCATATACACCCTTCATCTGCCCCCAGTTTCATGTCCCTCTTCCATCTCTGCCCCCAGATTCATGTCCCTCCATCTCTGCCCCCAGATTCATGTCCTCTCCATCTCTGCCCCCAGATTCATGTCCCCCATCTCTGCCCCCAGTTTCATGTCCACTCCATCTCTGCCCCCAGATTCATGTCCCTCCATATCTGCCCCCAGATTCATGTCCCCACATCTCTGCCCCTAGATTCATGTCCTCTCCATCTCTGCCCCCAGTGTCATGCCGTCCTCTCCTTCATCTGCCCCCAGATTCACGTTCCACCTCCACATTAAACTTACCTTCTCCTCCGCTCCCTCGCCGCTCTCTACCCGCCTCTCTCACTGACACATGCGGCTGAAGGAAGGAGCTGACACAGGTCAGCTCCTCACTTCGCCGCTGCCCGCCTCTCTCCCTGACATATGCAGCTGAAGCTGCTCACATGCTCGCTTCGCCACTGCGTCTCTCTCTCGCTGACACATGCGGCTGAAGCGAGGAGCTGACCTGTGTCAGCTCCTCGCTTCGCCGCTGCCGCCGGCTCCTGGCTTGTACATCGCATCTACCTGTGTCAGCTCCTTGCTTCAGCCGCATGTGTGTTCAACTCAGATCTGCGTCCTCTGGACGCAGATCTGAGTTGAAATCGGGACATACCTCCCTCCAACCGGGACCGCGGGACATGTCACCCAAATCGTGACTGTCCCGCGGAAATCGGGACGGTTGGGAGGTATGCCTATATGGTACTGCTAGGGCAGGCTTTGGGCCTATATGGGAATATTCCAGACCACGTGACGTCTGGGCATTACCATATAGGCCCGAAGCCTGCTAGGAGTAACATCGGATCCCGGAGAGGTAAGTAACATTGTTTATTATGTTCCCTCACCTCCCCTGGGGATCCGATTATTATACTCGGAGGTCTGAAAAGACCCCCGGGTATAATAATGGCGGTAGTGGGATCGCGGCCTGCCCAGGCCTACTCACTGCCGGCCTCCGCGGCCTATAGTACAAGGGGAAGCGGGGGCAGCAGTGAGCAGGTCTGGGGAGGTAGGTAAATAGGCCGCTACCTGCTGGAGATACTATTATAAAACAAAAAAAGAAGTTTTATACTTACCGATCTTGTTGTTGCTCCCGCCGCCTCCGCGATCCTCTTCTCCTGCAGGCTGACGTCTGCATAGGCGGCGTCACTAGGACGCCTACGCACGCTGATACGTACTCAGACGTCTAGGTATCAGCGAGCGTCATCATGTGTGATGTCTGATACCTAGACGTCTGAGTATGTATCAGCGTGCCTAGTGACGCCGCCTACGCAGACGTCTGAACCAGTGCAGAGAGAAGCAGCTCTCCTGCGCTGGTTCAAAGTTAAAAAAAAAAAAAAAAAGTCGCCCGTGTGCCGCCCGAAGTGGCCGCCTCACGTCGCCTCATTAGAGGTGCGGCGCTGAGCACTCATAGTGAAAAAAGCAGCCCATTCATTTCTATGGGAAGCGCTCGTATGCCGGCTCCCATAGATATGAATGGGAACTGCTTTATACGCCGCTGATTCTGAACGTGTTTTACGTTCAGAATAAGCTGGCGTATACTCAGTGTGAACTCACCCTTAAAGCTAAGGCCAAAGCTGTAGCTAAAAAGCGCTGTGAGAAAAAAACATGGTATTTCCTGCAGCGTTGTTCACAGAAGGTCTGCAAAGTTTTTCTTTCCGGACTTTCAGCTGCTATTATACCTATATGGAGAACCACCAGCGTTTCCATAGGTATATTTGACATGCTGCGATTTACAAAAACTATTTTTTTCTGCAATGTGTGGAGGGGATTAGAATCCCATCCACATTGCAGGTCCTGGAAAATACTGCATTTTCCGGTGTTTACACAACTCGGGGCCCTAGCCTAAAACTATAAGGAAAATGTGAGGGTTTCCACTGGTAAAATTGCTTTTTTCAAAAATATGTGGGGTAGGATTAGTCTGTATCTTATTCAATTTGATGGTACTATAGAATGCAGCGTTTTTTTCTTCTGCATTTCCGCAGTATGAGCCCTTAGCATTAGACTAAGGCCACATGAACCTTAAGGCTGAGGCCCCACGTTGCAGAAACACAGCTTTTTTGTTGCACATTTTGTTGCGGTTTTTTGAGCCAAAGCCAAGAGTGGATTGAGCAGAAGGGAAAAGTATAATAGTTTAATATTTATTTCCCATTCCCTCTGTAGCCATTCATGCCTTTGGCTCAAAAAACCGCAGCAAAATCTGCAACAGAAGAAGCTGCATTTCTGCAATGTGGGGCCTGTGTGGAAAAAAAATGAAGCAAAATGTAGCATCTCCCAAAAACAAAGCATTTCTTTTCTGCAATGTACAGATGAGATGTAATAAAATCTCATGTTTCTGGGACCGAAAAGCAGCGTTTCCGCAACATATGGTCTCAATGTAGTGAAACGTATGGAAGCCCACGTAGTGAAAAGCAGCTAAAAAAAAATGCTGCAGATTTTTTCAAAGTTTTTACAGCTTTTTTTCTCAGCTTTTTCCTTCCCCTATTAGGGACCATTCACACAGAGAAAAATGGTGATGAATTTAGTGTGGAATTTCAGCGCTGGAAAAAAAAAGCCTCCCATTGACTTCAATGGGTTCCTTTTTCTGCTAGCAATGGGAGGCTTTTTTTTCAGCACCAAATTCCTCACCATTTTCCTCCGTGTGAATGGACCCTTAAGTATATAGAGAAAACACTTGTGATTCTGAAGCTAAAAGTAACATGCTTCGTTTTTCACAAACACACACATTTATTTAAAAAAACAAAAAAAAAAAAAACTCTTCATTTCTGCAATGTGTGGATGAGATTAACCAAAATCTCATTCGCTTTGCTGGTAATGTAAAATGCAGCACTTGTTTACATGGGGCCATAGCCTAGAGGAAAAGAATAAGTACCGTATGTATATTTGGAGTTTATGGTATATAAGAATTGGGCAGGTTATTATTTATTTCCAGAGGATGTAACTTGTCCTAGTTATGAGATGATCACACAGGGTTACATTCGGACATGGTGGAAAAAAAAATCTGCTGTGGATTTTGTTACACGTCTGCTGTAAATTTGCACTGAATCTGTGACAAAATAGACATCTGTTATATCATGAATGTTACTAGGTTGGTTTCATAATATCATTTCCATGTCCGCTGCAACCTTATCTGCCTGATATTAGCTCTGTATTAAGTGTCCCGGATTACACGTGTGTACTCAGTGCACTATTTCCAGTACAGATTCAAGGCTTCGTTCCTGATAACAGGCAAATGACAAGTAATCCACACTATGTATACCTGGCAAAAACTCTGAAAACCTCAGAGCTGAACCTGAATAAATGAATACATGTTATGTAATCTTAATGAGCAGCTTTAATCCTTATCAGAATATTATATTATGTATACTTATCTATTATATCAATATATCCTCCAGTACTTGTTTTCTGTTCACAGATTTGCATGTAATAGTTTTAAGCGTTGGTCACATTCAGTTTGCCAAATATTTTTTTTTATACAAAACCTGTTAAAAAATGTTTAAAAAAAAAAGTATTGTTTACCCGACATAATCGATACATAATGGAATACTATGGTCCACATTTACTATTATTTAGGTGGTGTAAACCTATGCTATGTTGACATCTGCACTTTGGTTTATATTTTTCTGGTCATCGGAGGATGACCAGAAGAATAGATGAGTTAAAGAGGACCTTTCAGGTCCTCGGGCACATGTGGTTTTATATACCGCTAGAAAGCTGACGGTGCGATGAATTCAGTGCACTGTCGGCTTTCCCGTTATGTGCCCTGGGGCAAGAGCTATCGGTGCTGTTGCCAATAGCTCTTCACTGTCAGAAGGGCATTTCTGACAGTCTAACTGGGAACGCCCTTCCTGACAGTACCGTGTGTAGCGCTATACTGTGAGGGGGCATTCCTTACGGCCCAGCCATGACGCTGAGCGGTGAGGGACGCCGCTGCCCTCCTGACAGTACTCGTCCATAGACATTATCGCTTGTCTTTGGGCGACTTGAGGACATTATCACTTGTCTTGGTCCCACTGGGGAGTATTAATACTTACGGGGACCACTGGGAAGCATTATTAATTGTCTGGGGGCCAATGGGGAGCATAAATAGGATCTGGGGGACATTATTACAGAGGATATTTTTACTTGTCTGAGGGTCACAGTAATACTTGCCAGGGGAGCTACTGGAGAACATTTCTACTCACCTGGGGGCCATTGCGGAGCATTATTAGGTGTCTGAAGGTGAATATCAAGCATGCACTGTCTGGTGAGCCACTGCATGGTACTATGTAGGGCCACTTAAGCCGGGTTCACACTGGGTTTTTGGTCCAGATTTTGATGCAGAATCTGCCTCAAAATCCAGCTAAAAAAACGCCTCCCATTGAAGTCAATGGGTTCCTTTTTCCGCGAGTGGTTAGTTCCTGCTCGCAGAAGAAAGAAACGACCTGCGCAGATTCCACGGCAGAATCCGCCGCAGCTTCCACGACGCGACACCTCCCTCCCGACTAGGCCCATTCATTTGGGCCTAATCCGGAGCGGAATGCCGTGGCTGGATGCAGTGCACTGCACCGGCATTCAGTCATGGCTAGTCGTTTTTTGGACTCCGCATCAAAATTCGGTCCAAAAATCCCCGTGTGAACCCAGCTTAAGAGAGCTTGTTGGTGGTAAAAGGTGAATTTTTATATGTGTTGGATGGAAAGTATAGGATTCACATGGTGCAGTTGTGATGCAGATACAATTGCATCAAAACTGAAACAGAAGAATTTTTTCCGGCAGCGTTTCCATCCTGTGGGGCCCCAGCCTAAGACTGTAGATATTTGTGTTGGATTAGATCAACAAAATGACATCTAGATGCAATGACTATAGTCTGCAACATCTCATCTAATGCTGTAGGCTTCAACTACTGTTTGCAACCTTCTCATTGCAGCAGTTCCTACAGTTCAGTGAATTGCTGAATTTTCCTAATGGAAACTTCCAATATTTCTAGATAATTTATTATGGCAATATTTCTGAAAAGCTCCTGGAGAATATAAATCTCCATGACAGACGAGCTGCCTTTTAATGTGTTTTATATAGTACGTGCTGTACTTATGGTGCATGTTGATCGCCTTGAAAACCACTAAAAATCACATCAAGAGATGACTCTAATGTTGTGCTGTACACTGTCACCTGATGGATGCTTCAGCCACATCTTACACGTCGGAGCCATACCCAATGACTAATTGTGACTATAACCCCCCGAGCACACAGCTGGTTAATTTCCTGCTATAGTCGATAGTCAGGTCAAATAATGAGCTTTAAAAAGCTGTAGTTCTGGGAAATGGTTGTCCGCTGTCAGGACATAAGAAGATACACGTGCAGAGCTAGTTTATACTGGGTCTACCAACCACTACCACATAGGAAGCTGAAGCTTTCCATATTCATTAGGAAAATCAGAGGATAATACACGTTTCTGTCCATTAGTGGTGAGTAGGAAACAGAACGATTGTAGACTTGGGACAACATGTACTCAATAATTTACATGAGCCTGTTATCATCCATGACTTCCATGCAGAGCTGACCTTTCCAGAAAAGGAAAAGGTAATCTAATGGACTGGTCAATGTTATAGTAGCACACAGATAACATTACAAATGGTGGGAGAAAGGTCAAATGGAAACCTATATGTTATATTGACTGGGGAAAAAAGTTTGTCCTTTAGAGCGTCCTTGCGCCATCTTTTCTTCATCCATATGATGTAAAGTCCATGTCACCCTGAGGGTTGTATGCACTTTCAATGTAGACAGATAATGCACAGACAAATATATCATTGTGTATTTTGTGACATCAAAGCATATAAGGAAAATAATTATAATGATGTCATATGCAGGTATTACGGTGTCCCATCAAAGTAATGGAGGCACATTCAGTTTTCCACATCCCCTTCCATCATCTATAGTTATCATTATCTGCACCCTAGATCTCAGTAAAAATGGGTGTTTAAGTTGCTTGGCCCTATAGGTCTGCTACCCTAGTAGTTACTCCCATCCTGGTATTACTAAAGTTCTGAAAAATGTAACAACTTTATCACCTATGACTACTTAGTATACAGATACATATCATGTGCTTTATGCTAGGTTCACACCCACGTTCTGTTTCCAATTTCAGGTACGCTTGGGGACCTGAAAAACAGAAACCTAATGCGCTAAAAAAAAACGATTACCTGCGGAAACCCATAGACCCATAGACTATAATGGGGTTCCCCGGGTTTCCGCCCAAAAAATGCTCCGCATTTGTCAAGTGGAATTGAGGATGGAAACCCCGATCAGAGAGTGAGTGCTAGTGTGAACCTGAAAGGTCCCTGCTCTGCCATAGAGGACCGCCAGTAACACACAGGATGTTACTGCATCACGCCATCTGTGCCACTAATACAGGGAGAGTGCATATATAACAAGGTGCAGCCTCCACCAGGCTGTTTCCCTGAAATAAAATGTATGCCAACTAATGGCTAGTGTAGATTTCCTACGTCATTTGAATTCAATGCATGTTTCAGTTTCCCGATATGCGTCTGGGTGCTGGAGGTATTGGTACCTTTAGTTATTTTTTTTTTTTGGGGGGGGGGGAGGTTACAACTGTTTATTTAAGAATTTTTTCAATAAAAGGAAACAATAACAACAATAATAACATTAAGGAATCAATATCAAATCAAGTGTTAAGACACCCACAATGTAAAAAACATAAGCAAGTCAACTGTCAGGAAAACAAATAACGACAAGACAGAACACAGAAGGGCGAGGGGGGGGATGGAAACACACATACAGGGAGACAGGTCTAGATAAAAACCCATCAGAGAGGCTGGGTGCACCAAAAAACATCCCATAAATCCCAAACAGTATGGAACTTCTCCTCTTCATTGTTAAGCAGAGCTGTCAAGTACTCCAAAGTCTAAAAGACCAGTCCCCGGGACAAGATGTGGATTGAGCCAAATCAGGGAGCACGGGTGTTACGGGGCTAAGCACAGCTTCTCTATCTCCATCCACTTAGAGTAGGCTTGGAGAGTAGAACCTTTAGTATTGACACTGATATCCTCCTCCTGTCAGAAGGGTGGGTATTTATGAGGAGGTGTGCGCCTTGTCATGTACGAGATGTACCCTCCACCAGCGATGAAGCTATGAAGACTGGCGTTGATAATGCCAGTCTTCTTAAATCTTTCTCAACAACTGTGCTATGTCACACCTGTCTGCGTCTAGGCCATTGTCAGCTGGGGCATGAAGTACATATAGACATGGCTCCCTGCTTTTCTGTTGTGCTCACCTGTATTTGCACCCTGAGTATCTGTCAGGGGTGTAACTACCAGGGTAGCAGCGGTAACCACTGCCACAGGGCCCGGAACATTAGGGGGCCCAGCGGGCCCCTGATGTGTGTGTGTGTGTGTGTGTTTTTTTTTTTTTTTTTTTAATAGGCCATTACCTGCTGGAGTAACCCCAGAAGGTAAAGGGCCCTATTTACTTATCGATACTGGCTCCTGCTCATGGCCGCCTGCTCTTCCCCTTCTACAGATGCAGCTGTGAACAGAACTGGGGATCGGTAAGTGAGACTGCAGGGGCCCCCCATTCCTAGTAATGTCACTGGTATCTGTGCATGGTGAGGTGGTCAACAATGAATTGAGGAAATGAATAGGCTAAGGCTAGGTTCACATCTGTGTTGAAGTTTCCATAGGAGATTCCACTGCAGATTCCGCTTTTCTCTCCGCTGTCGACCAGGCAGACCCAATTATAGTCTATGGGGTCCACAGGTTTCTGTGTGTAACCGTTTTTTAAGACAGGGTCTCTCCATCTTTCAAGTACCCATGTGGATCCAAAGGACAGAAACCCGAATGCTAGTGAGAACCTAGCGTCAAACAAACACAGCACTTTTTTCCCTTGCTATTACAGCAAAAAGTGATATATGTGGTTTGGTTCGCCATCTATATGTATATATGTAATTTTCCAATCATTCGCAATCACCTCTAGTTTAAACCCAGTCATTTATTTAAAAAAAAGATAAGTGTTTAATTGTATAAAATAAAATATAAAAAAACAGAAAACAATGCAGAAATGTTTTTGTTTTTCACGTTACAATGGAGCATTGTTACCTTGTTTCGGTCAGTTACCACCTCTTGTCATTACCCAATCAAAAGGCATTTAGAATAACGGACAAAAAAATTTTCCAACACTTTCGCGTACACAATGTGACCCTGGCGGCTCTGTGGGTTCTTTTCAGTGGAGCAGGATAACAATGAGTGTGTTGCAGTCAGGGAGGGCAGAGTTTGGGTCTTTTAAAACATGGTATAAGCTGTGACTTGTATTGTAGCGCAGCATGCTGTAGAACTTGTCAAGTTTTATTTCACACTGCTTTATAAACCTCTTGTATCTGACAATTACTGCCATATGACAGATAAAGCGTTTCTTATAGGTTCTAATGCTGATAAAGTCACACCTGAATGGAAACCTGCAGAGCTGCAAACTGAGTCATTTCCATTGCTCTTTATTAAAAAAAAAAGCTGACACAAGAGAAAAATACTGGTATATAGCATGCACAATCAATCCATCATTTACATGAAAATGCAATAAGCCCCGCCATACTGCTGCCTTTTTATGGTTTATAGTAATTTTTGCTTTACATGACATGACTTTTCTCTCCACCACGGATCTGATGGTCGTTTTCATCCAGACAATCCGCTCCCCGCTGGCGGGCCGGGTGAGAAGTGTCGTTGTTTCTTAGCAACAGCTCTTATAAGAGGAAGTGCATTGAGGAAATGTAAATTTGCTGTATCTAGCATTAATAGACCTTGCCTAAAGGTAACAAGAATTGTTACACCAGCAAGATTGATGAGGATTAATAATAAGCAATAGTTTTATTGTCTTTATTGTCTTTATTATCTTCGCCTTCATTCGCTCTGGTCAATTATCATTGCAATCGCTCAGAAACTAAGGAACAAAAACAATAACAGCCACAAAATCTCTCAACGCTGTATTACCAGTATACACACCTTGTGTTTCCCCAGTAGCCTGTATACACCAGGGGATCTATCAGCTAAAAGAATGGGAACACAAAATACTGCAACTGCTGGCACCAATAGCATTACTGCCTTGTCTACTGAATACATGAATATGAAGTTCTGAGCTCTGCCCCATAGTGGCCCCTACACACAATATTATGCCCCATAGTGGCCCCTGCACACAGTATTATGCCCCATAGTCGCCCCTGCACACAGTATTATGCCCCATAATGGCCCCTGCACACAGTATTATGCCCCATAGTGGCCCCTGTACACACAATATTATGCCCCATAGTGGCCCCTGCACACAGTATTATGCCCCATAGTGGCCCCTGTACACAGTATTATGCCCGATAGTGGCCCCTGCATACAGTATTATGCCCCATAGTGTCCCCTGTACACACAATATTATGCCCCATAGTGGCCCCTGCACACACTATTATGCCCCATAGTGGCACCTGTACACAGTATTATGCCTTATAGTGGCCACTGCGCACAGTATTATACCCCATAGTGACCCCTGTATACATTATTATGCCCCATTGTGGGCCACCCATGTACAATTATTATACTCAAGGGTCTTACCTCTCCCTGCCTCCGGCACACTCCCCACTGATGTTGGCCATCTTCACTGATGGAAGAAATCACTTGAGCTGGTTAGGTGCTCACTTATGTAGTTGTGCAAATAGGCTCAACTGTATTGATAATTTATAGTTTTTCACAGCCAAGCGTCATACCTCCAGCTATATTATCCAAACATGCTGCGGCTACATACATATCCAATGGTAGGAACTGCATAAGTCCCCAGAGCAAACATTGCAAGGGACTATGCCATCTCATAGAACAAAATGATCCAGACATGGAGTCTTCGATAGATAACCCAAATAGAATGAATTATTATCAGCTCTTTAATGGTAACATGTTGCAGGCTATTCAGACCCCATTATCATTCCTCCCAACTATCCCAGTGGGACAGCTCCAAAATCCAGGAGCTGTCCCACTGCACAGGAAGTATGTCCCAACTCCATTTAGCCTTCTGGTAGCAGAGTTGGGAAATAAAGCTGGAGGACAGGGTGAGGTGAGTTGGGTTTTTTTTATATACATTATAAAGTGGGGGTATCAAGAGCGGGACTTAGTATTGTGGGGGGGTAAGTTGGAGGGTACTTTATACTGTGCTGGCAACTGGAGGGGGACATTATACTATGGGCAAACCAGAATACCAGAAGAGGGACTTTATACTGTGGAGTCAACTGGAGAGAGACATTATAATATGGGGGGATACCATGTCAGGGCCACTGTAGAGGAGTTATAATCTTTGGGGGCACAAAGAGAAATGGATGAGAATGAGCAGAGACATAGTTGTGGGTGGTGCCAAATCTACCGTGGCGCATGAACATTCTGTCCCCTCTTTCATTGAAAGAACAGAGAACATCAAAGAACAGAGAATAGTACATGGAGAAAACCACACTATGACAGTCTTTTTGGCACCACTTTGGTTTTTTAAACTAATAATAAAGCATTCCATTTGATTTATCTACAAAAATTATACAGTAGTGTAGAAGCCCAGATTCCATATAAATTCATTCCAATAAAATGATTGTTTGTGATCTGCTGCTGGATCCAGGGCTGGAGTTCTTGTACTGTTATGCACAGGCTCTTGAGCCCTGGATATTTCATACCAATATCAAGAGACAAATCGTATTGTTTATACAAGAAAAAGTTGTACAATTTTCCAATATACTTTCTGTATCAATTCCTCAGGTTTTCGAGATCCCTGCTTGCTGTAATTCATTCTGCTTACTTCCAGTGTGGTTACATGATATACAGTCCATGTGATATACAGTCCATGGTCATGTGATATACAGTCCATGGTCATGTAATATACAGTCCATGGTCATGTGATGGGCACAGCCCGTTATAGTCACAGCTCAGTAATTATACATCTGCCGGGTAACGAGCTGTGTGTCCATCACATGACCATGGACTGTTCAATATACTATAACTATTGTTATTAATGGCTGTACAATATACTGTACCCCTTGGTCCTTCTCACTGTGCAGTGTGCTGTAGTCTTTCTCTTCTACACTTCTGCTCCTCCACACCACAGCTCTGGTTCGTGTTCTCATGGGATTGGGACCAGGGTTGATCCCCATATCAACAGCATGATCTGCCTCTATGGTTTGTAAGTCATTGGTCCGTGTTCATCTTTACTATATACATAAGTTGTCCAGTTTGGCAAATAAATTTTACATTTCCTCATCAGGTATTGTTCAGTTTATAGATGCTGGGGTCAGAGGCATTTGAAGAATCCTGGGACTCCATAGCAAAATCCAGAAAGGGTTCCACCTCACAATTAATTTAATTTCTAAAGAGGATTGATGAACGCAGAACAGTTTTTAGAGAAATCAGTTATAGACAAGACCCAATTCTGACTATACTAACTACAGTTATAAATGTGAGGTTCTTAGCACACAATTTTATAAATTGTGCGAGCCCATCTGCCACGTCACGGCGACCTCATTCAGATGGGTCCCTACACTAAGACTTTACTGGTATAGTAAATAGACAAGACCACAGATCAAGTTCAAGATCAAGTTTTTAAGAGACTGCACTATAACAGTGAGTATATAAGAAAGTTATCTCCTATCCTATATGTAAAGTGTTAGTGTAGGGACCCATCATAATAAGGCCACTAAGTGGTCGATGGGATCAAAAATGTCAAGTAAAGTGTGTGCTATAATTAAGAAAATAAATAATCAGTAAGAAAAAAAATTACTTCGTTCTAGTTTATACCCACTAGGTATGGGAGAGCAGGACAAGGATCAGAGCAGATATTTTTATGTTTTTTTCTTATTCCTTGTCATTTTGCCACAATATATTTATATTCTTCATATTATTTTTATTTCATTATTTTTTTTTTATATTTTTCTATTCATTTTTCATTTCATTATTTTATTGTGTTCTCTTTTTTTTTTCCATGTTTTGTTTATTTTTTTATGTTTTATTTTTTATTATAGTTACATTTTTGTTCTTCACTTTTTTTTTGTGCACAGTCACTTTAAATATTAAAGACTGGGAGCATCTTTTTGATATAGGCGAAAGTTTTGCTTATATACCGGCATTCTGATGCCTTTTTTACTTTTTTATTTATTTATTTTTTACTTACGTATCATGCTGAGCTTTAAATATGGTTCTGCTTTATTTATTACTATTTGTGTATTTTTTTTATATCATGTTACTATAAATTACAGCTGCTTTAGTGTTTCTTCTCTTTAGATGTATTATCATCTAGCCCTCCGTGTTTTTACTTGTAGTACTTTTTAACAGTTACTTGTTCATAAATGATGTATTAAAAAACTATTAATTTTATATTTAAAGTGATTCTATCATTAGAAACCCTTTTTACAATAAATACACGTAGAAATAGCCTTAAGAAAGGCTATTCCTCTCACCTTTATTATTCTGATCCGCGCCGCCGTTCCTGATGAATTTCTTCTTTCTTCTTCATGCAAATGAATTTACTCGCAGCAGTGGGGACGTCCCCAGTGCTGCTTGAAAACTCCAGCGACGGCCTCTGTCTTCTTCACTGCCTCCGCCTCTTCTCTCACACCCCTCTTCTCTTGCTCCAAAAGCACTGACTGCACATGTGCGTTGGCCATTTTTCATGTAGCCGAATGGGTATCTTGTTGGGAGAGCTCTTTCCCCCGACTCCCTTGCTCACCTCATCATGCTCCTACAAGTCTCGCCAGTAGCAGAAGCCTCCATCTTTCAGCCTTTTGTTGGGACACACTTCTCTTTACAGCCTTTCTCCGCAGCTCTTGGCAGTGAGAAACTCTCTGTTGGTCTGGTAGGCTAGTTCCTGGGCTGCTACTCTCTTCGCTGCAGGGCACTCTTCCACCACACATCCTCCTCCAGCAAAGAGTCCCTCTGACCACTGGCCCCCCACCCCGAGCCATTTTGCAAGTGCACCCGCTATAAAAAAAAAGAAAAGGTTCCACCTGCTGCCAGTGCCTTTCCAAGCTAACTGTAAACTGGACGGCTTCCTCCTACACAGGCCACAAGTGGTCTTTCAAAATTTATAGACTTGCAACAACAGGTGTAACCATGTCTTCCCTTGTTCAGTCTAGAAATTTTCATGGGATTCTAGCGAATCCAGCCTCCACATCTCTTAAGACCCTACCAGAAGGACATTTCCTTCTGGTACAATTGCAGCCTTCTCTGGTTTTCCCAAACCATGGGGCTTTTGACCAGATGTTCTTGGAGGAATAGCTCCACCCAGATTGTCCAGTAAGAAGATGGATGTCCTATTCTTTTCCCAGACCAGTGTGTCTTCAGGTGGTCCAAAGATTTTCTGTCTGAAACCACTACCCTTCTTCTTGTGGACACCACATCCCTCAGTGATCCCTTGGACAAAACGGATCTCTTTCCAAGGTGGCCTTTGTTGTAGCTGATTCCTTTCTTTGCCTCTTGGGTTAGCAAAGTTTGCATCATCTGGGCCAAGGGTCTCCACCAGGACATCACCCCAAGGACCAACAGCTGTCTTGAAGTACCTCAATGATACTTCGTTGGATGGCAGCCAAAGTGGCAGCTAATGTGGTGGCCATTCGCCATCACTTCTATTCAGTCAGGGACTGGACTACGGAATCTGCCTCCACAAAAGTGATTGATGCCCTTCTCATCTCCTGGGATGCACCGGACAGGTTCTTTGGCAAAGGCCTTCAGAAACTCATCTCTGAGGCTAGTAGAGGAAAAAAACTCCCTCCTCCCCAGTGCCGTTCCAATCACCAACCATCCTCTTCCAATCTTTCCCAGGGCTTTTGTTTCTTTCACAGTTCCTCTTCCCGCTTTGGCAGACAGTCTTCCCAGGAATCCAATTCCAAAAAGAAGGCGAGGCGTGCCTAGGCCAGATCTGCATGGCTGTCCTGTCCCACATGGCATAATGATTTATTATACAAACTATAAATTATAACATAAATTATAACATAATTATAACATAAATTATATAAATAAATAACATAAATTATATAAATAAATATGTATTATATAAATGTTCACTAATTACAGACATAACTATATATACTACATTACATACATCTAAAGATATGACTCACAGACATGGTACCTGGATACCTCTGTTACTTTGTGCCGTGAAGAAATTAAGATAAAACTATTAAAGTTAGATAAAATAAAAAATAAATAGAAATAAAGAAAAAATAAAAATAATTATTTAATACATTATGATACAATAAGCCTTTATATCAGGGTCAGGTGTTTGGAGGAATTTCCTAGCATATGTACTAAATGTAGACATGACTTTAGTTTCTAATGGATGGAAATAAAAGGCAGGACAGATGTCATTAGTTATAACAGTGCAAATATAACCTAAGGACGTCAGGTTCTCACTGTTATACCCATGTAGTATAGCGGAGCTGACTGCGCTCCTCTGTCTGCTCCATAACAGCCCAGACCTGACTGAGCGGAGAGAACTGAGGACAACTGATATCACAGGACAGAGGAAGAAATCTTATTAGTAATGAGCAGAGACATTATAGAAATGTTGTATAAATGATAGAGAGAAGCTCATGTGAACAGAGGCTAATACTGGTCAGTTACTCACAGTCGCCCCCTAGTGTTACCTGTAATACAGTCTGTGTAATGATCAGTCATGTCATAACATCTTCAGTATTAGGATTAGATCCCGGTCACTTACCAGAGTCCTCCCGGCTGCAGAGCGCTCACATAGACGTCTTCTCTCCTCTGCACTGACCAGTAACTGACGGCTGATAACTGATTTTTTTCAAATTTCTATCCAGCAATCCTATTGGTTGGAAGTGGCTGCAGTTACCATGGTGACATGTGCCGCCGAGCATTAACCCCTTCAGTACCAGTGACGCCATCAAGGCCTTTTATTTTGTTGTAAACATTGCTGTAAGGGGCTTGTTTATTGCAGGATCACTGATACCGCAGCAATTCTGCCATTGATTTTACATTTTTAATGTTGATTAATCGTTCTTGTTCTTTAAAACTGATGTATTAATTTTATTCAGTGGTTTGGTACAATTATGTCAATACTAAATATCTATAGTTTCGGGGGGTTTCAAAACAAAATCACATCTCATGAAAGAAAAGATATCCAAAATATATGCATTTTTTATTTTATCAATGATGTAGTCATAACAGGTTTAATATAACCAATTTGTGTTAGCTATTTTAATATGTTAACTTTATTATATGGGTTGCATATAGTACATACCATTATTTTTCCATATGTATATTTGTTAAAGTTTTACAAAATAAAAACTCTTTATACAGAAAAAATTATTTTCAATAAACTTTATTAACATTATTTTATTCATTTTAATCCCTCTGAGGGACTTCACAATGTGATCTTTTGTTCACTGATACCATGCTTCAGGCTTTTACACTCCACTCCTATGTATACATCATAGCAAACCTCCCACAGACCCTGGGGTGCTGCAATGATGAGGGATGTACACTGGTGGCGGTTATTGCTCCCATGGGGCACATGCTTGTGCTGGCCTCCAGACTGATGGATAGTGGGTGCTCTTGATACTGGATGCAAATAGTATACAGGAGTCCTTGTAGCAGTTAACAGGTATAGCTCACAACACTGTAGCTGGGCTGTGAGGAATGCCCCCGAAAGTAAACATCCATAGACTTGTACAGGAGGGGGCATTCCTCATAGCTTGGCGTCATCGCTGGGTGGTAAGGAATACCCCTTTGACAGTACAGGGCTATGGACAAATACTGTCTGGAGGGGTGTTCCTCACAGCCCAGCTAGACTATCAGGAACACTCTTCTGAAAGTGGGCAGAGATCGGTGCCGAAACTAACGGCACCAATATCTCCAGCCCAGGGGCAAAAAACATCTTTTGGCTGAAGATGCGGCCGATGACCCGGGGAAGAGGCGGTCCGGAGAAGACAGAGGCGTCCCTGGAGAGTTTTCGTACAGCACAGGGGACGCCCCCTATGCTGTTTGAGCAAAGGGGAACATCTCCTGTGCTGTCTGAAAACTCATTTACATATGGAAGAAATTAGAAATTTCTCAGGAACGGCAGTGCGGATCAGAAAAAGAAAGGTAAGAGAAGAATAGCCTTTCTTAAGGCTATTCTGACGTCTACTTAGTTAAAAAAGGGATTCTAATGATAGAAGTGGGCATTTCATGTCCTCAAGAATGTGCAGCTTTATATGCCAAGAGAAAGTTGACAGTGTGCTGAATCCAGTATTAAAACTGCACATTCCCTGGCCCCCTGAACAACCCCTTTATTGGCACACGACTTTAAAATACACTACCTGGGGAAGGAGGGGACAAGTGACACATTCAGTGGCAGTGAAAAATGTTCTCATAGTTCTCACTTAAAACAATCTTCAGAGACACTGAATGTGGCACTTGTCCCCCCTCCTTCCCCAGGCAGCAAACTTATTATAATTATTGGAAAGAAGAAAGAGCAGCAGGCAGCTGCCATCACAGTACTCTGTGCTGTACAACCTGCCCAACACGCGCATGGGTGACCATGATCCATGTTCACCTCGCCAGTCTCCACTCTCCAGTAGGGCTCAGCACTGTGCTACTTTCTCCACAAAATGGATCCCCCGAAGAGCTATCTTCTTCCTACGTAATTTCTCTGCTCCCTGGCGTCAGAATGCACGCTGAGGGAGGAGACATACTGCGGAAGGTCCTCTTCAATATTTAGCTTACGCGGGGAGAAAAACCCTGGGTAAGGCTAAAAATAGGACTGTCTACATTTCCGGACCCACCCGGAAGCCGGGGCCTGAGCCTCAAAAAGTAATTTTTAATTTTATTTTGCATATTAACTAGTGAGGGAGCCAGGACCCCCTAAGATGTCGGGCCCTGTTGCAGCCGCTACCACTGCTACCATGATAGTTACGCCACTGCTCTTTTAAATTCTGATTTGGTACTGCTTGTCTCTCTGGCTTTGACCCTTGGCTTGCTGACTCCTCTTCTGTGTAGTTTGTCTTGTCTTGTTCTGTGTACACTTATTCAGAGAAGAGATCGCCACCGACCTTCTGTGAAAAGCGTTGCGGGACAAACCTTGATGCTTTTCCGCTGTGGTTTTTTCTCGAAGCTCTGTTTTGCTGTGACCTTTTATGTGGGGCCTTAGCCGAAAAGGCATTTCTGGGGTGCAACTTGGAAACCAAAGATGCTGGACAAACACCCACTAGCTGGCATGTGCTGTGTTGCCTTTGTCCATAATAGACACTGGTCCAACTCCGCATTTACTTCTCTTATGTTTACCTACTAGATGGTACCAGAATAGAATTTAGTACTGGAATTTTCTGACCTTACTAATCAGATTTTGCTCTGTTGAACTAAACACTGAACAATACTGGAGAAGATCTGTAGCACATATTTGATACCTTAAAACTATTATGTGCAGATTTGCTCTTATTAGGAAAGAAATGTGTGCAGTCTTTGCAGGGAGGATAAGCCGGCATTCCATTGCATTCTTAGGATTAGTTGTACAGTAGTAAGATTATAACCTGAGCATTAAACACTGCTTCTTTCTCACACTGGCGGGTGAATAATGAACAGCTGTAGTATCTCCAAGTGTTGCAGCTATTTTCAGCTTTTAGTTCATGACATACGTTCTCAGATGATGATGTGTTATCACACTTTTTATCACGGTGTTGTGATGTCATATGTAGCTATTTCGTATATATCAAAATTTTTGCTATACTTAAGTCACAAGGAATCCCTTATCCTAATAATGCTTATAAAAGTACAAAAAAAGATGTAAAAACACAAGGATCATGGTGGTGTTCTGCTAGAGTTTCACATAAAGAATCAGCTTAGGCCTGGTTCACATCTGCGTTTGGTATTCCATTCAGGAAGTCCACATAGGGACCCTCCGAACGTATACCGAACGCAGATGTGAACAAGGCCTTACAATGTTTGTTGTCAAACAATTTTCTGAGAACACTCATTGGAATAAAGCAGCAGACTCTAAAGTGTGACAGTCTGGAGGGGGCTCAGAACAGGCATTGTGTGTCCCACTGCTTGAGCTCTTTCTATAGATGTTGTGTTTCAGGACAGGGGAACTTTAAAAAACTCACAAGCTCACAAATTGTTGAGATCTCAGAGTGATTAATACTAATCCTCCTGGGATCTGTGTTGTACGAGATTTAGTGAAGTGGGGCAATGTTACATCTGTGATCATTTACCTAGTAAACAGTATTGTATGACATCTGTACTTCACGCCAGTTAACATTTCAACTTCTCTATCCAACTCCTTATGGCAATAATGGTCAGTCATAAGGGTGTTCATGAGTTCTTTGGGGCAATGGAGGATTGCCATCGCTCCAATAAGGTAAGTAGCGACACCCTCTACTGCATATTGACTAAAGTGGTGATATCTCATCAACACAGGCATTAATTCACAAGGAAGGAATTCTGTATTATTTAGGTGACCATAACCCAGGGCTGGGTTAAACATAGGGTGCATCTCGTCAGGCCCTAAAGTAGTAGAGGCCACCTCTGTTGACGCAGATTGAGAAGGACAGTCCCACCTTTCAGGCACTGTCCTGCTGTTTCAGGGGGAAAGGCAACCATTTCAACTCTTTCAGTGGAGGAAATACAAGCTATCAGTTCCATGCTCCACCCTTCAGGCTTCAGTGGATGATGTCTGCGGCAAAGAGGTGCGATAAACGCCAAGACAGAGACTTTTTAAGAACCTACAGTTAATTCCCCGACCGATTTGGTAAATCAGAATACCGCATATACTCGAGTATAAGCCGAATTTTTCAGCACATTTTTTGTGCTGAAAACGCCCCCTCGGCTTATACTGGAGTCAAGTAAAAAAAAAAATTATTTTTTTTTTTGGGAGGAAGTGTGTGTGTGTGGGGGGGGTCTTTGACCAGCCGCAATAGTAATGTATAGAATCTCCCATAAAATCGTTAAAAAAAAAAAAAAGCTTTTAAAAAAAATATAATAAAAAAGTAAAGTAAATAAAATTCTAAATCTCTGGAATACATATAAAAGTAGAAAATTACTGTGAAACACATACACATTAGGTATCCCTGTATCTGAAAGTGCCCGGTCTACTGAATTTAGGGTATCTGCAGTGCTCGGGAAGGGGTTAATAGGAGCACTGCAGATACCCTATATTCAGCCAATCTGAATTCCAAGTGGGGTCAGACAGTCCTCAAGCTCAGGGAAGTGGCAGACAGACAAAAAAAACATCCCATCCCCTTTCCCATCACCCAGCAACTACTGCACCCAAAAACTCCGACCATTTTAATTTTTGAAATTTTCCAGTAGTTGCTGCATTTCTCCCTTATACTCGAGTCAATAAGTTTTCCCAGTTTTTTTGGTAAAATTAGGGGCCTCGGCTTATATTCGGGTCAGCTTATACTCGAGTATATATGGTAATTCTACTTAGAATTTTTTGAAGCAGAAATTTTCAGCTGCTACAAATTTTAGCATGTCAACACACCCCTGCTAATGGCTTTGCATACACATGTGAGGAAATGTGGATACATTGTGTATATATAATAAACCACAGTATCAGTAGAACAAGCATCAAACAGTATAAATAGCCCAAGGTTTATGTAACCTGTAAATAAATATAATATGACAAGACAAACATTATATAAGGCTCAGTTTACAGTGATGTTAATAACTCTTAGTGAAGCAGAGCTGCAATAAATATCTTATTAATAATGAAAGGCTAGATGCGTTTTCTATTTCATTTTATTCACTATAGTCTATGGGGGATGTATTGTGTAAATGACATAAAAAGGGGACTGTGAACAGATATCATGTACATAATCCTTTATCCTAACCATGTCTATTCTAACCATAGCCATTCTATTGTTTCAAACATTAAAAAAAAACATATTTTTCAGACTATAAGATACTGTGAGAGAGTGAAGGGTGTGGTCTGGGAAGACAGGTATGTCCCAGCCTGGCAGCTAAAGGGTGTTTGGTAAAGATTCACACCAGGGAGGTCAGTTGATTAATCAAGCCCTAATAACAGTCTGTGTGTGAAGACTAGCAGACCTCCAAAGCAGGTACTGTGCCACCCATTATTGTTGCCAGGGTGAGAGACTGGTAGCCAGTCTCCTATATAGTCAGGTAAAAGTTTCCTTACGTTTAAGTTAGTTTTCTCAGCTGAGAAGGATATTGTTTTGTTTATCCAGTGGCTTTGCAAAAGCAGTGTATGCATTACATGTGAATAAAGCCTGAACTCATGTGCAATCCAGTGTCTGTGTCCCTGTTTCCTGCACTGCTACAAGCATCTACCTGAGCGATTCCCCACAATACGTTTTTTTCCCCAAAATTTGGGAGGAAAACAGGGTGTGCGTGTTATAGTCCGAATGCATCGCCCCACTCCAGCAGTGGGGCTTCCTGCAGCAGCAGAAGTGGGGCGACACTGTAGGCCCTTGACATATCCCAGTGGCGTGAACACTCCTCTGCTGCAGAGTGGTCGCCATAGCTACTGGGTCTCCGCTGTAATGTACAGCGGAGACCCGGAGCTAATGCCTGCGATCAGAGTCCACTCTGATCACGGGCATTACTACCTGTAAGACCCCCAAACTGCACCTGGACCATTGGGTCCTTTTTTCATTGCAGGCCGGCCAAAATTACAAGGAGCTGACTGTTTCTTTGACAGCCGGGAGCTTAATGATAGCTCCCAGGTCTGTCATAGTAATAGTAATATTGCGGCTGGTCTATGACCCTATGCATCCCTCTACCGCTGCAGGGTCACTTGTCAATTGCGTACTGCAGCTGTTGCAAAACTACAACTCCCACATAGAAAATATTCTCCAACTTTTTTTGCCTCAAACTTTTCCCCTATTTTCCTCCTCTAGATGTGTCTTATGGTCCGCTGCGTCTTATGGTCTGAAAAATATGGTATATATATCCCGTATCCACAACATAGGCATTAACAACGTATGAATACCAAGGACCCAGCTGGTGGCTAGAAATGAGGTTCCAGCAATTGGGCCCCTAAACCACAATAAAGAAGAGTTTGAATGGAGCGATGGTTATGGATGTGCCCTACCACTACATTCATTATAATGGGGACCAACACAAACAGACAAATGTTCTACTTGGACAGCTTCTGTCAGCCCCATAGACAAGGAACAACAAGGTGCATACGTGACCAAGTGTGCATGCCAATGGCTAAAACAGCACGGTGTAAACAAAGCCTAAATAACCCCTCATTCACATCTGCATTGGTATTCCTTCTGGGGGAGTCCGCATGGGGGACCCCCCGAACGTAAATACCATAAACACAATTGCAAGCGCTGTGCAGTGAAAGCACACGGACCCCATAGACTATAATGGGGTCCATGTGCTTTCCGCGAGATCTCCGCACAGAACAAGCGGACATGAAAGTAGATCGTGAACTACTTTTCTGTCCGTAAGTTCCGTGCGGAGACCATGCAGAAAGCACATGGATCCTATTATAGTCTATGGGGTCCGTGTGCTTTCACTGCACACTGCTTGCCAATGCGTTCAGTAGTCCATTCGGGGGGTCCCCTTGCGGACTCCCCCGAACGGATTACCGACGCAGATGTGAACCACCTAATGCCATCCCTGAGACCCAAACATCACTAGTATTAGGATCCTGTTCCTCTACATCAGGGGTAGGGAACGTATGGCTCTCCAGCTGTTGCAAAACTACAACTCCCAGCATGCATACTGGCTCTGCTGTTCTGGGAACTCCCATGGAAGTGAATGGAGCATGCTGGGAGTTGTAGTTTCACAGCAGCTGGAGAGCCAAAGGTTCCCTACCCCTGCTCTACATCATTATGTCCATAGTCAATCTAGGGAGCCATGTAGCAGGTGGAAAGTGTTAAATCTCCTCCAGCAAGAAAAACCTATTTCACAGGATAAAAAAAGAAAAACTGTTTTACTGTCTAGGGCATCAGAGGAATATGTAATAAAATAAATATTTTTCCGGTATCCTGCAGAGAGGGAATTCCATAATCCTTCTATAATCATATACATGTATCTGCTTGTTATATATATATTCCTATATCTTGTATTATACATTAGATGATTGTATATGAGAGCATTGACTCAGTCTGAAGCATAAAGCTGTATAAATTGCATTAAATAACCTGTGTTTGAATGCAGCAGTGTATAATCTTATTAAAGAGTGGATAAAGCCAGCCTGATCCAATTTTCTTAAGGGTTTGTGCAGGTCCCGCAGCTAACATCTTAACTGTCATGTCTCTGCTTCACAGCTTCCTAACAAGTCAGTTTCCTTGGGACTACCCAGCTTTACCTCTTTAATCCGAGATAAAAAGTGACATGGATTTTACATTTAAATAGTTGTCGGAATATATAATAAGGTATACATTCTGGCATAGTCCTCTAAGTTTATGAAGCCAGGAAATAAAATACTGATTTTATATGTGGCCATTAGAGATGGGCGAATCTCCAAAGATTTGTTTAATTTCATACAGTTTGTCCTAAATGTTAGTCTTTAGACCGAACCTCTTTGGATAGAACCAGAAGTGAAATCAGACCCCAGAAGTAGAATAATTTCACTTCCGATTTACGGGTGAGGAACCCCCTAAGTTTCATATTAGGGTTGAATCTAGTTTGATCCAAATGGGTATATTTATGTCTAGTAGCCATACACCTTATCCAAACAATTTAGCAGACAGTTATTCCGTCTAAATTCCTCTGTACATGTCCCTCTAGTTGCCGAGCTTGCATGTGTTCTCAATAGCGGAAGGGAGATAAACCTCTGCTGACAGCTTATCCTTGTTGGAAACAAAAGGATCAGGCAGGGGGCAACGCGGTGGCTCAGTGGTTAGCACTGCAGCCCTGCAGTGCTGTAGTCCTGGGTTTGAATCCCACCAGGAACAACATCTGCAAGGAGTTTGTGTGTTCTCCTTGTGATCAGTTTCCTCCCATTCTACAAAGACATACTTATAGGGAAAAAAAAAATGTACATTGTGATCCCCGTATGGGGCACACAATCTACATAAAAAAAAAGGATCAGTCATATTAAAAGGTTTTTCAAGAATTTATAATTTAATATTGATAGCCTATCTTTGACCCCCATGTGACATTGCATCCATCGATCACATAGCCTGTTTTCAGCTCAGTGCCATACAAGTGACTGAGTTGTGGTTTTATATAGGTATTGTGAGAAGGTGACAGGCAGAGTGCTGGAGTCCCACTATATCAGACCCAGGTTTCTGACCTAGGTGTGGTCCATTTTGCTGCTATTATGGCTGCTGCCTGCTACGTGGGGCCTTAATGGGGCCAATATGCCCAGCTTTTCTTTCCTCCAATAGCAGTCAGGGAGCCGATTGATCCTGCCAAAGCTGGTGGGTTGTTTAATTTGTATGGCCAAGAATTAATATTTGATTAATGTATTTTTGTCTATATATTAAAGGGAACCCATAAGGTCAACTTGGGACACTAAACCCACCGCAGGTTCTCATAGACTTGGGGTTTAGTATCCCAAATTAATCTGTTTTAAATCCATCTGTGTCTTCATTTAAAAAAAATCTACTTTTATACTTAGGGTGGGTTCACATCTGCGCCCGTGCGTGCTTTAGGCAATCCAGCTGGGTTTCCGTCTTCTGCCCCGAGAAACTGGCCAGGGGACAGAAACCCGGCAGTCAATTTTCAAACCCGTTCAAGTGAATGGGTTTGAAAAGTAAGCGCCCGTGAGTGTTTTGTACCTGTCTGCAGCGAAACCGTTTTTTTTTTTTAACCAGACACAAAGTCGGACATGCAGAACTTTATGTCCGGTTAAAAAAACTGGTTTCGCCGCGGACAGGTACAAAACACTCATGGGAGCTCACTTTTGAAACCCATTCACTTGAATGGGTTTGAAAACTGACTACCAGGATTCTGTCCCCTGTCCAGTTTCTCTGGGCAGAAGACGGAAACCCAGCTGGATTGCCTAAAGCACGCACGGGCGCAGGTGTGAACCCGCCCTAACCTAAACTCCTCTCTACTGCTCCTGGCACCTGCATAGTTCTTCGGTGAACCCCAAGACATACACCCCAGCTTCACCGTGCAAGTGCTGGAGTTTCAAGAAATGCACTCTGAAGCCGAAGTGTACACCTCCGGCATCAAAGAAGAACCGTGCTTACGTGAAGAGTACATCGCCCTGACAGATTCCCTTTAACTGGTGGAATATGCACATATCCTTTTTCAGGATATCCTCACTTTTCTATATATACCATCCAAAACACACAAGTAGGGTTTGAATTGATTGCAATAAATTATTCATAAATAACATATTCAAGAGCCATATGTTTTATATTCTGCACCCCAATAATCTATCTGGTTCCATTCACATGAGTTTGGGAACCGGACAAACTGTCCTTAGATTGGTGATCTGGAGGTCATTGCAGATTTTTTCCTAATTATTGTTATAGTACAGGCTGTTCTAAGACCTACTCAATGTAAAAGCACCAAGTGATCAATGATGAATGTCATTGTTTTGTTGCAGGAAACTAATAAACTTGGATGTGGGACAGCCTAAAAAAAGAACAGGAAGACAAAGTAGGTTTTTGTTGTTTTGGCTATCAATGTGAACACATTGCCTACCTGTCAGCTACCATACCTTATCACTAGAGATGAGTGAGTAGTATTCGATCGAGTAGGTATTCGATTGAATTTTTGAATATTTCACTACTCGCTCATCTCTACTGTATACGTTTTCTTTTTTTTAATGCCTACGTTGTCCTAGTTCCTGTCTCACCTCCCCTGCATAGTTATTGGTGTAAAAAAAGCGCCAGGGAAGGTTGGAGGGAAATCGAATTTTTACTGCGTTTACCACGTGATATTCGACCAAGTACTAGTATTTCGAATACCTACTCCATCGAATACTCTACTCATCTCTACTTATCATATACCTTTTCCAGTCATGCTTTATGAAGTGTTTACTGTAAAAATTTAAGGTGGACCTTTCAAGTCCTCACGAAAGTGCAGTTTTATATACCGCCAGAAAGTCAACAATGCGCTGAATTCAAATTACTGTCAGCTTTCCCGATATGTGCCCTGGAGGTGGAGATATCAGTTCATATATCTCCCCACTGTCAGAAGAGCGTTTCTCATAGTTCAGCGTCATTGTTATGGGGGAAGGAACAGCTCTGACAGTACAAAGGCTATGTGAGACTACAGTCGGGGCAGGGGCGTTCCTTACAGCCCAGCGATGACGCTGAGCTATGGGGAATGCCCTTCTGACAGTGGGGAGATATCGGTGCCGAAACTAACAGAAACAATATATCCATTACCGGGGCACATACTGGGAAAGCCGACAGTGCACTCTAAAGGTTGCCTACCCATGCACTATACAATGTACCGTTGTGCATGGTTTTTACAGGAGCTATGGCTGAATGATGCTCCCCCCCCCCCCCCCCCACACACACACACATGGGGCGATACACTTCCCTCACTAAATTTTCACGACTTTGGAGTGCTACCTGTTCTTGCATTGGATTATTACATTAGGATAGTCCCAGTTCCCTTCACTATATACCAGTGCACTGTCAGCTTTCTAGTGGTATATAAAACCACACTTTCATGAGGACTTGAAAGGTCATCTATAAGTATTCCGGTTTTTAGGGTAATACTTTCAATCAAGCCCTATGAAAATATTGAGCCAGCGTGGAATGCTGAGAGAGTTCAGCTCTGAAGATTCAGATTTGTGAATGCAACACTAATCAACCATACAAGCTGTAACTCATAAGCACAATTTAAACACTTTATTTTTTTGTATGTTTTATGTGAGGTTAAGGTTTTTATGGCTTGTCTTTAGGATAGGTTATGAATACTTGATCGTAGAGCAATCAGATGCGGAGAGCTGCTTCTGGCGCCTATCCTATATACAATACAGGGCTAGAATCAGTAAATTCCATCAACCAGAATAGCGTGAAGGTTCCATCAAAGCATCTCAGCTCCCACTGACTTCAATGGACACTAAGCTGCAGAGACAACGCCTGGCCGCTATACATTAGAAGCAGATTTTGCATCTGGTCCTGTAGTGTGTATAGCATGGGCACTGGAAATGGCTCTGTACACCTCATCAGTCCAGGGGCTGACTGTCATCTCCCCAATGATCAAGTATTTAGGACCTATCCTAAGGATAGGTCATAAAAACCTTAACAACCCCTGGACAACCCCTTTAATTCTGCATGCAAACTGAAAAATCTTTCCTTATAAAATAACGATAGGGTAGTATGATTAATATTATAGGACAACATAGGGGTCCCTGGTACCAAGAAAAGTCATGTTGTTCATTCTCCATACAAACTGTAGTGGTGAGTGTAGATACTGCAGTGCTACCCCATAAATAGGGCATCAGGATAGGCCATCAATCTTAGAAACTTGATAACTCCTTTAACACATTTTACCGACTAAAATATTGATGGCATATCCTATAGCTAGGTCATCATCAATATTAGATCAATAGGAGTCTGACACCCAGGACCCCATCAGTCAGCCATAGCTCTTGTACAAAGCAGTCCCAAGTAAGACCGCACTGGTATATAGTGGATGGTTGTCACCTCTGGGAATCGGCACTACCTCAATGTAATAATCCAATGCAAGAACAGTAGTGAAAATTTAGTGAGGGAAGTTCATTGCCCCATGCTGGGAGCATCATCAATCAGCCATAGCTCTTGTACAAACCATGCACAACACCATACATTGTATAGTGCAGGAGTAGGCAACCTTCGGATCGCCAGCTGTTGTAAAACTACAACTCCCAGCATGCATACCTGCTCTGCTGTTCTTGGAACTCCCATGGAAGTGAATGGAGCATGTTGGGAGCTGTAGTTTCACAGCAGCTGGAGTGCCAAAGATTGCCGACCCCTGGTATATTGGCTGTGCTTGGTCTTGCAGTTCAATCCTATTTACTTGAATAAGAAGGAGTTGCTGCTGTACCATGTGACCAGAAAATGTGACATTATCAGAACAGGGAATAGGCCAGCGCTGCGGCCTCTTTAAACATCTGATCGACATAGGTCCCAGGAGTCAGATTCCCACCGATCTGTTATTGATGACCTATCATCAGGGCCGCCGATAGGGCAGTACTACCGGTACTGGCGTCAGGGGCCCGGCCACATTGAAAAATTGGGGGCGGCCCGGCCCCTGGCGCCAGCAGCAGCAGTCCAAGGGCTGGATTGGGGGACAGAGACCGATCGGGGCCCTGACATTTCGATCGGGCCCCCTGCAGTGCCCACTGCCCAGGCCCCAAGTCAGAGGAGGTCGTTTTAGCCGCAGCCCGCCGCTACGCTACATAAAAATGGCTGTAGCGCAGCGGCGGGATAATGTCCCGGACCTTGGGCCCGCCCCCTGTAGCAACAGTTGCATAGCAACGTTGTAGCCAATCCAGCCGCAGCTCTTTTCCTGATGCCCAGACGCTGAGCGCGGCGGCTGCATTTTGGAGCGGAGGCCAGACCTGCAAAGGTAAGTGCCAATTTTACAAACAGCAAACCCCAAAAAACTGATTTTATTGCCCCCAAATCTTTCAATTACTTCAACTCCCAGCAGCTCCAGATGCCCTGGAGCTGCTGGGAGTTGTAGTGCACCGTGCACTACAACTACCAGCAGCTCCAGGGCATCTGGAGCTGCTGGGAGTTGTAGTAATTGAAAGATTTGGAGGCAAAATAGGGGACAATAAAATTTATTGTCCCCTATTTTGCCCCCAAATCTTTCAATTACTACAACACACAGCAGCTACAGATGCCCTGGAGCTGCTGGGAGTTGTAGTGCACCCACCCTATAGATAATGTCCCACTCTATTGTTATGCTTGTGCCCTTTTCTAGGGCTCCAGCATAACAATATCCAAGTTGCAGAAACCACTCAGGACTTATGCCTGTCACTTTGAAAATGGCTGACACCTGGCAGACCTCATTATGTTAATGAGGTCTACCACTGTCTGGGTGTAACCGCCATTTTGGCAGCCCACCTCTCCGTC
This sequence comes from Leptodactylus fuscus, assembly GCF_031893055.1. Taxonomy (NCBI): domain Eukaryota; kingdom Metazoa; phylum Chordata; class Amphibia; order Anura; family Leptodactylidae; genus Leptodactylus; species Leptodactylus fuscus. Next base: position 38,169,759 of record NC_134267.1, on the reverse strand, counting down.
ATTCTGGTCCCATGGCGGACCTGTATGACGGAGAGCTTGCCGCTGTTGTGAACCTAGCATTAGGCTATGGCTACACTATAACTCCCGTCATGCAACCAAAGATGTGTCGCCCTGTGATTCTTTCACTCATGTTAGTGAATGGAGTCACATTGCAACCTGAGGGACCTAATGCGACTCCACTTACTAATGTGAAAGAGTCCCAAAGCGACACTGGTTGCATGACGGAAGTAGTAGTGTAGCCATAGCCTTATGCTATGTTCACAACAGCAGCAATCTCTCCGTCATACAGGTTTTTTTTTTTTATCTTTCAGGTTATGATGGATCGCTTGGATTACATTGGATTCGTTGGACTCCATCGATGATCATCGTTTTTTTTGTTTGTTTTTTTAAATAAAATGGTCAACGAGGGTTTTCTGATGGAGTTTTTATTTCAGTAAAAAAAATTTCTCTCATGTCTCTTGATTTATTTTTTTTTAAATACTTTCTTACCCCCTTAGTAATGGCGACTGTCTGATAGACAGCATCCATTACTAAGGTGTGGCTTAGTGTTAGCTGGTGAATAGTCTAGCACTAACCCTCCAATTATTACCCCGGTACCCAACATCATCAGGGGTGCCGGGAAGAGCTGGGTATCGTCCAATACCCAGCTGTCTAAAGAGACTGCTGGGGATTGGGGTGGTCACAGGCTCGTATTATAAGGCTGGGAAGGGCCAAAAACCATGGCTCTTGCCACCCTTGTAATGTCAGGCTGCTGCTGCTTGTTATATCTGGCTGGTTATGAAAAATTGGGGGGACCCTATGTCATTTTTTTTTTTCTAATTATGATGCAACATAGGGTCCCCCCAATATTTCTGAGCCAGACAGATATGACAAACAGTATCCTGACATTACAACGGTGGAAATGGCATGGTTTTTGGCCCTTCCCAGCCTTATAATACCAGCCTGTTGTTTCCGGCCTTTTCCAGCCTAAGGGTCAGTGCACACTGAGTTTTTTGGTGCTCATTTTGAGTTCTATTGGGAGGCTTTTTTTGGAGGCTGATTTTGAGGCGGATTTAGTGTCAAAATCAGCACCAAAAAATTCAGTGTGCACTGACCCTATTAATTCCAGCCTGCGACTGCCCCAATCCTCAGCAGTCTCTATTAAACAGCCGGATATTGGATGATAACCAATTCTTCTCAGCGTTAGGTAGTGGGGTAATAATTGGAGGGTTAATGCTAGAATATTCACCACTAATGCTAAGCCACACCTTAGTAATGGATGCCGTCTATCAGTCACCATTACTAAGGGGTAAGAAAGTATTTATAAAAACTCGAGACATGAAAGAAATTTGTTTTTATTGAAATAGACAAATCGTTGACCATTTTATTAAAGAATTTTAAAAAAATAAAACAAAAATGATGATCATCGATGGAATCCAACATAATCCAATGGATCATCATAACCTGAAAGAGAAAAAACAGCATAATAAAAAAAAAATATACTCATGTTACGTCCTCACCCGTTCGAACTCCTACACCATTCTCTTGCTGCATTGTACAGTGCAGGAGGCCTGTCTGCTTATGATTACCTGCTCCCGGTCTCTTGTTATTGTGTTGTTATTGTTAGGGTGCATTCACACAGAGGAAAATACCGGTGAATTTGGTGTGGAATCTGCGTTAGATTCAGCGCTGAAAAAAAAAGCCTCCCATTGACTTCACTGGGTTGCTTTGCAGAAAAAGGAACCCATTGAAGTCAATGGGAGGCTTTTTTTTCAGCGCTGAATCTGTCATGGATTCCACACCAAATTCAGCGCCATTTTCCTCCATGTGAATGCACCCTTAGGGGTGTTTGTGTTGTGTTTGAAAGCTTATCTGCCAATCAAGCCTGAGATGGGTTCTGGGCTTCATTAAGTAGCCATCAGGCCACAAATGTTTGCTGGATATTGTATCTGACCTTGCTTTGTCCTTGCTCTTGTTTTGTATTTACTGACCTCTGCGTCTTGGCTTTTTGACTACTCTTTTGGATTGTGATTTGGTACTGTTTTGCCTCTCTGGTTTGACCTCGGTTTGCTGACTCCTCTTCTGTGTTGTTTTGGCTTGTCCTGTTCTGTGTAAGACATATTTAGAGAAGGGACTTTAACCCAATCAGCTACCCACTTATCCCTGCACGGAGAACTGCAGGCCCCCCTTTTTTTTAATGGACAGTTCTTCATGCAGGGATAAGTTGACAGCTGATTCTGACTGGTTACCAACATATCCCGGCAATTGAGGCCAAAAACGCAATGTGAAAAAAGCCCTGAGGATTTATTAAGAGGGCTCTTTTAAATGGTGTTGGTTCTCTATAGGTGCTTTCACACGTAACAGATTTTACGTGCAAATAGAATCTGATTAAGGGGGCGTTCACACTACCGTCAATGTCCGACATGTAGTGTCCAATGCTAGTGTCCATGAAAAATCATGCGCAGACACTAGCAGCGGACACTAGCTGTGTCCGTGACATTCTGCACTCATTTCAATGGCGCACGGGTGCATTGTTTTACACTCCGTGCCCGTGCTTAAGTGTCCATTCTCAAAGATGTCCGACTTTTCAAGCGGACAGAAAAACCTGACATGTAGGGGGGGGGGGGGGGGGGCAGACACTTAGGCTGTATGGGGCCCCAAAATTCCTGATGGCGGCCCTGCCTATCATGAATATTTTAGTCCCCTTTAAGTGTAAAATTGTAATATCATTATGTTAGGACACTTGTGTGCTTCAGTTAACACTGTATTATACTAAACTATATGCCTGATAGAAAGTGATAGAGGTAAAATGATCTTTCATGGCAGCTGGCCGTGCTGCTCACATGTTCTGGACAGCAGGTGTCTCCTACTCCGCGGTCATCAGAGATACTATAACATGTGCTTTGTCTGCTATGTCCAAGTCAGTATCTTATTTTACATATTAACTAATTACCATAACTCCTTGGCACTCAGATCTTTCTTTCGGTCGCTATGTTCTATCACTTGCATGGTCTACGCATTAATGGGAATCTGTCACCAGGGTAAAGCATATTACACCAGCAGCACAGTTAGATTGGTCAGGCTCACCTGCATGTAACCCTTTTTTCCCTCCATAGCCAAGATAATAATTTATTTCACAATATGCAGATGAGCAATCTGGAGCACCGAGGGCGGCTCTGTTGCACCAAAATGCTACGCCCCGCATTGCCCTAATACACTCTCATTCCTTCTTTGAATATCTCAGCAACAAAGTCGGGACATTTCATGGGGAAAAAGGTGTTATATTCAGGTGAGCCTAACCTATCTAGGTTCACACTCAGGGGCGTAACTACCGTAGAGGCAGCGGAGGCGGCTGCCACAGGGCCTGGGCCATTAGGGGGCCCGGTGACAGCCGCTACCGCTGCGTTTTTTTTAAAATAGGCAGTTACGGGCCCTATTCACTTGCCGATCCTGGCAGGGCCAGGATCGGCAAGTGACACCGCGGGCCCCACAAAGACTATCATTATACTCGGGGGGTCTTTGCAGACCCCCGAGTATAATGATCGGCGGACCGGAGAGGTAAGAGAACATAAAAACTGTTACTTACCTCTCCACGAGCCTGCCAGGCCTCCGTCCTACTTCTCTGGAGCGGCGGTCAACAGCCTAGGAGCCGGGGAACAGGTAAGTAACAGTGTTTTTTTTTTTTTAATGTTTTTATTCCCCGGGTCTCCGATTATTATACTCTGGGGTCTGAAAAGACCCCAGAGTATAATAATTGTTTATGGGTGTCCACAGTGGGACATAATACTGTGTGCAGGGGCCACTATGGGGAATAAACTGTGTGCAGGGGCCACTATTGGGGTTAATACTGTGTGCAGGGGCCAATATTGGTGATAATACTGTGTGCAGGGGCCACTATTGGGGTTAATACTGTGTGCAGGGGCCACTATTGGGGTTAATACTGTGTGCAGGGGACACTATTGGGGATAATACTGTGTGCAGGGGCCACTATGGGGGATAATACTGTGTGCAGGGGACACTATTGGGGATAATACTGTTTGCAGGGGACACTATTGGGGATAATACTGTGTGCAGGGGCCAGTAAGGGACATAATACTGTGTGCAGGGGACACTATGGGGATAATACTGTGTGCAGGGGACACTATTGGGGATAATACTGTGTGCATGGGACACTATTGGGGATAATACTGTTTGCAGGGGACACTATTGGGGATAATACTGTGTGCAGGGGCCAGTAAGGGACATAATACTGTGTGCAGGGGCCAATAAGGGACATAATACTGTGTGCAGGGTCCAGTAAGGGACATAATACTTTATGCAGGGGCCACTATGGGGGATAATACTATGTGCAGGGGCCAGTAAGGGACATAATACTGTGTGCAGGGCTTACTAAGGGACATAATAGAGTGCGGAGGAGGGGGTCGGTCGAGGTCTTTGGCGTCAGTTGGGATGGGGGGGCCCCATGTCAAAAGTTCGCCACGGGGCCCCGCCATTCCTAGTTACGCCACTGTTCACACTAGTGTTCAGGTTTCTGTCCTTCAGGTCCCCTTGCGGATGGAGACCCTGTCCACTTAAAAAGCGATTAAATCGGAAACCCGCGGACCCCATAGACTATAATGGGGTCTGCTTGTTTTTTACTGAAATAGATTAGAGCTTACCACAGTAATTGACTGGAGCTGATTTATTCAGATCTATAAGGGTCCATTCACATGGGGGAAAATGGCGCTTTATTTGGGGCTGAATTTTCCACACTGAAAAAAAGGCCACCCATTGATTTCAATGGATTCCGCTAGCTTTTTTTCCCCTAACGGAAAAGCTAGCGGCACACATTGAAGTCAATGGGAGGCTTCTTTTTCAGCGTAGAAAATTCAGCCCCAAATAAAGTGCCATTTTCCTCCGTGTGAATGGACCCTTCTAGACATGCTCTATGCATTGAGGAGAGTAAATAAGCTGTAACATCATCTATTGTCAGTAGTGGATGTAATGATGGGTGTTATGTGGTGTTATCTATAGCGGTGTTATTGTCTATTGTAATTCTGTCTGCTTGTCTGTAATCTACATGAGGTGACTGCTGCAACAAATATCCCACCAAAATTGGCAAGTTCCTGTGTATTATTAGGCTTAGTGGCCAGAGTGAAAATTATATAATACATTTTATAAATATAGATAGTGACATGGAAAGTTAAAAATAAAATAATCAAAAATTATTAAAAAATAAGTTTAATATAAAATAATATAAAAACGTTTCTTTTTTTTCTTTTTTTTTTTTTAAATGTAACATTCAGGTGATACATCCCCTTTACATGTACAGCATAATCAAGCGCCGCATATACGATCCCGGCTCCCATTGAAATCAATGGGAGCGTATACAGCCCGCAAAAGCTCACGCGGCGTATACGTGCCACATCACGCGGCACTGTATTCCGTGTGAACTCACCCTCTTAGACATTACAATGTGAAAAAATAATTAACATAATAAACAACAGGAGTGAGGGCCCTGCTGGCAAGATCTATCAGATCTACACCACTCTTATGGTATGTTAACATGGAGGTTTTGACACGGAATCTGCCTCAAAATCCGCCTGAAAAACCGTCTCCCATTAATTTCAATAGGATTCACTCACAGTTTTTTTCCACTAGCGATTTTTTTCAGCTAGTGGAAAAAAAATGTGACATGATCTATCTTCACGCGGATTCCGCGGCTAAGTCAGCTGCGGCATCGACAACTTGAGACTCCCTCCCGATTAGGCCTATTCATCCGGGCCAAATCAGGAGTGGGTAGCCGCTACAAAATGCCGATAAACTGCATCGGCATCCCATTGCTGCTAGCCACGTGTAAAAGCCACCGTGTGAACTAGCCCCTATTCTCTCTCCTCAGTGCTGCAACTTCCTATATACAGTCCTATGAAAAAGTTTGGGCACCCCTATTAATCTTAATCATTTTTAGTTCTAAATATTTTGGTGTTTGCAGCAGCCATTTCAGTTTGATATATCTAATAACTGATGGACACAGTAATATTTCAGGAGTGAAATGAGGTTTATTGTACTAACAGAAAATGTGCAACATGCATTAAACCAAAATTTGACCGGTGCAAAAGTATGGGCACCCTTATCATTTTATTGATTTGAATACTCCTAACTACTTTTTACTGACTTACTGAAGCACAAAATTGTTTTTGTAACCTCACTGAGCTTTGAACTTCATAGTCAGATCTATCCAATCATGAGAAAAGGTATTTAAGGTGGCCAATTGCAAGTTGTTCTCCTATTTGAATCTCCTCTGAAGAGTGGCATCATGGGCTACTTAAAACAGCTCTCAAATGATCTGAAAACAAAGATTGTTCAACATAGTTGTTCAGGGGAAGGATACAAAAAGTTGTCTGAGAGATTTAACCTGTCAGTTTCCACTGTGAGGAACATAGTAAGGAAATGGAAGACCACAGGGACAGTTCTTGTTAAGCCCAGAAGTGGCAGGCCAAGAAAAATATCAGAAAGGCAGAGAAGAAGAATGGTGAGAACAGTCAAGGACAATCCACAGACCACCTCCAAAGAGCTGCAGCATCATCTTGCTGCAGATGGTGTCACTGTGCATCGGTCAACAATACAGCGCACTTTGCACAAATAGAAGCTGTATGGTTGAGTGATGAGAAAGAAGCCGTTTCTGCAAGCATGCCACAAACAGAGTCGCCTGAGGTATGCAAAAGTACATTTGGATAAGCCAGCTTCATTTTGGAAGAAGGTCCCGTGGACTGATGAAAGATTGAGTTGTTTGGTCATACAAAAAGGCGTTATGCATGGAGTCCAAAAAAAACAGCATTCCAAGAAAAACACTTGATACCCACTGTAATATTTGGTGGAGGTTCCATCATGCTTTGGGGCTGTGTGGCCAATGCCGGCACCGGGAATCTTGTTAAAGTTGAGGGTCACATGGATTCCACTCAGTATCAGCAGATTCTTGAGAATAATGTTCAAGAATCAGTGACGAAGTTGAAGTTACGCCGGAGATGGATATGTCAGCAAGACAATAATCCAAAACAACGCTCCAAATCGACTCAGGCATTCATGCAGAGGAACAATTACAATGTTCTGGAATGGCCATCCCAGTCCCCAGACCTGAATATCATTGAACATCTGTGGGATGATTGGAAGCGGGCTGTCCATGCTCGGAGACCATCAAACTTAACTGAACTTGAATTGTTTTGTAAAGAGGAATGGTCCAAAATACCTTCATCCAGGATCCAGGAACTGATTAAAAGCTACAGGAAGCGACTAGAGGCTGTTATCTTTGCAAAAGGAAGATCTACTAAATATTAATGTCACTTTTCTGTTGAGGTGCCCATACTTTTGCACTGGTCAAATTTTGGTTTATTGCATAGTGCACATTTTCTGTTAGTACAATAAACCTCATTTCAATCCTGAAATATTACTGTGTCCATCAGTTATTAGATATATCAAACTGAAATGGCTGTTGCAAACACCAAAATATTTAGAACTAAAAATGATTAAGATTAATAGGGGTGCCCAAACTTTTTCATAGGACTGTATCCCATTGACTTGATATCAATGCTACAGCCGCTCCGCATACAAATAGTGCTGTGAAGGTGATGGCTGGCCCAGTGCAGGAAAGGCGGGAGGATGCAGGTAAGGCTAGGTTCACATTTGCGTTTGGGTTTCTGTTCGGGATATTTTTAGAAAAAAAACTACGCTTTTGTGAGCGCCCCCCGTTCTTCCTTTTTTTTTTTTTTTAATTAATCGATGTACTGTTTTTTTTCTAGGGGTGTGAGCACCACACTTTGCGAGAGTTTTAAATCGCTGCAACTCCTATGGTGATATTTTGAGCGCGTTTTTATATACAGCTATAGCTACAGCATATAAATAAGGAGTGTTATTATATTAACATTTATATCACAAGTTGTCTGTCTTATTATACCTGTGACATGACATAATAGTGGGGACCAGCTAGTCCTATCCAGCATATTTGTGTAGTATAGTAGTATATGGTGTAGTAATGACACATTAGTTGCTAAACAACTGTAGTATTGATGAATTATTTAGGAGAATGCGGCATTACTATTGTTTGCCATTTAAAGCAGAAATAATAAACCACATATCTTATTAATAATTCATTTTCTTGATGTCAGTTCTCTCAGAGAAATCAGCAGATACACAAGTGACCATTACAGCTCATAGCTAATTACTAATATCTTCTAATTGAAGAAATATTGCTCAGGGCTCTGAGAATAATGATTGTTTGGAGGAAGGGCTAGGGGAGGCTCAATGGTGACTTGCCAATTCAGATGGTGGAAGTCGATGCCTTTTGCAAATATTCCTGATGTTATTGGGGGCACAAGAGCCTCTAAACATTGCTGTATTGTATTAGCCTTCCACTGTTCCTATTTTTGAGCTGGATAAGGCATTGTAAAAATTATGTATTAGCAAAGCCTCTAAAGTTAAAGGGGTTGTCCCATCACAAGGATCCTATCTATACTGCTTGTTAATGTGGATTTAAGACTTTTCCTAAATACACTGCTTCAGCAAAACTGCTTTGTTTGTCCACTATCTTACTTTATTCAATTCATTGTTGACACAGCCCTTGACTTATCTGCTCAAAAGTTAAGTGACGTAGCTGCCTGCTCTCAGGGGGGAGGGGCTAAGTGCACAGGAGCGAGCCTGTGTTTCTAGCTATTCCTTGTGTGTTTGTCCTGTGACCTAGCTTCCTGCTCTCAGATAAAGAAGGGGGGAAATGAGTGCTGCTTTCTTATATAGAACAGTCTAAATCCTAGTGGGCTAAAGGACCTGGTCCCTCTGCTCACTAGGATTTAGCCAACTCTATATATCATATATATATATATATATATATATATATATATATATATATATATATGCTAAATCCAAGTGTTATAGGACCCTTGATGACATCACAGGTCCTTCAGTCATCCCATAGGATCACGCTATGTGGTGGGCAGAGCTATACGCTAATTTGGGGGCGGAGCTAAACTGGAGGTAGACGGACAGTATGGTTTTGCATATGAAACCCTGGCCACCAATGACGCAAGAAACCAGGAAGAAAGAAGATTTTAAAGCAGCGAATAATGGTGAGTATGCGACGTGGGAATACCCCTTTAAGGCCCTATGTAGTGGACCACAGCAAAAAAAGCGCTGCAGGATAAACCACAGCAGCCACGCATCGTGGTTTTTCTTGCAGCACTTTTCACAAAAAGTCTGCAGAGGTTTCCTCTGTGAACATTCTGCATCCATTATACCTGTAGGGAAACCACTGGCGTTTCCGTAGATATAATTGTCGGTATGCAAATGAGTTCTGGAGAACTCTCCAGCGCCGCTTCTATCTTCTTCAGGATCGGGTCTTCTTCGCGTCTTCATCCGGCGGTGGCTTCAAACTTCTAGGCCTTGGGCAGCCGACTGTGCATGCCTGCCGGCCACAAGAAAGTGGCCCTTACAATACTATGTACATTTTCTTGTGGCCAGCGGGCATGCGCAGTCGGCTTTGCCCTAGGCCTGAGGCCTAGAAGTTTGAAGCCTACGCCGGAAGAAAACATGAATAAGACCCGTTCCTGAAGATGGAGGCGGTGCGGGAGAGTTCTCTCGCAGAATTGGGGATGCTCCCAGTGCTGTTTGAGCACTGAGGCCCGCCCCCAGTGCTGCGAGGGAACTCATTTGCATACCGACGAAAACTGGAATATATGCAGCGGCACAGAGAAGACATCTAAAGGTAGGAGAAGAATAGCCTTTCTTAAGGCTATTCCTACGTGTTAGGCAGAAAAAAATTAGTTTTAATGATAGGATACCTTTAAAGAGGTATGTCCTCATGCACATGCGGTTTCATATACCGCTAGAAAGCTAACACTGTACTGAATTCAGCGCACTGTCGACTTTCCCGTTATGTGCCACAGGACTGGAGATATTAACAGCACTGATTTCTCCCCACTGTCAGAAGGGTGTTCCTGACACTCTAGCGTCATCGCTGGGCTGTGAGGAATGCCTTCCCCCACCAACGGTACTGTAATATAGCCTTGTACTGGCAGCAGGGGCGTTCCTTACAATGAAGCTGAGCTCTGAGAAGTGTCCCCCCAAGTAGAAGTCTATGGAGGAGTACTGTCTGGGGGAGGACGTTAATGCTACATAACTCAGAGATAAGAAAACAGGTGTTTATCATGTGCATGCAAAGGACTAAAATTTGGTGCAAGGTGCAAGAAAAGAAACTTCTAAAGCTGGTCATACACATTAGATATTGGACCTTCTGAATGATGATGAGATCATCTGAACAATCCAACTATCAACAATATTAACTAATAGTTAATCTTAGCCTTGCCTGTGTGATTGACAGTCTGTCTGCCAATCAAGTCTGCGGCAGGTCCTGGAATGCCTATAAACAGGTCATCAGCCACACAGGTTTGCTGGCTATTGTGACTTTGTCCTTGCTAAGCTTCCTACTTGCTCTTATTGAATTGCACTTACTGACTTCTGACCTTTGGCTTTTATTGTGACTACTCTTTTGGATTGCGATTTGGTACTGCTTGTCTCTCTGGCTTTGACCCTTGGCTTCCTGACTTCTCTTCTGTTTAGTTTTGTCCTATGTAACACTTATTCAAAGAAGGGACTGTCGCCCAGTTGTCCCTGTCATTAGGACAGCTGTGGCAAGTAGGTAGGGACAGGATCGAGTGTAGGACTCACTGTTTCTGTATTTCTCTTCCTTCCTGGTTTCAGCAGCAGCACTGTGGAATTGCTTAACTAGCCATTCCATTACAACAACTTTTTCATCTGGTAATGCGATGGCGAAAACAACGGATACCCCAAGGACCCTATTATAGTCAATGGGGTGCTGAGATCTGCTGGCGTCTATCATTGGTCGGACCCATTTTAATATATAATCTGTTCCTCTGTTAGGAAGAACACCAGTGTGAAACCCCAAGTGGGTTATTTTTTTTATAGGTTCTAGGGATTTACTAAGTCCTGGGGAGCTCCTTTAATTCTGAAAAGCTTGCTGAGGTGTAGTTTACTCTTTGCTCAACCTTGATGTCAATTCCCCAAATCATACTAGCACTATACAGCATGGTGTGTATTAATAGTAATAACAACAAAACACGTTCCCAGTTGTAATTACCATTGTACACAACCATATATTACATCTCACATTCCACAAATGCTTGATGCAACAGGTAAGCAAAAGGGCTATCAATATCTGGGTCACAGAAAAATCAGTGTAAACACAAGTACTAAATCCATAATGAGTATTAAAGGGGTTGTCAGTGCTTGTTGTACACTTAGGATAGACCATAACTATCTGCACGGATCAGCTGTTTGCAGGTGCATACAGTCTGATACTACACTATGCGGAAAACTTGGTTCCATACCCTGTATAGTGGCTGTGTGCATTGCTGTTCCCTTTATCATCAGTTTTTACTACTTTCGTACACTTTAGCTTTATATAATGTCAAAACTTAAAGGGGTTGTCCGATTAAAAATACTTATTCCCTATCAACAGGATAGGGGCACAGTGTCACATCGCCAGAGGTCCCGGATAGAGATTGCAGTCCTGAAAGCCCTATAGCGGTGATGGAGCGCTGGTCACACAAGTGCACTGACACTTATCCCCTGTCCCAGTGATTGAAACCTTTTGAGTTCGGTATATCAAAATTCGGTAAAAAAAACAAACCCTCTAGCTTAACTCATGTGCTGTGTCACATCTAGAAATATCAATAATTTTGTGATATTTGTAACTCTAGTTAAAAAAAAGTTATATTTTTGATATATGTATTGGTATTATGTGTATTTCTTGTCCATCACACAGTATATAAACCCCGTTTTCTGGCCAATTACATGGTATATGACCTCCTTTTTTAAATAATTGCACAGTATATGACCCCCTTTTTTCTAGCCCCCCCCCCCCCCACTGCATATAACCTCCTTTTTTAGACAATTACATGGTATATGACCCCCTTTTCTAATTTAGCCTCCACACAGTATACGTCCTCCTTTTTTTTTAGCCCCCAACACAATATGTGACCCTTTCTTATGGCCACCCCACATTAAGTGACCGCTTTTCTGCCTCCCACACACTACCTGATCCCTTTTTATGGCCTCCATACTGTATATGATCCCCTTTTTAAAGCCCACCCGCAGTGTATGACCATCCTCCTCCCACCCCCCACACACATTTATTATTCTGTACAATGTACTGGGAATTTGATAGAAAAATCAGAATGAGGTGGAATTGAAAAAAAAAAATGCAGTACCGCCATTTTCTTACCGGTTTTGTTTTTACGGCTTCCAATGTGGTAAAAATGCTATATTAACTTTATTTTTCAGGTTGGTACGATCAGGGAAATACGAAATTTATATATTTTTTTCATGTTTTAACAACTTTACAACAAAATTTTTTTATTTCAGTATACGGAGCTGTGTGAGGGTTAGTTCACACGTGAGGTTTTTGGTCCAGAGTTTGACACGGGAAGCCGCGTCAGAATTCGGACCAAATTGTTACTGCCGTGGCTAGCCACAACTGTTTGATGTTTTGATCACTTTTTATTCCATTTTTTAGCAAAAAAAAAAAAAAAGAAGCCAATTCAGCCATTAGAATATATTTTTTTCTGCAGTGGCGTTTCCCCAATGGGACAATTGTTTTTATATTTTAAAGGGATTCTATCATTAAAATCACATTTTTTTTTGCCCCTAACATGTAGGAATATCCTTAAGAAAGGCTATTCTTCTTCTATCTTTAGATGTCTTTTCCACGCCGCCATTTGGTAGAAATCCCGTTTTTCGTCTGTATGCAAATGAGTTCTCTCGCAGCACTGGGGGCGGTCCCTAGTGCTCAAACAGCCCTGGGGGCATCCCCAATGCTTCGAGAGAAATCTCCAGCGCCGCCTCCATCTTCTTCAGGAACGGCCTCTCCCTCTCTTCTTCCATCCTGGGTTTCAATCTCCTAGGTATGCGCAGTCGGCACTGCCCTCAGGCCTCGAGCAGAGCCGACTGCACATGCCCGTGACCACAAGAAAATGGCCGCTTACATATCTTACTGTGTAATCGACCATTTTCTTGTGGCTGCCGGGCATGCGCAGTCGGCTTTGCTTGAGGAGAAGACATATAAAGGTAAGAGAAGAATAGCCTTTAAGGCTATTGACTGGAAAAACCACCTTTATTTACAACATTAGCGTGTTACTTCAGTGGAATAAACCTGGAAGACTGGGTGGCACCAATAGCAGGTCTGCAGTGTTTTACAGGCTTGTAAGTGATGGAGAATTCCCCCAGATAATGGCCAATCATTTCAGGCTTTATTTCAACTTGATTGAAGGATTTGCCATTGTAAACTCCCACCATGCTGCCTACCATTTCTGGCAAAATGATCATGTCTCTCAGATGAGTCTTAATGACCTCTGGTTTTTCCATGAGAGGGGCTTCCTTCTTATCCATAAGGTGACGCTTTAGAAGAGAATTCTGCTTGCGATGCAGACCTCTGTTCAGACGCTGGCATTGATGGGCGCAGTACAGCTGCATGACCTGCTCATAGGACAAATCGAGCAGTTGCTCCAGGTCCACACCTCTGTAGGTGAACTTTGTAAAGGTCCTATTCTTCTGTTCTGCGTCCGCCATCTTGTCCAGCAGTCAGGGAGGAAATTCCAATTCCTATGTGTGATTGATAAATGGGATTTTAATGATGGAATCCCTTTAACAGTTTGCCGCGCTGATGAAGTCCAAGCAGACAGAAACGGTGCCGTCCGTAGCTGAGAAATTGATTTGGTTATAACCCCGCATTATGCAGTAAAGACTTCTGGGAAAGTCGGGCATGATGTTCAGGGTGCTTCCCATAGAGGGCAGCATAACAGAGGCACTATCGCCCTGTTTACATCTTGGGAGACAGATTTGCATATTCTTCCCTTGCAGTGGAGTAACTACTGTATGGCTGTATAAGTCTCCACACACCTGAAAAGGTGGTCTCTCCCTAAGGATAGACGTTATCCCCATTTAACAGTTTGGGCAGTTTCATACTTAGAGATATCTAATGTGTTTTGACTTTTATTTGTCACATATTTATATGTGATCTAGGGAAAGGGGGGGATTTAAACTTTTCTTTTTAAAAACTTTTTTTTTCTTTTTTAACTTAGCATATGATCTTCAGATCTCTCGTGACATAGGGGGCGTTCACACTACTATCTGTGTCCGACAGGTAGTGTCCGCTCCTAGTGTCCGTTCAAAATCTCGCACGGACATTAGGAGCGGACACTAGCTGTCGGACACAGACGGTAGTGTGAACGCCCCCATAGACTGCAATACTAGGGCAGCATCCCTATGATGATCGGTAACCGTTACTGATCGTCATGGGGATGCTGCAGAACAGCTGATCTGCAGGGGTTCTGGCTGTTGACCTCTACACATAATATTATTGGCCTCTACTTAGGATCAGCATCAATATAAGAAAGGTGGTTAACCCCTTTAATATATTAGGGGAGCATTTAATGTAAGGGACAGAGAACACTCTGGATGAGGTGCAACATTTCACAGAACCTGTTTTAAAAATTTAAATCCACCCCCTGCCCCACACTATGGTGCCATAGTAATAAATGTGTGCATAGGCTATTACTATGATTGATCATACATGCACGATAGATGCCATTGTGTGAACGGAGCCCAAATTTGGAACAGCAAGGCATATATTTATTTACTGACATCTATTTACTAACGCAAATGGCCGGATCACCAGCAATGATTGCAATGAATATACACCCAGTGACACTGTCCTTGAAAGGGCATCACACTCCCGCCATGACATGTACTACAATGTCACACAGAATTCCCGGATCCATATCAGCACTTCCGAGTAACAACAGAAGCGCACGCCAGAACCGCATGTCCATATCGCGCTGTGAACGAGTTTACATAAGCTCCAGCCTCACAAACTCTTGTCAGTGCAGAACTGCCGCGCGTGCGCACTCGTCAGGAGGCGGGCCTTCCAGAAATCCAGGAGCACCTCTCCGACTGCGGAGACTGGGCGTGACGTAAGCAGAGCGGGCGGGGCTTATTTCAAAACCAAGAGACAAGATGGCGGAGAGAGGATCGCTGAGGAATCGGAATCGGCTCGATTCGAACAGAAGCTGGAAAATGAATCACATTGACGAGCCAGGTAATGGGCGTTCTGACAAGGAATGGCGGGGGGCAGCGGGTGTTCTCAGGGGCGGGCACGGACAAGCTGCGAGGGCGGCGGGATAGATCAGCACTGCTGGATACGGGGGGCACTGGGACGGTGTGCGCAGCTGTGACGTTACTCGGCGTCCTCTTTGGGTGTGAGGGGGTTAAGAGCGCGTAGGTACTGTCCTGTCACGTGACGCGAGGCCGTGCGGATCTCCGTGTATACGGTGAATGTATATATCCTGGCAGGAGCCCTAACGGTCCGCCCATGTGACTGTGCCCTCCTCACACCTGTCACCCCCCGTATACACAATAACAAGGCGCAGCAGCCTGGCGCCACCATTCGCATACAATGCCGCTGTGCCCCTCTTCTACCATATACCTGCCTATAGCTGGCACTCCTGGTGACCCCTCAGCATTGAGGGTGACTGGTGGTCTGATATGGCTGACCCCTGTGTACACCACTATGTCTATAGATTCATGTTAGTGAGAGTCTTTTATCCCCAGTTCTTACCTAGATGGGTTTGGCTTCATTGCCCAGCTGCCTCCCCCATCAGAACCATACCATGCTTGATGCTGAGTCATGATTGGTTGATAGGGATAGTGATATTATTCAGTAGTAAGTTCTCAGCAACCAGATCTTCGGATCAAGGACTGTGAGAGGGGGCATTTGCCATAAAGCCACTTCTAGTAGCCATCTTTCCTACCACCAAGGACAGAGCACCATAAACGTTTGGTGCCAGTAGTTGGACAGATCAGTCACCACACTGATCGCCAGTGCCAACACAGACCTCTTGTGCCCATGTAGTCATCCTGTTCTGAAGTGTATAATGGGAAGTGAGGGGACCCTCCATATTGTATAAAATCAGCCCTGAATTAATGTGTCAGAGTTGTTAGTATGACCGCTGCAATACCAGATGTAGCCATGGGCAAGAGAGGCGCTTCTTCTGCGAAGTCCTGCATGGTGACTGTGGTGTTGCCGCCTGCACTAGCCAGTGACAAATGTTGTAAGTTTGACTGATATGACTTGACGTGTCGCGGTTTACAGCGACTTCCAGTTGCGCTACGTTCACTATCCCTAGCTGTGATTCAGGCAGTACAACGCTGATCTTTGGCTGTGTGATATGTGTCGCTGCTGAACTGATTGTATAGCCCGAGCCTAGAAGGGCCTTTCCAGCACTTACATATTGATGACCTTACACTTGTGATTGGTGGGGGTCATGGGTGTTAGACTCTCACTGATCACATATTCTAAGGGAGGAGGGATGAGAGAACGCAGTATAGTCTGCTAGATTTTTATTTATTTTTTTCCTTAAAGGGGATGTCCCGTTAAAAAGAGACACATCCCCTTTCCACATAATAGAGGGTAAGTGTCCCATTGCGGGGGGCCAACTGCTAGATCCTCCAGCGATCAGGAAAATGGGGGACTGAAAGTTCTTTGCAGCCCCGTATCAGAGAATCGATCTCTGGTCCTTAAAGTGCATCGGCCCTTCATTCACTTGGAGGAGGCATGGTGGAATTTCCATCCCTTGTTCTCCTAGTTTCTGGGGTCCCTAGCGGTCAGACTCCTGGTGATATGATGTTTAGGCCTGGTTCACATCTGCGTTCCGGTTTCTGTGTGTGGAGTCCACTTGGGCACCCTCCCCCAAACAAAAACCTATACGCGTAAAAAAAGCAGTTACTGGGAAACTCAACAACCTCATAGACTATAATGGGGTCCATGTAGTTTCTGTACCAAACATGCAGAGATAGAGGTCCTACAAGCAGTAATTTTCTCTCTGCACGTTTCGTGCACAATCCGAACGGAAACCACACAGACCCCATTATAGTCTATGGTGTCTGTGGGTTTCTTTAGGTAACCACTTTTTAATTCATATAAGCTGAAACCTGAACGCAGATGTGAACCGGGCCTTATATGTGTCTTTACAGAGGACGTTTCATGTCTTCTGACATCAGCGGTATTATATACCACTAGATAGCTGACGGCGTACGGTCAGCTTTGATGGTGTATATACTTCGGTGTCAGAGTGGAGTGATATTCCTTCCCTGAAACTCTGGCACCGGAGCGCATACCATCAGCACACAGGATTTCTAGGGATGTATAATACCGCTGATGTCAGAGGACATCAAAGGTCCTCTTTAATAGGGCAACCCCTTTAAAGAAACAGTCAAGCAGGCTGTGCTGTTTTATCCCCCCTATAGAAGTAATCCCTGGGGATTGGGGATGACTGCCTTTAACCCTTAAATACTGTCATGGTTTCTATCACAATGATATGTTTATGGTGTGTATGATAGTACTTAAGGGTTAATGGATGACCCTCTTTGACTCTCAGGGCTGGTGGGACCTGCACCTATAAGATGTTTATGGTGTATCTTGTAGGTAGGCCATAAAAGTCTGATATGAGAATACCCCTTTGATGGAGGAATGGGTCCTTGCTCCTCAGTTGTTCTTCCTGACTACCCTGCAAACATGGACTTTCTGCCAGTCTGAGGGTGCATGTGTATTGTAGTATGTAGATGGGTATTAGTATTTCTCAGACACCCTTACTCCACTATGTGGATCGGCCATGATGAAATCCAGTCCATTTATATTATTGTGCAAGTCAACTTAAAGTGGAATTATTTTTTTTTCCCTACAACTAACTCTCTTTGCGCCTGAATTTTCTGTGCCTTGTTTCTCTCCATGACGTCTTTTATTGTTTTGTTGGCACTATATAAATTAAGGCTTATCGCTGTCCTGTCTACAAACCCCATACAGCTCCTGTGCACATATGTCCTGCAGGGCTGCCCTTGTGTTCAGTATTAAATCCATTGACTTGTCAAGCAGTAGAGCTGTGTGACAGCTGCAGCCACCCTGCCATTGACCCGGGGCTGTCCTCCTTGGATGACCATATGCTGCTGTCTGTAGGAGCTGGGTCATTCTTGGAGAATGAGTGAGCACTTGTTTGCAGCGATGTGTTGTGATGTTAGGAAGTGATTGTAGTGTAGGAAAGGTGACCAGGCAACTCCTATGGGAAGTGCTGCTTTTAGGCTCTCGCCAAAGGTCTGTTCTGAATAACTCCATGGTGTATATACACACACGACTGGTGTAATGTCACACTGTGTAGGCTAGATTGTGATTGAAGGGGTGATATAGTGGGGTCTCTATAAAGGGAGTCTTAAATGTCCAAGCTGCACCACAGTTGTCTGGAAGCAGAGAGTGCAAATACTAGTCATTGTAAGGGTAAGTTCACACTGGGTTTTTTGGATTGAATCGAAGGCGGCCTCAGGTTCCGATTCAAAAACCGGGGAGCCGTGACTCCAGCCGCGCACTCTGCTCTGGATTGGGCCCAATGAATGGGCCTAGTTGGGAGGAGGGAGTGTCTTCAGGCCGAATCGCGAGGTGGCTCCTCGTGAAGAATGAGCATCTCGCTTCTTTTTTTCCGGGAGCCGGAAGAAAAGGCCCCCGAAAAAAGTCCTGAGCGGCTCCCATTGATTTCAGTAGGAGCCATCTTTTTGGTCAGGGTTTTGAGGCGAATACGGCCTCAAAACCCTAACCAAAAAACTGTATGAACTTGTCCTAAAAGGGAAGACAGGTGAGCTGAAGCCTTTGTATCTGTAATGCTAGGTTCACACTATTGTTTGGGTCCACATGGGGACCTGAAAGATGGAGACCCTGTCCTTAAAAAGTGGTTACATGTGGAAACCTGCGGACCCCATAGGGGTCTATTGGGTTTCAATTGTTTTGGGTTTTTTTACCGAAACTGGTGGAGAGAGAAGACCTTCTTGCAGGATTTCTCTCTGTGGATTCTATGACGAAGACTCCAATGCAAGAGTGAGTCCAGCTGACGAAAATTAGGGAAATCGGGCTCCTCCCCTAGTGCACTTGCAGATTGATTTGATATGTATAAAAAGACAGTTATATCTGCATTTCTTCATCGGTTTGTGGCCCCAATGATATGTCTCTGCTCCAACCAAATACATAGCTCTATAGGCATTCTAAGATCTGAAAGAGACCCTTGAAGAGGAGAGTCCCCCCCCCCCATATAAACATTGGTGTATTACGCAACATGGTTGTCGTATACAAGCAAAGAGCACACGCTTGTATTTTGAGCATATGTTTGAGTTTTGTAAGTTTCTTTGCCGTGGATCTGTTTGCTTTACTTGCAGTATAAGATAAGAAAGTGCAGACGTATGCTGTGTGTGGCTGTGTCTGCCCAGTGATACAGCATGCACTTTGTATGCATTGTCAAGGCTAGTGTAAGAAGAGCAAAGGTATGTTCACACTGAGAAATTTGCTGCAGAGCTTTCAGACTCTGCCTCAAAATCCGCTCCAAATTCCACCTGAAACCAGTCTCCATTCATTTCAATAATTCATACGAGGAAAAAAACAAGTCATCACTGAGCTGCAAAACAGTTTTTTTTTTTTTTTTAACCATACGCAAAGTCGGACATGCAGGACTTTGTGTCCGGTTTTAAAAAAAAAAACAAAAAAAAACAGTTTCGCCGCGGAGAGCACAAAACGCTCTCCGGTGTTCACGGCCGGACCCTGGTGTGAACCCAGCGTAAGGTGTCAGGAAGATGCCAGTGGACCAGGAGCAGAGCCCGGATGGGTCAGAAGAAAGGAACCGCGCTTGACCTAAGAAAGTTCTATCACAAACTTCTTTATTCATCAACACATAACACACTACGCGTATATGAGTATAGACCCCGTTATCAAGTGTACATGGATCAGATGGCACTCTTTACAGGTTTAAATAAAAAAAAAAATGGGTTTATTTAAAAAAAAAAAAAAAAATTGTATGTATTTTTAATTGGGTAGGGGGGGAACAACATACTCGCCTGACCCTGGTGCTCCAGTCCTGCTGCTCTGGTGTTTACTTTGGACAGCGGCCTCAGTGAAGGACGTGGGAGGTCACTACCTGTGACGTCGCTTTCCTTAGGCCACTAATTGGCCTCAGTGGTCACGTGACCGCAAAGGCCAATCAGTGGCCTCAGCAGAAGGGACACGCAATGTCACACCCAGGCAGGACTCCCACAAAAAACAGCAGGACCAGACCATGCTGGGAAGACACCAGATCACTGGGGACAGGTGAGGAAAAAAAATTATCCTGGACAACCTCTTTAGGCCGGGGCCCCACGGGCTGGAAACGCCGCTGGAAGAATCAGTGTTATACAGTAACAGCAAAGTGGATGGGATTCATGCGAATCCCATGCCCGCTTTGCGTTAAAATCTACAGCGCGAACACGCTGTGATTTCCAAATCCGGATTTTGGAAATCGCAGCATGTTAATTATATCTAGGGAAACGCCGGCGGCTTTCCCGTAGATATAATGGTAAGAGAGAGTCCGCGGAGGAAACCTCTGTTAATTTTCTGTTCAAAGTGCTGCGGGAAGAACCGTGATGTATTCCCGCCACATTTCTTCCCGCATCGCTTTAGCGCGGTGTTTCCATCCCATGGGGCTTTAGCCTTAAAGGGATCCTATCATTCAATCACTTTTTTTTTCTAACTAACACGTAGGAATAGACTTAAAGAGGACCTTTCACCATATCTGGGCACATGCAGTGTTATATACTGCCGGAAAGCTGACAGTGCGCTGAATTCAGCGCGATAGGCGCCGCGAGGCAGAAGGACGTTCCTGGCTAATGGTCAGAAATGCCCTTCTGACCATAGAAGAGCTACGGTACCGGACCGTAAGCTCTTCACACCGGGCACAGATCGGGAAAGCCGACAGTGCGCTGAATTCAGCGCACTGTCAGCTTTCCGGCAGTATATAACACTGCATGTGCCCAGATATGGTGAAAAGTCCTCTTTAAAAAAGGCTATTTGTCTCCTACCTTTTGTTGTCTTCTCTGCGCTGTCGTTGGCCTAAAATCCCGGTTTGTGTCGGTATGTAAATGAGTTCTTTGCAGCACTGGGGCCGGGCCCCAGCGCTCAAACAGCACTGGGGGCATCCACATTGCTGCCAGAGAACTCTCCAGCGCCGCCTCCATCTTCTTCTGCAGCGAGTTCTTCTTCCAATGGCAGCTTGTAACTTCTAGGGCAAGCCGCCTGAGCATGCTCGCGGCCACAAGAAAAATGGCCGCTTACATAGTTTTGTAAGCGCCCATTTTCTCGTGGCCGGCGGGCATGCGCAGTCGGCTTGCCGGAGGCGGCGCTGGAGAGTTCTCTGGCAGCATTGGGGACTCCCCTAGTGCTGTTTGAGCGCTGGGGCCCGCCTCCAGTGCTGTGAAAGAACTCATTTACTTACCGACACACATTTTAGGTGAATGGCGGCGCGGAGAAGACATCAAAAGGTAGGAGACGAATAGCCTTTCTTAAGGCTATTCTGAGGTGTTAGAAAAAAAAGTGATTGAATGATAGGATCCCTTTAAGGTTAAGGGTCTACATTATGGAAGCACAGTGGGGAAAAAAAACGCTGAATTTTACATTGCCAACAAAGTGAATGTTCGGTTAATCAGCAATATAGAGCTGTGGAAAAGCTGCTTTTCCCCCTATAGATTGAATGGAGGAAGAGAGAGTGCATAGAAAATGCATCAAAGGCTCAATGACAAATGCTTCAGAAAAGTCATCAAACCCATTTTTAACTTCTTTTTGTTCTTAGCTGCCTCTTATATGTTCGGCCTTAGACTTTCAATGGGTTTTCCCATCAAAGCAAGTCATCTCCTATCGATAGGACGATGTCAGAGCTGTTTAGTAAAGTAGAGCTGCTCAGGTGAATGGCGCCAAATAACTATTTAGGTGTATACTTCAGAATCATTTCTGATGCATATTCAGAAAGTTTTTACAAAACTCAATGTGAACTGCACCTTATCAGAGGGAGGGGACATTTTCTAGTTAAGCAGCAAACTGGGTTCTGCTTCCTCCCTAGCAGGTTCCTTCGTATCGATCCACAAGGAGAGGCAATGTCTGAAAGAAGCCGTCCATAAATACACATCGACCAAGTTACAGGCCTCGGTGCCAAGTCAGGACACTTGTAAATGGAGCGTGCTTTTCTATGCTTACTGGGCAAGGATTCATGGTTCATGTGATCTGCGTTTTATTTTCGGCCACTGCCATCCCAGATCATGCAAATAGTCCTGGCTATATAATCTTAGATTACACAGGGTTCTCTTGCAGGTGATGGAAATACAAAAAAAGTAAAATTGCAAGCGTCGCCCTCCTTGTGGGTACCGCCATATGGCCACCTCCAGAAGTAACAGGAAAAACTCCCTCCCTTCCTTTTATTTTGTCCAGTTCACCTTAGTCCCGGTGTAGTAGTTTTATCTTTGATATTCGGTTTCTCTCCTAATCTCTGCTCTAGGGAACAGGAAATGAAAAATTTCCTGCACTCTCTGCCTTATGGACCTACTTTCTGAATGATTTCCGTAGCAGATGAGTTTAATAACTGTTACCAAATCTATTGCTGAAGCAACGTCGCGTGCTGTCTCGTCATATGACGAAAATGATGTTACTCACCTTCCCTGCGCTCTGGAGCCGCTCCGTTATCGTCGGTGATTCTGCTTGAAGTCAGTGATCGCTGATTGGGTCTCAGGGGTCATGTCGGCATAAAGGCCCTCTCAGCTGTCTCTTACGTCATGCAGAAGCGTTGAAGAGAATGGAGCGCAGGGAAGGTAACGGTATTTTTTTTATGTTTGATCACCTCTCCTGGGGCTCCGCTTATTATACTCTGGGGTCTGAAGATACCCCACAGTATAACAATAGCAGTTTCATTTTGGCGAGAACTTATGCTCTTGGAACACATGCTGGGGGTTGCCGACCCCGGGTCTATGGTATACTAGGATTTCTTCCGCATTTAGATTCTTTTCTATTTTTCTGTCCTGAAAAACCTCAAAACACAGCTGAGCAGATCCATTATACCAGTGGTTCTCAACCTTTCTAATGCCGTGACCCTGCAATACAGTTCCTCATGTTGCGGTGACCCCAAACCAAAAAATAATTTTGGTGGCTACTTCATAACTGTAAGGGCTAGTTCACACAGGGGGTGGTATATCGGATTTAGGCACTGAGAGTGACGCGGCTCAAATTAATGGGACGACTCGGGAGGTTGCTACCGCCAGGCGGACGCCACGGGTCACCGAGCTGTGGAATCCACCTGAAGAAAGGGCAGCCCACGTTTTTTTTTCCGTGAGCGTCAGCATGCCGCTCATGCAAAAAACAAGCTTGGCGGTCTAAATAGACCTCCATTGTGAGAGGGCGGATTATGACGTGGATTTCGCACCATAATCTGCCCCCTCTGTGCCTGTGTGAACGGGCCTTAATTTTGCTACAACCCATACCTCCCAACTTTTGAAAAG
Organism: Leptodactylus fuscus; assembly: GCF_031893055.1. Taxonomy (NCBI): domain Eukaryota; kingdom Metazoa; phylum Chordata; class Amphibia; order Anura; family Leptodactylidae; genus Leptodactylus; species Leptodactylus fuscus. The sequence goes on along the minus strand of NC_134267.1, from coordinate 38,146,359 downwards.
TAGAAAGAGGGATAAAATGTGCGGCGTGCAGAGCGCGCTGCGACAAATTTGGCTCCGCCCACTTTTATGTGGACTCCGCCCATTCTCATTCATTTTTCACGTGCTCCCACAGTGTAATCCTCCTACAGTCACCCGTAAATTATATGTCCCCCCTTTATCTCTCCCCCAGTTTCATATAACCTCTTCATCTGCCCCGTTTCATGTTCCCTCCATCTCTGCCCCCAGATTCATGTTCCCTCCATCTCTGCCCCCAGATTCCCCGCTGGGGTCGTGACCCACAGGTTGAGAACCGCTGCATTATACGGTGGACAACATTCATCTCGACTCATGCTTGTTCTTGTTTTTGACGTAATCTCTGACACAGATGTGAACCTCACCTTACGTTGGAGTCTGCTGGACAGTTCCATATAGAGCTCACAATGTACATTTTTTCCCCTATCAGTATGTCTTTGGAATATGGGATGGAAATCCATGCAAACACAGGGTTACATACAAACTCCTTGCAGATGTTTTTTTTTTTTTTTTGCCCTTGGCGGGATTTAAACACCAGGACTCCAGCGCTGCAAGGCTGCAGTGCTAACCACTGAGCCAGCGTGTGGCCCCATGACTCGGCCATTTATGAAGGAGTTGGGTTGTAGCAACATAGAGTAGTCTGAATTGGTGTTTTTTGCCTACCGACTCCACAACCCATCTTTTCCTTATTTATTGAGAATCGAGAGCCTTGAAGTGCATTTCACTGTGCCTGCTACTTGATCTCTACAGTGTATGAATAAGATTTGTTAAATTACTTTTTCTCCTGTAATGCCTTATTAAAAAATCTTTGTCTAACTGTAAAAAAATCTTTAAAAATCCATAAAAATGTATTATGGATGCCTGAGAGGCTGCATTTACATACTTTTCTCAACAAATTAGTTAATTTTTATATATATTTTTTTTTATCAGGAAAAATATAGTCCAAAGGCTTCAACTCGCTTTACTGGCCCTCTACTGTGCCCTTGATGGAAGGCCCTTACAAACCAGCGACATGTGATTGTAACCTAAGGGTATGTTCACACGGAGGAAAAGGTGACAGAAACCATTTCTTCCATGTGAACTTTCCACGCGGCTAGCTGCGACAGGATGCCGATGCAGCATGGGCATTCCGTTGCGGCAGCTCGCTCCTGATTAGGCTCGAATGAATGGGCCTAAACAGGAGCGTGTCTCAAACTGCAGAATCCGCGGCAAGATAGGGCACCTCGCTTATTTTTTCCGCTACTAGCTAGCGGGGAAAAATAGCGAGCCGCTCCCATTGAAGTCAATGGGGCCATTTTCGCAGGCGGATTTGAGCCGGATTCAGCATCAAAATATGCCTACAAAAAAAACTATGTGAACTAGTCCTATGATGTCATCCATGAGATTATGGCTGTGTAGAAGTCTGAGAAAAGTGTAATGAATGACATCAGTATACAGTGTGTTTTCCACCTATCCTATCGATAGAATACATGGACCGAGCCACAAAAATGGACAAGAATTAGACCTTAGGGGCCACATGGTGGCTCAGTGGTAGCCTTGCAGCGCTGGAGTCCTGGTGTTCAAATCCCGCCAAGGGCAAAAAGCCATCTGCAAGGAGTTTGTATGTTCTCCCCGTGTTTGCATGGATTTCCATCCCATATTCCAAAAAAGACATACTGATAGGGGGAAAAAATTTACATTAGACCTTCTCTATTTTGTGGCTAGGTAATATAGGTTATAGTACTATATTATATAATATACATCTGTGTGCATGGAGCCATAGGAATGAATGTCACCAAATTCTATGATAGACCAAAAATCCAGTTGTGTGCATGAGGCCTGACATTTGGACTGTGCGTATTTACAGAATCCTCTATGTAACTGTGGCCCTGACTTATCAGTAAAATCACTTGTTGATATAGAGGAGGGAGTTCCTGTGACCATTGTTCTTGAGATGCCATTATTCCTGGGAGGCAATGCCTGCTGCCTCCGATACTATGTACACAGCAGTACTGAGAATTAATAAATCATTCACCTGTTGGTTACAGTAGTCCACGTGAAACTCAACCCTGTGCAAAGTAATCCAAAGTGGCAGAAGTAAGCAATCTACAATAACGTATAGTACAATTCTCCTCTTGCCTATGTGTCAAAATTTTGCTAATTTTGATGTGGTTTGGAAGGGATGATGTCTCTTTAGGAGAGACTGGTACAGGGACTTACTACACCATGCATGCCCTGCTAAGATTTCTTGGTAAGGAATAAAAGTAATACCTCATTGGTAAAAAAAAAAAAAAAAAAAGTGCCCCTAGTGCCACCAATTGAAGGGTAGATCCCCATAAATCAGGTGTGTCCAAAGTCTGGCTCGCGGGCCAAATGCGATCATAGTTACAATTTCCACTGGTCCGTCAGCACTGTTGCCATTGTGGGGCCTTACTGGATCCCCACTGCTTTTTTTATATAGACAGTGGGGGGTCCGGTAGCAGGACTTAGTTTCTCCCCGCTCATGCTCGTGGGTTCCTCTTCCCTCATCAGGTGGCCCCCCATTCGCCTCGCCCTTCCTCATTGCAGCCTGATGTGTGGTGCACAGAGCCCATTGAAGGCTGAAGAGGGGGCCACGCAGTAAGTGAATGCAGCCTGGTTCTGGTGATTCGGTTGTCAAAACGATCTGCTGAACCAGGGAGAAGTAGAGCCACTGACCTGGTTTTGCTGCTGGTAGAGCTTGTAAGCCAAATTGAGCCTGTGACCTACAAGATAAGTAACAATACTTGCCTGTCTGCAGCTACTCCTTCGTGCCCACATGACATCACAACATTGCGCTCTGAGCAAGGAGACAGAGTGGGACAGCCGAGCAGATGGGTAAGTAATGACCTAATATTGCTATCGGAATGACCAGTGAAGGGGACTCTGTATGGCCCCCTCCCCCATATACTGGCCTCTGCACTGGTCCACCATACTGTATAGGGCTCATTTTTTAGCTTTGTTTGAAGAAATTAAAATTATGGGTATTCACAAAAGTTTAATTTACCTTTTAATGTTAGAGGCCCTTTCATGTCCGTTTCATAAATGGTCAGTGCCATCATAGTCTTTCTAGCGCTCTATAACACTGCTTGTATAATCTTTGGTTAAAAGAATGTCTGGCTGAATGGTCGGCCCCCAGGAATTTTCATGTAGCCAGATTTGGCCCTCTTGGCAAAAAGTTGGGCCACCCCTACTATAGGTTAATACCTGTTTAGAGCATAGCACAGTATCCTGGAAGCTGCACAGACAAGTCCTGTGAGTACCAGCCCATTGGTGTAATATGTGATTCACTTTGGCACACCTCCATTAGGCTGGGTGGGTCTTTGTACCACTGGATTTTTGTTGCAAGATATCCTTTTCTTTAGAGGTTTCACACCAGTTTTTAAGCAAACCACGTTCCTGTTCAATGCCAGCAGTGATTTCCACCACTAGTCTCTGTAGACAGGTCCTGCAGTGATGACATGGCGTACATGTATGTGACTGGTACAGGGACTTACTACACCATGCATGCCCTGCTAAGATTTCTTGGTAAGGAATAAAAGTAATAAATAATAAAAGTGTAGAGTAGGCTAGTGTAGAGTAGTGTAGTGTAGTGTAGTGTAGGCTAGCTAAAAGTGTAGAGTAGTAGTAGAGAGTAAATAATAAAAGAGTAGAGTAGGCCAAGAGAAAGTTATCGCCGCAGATGAGAAATACTCAGTCATGCAGCAGTATTACAGCATTAAGGGTATTACATAGGTCCCAGGTCATACATGACACTTTCTCATCACTCTCCTATTCTCAATAGACCTGTTCTTTCTGCATTATGCAATTAGTCCCATACTAACATGTATGGCACATGACCACTGAGGTCATGTGCCATACATGTTAGTATGGGACTAACTGCATATCACTGCTGTATCATCATCATCATCGGCTGGGATAGAACAACTGAGTATATAGGATTTATTTTATCGCGTTTCCTACTTTGGGGCAATTTTTCTCTAAATCCAGGTCACCCTGCCTCTCCCACCCCTAAAGGAATTGGGCAAGTAGAGATGTATTAGTAAGAATGGATGATATAATGCAGAAAGAACGGGTCTATTGAGAATAGGAGAGTGATGAGAAAGTGTCATGTATGACCTGGGACCTATGTAATACCCTTAATGCTGTAATACTGCTGCATGACTGAGTATTTCTCATCTGCGGCGATAACTTTCTCTTGGCCTACTCTATAGACAGTCAGCAGTATGTGTAATAACACCGGTGCCACTGAATAATGGATGCCCTCTGCGTAGCGTGGTAGTAGACAACTGTGCGAGAGACTTGTAAATTGGCGACATGTGCCGGGATTATATTCATAACCGTTTCTACGTTACGGCTTGTGAACACAAGGAATCTGCTCTGCGAGTTTTATATCGCTTCTATTCCCTAATATCGGAAGGAGTGAAGATGTTACAGGCGGCTTCTCTTCTGTCAGTGGGTGGGAATGTTCTCCTGACCTACTTCTGCAACACGCCATCCCCGGAGATATGACAGCTGATCTAAATACTAACCAGCCTATCGCTCGACCTTCTTGGCAGATGCTGGTAACCTATTGGAAGATTTGTCCTGTCGCCAAACATCTGGCGTAAGATACCGCTGATATTGCTGCAAGTCTGCCTAGACTGTTAAAGGATTGCAGTAAAAAAAACTGGACATACTGAGGCGTAATATATTCCATATCTCTACAAAGAGCTGTGACGTAGTACACTCAGCCGATCCTAACAGCATAACATAGAGCAGCAGGAGCTGAGGATATCCATATAGAACCAGTCAGTATTAACTAGCTGTTATATAATGGCGGCCATAATAATTCTATATTATAAGGACTGTGCTACAGCAGCAAATCCCATCCAACCGTGAGTCAGGACCTGACCTTACCGCATCCTTGATTCCTATGATGGATGGGCAAGGCTACGGTAGGATTTGCATCTGTACTTGGCCCATATAATACATACTTTGACCATGTGTATCTCGCTTAACTTGAATTTTATTCATTTATATTTCTCCACCTTCTGGGGTCAGGTGTCCGGTAGGAGGTTCTAATTAGAACCCGCCCACTGAACTGTGCACAAAGGTCACAAAGTTGTCATATCGGCAGTAATGGGTTAAATATCGATAAGCTAACCTAAAACCGGGCAGCTTTGTCCCCCATATTGTGAGCAGACTAGAGATGCTCCCTTTGGCACAATTCAACCCCCCCAACCCGCTCCCTTTACACATCTACTATAGAAGACAGTCCTGTTATCCCTTATACCAGGGGTAGGGAACGTACGGCTCTCCATCTGGTGCAAAACTACAACTCCCAGCATGCATACTTGCTCTGCTGCTCTTGGAACTCCCATGGAAGAGAAAGGAGCATGCTGGGAGTTGTAGTTTCACAGCAGCTGGAGAGCCAAAGGTTCCCTACCCCTGCCTTATACACATTGCAAGATTTTGTTTCCGCAGGGATTTCACCCAGTGTACAGTGCGCCCTCTACTGGCCAGGACCTGCATTACAGCAACCTGATCCCTGCGCCGCATGTGTGCTGAGTGGATGAGAGCGTCTGACATGGCTCCTTCCGCTATACTTTACTTGTGAATAAGGCAGAGGTGCACGGCTTGTTTCAGTGACAGGACATCAGCCTGGTAACAAGCCGTGCACCTGCGTGTCCATCACGAGACCATGGACTGATTTTATCCTCTGGAAGGTAACAATGGATGACTTCAAGCAGAGATCTAGACAACCATGAGGGAGTGACATGGAAAGTATATTGGAGACTTGTATAACTTTTTATTATACAAACAATAACATATATTTGCCAAATCTGGACAAGCCCTTTAAGTCACTAATCAATTTGATGACAGAAAAGAACAACCTGAGCACCTGTTCACGTAACCATTATATATCTAAATTAAGATGAAAATAAAGGGCTATGTATGAGGTGTGACGTGGAGGTTGGCATGGCTCCAGACAGTCCATTGATCCGTGCCCAGCTCTGAACTTGTGTGGTCAGCTGGCATCCTCCTATTCACATGCCACTGGAAACATTACAGCTTCTCTCTAGGTATGGATGCCCCGTGAGGTGGATTCTGCTGTTGGACATCCATTTCCTCACTCCACTATACCTGCCCTAACGTCCTCTATATATGACCCTGTCGCAGTTTTTGGCGCACACAGAGTATTGCTTTGGGTGCTTGTAAATGAATTATTTTGAGTTGAGTGGCGTCTGTCGCTGTTAGGATGCCGGAAATGCCACATGTACGCCCGAGTGAAGGTTGGATTGTGCAACTCGTGCAGAGTCCTGGACTTTGAAAGCCGCTGTCGCACAAGACCTTGTGCAAGTAATTGTGAATTCTTCATTGTTATCTGGGATCCCCTTGGAAACTCGAGCATGTGACCGCCAGCTTGGGATTTAACAGTCTCCGCTATTGTCTAGTATATGTGAGCTTAGTGACGGCTTTACAAGCTCTTATGGATGAACTTTCTGTAAGTTTGTCACTTTGGCATTTATGAGGCTCTGCCTGTGAGATTTGTCACTGCCTGTGTGACTGTGCACGTGGCTACGCGGGTTGTATGGCACCTATAGAAATGTATGGATATATACAGTACAATAAATTCTCATTTCCATTGCATATGTTACAGAAGTGTTTGCACTGCTTCTAGGAGAGAGCCTATGGATCATGCATAGGGCCTGAATGTGAGATACAGTATCGAGGAATTACCATGGGCATGATTGACCGATGCCACCTCACCCTACACTTACGAAAAACAAAACCACCTTTTGGCAAAGTGAGTGTCTTGTAACTTATCAATATTAGCGGTGGTTTTACAGTATTTAGCTTTATAGCAATCTTATGGACATAGCCAATAGTTTGGAGCAGACTTTGAGGTCTATAGGAGTATTTTCTAGGCCTTCTCTGTACTGGTAGAGGGAGTAGATAAACGGTGACCTCATCTGTTTGTGTATGTAATGATGGGTCAGTAGTGTTATCTTCTCTTGTATTCCTGTTTGGGATGTGAATTAGGGGACTGCGGCAAAGAAAAAACCCTATACCGCTATAGAATTGGCAGTTAAAAAGTGTGTTTTTTTTTGTTTTTTTTTATTAAAAACCCACTTGGTTTCTGGAATAGTAATTTTCTGATGACCCATTCCCTTTTAACTTAAAGGTGTGTTCCTACTAATATAACGGAATGTAAATTTGTAGACTATTAAACTTTTTTGCCAATATAAATAGAATTTTGCAGTTATGAAGATGTTCTCTAAACCTCTTGGTGGTTCAGCTTGCTGTCATCTTCCTTGGTAGGCGTCCCCATGCCGTTAATTTTGGCGCACTATCTCTCACCGATATCTCCAGCACCAGGCTGCATACCGGGAAAGCTGACAGTGCACAGAATTCAATAATCTATAATACCACACATCAGATGTACGGTAATATATACTACTAGAAAACTATGAGGATGTGAAAGGTCCTCTTTAAAGAACCGAAGAAGCTCTTTAATTTGTGGCCTTGTAGAAAACTCCTTCATCTTTACTTAAAGGGATTCTACCCTTTTAAAATAATTTTTTTTTTTTTTTTTTCTTCTCTCGTTGACACGTAGGAATAGCCTTAAGAAAGGCTATTCTTCTCCTACCTTTAGATGTCTTCTCCGCACCGCCGTTCGGTAGAAATCCCGGTTTTCGTCGGTATGCAAATGAGTTCTCTCGCAGCACCGGGGGCGTCCCCAATGCTGCGAAGAGAACTCTCCAGCGCCACCTCCATCTTCTTCAGAAACGGCCTCTTCTTGCGTCTTCTTCCAGTGCAGGCGGTCAAACTTCTAGGCCTCGGGCAGAGCCAACTGCATTTTCTTGTGGCCTGTGGGCATGTGCAGTCGGCTCTGCCCTAGGCCTAGAAGTTTAACCGCCAGCGCCGGAAGAAGATGCGGAGAGAGGCTGTTCCTGAAGAAGATGGGGGCGTCGCTGAAGATTTCTCTTGCAGCATTGGGCCCGCCCCCAGTGCTGCGAGAGAACTCATTTGCATACTGATGAAAACAGGATACCGAACGGTGGCGCGGTAGGAGATGAATAGCCTTTCTGAAGGCTAGTCCTACGTGTCAACGAGAAAAAAATTTGATTTTATGGTAGAATCCCTTTAAAGTGGACCTTTCATGCCTTCTAAGATAGCGCATGTTATATACCATTGCACTAAATTTTAGCGCATTTCAATTTTACCAATACCTGCCTCAGTTTCAGAGATATTGGTGCAGTTTGGTTTGGCTTCTGGTATCCCTGCACTGTCAGAGGGGCCGGCCTTGCAGCTCAGTGCCATTGGTGGGGGGGGGGGGTCCCCTGGACTGTGCACTTTAATAGTCTTGTGCTGCCCAGCGATGAGACTGACTCTGGCATTGGGGCACATTAATGAGAATAGTGAGTTCATGGTCAGCTTTGCATCTGTATGCAACATCTTAGAGAATATCTTATGCCGTATCCAATATCTTAGGCCTAAAAGGTCTTTTTTAAATTCCTTAAATCTAATTTCTTCAGCAGGCTTTTCTGGCGATACAGCCCGTGGCAGATAAGACAAGTATAAAGGACTAGCGTTGCCGCTTGCTCGCATTTCCAGCCATTGAGGTAATTATTGCTCAGTGGAAATATTGCATAGCTATAGCGTGCCGGCCACTGACAGAAATAGGGCAAAGCAGAAAGAGAGCTGTGTGTTGTTCCATTGTGTTCAGTCAGCCAATTCATACTGCTATTACATTCAATGGGGAATATCTACTGTACATATCCCATGTATAATACAGGCATATGCCCCCTTCAGAGTCCTCACCACCAGTCTATACACTCCACAGGGAGATTAGACAGCTACCTGAATAATAATATTTCTAAAGCACCATTAATTCCACAGTGCTGTACATTATTATATTCATTCCACGGTACTTTACATTTGAGGGTTTACGTACAGTACATAAAATATACCAATCCAATCCTAGCAGTGACCAACGTGGCACAGTGTGATAGAGGGCCCTGCCCGCGAGGGCTTACAATCTATATTAGATCACCTGGAACGGAGAGAATCCCATACTTCATATGGCTCACTGAAAACTATTAATGATAAAATCTCAAGAATATTATAAGGCAGGGATGGATCCTAACTTGTTAGATGTGGAGAAACATATGATGTGAGTTACATATTCCACCATGCTCTGTCCATTTTTCTCAAAAGCGACGTGGGGTTTTTGGTGCAAAACTGGTGGGTGCCAAAATGTACCCACCTATGCTGCAAAACTGCAGTACTTGGGGAATCCATCTGTCAGACTCTGTGACTCTGGTCTGAATTTCTTAAACTGTGGCTCTGTAGCACTTATATGGATAGATAGTACACTGCTATATAAGGTTGGTTCACCGTGCTTTGCTATGTACATGAGACCATAAAGGGGTTGTTCAGACTAAAAAAAAACAAAAAACAAAACGTAATTAGGCTGGTGGAGGTAAAAAAGAAACAAACACAAAAAAAACCCATTCTCTCCTGTCCCTGATGGTCCGGTGTGCTCCCAGCACGGGTTGGTCCTGCTGCTCAGCTGTCTTCTTTTGCTGGAGTCCTCACCAGCTGGGACGTCCTGTGTCCTTCTCTGATGTCACTGATTGGCCTCAGTGGTCACGTGTGCTACGTGTTTTTTGGGGTTTTTTTTGCTAACGCCTTCTCTCTAACCTAATTTAGAAAAAACAAACCCTGGACAACCCCTTTAAGCTGGTCTTAGACATGACATTTATTGTCCCATTACTAAGAAGCACTACTCATGTTTGTAACCTATTACATAGAAAATTCAGGTATCCTGTTACAGAGCAGAAGGAGCTGAGCATTTTGATGTATAGGGTGGTAGGAAATGATTTAATGTAGCTTGTTGTTCATTTAAAGGAGTATTCTCCTCTCCGGGGTCATATTCAGACTTGTAGTGGAAGCTAACGGAAATGTTTTACCCAATACATCGCTTTATCTGTCTTGCCAAGTTTGCCAAATGCAGCTAAATATTTCTACTTGTTGCCTTGGTGACAGACCACCTCTGCTATGTAGCCGTAGTGGTCAGGCTGCTGATTTGGTCCCAGTTCCTGGCCATCTCTTTCTCTCTGCATATTTCTTTCAGTTGCTGAGTCCTGATAAGAGCCAGAACAGTTTCTGATCAGTGCCTGTTATCTCTGGATGTAAATCCAGATGTAATTATAATTTAGAAATGCTCTTCTGACCTGAGCTAAAAACCTGGAAGTGGAAGAGAGAGGAGACAGGAGTGCAGGTGAAATCCTGAGATGGGAAAACTCCCTTTTTAAATCTGTTTATTCTGAGCTTAAAAGGAGTTTGACTGCATCAAAAAAATATTAAAGGGATTCTACCACTAAATAGCTATTTTTTTCTGCTTTAGACGTCAGAATAGCCTTTAGAAAGGCTATTCGTCTCTTACCTTTAGACGTGGTCTCCGCAGCACCGTTCCCCGATTTTTTTTTTTTTTTTTTACCGGTATGCTAATGAGTTCTCTCACAGCATTGGGGGCAGACCCCAGCGCTCAAACGGCGATGGGGGCGTCCCCACTGCTGCCCGAGAAGTCTCTCCAGCGACGCCTCCTTCTTCAGCTGCATCATCCCCTTCTCTGTCATCTTCCTTCTGCGTCAGCTCCGACGCCTGCACAGTCGGCTCTGCCAGCGAGACACTAGTAGAGCCGACTACGCATGCCGGCCGGCGGCCATATTTTCAAGGCCGCAATTGTGCACACGTGCAGCACGCTGCTCGAAGTCTTTACCAAACAGAGGGTACTGCGAATGCTCCGTAAGGTCTATACAGACCTCCGATGCGCGAGTGAAGTCATCCAGGTTTCGGAGTGTACTGACCTTACTGAGCATGCGCAGTACGCTCTGTTCGGCGAAGACTTCAAGGATCGTGCGTGCAATTGCGGCCTCAAAAATATGGCCGCCGGCCGGCATGCGCAGTCGACTCCACTAGTGTCTCGCTGGCAGAGCTGACTGCGCAGGCGTCGGAGCTAATGCAGAAGGAAGACTACAGAGAAGGGGAGGATGCAGCTGAAGAAGGAGACGTCGCTTGAGAGACTTCCCGAGCACCAGTGGGGACGCCGTTTGAGCGCTGGGGCCCGCCTCCATTGCTGCGAGAGAACTCATTAGCATACCGGTGAAAACCGGGATTTCTAAGGAACGGCGGCACGGAGACCACGGCTAAAGAAAGGTAAGAGATGAATAGTCTTTCTAAAGGCTATTCCGACGTCTAAAGCAGAAAAAATAGCTATTTAGTGGCAGAATCCCTTTAAGCCAGCCCCGGTACTTTAAAGTTCTCCAACATTTCCTCGACTCAACTAAAATCTTTCAGTGGAGTGGCGCCTATTGAAGAATGTGACGAGTTGGCGGTGGTAGAAGGTCCTCTTTTTGAGAAAAAAAAAAAAGTATGTTTAGCAACTTTTATTGCATTATTTGACAGCGTGGAATCAAAAGGAACATGTTTGTATATTGTGCTAGTAGTGCACTTTGTGTGCAGTGTTGAGTATTATCGTGACTTTGAAGCTTTTATTGTTTTATGACGGTCTTCTATGAGATTAGTATTTCATAAAGACTTCTCGTGCTTAACCCTTAGCGTACCTGTACTATACAGACCGAACCGCTAGTGTTATTTCTCATCACTACGTGGAGCCTTGACCCGTTTTCAGGCGGGCAGCGCTCCATAAGACGTGTATTATGAATGCCTTCTTCCAGATGATCGGAGTCCCCCGCTGGATACTGCCGCTTTTGTTTTCCCGAGTCCTCATTAAATGCCGCTGCTCACTTAATTATCAATCCACTTATATTGTACACGGCATCCCGTGAATTACATTACGCCCCGAGATTTATTTTTTTTCCCTTTAATCCTTCTATCCGCATTAATCCTCTTGATTGTAATGCCTTGTGAGCCTTTTGTTCTTGCTCTTAACATCCAATTTCGCATACATCCCTGTAAACCATCCCTACATCGCCTCGTCCCGTTTTACGTAGCGGTGAAATGTTACACATGAAGTATGTTGAGAGATCATGTATTGACTTATTGATCACTTTTTTTCCATGCAGAGAGCTGACGTTCAGTATAGGCCTCATTTTGCACTTCTATGGAGTGCTATGGTTAATGTGTGGTTTGTAGTTCTCCTGCGGACCTTAAGGGTAAGCCAAAAAGTCATGGCCATTATGTGGTCTGAAACATGTCCTGTAAGTCGCAGCTGTTTTCTAGTAGATTGTTACGTATTGTTAATGGTTACATGGGATTGTCTGGATTTATCCTAAAACTTATCATATATGACATCAAGGCCAGTTTTAAATCATCCTGTTATGGCTCCATTCAGAAGCCGTATATTTAGTGCCAAGGACTGGATCCCTCCCTTCCTGTGAAATCATAGTCGCGTGTCCTACATAATGCTTTAGGAAAGGGCTTTCCTGATCTTGCATGAAACGATCCCATCCTGTCCTTGACTACTTGGAGAGAAATGTGCATTCATTGTAGGGGCCTTAAATTCTGTGCCCATGAACTGGCTTGTATCCCTTCACAACAAAACTGGGGTCTTCTATCAAATTGGGCCGTTCTCTGTGTAGTGACCAGACCAGGTACTGCAAATTGTCATTGCAATGGGACCAAAGCTGCAGTGACTCAGTTCTGCCACTACACAGAGAACAGCGCTGTCTGCTTCCTGCTCCATTCTCTGAATATCAGCTGCTGAGAACTGGTAATCGGTGAGGATGGCAGATATCAGATCTGTGGGATCAGACATTAGTGATCTCTCTTTAGGATATGTCAGCAATATTGTTAGCCTGGAAACCCAATGAACACCTCACATATCTGTGTGAATTTGGGGTGATTTTATCCGAATAGTGCGCTTGTTCTTATCCTGAGGATAGGGAGCTCCATAACTTGAATTTGTACCTATATCCAAGATGGCCTAGCAGAAGCCACCATGTACCTCTAGTCAATGGGGCCTACTGGTGTCTGTGTGCACCTGCTGAAACAGCGGTCCGACTCTGTCATTCAGGTTCTCCAGCGGACCTAAATGACTGAGAGCACAACACTAGTGTGGGTTGTTTTTTTTGTTTTGTTTTTTTTGTTTTGTGCTTTTTATATTTCCCATTCTTGACATTGCTTTAAAAAAATAAATAAATAGAAAAAAGCGGCACAATCTGCAACAAAAATTCAGTCGTCCAGGGGGCAACGCGGTGGCTCAGTGGTTAGCATTGCAGCGCTGGAGTCCTGGGTTTGAATCCCACTCAGAACAACATCTGCGAGGAGTTTGTATATTCTCCCCGTGTTTGTGTGGATTTTCTCCCTTTCTACAAAGACATACTGATAGGGAGAAATGTACATTGTGATGCCTATCTGGGGCTCACAATCTACGTTTAAAAAAATAAATAAAATTGTCGTCCAGTGTCGTGTAATAAATGCCGCCCCCCCCCACCCCCCCGTGTATCTTCAGTGCTAATTTGGCATTAAATGTGAGACCATATTAATCTGTACACTTGCGTTGTGATATTTCAGATGTTCTATTCTGGTCCCTCCTAATAAGTGCTTATTAACCCCTCCCTATTACTTTCAGAGAAACCTGAATTTTTATCTTGCATCGATCAATAAACTGCAGAGATTTTGCTGACTATGACCCAGATTTTGCTGAAAGACTTGTTCAATACTTCCTAAATGGTGAAGAATATCTCTATCAGGCAGAAATAATAATGTGCAGCGTCTTTAGGTCCCTTCCCAGCAACCGAGCCCTGTATTGTCTTTATAATACCACAGGGAGAGTTCTGCTCTGGAGACTGCTCATGTGAATGCAGCTCTGGACTATAATAGGCCATATTTAATATATCCTATATAAACCGTAATCCATAATACAGTCTTAGACCTCAGTGGGTCCTTTGTGGGTCCATCGGATCAGAATTATTTGGAAGCGCCTATAGACAGTAAAAAGGCGGAATACACTCGGATGACATGGAGTCTGCTGCGCTCGGTCATGTGCATGGGTTATTGCTCACATATCTATGAGATTTATTCAATGATAATGACAGTCATTTGTAATGCACTTTTCTCACGGAGACTCAAAGGGCAGGGAGCTTTGTGGGGTTAGTGGCTGCCATACAGGCACAAAATGGTCAGCTGTGCGGGGAAACTGGAGTACCTGCAGGAAACCTGCGCAAACATACAAACTTCATGCAGATGTGGCCCTTGGTGGGATTCCAACCCAGGACTCCAGCGCTGCAAGGCTCCAGTACTAACCACTGTGTGAAAAGGTAGACCTATGCTTCACGACAGGTCAGCGAGGATGGAAGTTGTAGCTTTACAACAGTTGGTGCACCGATAGTTGCGGCCCTTTGCTTTGAGGTGTAAATGCCAATTATTGGTGCACCTTTGGACAACTTATCAGTCATTTTTGAGCTGTCTGTCGGGTTGTCTCCTGGACATCTGACACCGTATTGGTTCCTTTTCTCGAAATTGTGAAATGCGTCGTTTATGAGTTATTACATTTGGAGTTTATCTGGCCACCTTATCGTGCATGTTGCAAGGCTCACTGTGAACTTTTACCTATGCATTATTCCAGTCTAGTTTTACAATTCAAAGCATGTGGGTTTGTGCTTCATACCAGACATATGGGATAAACAATGGCTATTTTCTGTGAGTGACTCCCCTGGATATGTCTCCTCTTCAATGGGAAGTGCATGCTCGGAGTGCCTGTATCTTGGCTGTATATACGGAGCGATGAGAGGTGAGGGTAAGTTGTATGTGCGCTACTTTATCGTGTGGAGTTCACTGATCAGTCTGTAGGGTGAGTGGGGGGGTAAGTGCAATGTTATTTAAAGGAGTTGTATGGCATACTCCTGCCAAATCTAACATCAGCCTAGAAGGGTTGCAAATGCACGCTGTCTGGGGCAATTGGAAAAGAAATAGGTTGATATTCACATTTTGCAAACACGTGCAGCATGGACAAGGTGTAAACTGTTGTCCATTGGTCTGCTACTGTATTCTTTTTTGGACTTTACCTCTGCAATACTACCAGTTCAGACTTGTGAAGATGTAAAACCTTTGCATGGTGTTTTCTCTTTGGCAGGGGGTAGGTGTAGGAGGTTGTGGAGGCTTTAGTGAGACAGTCCTTTTGTATGTTCCTGCAGGTTCTGCATGTAACCCCCAAAAATATATTGATGGGTCAGTTGTCATCCTATAAATTTTCCTTAGTTTCTGTGTGTCAAACAGTAGCCTCACCACTACTAAGCAAAGCAACTGACCCCCCCCCCCCCCCCAATATGTTTTTTTTGTTTTTATTTCCTTCTTGGATTGTGAACTACTTTCCTGTCCCTGCAGAGATCTGGCGGCAAGCACACGGACCCTATTATAATCTATGGGGATCCATGTGCTTTTACTTTGCAGTTGCGTTTGGTATTCCGTTTGGGAGAGGGTCCCCACGCAGACTCCCCCAGACGGAATACAAACTCAGATGTGAATGAGGCTTAAGTCATCCCTAGCGCTACATCGACACACATTTCGCTGTCACAGGGCTTTGTAACAATATGGACCACATACATTATATACGTCTTTTTCTGTGGAATATACTGGTGCATAAAAAATACATCCCCTCCCCTCCCTAGGAGGAATAACCGCACATATGGTTTCATAAATACACAGATGTGTCAGGAGAGGTTGATGTGAACTTAGAGCCTCATATGATATAATACTTCATTGTATGCAGCTCTAGCTATCATTCGGGCACTCTGCTGGTGGTAAATGATGGTATAATTGGGTTAGCCGCACCGCCCCTATATACGAGCAGGGAAATGAGCGCTATTTTTGCTCTGTTCTGTGGCTCTGTCCTAATCACATTGACTGTTTGCATATTGTCGAGGCTGCAGATCCCAGCGGAATCCAAAGTCTTAAGCAGAACTCGCTGCTATTTCTGGCTGCTCTCTAAAGGATAGAAGTAGGACTGTGAAAGTGCTGCCGCTACTGCTTAGGAGTAGACACGGCTGATCTGTCTTCAGAAGCTTATATGTTGTAAAGAATTCCTCCATTTGTGTACAGTGTTAATAACCTCATGTAAAAGGGAGATCATTGTGACAACCCAGGAGGCGCCCGCTAAACTATTACATTGTAGCCCTCACATTCCTCTCCATAGACTGGGCCCCAAACGAAATCTCTTCACCTCTACAGCTGCAAGAGGAGATAAATCTGTCACCGGTCACAATGGTCTATGAGAACGTCCTGTATAGATAGTCAGGGCACCCGTCACCTATCCTCAATACCCATTATCCCTAAGAAATAACCATTGTTGAGCACCTTTTCTGAGAAATATTGCCGTACCTGTTATTCCTTCTAGAAACTTAGAATTATAGATTTTACAAAATTGTTCTTTGTGTTTTTTGTTTTTGTTTTTTTTTAAAATAGTATTTTCAGTCAGGAGTGGTAAGGGTATGTTCACACTTTTCCCGCTAGCGGCCTCCATAGACCACCATTGTGAGGGGGCGGATTATGACGTGGATTACGTGCCATAATTTGTGCCCGTGTGAGCGGGCCCTAAAAGATTCCCCCCCCCCCCCCCCCTTAGCTGAAAAATGAAATGTTATGGGTCTGTTCACACAGAGGTGCTTGGCAGCGGATTTTGACTAGGAATCCACCTCCAAATCCGCTGCCAAAAACTGCTTCCATTGACTTTAATGGACTAGTTCACACGAGGCAAGAGGGGGCGGATTTTGACGCCGAATCCACCTCCAAAATCTGCCCCCTCACAATAGAGGTCTATGCAGACTGCTAGCAATCCTTTTGGCTCTAGCAGTTTGTTCCCGCTCACGCAAAAATGAAGCAAGCTGTACTTTCTTCAGGCAGATTCCGCGGATGATTCAGCCGCGGCGTCCGCCTCGCGACACCTACCTCCAGACTAGGCCCGTTCATTTGGGCCTAATTCGGAGCAGAAAGCCGTGACGGAATGTGTTCACGCAGAACCCCACGTGAACTAGGCCAATGGGAGCCGTTCGCTTCTTTTTTCCGCTAGCTAGTAGTGGCAAAAAAAGAATTGAGATGACCCTTCTTGCCGTGGATTCTGCAGCTGACTCAGCTGCTGACTCTTGACGCAATGCCGATTCTGCACGAGGCAATGAGGCGGATTTTGACAGCGGATTTCGCCTCAAAATCTGCCTCCATACAATGGTGGTCTTAGGAGACCACTAGCGTTCTTTTTTCCGCTATCGGCATGTTGCCGCTAGTGGGGGGAAAAAAAAAAGAAGCGAGCTGCCCTTTCTTCCGGCGGATTCCGAGTCGTGGCTTCCGCCTGGTGGCAGCAACCTCCTAGTCGGACCCATTCATTTTAGCTGACTCCAGAGGGGGAGGCCGCCACCGCGGCGGTCGTGGCAGGCGGGTTTTGACCCAAGAAAGACACGGCTCCCCGCGTCACTCTCAGTGCCAAAATCCGCCCCCATGTGAACGAGCCCTTAAAGGAACACTTTAAGACGACTGATACTACATTGCCTAGGGGGCAAGTCTATGCATCTGTGTTTTGTGTTCTTATAACTGGAGTCAAAGTGCTGCCTTAGGTACAACATTACATTGTTTGTTCCTGTAGAGGACTTCTTACCAGCTCTGGCTCTTTGTACCCTTCAGCAGGTGCCGCTACATTAAATCGACCGCAGTTGTTTTTTTTTATTCTCTAGTCGGTACAATTCCCGAACATTCATATTTTTGTTTCAGCAAAATGATGCAGTCTGTTGTCAAGTAGGCGGTCCTTAGATTTCTGCTTCACCCTAGGATTGACCACTTAACAACAGAGAGCTTAATTTGCATATTGGGTGCTGAAACTAAGAGCACCACTTTCTCAGGAATGGCGGGGGCTAGAGAGAAAATTCCAGCTGTGCCAGAATCAGTGGAGTGTTGCTTCTTCAAGGATGCAAAGTTTTTTTTTTTTTGGGGGGGGGGTAAAAAGTCCTTTTTTTTTTTTTTTTTTTTTTTTTTTTTTTAAAGGGGTCACCCACCTTTTTATAACATTATATTTAAAAACACAATCCCCACTGGCACTGCTCTTGCTTTGTAACGCCCCACTATTTATATACATATATATATATATATATATATATATATATATATATATCGCCGTACATACATTAATGTCTATGAATGTATCCAGTGCGTCTATATGTAGGTGCTGAGCTCAATCTTTGGGCCCGCACTCGTATATTAATATTATAAAGTGTGATGTTTGGCGCTCGGTGGAGCCTTGACGCATTCAGGGCACATTACTTAATCCTGGCTCTTCTTTCTAGCTAGCATTTCCAGGCTATTTCTGAAGCCTGAGGCTGGACATCTAGTGTTTCCAGGGTCACACAGAGAGTTGGCCGCGGCTCAGGAGTCGGTTTACATGACATGCCTCGCTCTGCTAACTTTCTTGTCCGGGTGCTGTTCTAATAATACACCTATATAAACATCTGGCGGCTTTGTCTACCGCGCCGACTGTGATGAGCAAGTTTAGGCCGAGTTCACTCCAGTGCTTGAAGTCCGTTTGGGGATTCCATTCCCCTTTCCGAGAGCGAGTAGGTCCTGCAAGCTGCACTCTTCTCTTCGGTGAGCGAATTGTATTCGACACTCTAGTTTCGAATACCTCACTCCATAGGAATGAATGGAAGTGGCTGGCGCTTAACCCCTTGGTGTTCGGCCACTTCCTTTCCTTCGTATGGGAGCGAGGTATTCGAAACTAAAGTTTTGAATATTATTTGCTCATCTCAAATAAAGAGGACTTCCTAATGGCTGGTTGTGTGATGGTCCGTCACTAAACCCTGATGTGCTCTGATACGTTGCTTTCTGTGTGAATGTCAATGCATTATGATGTCACGTGACCCACTGAGGCCCATTCGCAGGTCTCAGCAGGTCACGTGGAATATGATACATAGACGCAAGGAGTCCCGGACAGATGAGTGGAAACTTATCACGGTTTTTACCACAAAACTTTTCGCAGTCCACAGAGCTTTCCTCTGTGGACTCTCTGCTTCAGTTATTCGTATACGGAAAATGCCAGCGTTTCTGTAAGTATAATTGACATGCAACCATTTGCAAAATCGCAGGCTTTGAAATTGCGCCATGTCCGCTGCGGGTATTTTACCTGCAAAGTGGATGGGTTTATGGCTAATCCCATTCACACACTGCAGCAATGTGAAATGCTGTGGTTTATGCTACGTCAGGTTCCCGCCTAAAGTGCTTTTTTGTTTTTTTTTTTAATCACAGTTCCTGGGCCTCGACTCATTAGGCTAAGTTCACACATGAGTTACGTGTGGTGTAATTTGGTCCGGAAAAAAAAACTCTTCCTAATTAGGAAACCACTTCAGAAAACGCCAGGTGGTTTTCCCCTCCTCTGAAAGTGAATGGACCATAAAAAAAAGTGTTGCAGTTTTTGCAAAAAAAAAAAAAAAGTACCAAAAAACCGCGATGTGGTTTCCGCCTCCCATTCACTTCTATTGCCTTCCTGAGGCGGAATCCGCCTCAAGAAAGGTCATGTCGCTTCTTTTTTCCGCTAGCGACAACAAGAACGCTAGCGGTCTCCATAGACCACCATTGTGAGGGGGCGGATTATGGCGTGGATTCCGCGCCATAATCCGCCTCCTCTGTGCCCATGTGAACGAGCCCTAATGCTTTAGAGTCTGATGAGACCCCAAAGTATAATGGCAGTTTCGGTTCAGTCGTGTCTGGTGTGGGCGAATCTTGAGAAGTTCACTCAACTCCAACTCGTACTCTGAAAGGGGCTTGGTTTAAAAGGGACATGGTCTAAGTAATCTCCATCAATTGTAATTGAGGCAAAATGCCTAGCTAATTGCAATTTTAATTTAACTCCTAATCGCCCAGCTCTACTGACTACCTTGTTGCTGTGCTGACAAATGTCAAATATTACCTGCCATTATTTTTTATGTATGGGGAGCAGTGCACTATTATTATTATTATTATTATTATTATTATTATTATTATTATTATTATTTTATTTATTATCATTATTATTATCATCATCATAAAATATAATAAAATATAAAAAAAATTAAGTTAGTGTCAACATATTCCGCAGCACTGCCCAATTTGTAGGGTTCAAGTACAGACAGGATAAATTGCAAAGAAATAGTCAATTTACACAATGGGACTGAGGGCCCTGCTCTCAAGAGCTTACAATCTATGAGGTAGAGGTTAACGCAAGAGGTAGCTGGGGTGGTATCGGAGGTAGCAGTGCTTATACAATGGTCAGATAATTTTTTTTGTTTTTCTCCCTATCAGTGTGACTTTGTAGTGTGGGAGGAAACTCCTACAAACTCCTTGTAAATGTTGTCCTTGGCAGGATTTGAACCCAGGACTCCAGCACAGCAAGGCTGTAGTGCTGCCCGACAGTTTTATAATAGAGGTTACTGTCATTACACAGATGTAAAACTGTATGGGGGGGCCACACGGTGGTTCAGTGGTTAGCACTGCAGCCTTGCAGCACTGGAGTCCTGGTGTTCAAATCCCGCCAATGGCAAAAAACCATCTGCAAGGAGTTTGTCCTCTCCATGTTTGCATGGATCCCATATTCCAAAAAAGACATACTGATAGAGAAAAAAAAATGTACATTGTGAGCTCTATGTGGGGCTCACAATCTACATTTAAAAAAAACAAAACCATATATAAAACTGTACGAGCCGTCGCCAATCGTGTCCTTTCATGTGCAGATGGTGCCTGGACATATAAAGTTAGTCTGAAACTGCACCATATTGTGTGGGGTAATGGGGGAGCGGGGTCAGAGGAGGGTTCGTCTTAGAGATCCTAACTACAGAAGGGTTTACATTAGGAATTGTGATAGGTCTGTCTGAAAAGATGTGTCTGTAGTTTGTGCTACCACATTACTTGTAGTCACACGGCAGGAGGCAATAACTTTTCTTGCTCTTTTTTTTCCAGATGAAGATCATGTTGAAGACATCCAGCTTAATTCTGAGAGCGACGCTGAGGTGATGGACAAACCTTGCCCGATCCAGATCGTCCTGGCCCATAAAGACAACCATAGCTTTGAGCTAGATGAAAAAGCCCTGGAGAGTATTTTGATGCAGGATCACATACGGGATCTGAATGTTGTCGTGGTGTCTGTAGCTGGCGCTTTTCGCAAAGGGAAATCTTTCTTACTTGATTTTATGATCCGGTTTATGTACAGTCAGGTAGAAATGACTTTTATTTATTATTAATCATTTTTGGAAGGTTTCATATGATATACAAAATAAGCATTACTTGTTAAATTCGCTGTAGCTCATGTGCCTGCCACAAAGACTTCATGTAAATGATTCACTTGACTTCTACCGCCACTCACTGGTCTCAGTAGTAAAATCGTACTGTAGATGCGGGTGACACTTGAGGCCATTGTGTGCGGTTTTTTTGTGAACATGGACAGCTTTATAACAGGACTATTGGGACACTAAAACCCCCAGTCCGAAAGAACCTGTAGGTGGTTTTGTGTCCCAAAATTGACCTAACTGGTTCCCTTTAATGATTATGGTTATCGTGATCTTATTATAAGGTTTATTGCTGTATCACATCTATTGGTTGAGAGGAATTAAATTGACTACAAACTCCATGGCAAACTTCATTCTTATGAGGGAGTTAAAGGAGGACTCTCCAGTCCAAAGTAAAAAAAATTTACCTCACACATATACAGTAAACCTACTTGATGCTATCTAGAGATGAGCGAGTACTGTTTGGATCAGCCGATCCGAACAGCACGCTCCATAGAAATGAATGGATGCACCTGGTACTTCCGCTTTGACGGCAGCCGGCCGCTTAACCCCCCCGCGTGCCGGCTATATCCATTCATTTCTATGCGAGCGTGCTGTTTGGATCGGCTGATCCGAACAGTACTCGCTCATCTGTAATTACTATCCTTTTGAATGCTGCTGCCGCCATTTGTCAGTATTTTTTTTTAAACGGGGGGGGGGGTAGTTTAATATAACATTTACTGTGCCTGAATAGCCTTTTTAAAGGCTATAAGGCTATTCACGCATATGTGGGGCTCTAGCAGCATGATTTTGCTGATAGAGCCCCTTTCATGGTTTTTGCTCTTCTGTGACCTGGGGATGTAGTTCGCTTTACGTTACCCAGTTCATGGACTGATCTGACCACTTGCCACAAATCACTATAGCTTTTTGCAGTTCACTAAACTTCCCAAGTCTCTTGTGATATCCATTTAATGTTTTACCTTTTTTATTAAAAATAAAAAATTGAGAGTTGTTCTCTTTATGTACAGACCTGCATTTATGTGCAATTTCCTCCACTCGACTACTACAATACAGAATATAAACCTAAATTCTTGCCTAGAACTGTTACAGATGACTTGTTCTTCCTTATTTTTAGAGCAGCACAACTTGGATTGGTGGAGCTCATGAGCCATTGACTGGTTTCACATGGCGGGGAGGAAGTGAGCGGGAGACCACGGGTATCCAGATTTGGAGTGAAGTTTTTGTTGTTGACAAACCTGATGGAACAAAGGTAGCTGTACAAGCCTTGCTTCTTCAACATATTAGTAATCACTTGGGTTGTCTTTCTTTCACTACCATGTGCTTTGTATGACTGGCTTAGTCTATGTACCAATTTCCTTTACAAGCATGTAATCAGAACTCCACTTGGCGGCTGCACAGTCACATTAAGTGCACATAGCTTAAATATCTGAGCAGGATCGCTGACATGAAGGCTTCTTGTTGTGCTGCCACAAAGTGGAGGGACACCAGAACGATCTCAGAATTATTCTTTCATTATAGATAAACTAG
Source organism: Leptodactylus fuscus (assembly GCF_031893055.1). Lineage (NCBI taxonomy): Eukaryota > Metazoa > Chordata > Amphibia > Anura > Leptodactylidae > Leptodactylus > Leptodactylus fuscus. The sequence goes on along the minus strand of NC_134267.1, from coordinate 38,123,575 downwards.
CCTCTGCCCGTGACTTCGTCTGCGGGTTGTTGGCTTTGATGACCTACCTATATTCAACAAATTGCTGAAAAAGAACCAAAATAATTTATAACAAATGAACGTGCCCAAAATTAATACAAAAAGGAAAAAGATAGGTGAGTATCTATCAAGGGACGCTTAAAAATAAATCTTTATTGGATAATTAAAGATAAAATCGTGTAAACACCAAAACACAGACTATGATAGTCTAAAAAATCGCTAGAGATAGTGAACCACTCATCACTAGCAAAAAGTCTAAGGATGGAGGGTCCTTATTATATTACAATTCCCTCACTATTCCCTCACTATCACTTAGATAGTAATTGGCCAGAAACAAAAATAAATATAAAGGATGCCTATCAGAAGCATATGATACAGAGATAGAACGCCAAGAATAAAATTATGGCTAATAGTTCCCTAGCAAATATATTGCCACTGATCACCCCTATATCTTGATGGTCTGAATATACCTTAAGACCAATCAACAAATACTGGCCAATTATATAAACACAAAATCTTTGCCTATAGTCAACAAAGTTGTATATTATTGCCTGTCAACAAAGTTGTTTTATATATTTTTTGCCTGACGCGTTTCAATGTTCCGGTCTCTATAGCTATGACCGGACATATCTTCAGAGGCATAGATTGTCAAAAACGGCAAAGGTGTCTGACCTAGTCTTAGATATTGTTTTAAACTAGTGCTGCACACCCTCCCGCTCCCCCCCGCGGCACTGATGTATGGCCGTACGGGGCGGCAAGAGGTCCGGCTTTTTAAACCATTCTATCCGCCCATTCCAGTTATTGTGTGACGAATCGCTGCGAGCACTTCACAGCTGATCACTAATGATCATCACAATCTAGCGGACAGTGTGTATCCAGCGCACATGGCCCCGCATATCCAATCACAGACAGAGAAGCCCGGAGCCTCCGCAACGCCCCGCCCTCCAAAAACAGTGATGTCAATGCGGCATAGCCCATGCTGGCAGCCTATCAGAATGCGTGGGCTTGTGAAAGACGACCAGCCACAGCCCACGCATCTTTTTAGAAACAAGGATGAAAACAAACATCCATCAGGTAAGTAAGAATGCCGCTACAGGCACAAAATAGACTCAATAAGTAAGGCACCATGGTTTTACAGACTAAATAAGGAGACATAACTAGGAGAGATAATCGACAGAACAAGACCCCACACAGAACGACAGAACTAAAAATACCTGCATCACTAATATATAGATAAATCCAATTATGGTGTATAGGGAAAAAGAATAACACCACTTCCTACACCACAAAGGGATAACTAGAAGGACAATGTATCCAACATAGTGGCTCAAATAAAACAAGCGTAGGAGATCCCCTCATTTAAACCCCAAGGTTTTACGGTTTTTAAAATAAATGTCCATCTCGCCTCACGTTGGAGTAGCTTTTGATCAAAGTCGCCACCTCTTGGGGACGGATAGACCAATTCCACTCCCTGAAATCTCAAGAGGGAAGTATCCCCACCATGTTTTTCACAGAAGTGCCTCGCTATGGGAGTATCTTCCTGTCTCCCTATATCATTTATATGATCCCTCATCCTCCTGCGGAATTCGCGGATAGTCTTACCCACGTATTGAATCCCGCAGGAGGAACAGGTAGCCAGGTAAATAACACCCTGTGTCTTGCAGTTAATAAAGTTGTTATTTTTGTATACCATATTGGTGGTGTTACTCAGAAATGATTTTCCACACTGCACAAAATTGCATGCCTTACAAGAGCCACATGCATATGTTCCCACTAGTGATTTCGCATGTCTACCCAACCAGTTCTCTGTACATTCTGGTGTTAAGTGACTCTTCACTAATTTATCACGCAGGTTTTGTCCCCTGCGATATGTGACTAACGGATGTTCATTGATCAGAGGACCAATATCTGGATCCATTTTAAGAATGTCCCAGTTGTTTCTAAGGATCTGAACCACTTCTCTATTGGCCGAGTCAAAGGTGGCTATGATTCTCATTTCATTAGAATCTTTCTTTACCCTTGATTGTAACAGGGATTCGCGATCCCTTGTCAAGGCATTCTGATGTGCCCTCCTTAGAATCCCGTCCGGGTACCCCCGACGTTGAAACCTTCTTCTTAAATCACCTGCCGCTGTTTCATAATCACTCAAATTCGTGCAATTCCTACGAAGTCGCAAGAATTGCCCTTTCGGTATACCACGGGGTAAGGGAAATGGATGCCAACTTGACCAACTAAGCAAGCAGTTCGTAGCAGTACTTTTTCTAAATATAGTAGTACTAAGTTTGCCTGATGGTAATTTATGAATATTAAGGTCCAAGAATGTAATAGAAGAATCCGCGATCTCTGAAGTGAAGAACAGCCCCATATGATTAATATTGAGGGCCTCAACAAACTCCTTGAATTCCTGTCTAGTACCACCCCAAATCAGCAGGACATCGTCGATAAATCTAACCCACAAAAGTATGGAAGATGACCACCTCTCCATTTCCTCACCAAAGACCACCTCCCTCTCCCACCAGCCCAGGTACAAGTTTGCAAAAGTCGGGGCACAGGGACTCCCCATAGCTACACCCCTGAGCTGGTGGAAGAGGAGGCGGTCAAACAGGAAAACATTATGGGTAAGAATAAAATGAAGAAGCTCCACCACAAAGGAGTTATGCGCCGCAAAATATGTACCCCTTGAGCGTAGGAAGCCCTCCACAGCCCCACACCCCCTATCATGAGGTATGGAGCTGTAGAGGGCCTCCACGTCCAAACGCGCCAAAAACGCATCCTTCGGCACAGTGAGGTCCTCAATTCTGCGCAGAACATCAGTGGTGTCCTTTATAAAGGACGGTAGTGTCACCACAAATGATCTAAGTACTTCATCAACATAGTACGAAATATTCTGCGTTAAGCTGTCTATTCCAGCCACTATTGGGCGACCTTTCAAGGGGCAGAGGCCCTTATGAATTTTGGGCAATGCATAAAATGTCGATTTTACCGGACATTTGGGTAGTAAAAAATTAAATTCACCCTCACTAATCAGGCGTTCCTGCTTTGCCCTCAATAGAATGTTCTTAAGCTCTGACAGATATTGATTTGTAGGATCCCGGGGGAGAACCTCATAGCACCCTCCATCGTCCAAGATGTTCTTGCACATCTTGATATAACTGTGACGATCCAGAATAACCAGGTTCCCCCCCTTATCCGCAGGCTTAATCACAATTGAAGAATCCCTCTCCAAACCAACAAGAGCCTCTCTCTCCTCTGGGGTCAGATTACATCGATCCCTATATCGCGCATAACTCCCTACTCCAATCTTAGACAATTGGTTGGTCGTAACTGTAAGAAACGTGTCTATCATTGTGTCATTGGGAAGTGGGGGGAATTTTTTAGAAGGTAACCGTAACCCTGTGAAGGGTCCCTCCCCAATTCCCTTTGTCCTTCTTCCCACAAACCCCCAAGTAATTGAACCGAGGGAAGATCCTCTCTCTCAATACCAAGTGTTTCACATGTTCTTTGATCTGTAATCTGAAAAAAACTTCCGCCATTTAAGCTTGCGGCAAAATAGATTCAGATCCTTTATCCATGTAAATAAGTCAAACGGGGGTGTGGGAACAAATGACAGCCCACGTTTCAAAACTGCTTCCTCAATTTCAGATAATGTCCTAGCTGAAAGGTTGATAATCTGCATGCTGTCTTGGTCATCTCTAGCCACTACTTCCTTGCCCTCAACAGGTAGTCTGATATTTGGGGGCCTGTTGATAAAAAACCTCCTCTACCACCTCCATTTTTGCCCCCACGATTTCTACCCCTCTTGGGACTGGAATTCCTTTGAGGACCCCCAATTTTTGATACAGCATTTCTTTCTCTTCTGTTTCTGGGAATTGTCGCTTCAGTATCGGAACCCTCATATTCGGACGATGAGGGTTCCGTATCAGGCTCCCTTCTATGACTGGTGCCTTTCGAAGCAAAATCAAAGATTTTTCCTTCTCTAAAATCTTCCATGTCCCTTTTGTATTGGAAATGCTTCCTCTCCTTCATAAAAACGACAAAACGTTCTACCGTTTGTTGTAATGTACTTTCCCTGCGTTCAAAATCAGCACTGGAGGAGAATTTTTGAATGGACTCTATCTGTTCTTTTAACTCTGTGTTTGTTTTTGCTAGCACAGACTTCTCTTCTTCCAGGGCGGGGCGTTGCGGAGGCTCCGGGCTTCTCTGTCTGTGATTGGATATGCGGGGCCATGTGCGCTGGATACACACTGTCCGCTAGATTGTGATGATCATTAGTGATCAGCTGTGAAGTGCTCGCAGCGATTCGTCACACAATAACTGGAATGGGCGGATAGAATGGTTTAAAAAGCCGGACCTCTTGCTGCCCCGTACGGCCATACATCAGTGCCGCGGGGGGAGCGGGAGGGTGTGCAGCACTAGTTTAAAACAATATCTAAGACTAGGTCAGACACCTTTGCCGTTTTTGACAATCTATGCCTCTGAAGATATGTCCGGTCATAGCTATAGAGACCGGAACATTGAAACGCGTCAGGCAAAAAATATACAAAATAACTTTGTTGACAGGCAATAATATACAACTTTGTTGACTATAGGCAAAGATTTTGTGTTTTATATAATTGGCCAGTATTTGTTGATTGGTCTTAAGGTATATTCAGACCATCAAGATATAGGGGTGATCAGTGGCAATATATTTGCTAGGGAACTATTAGCCATAATTTTATTCTTGGCGTTCTATCTCTGTATCCTATGCTTCTGATAGGCATCCTTTATATTTATTTTTGTTTCTGGCCAATTACTATCTAAGTGATAGTGAGGGAATAGTGAGGGAATTGTAATATAATTGTAATATAATAAGGACCCTCCATCCTTAGACTTTTTGCTAGTGATGAGTGGTTCACTATCTCTAGCGATTTTTTTAGACTATCATAGTCTGTGTTTTGGTGTTTACACGATTTTATCTTTAATTATCCAATAAAGATTTATTTTTAAGCTCCCTTGATAGATACTCACCTATCTTTTTCCTTTTTTTCAACAAATTGCTGCCGTCGATGGTTTGCCTGCTCTGGCATTTTGGCTCAAGCTGTCCTGCTGCTGAACTTGTTCCTCACACCGTGCCAGTGATTGTTTTGGCATGTCAGCAGCTTACTGAGACTCCATATAATGAACGTGTTGTTGGTGTTTATGATCCCCCTGCTCCCTCATTTCAACAGCTGTGAAGCTGGCCTGCCACTGAACTTGTTCCTTGCATTGTGCCCATGATTGTTCCGGCATCTCAGCAGCTCACTGGGAAGCCATATAATGAGCGTGTTGTTGGCGCTGATGATCCGTATGTTTCGGCAGCTCTCAATCTGGCCTGCCGCTGAACTCGTTCCTCGTGCTGTGCCTGTGATTGTTCGAGCATGTCAGCAGCTTGCTGGGACGCCATATAATGAGCGTGTTGTTGGAGTCGATGATCCCCTTCAGCTGTGCTTGAGGAGAGCTGTGAGACTTCTGGCTCCTTCATAGCTCTCGTTGTTTGCGACAAATTAGATTTTCTTTTTGCAGGCATGTTTAAAATTGGTAAAATGCCAATGGGGATTAAAGGTGTTTGCCCATGTTTTTTGTCAGCACTGGAGCAGATCAGATAATAATCAAATGTGTATACACACTGTGGTTTAAGTGTGTTTTTACTTAGAGATAACAGCCCTGGCTGAGATAAGGTGCTGCTAAGTGCTGTTTAATATAGTACGTGAACTTAAATTCATAAGGGCTCGTTCACACATGGGCAAAGGGGCGGATTTTGACAGCGAATTTCGCTTCAAAATCTGCCCCTTTACAGTGGTGGTCTATGCAGACCGCCGGGCTTCTTTTTTCCGCTAGTGGCGAAAAGAAGTGACATGTCCTCTCGGTGTCAAAACCCGCACGGACGGTGCACATGTGAACTGACCCTCACAGTAGTGAAGCCATGTCATTTACCGTGATAAAAAGTAGCCTATGTGTTAATCGGGGTTACAAACTATGTGTCAAATTTCATTCAAATCCATTCAGCCGTTTTTGCGTGATTGAGGAACAAACACACAAACATCCAAACTTTCACATTTATAATAGTAGGGTTAAGGCTGATCTTACACGACCGTAATGATTCTATGGTCCGCATGTTGCTGATCAGCAACATACACTCCGCAGATGTCCGTGTCCTGCCGCACTCGCCCATAGAGTTCTATGGGCGAGTTCGTGCAGTGCCGCAATTCACGGGCATTACGGACATGCCCTATAAATTGCGGACCACGGTTGTGGCCCGGCCACACCACGGATAAAATATCTGGTGGTGTAAGAGGCCGTATTGAGTATAATGTGTCTGCAAATGGTCCACAATTGAAAACCTGGCCCCCACCTCTGCGCTCCCAGCCCCCCTTGCTTCTAATTTGGTATTTGCTGGTGTTTATGTGCCGCCACAGCCCCCTTACCTACCACTTGTCCCCGGCCCCCCTATCCCCCTGCACTCTTGCTCCATCCTGTGCCCCTGGACCCTCTTCCCCAATGGTACCCACGTCCTGCATCCATGCCTCTCCTCCCCCCCAACCCCTCTGCCGGGGGCCCTGGCCACACCACCCATGCCCCCCAGCGCTCTGCTACATGGCGTGTCAGCCCTGCTACATCGCAGCCTACGCCGGTGTATGGAGGTACCTGTATCTGCGTGGCATACTGTGCGGGGCTACAGCTTTCCCTTTGCGCGGCAATGTATTTACCAGGTGCAGACGATACAGTGTTCGCGCAGCCATCCAGTAACGCTGCCTGTCCGTCCCTGTCCAAAATAAGGCCGCTTGTTGGCTCCTCTCCCAAGCGTGCGCATGCAGCCATTTTCTCCCGGCTGCAGTCGGGCCAATAGCTCCGCCCACACAGCAGCGGCAGCTAATCGGGGAAGAGTTGAAGGGCCTGGGATGACGTCATCTCAAGTCCTTCAGTTTAGGCGAACGGCAATTCAGGGGTTGTGGTGGCGAACTCCGGCCGTGTACCGGCAAAGTAAGTAGCCTATGTATCAATCTGGCTGCCTATGTTTGTGTGCAATTGCTGGCAAATCCGTTCGCCCGTGATTGAGGAACAAACATCCAAACACACAAGCTTTCACATTTATAATATTAGTAGGATATAAATTTGTTTGTTTTGATGGACGCACATACTATGGAAATTTAACATATCTGATAAACAGGCGTGAACACGTAAATTTTACTAATCCCAACTTTCAGCGACTAATAACAATTAGAACTTCCTAATGTATTGAAACTCCTTCACCCTTTGTAATTGGTTTTTCTTTCCCTCTCTAACCAGGTTGCGGTTATTCTCATGGACACTCAGGGAGCCTTTGACAGTCAGTCTACGATTAAGGATTGTGCAACGGTTTTTGCCTTGAGCACAATGACCAGTTCTGTCCAGGTACTACTTACTTTCTAAAATGACTCTCCTTTTTAGAAGCCTCAATATAATTCCCCTAAAGCTGGTTAGAGGTTGAAGATTATGTCAAAGAGATCCTGCCATGTTGAATATGCAGTACAATCTTCAGACTGTGTAATAGAGCATGAGCAGAGCAGGGCGATACATAGTGTTACGGTGAAAGATTTTCTATAAGTTGTGTTTTATTCATTGTAATGTGACTCGTAGGAGTCATGTGGGCGGTCCTAATTCACAGTAATTGACAGCTATGTGTATGCGCACTCGTACAGGGAAGGCTGTCCATCACTGAATAGGACCACCCACATGACTCCTAAGCTGGCAAGAACACAGAGATAACATAATAAATGACAATTTATACTGAATCTATTCCATAAAACTATATATCACTCTGCTTGGTTCCTCTGTTGTAAAGCAGGATACAGGTAACATGGGATCACATCATTTATGGGGGCATTTCACCTAGTCCCACCTCCATGGAGGTCAGAGTCCTTTTCTGACGGAGGTTTCCTATATCCACGTGGCTGCTGTAAAGCAAACCTCTGAACTGCTGTTCCCACAACCGTGTTCTGGCAAGATGGCCGCCCCCATCTTTATGGAAGGGAAACAGAATAAAACATAATAAATCCAAAAATGATAAATCCAATACAAAGGACGTGTGAGGGAAAAGTTCAAACTTGATAAAAACCAAAATCTATATGATGTGAGTACATTACCTTTAAGCATAATCGGTGCAATCAACTTGTGTTATTCATGGGATTATACTTACGGGGGTGCTCTGTTTGATTTTAGGTTTATAATTTGTCACAAAATATTCAAGAAGATGATCTTCAGCATTTACAGGTAAATCTACAGAATACGCTGACTATTACACTGATATTTTGTAAGCTTTGACTATGTTATCAAGTCGGAGGGATTGCAGGATATATATATATATATATATATATATATATATATATATGTATATATATATATATATATATATATATATATATATATATAATCTCTATCTATCCTCTCCTTCTCTCGCTCTCCTTCTCGCTCTCTCTATAATATATATACATATAATTTATTTATTTTTTTCTTGGACCAAACTCTCACTTTATAGCTGTGTATCTGCACCTTTACTTTAAGGGTGACTTGACGTTTGATCACTTAAAATAATCCCAGGGGACAGGGCTTCCATGTAATTACTACTAAACTACTGTGTGTATGTGGCTTAATGTAGGCTTTACTTTACCATTCTGTGGTCTAACTAGCTGTCTGGAACGAAGGGGGAAGCGACCTTCCAATAAGTTTGTACCATTGATAGAGGATCGAGGATAAGTGTTCAATCACTTAGGATCTGACTACTGGGACTCCCACATGTACTTGTAGACTCCTGTTCTAGTGAATGACAGAGGACCCAGTGGGTGGACACCAGTGATGACTCCTTCTTGAGAATATACCCAATGCAATAAATCAGATTCTATTTTTTGGTTTTTATTTGGTTGCTGTAGACTGGGACCATTTCTACCCCGTTGTGTTTACAACATATGTAATACTTGCTGAAGTTTACATTCATGGAGTGTTGCAGGGGATTGATGACCGGCGCATTAATTTCACACGCTTTCCACATCAATATTAAATGAGAGGACTATAGAAATAAAATGCAACATCCCAGAGGGAAACATTGTGACAAAGCTTCTCTGAACTCTGCACAAATCCTATTTTCTAGCTCTTTACTGAGTATGGACGGCTTGCGATGGAAGAAATCTACAAGAAACCCTTTCAGGTGAGTAACTGCGACTGGAGTTGTGTCTTTGATATCTTCCCCTTAATGTGCATCTTGGCAAAGGCATTGATGTATGTTTAATAGCATTATCTATGTAAAAGTGTACGGGAAACATCTTGGCATTCATTAATGGGATTCTACAGGATTTGCTTACTTGATATCTGATCTTTTAGGGTGTCATCAATATGTAATTGGTGGGGGTGGGGGTCTGACACTGGGACCCTCCAACTGTGATGGCTGTGGCCTCTTCACTATCACAGCATGGGGATTGTGCTTGGTACTGTAGCTCAGCCCCAAACTATTGAGTTGCTGCTGTACCATGTGACCAATGAATGTGACGTCATCTGTACAGGGAAGAGGCTGCAATGCTTGAACGTCGCTGCCTATTGCTGACCTACCCAAAGCATAGGTCATCAATATAACAGTCCTGGAACACCCCTTTTACTCATGGGGTAGGGGGATACGTTGTTGGTGAGCTTATTAAATATATTTCGGAACATTGTTTGCTCTTCCTGTCTTACCTTTTGTGTTTCTGTATTTTTATTCCAGACCCTTATGTTTTTAGTCAGAGACTGGAGCTATCCGTATGAACACCCTTATGGCTCAGATGGTGGTAAACTGTTTTTAGAAAAACGATTACAGGTAAAAAGCGTCAGGTTGGAGGTGTCTTCTCTGCTTTTATGTTCTTAAAGACGACCTATCTTGTCCTCTAAGATGGTTCTATGTTGCTGCAATGCTGAATTCAGTGCAGTTTCAGTTTTGTTGCTATTTCCCGGTTCCAGAGAGATGGGTGGTGCGGTGTGTCGCCTTTCACAGTACAAGACTATAGAAGTATATTAATGATAATGCTGTTAGGTCCCTCCTGCCCCACTCTACTGGTATTTGGAACTGAAGCAGGTACATGTAAAACAGTGTACTGAATTCAGAGCTCTTTGCAATGGTGTGTATATATACGAGTCCCTTTCTTGGAGGGGGGATTCACATTTCTGGCATTGTCCAATTGATCCAACCTCCAAGGACTGCAAATTTTTCTTGCGAATGGAGCATTACTGTGCATGGTCAGTTGGTGCTCCATTCCCTTGGTACACTTGGCGGCATTTGTTCTCCCTTAGTCTGTGGTCAAACCCCCAGCGATCAGACTCACATCCTCTATCCTGTACATGGAGGGAATAAATGCACTTATAACTTCTTTATGAGAATACAATATTCTGCAAAATACATCTTCTAGACATGTTGAAGTATTAAAATTTCTGCTCATATCCACCAGATAAATCAGGACCAACACGAGGAGCTGCAGAATGTCAGGAAGCATATACACTCTTGTTTTACCAATATCGGCTGTTTTCTTTTGCCTCATCCTGGTCTCAAAGTGGCAACCAATCCTAATTTTGATGGTAGATTAGTAGGTAAGTGCACGTCCTTATCTAGTCACCAGTGCTTTTAATATTCTTTCACTGCTCCATTTTTCTGACTTTAATACGTCCTTATTATCCACATTAGACATAGATGACGAGTTCAAGAAGGAACTGCAAAATCTGGTCCCTTTGTTACTCTCTTCTGAGAACTTGGTAGAAAAGGAAATTGGTGGCTCCAAGGTGACTTGTCGAGATCTTCTTGAATATTTTAAAGTAAGTTGCACACAAGGAAGTTGTTCTTTTTAGTTCACTGATTTTTCTGCAGCATGGGGAAGACACCAGCAGAACTGAAGGTGAGCTGAATCCAGTACATGGCCAGCTTTGCAATGGTATATAATATGCCCTATCATGGAGGACGTGAAAGGTCCTCTGTTAAGGCTTATTCCACTTCCTTATGATAGGATATCATAAAAGATCAGTGGGTGTCTAAAACTTGGGGGGGACCAGCACGAATCAGCAGTGTGAAGGTTTTATTCGTCAGGGGGCTGCGAAGGCTGCGTGCCGAAACGCACGTCCGGGTTTCCGGGTAGTAGGTGTCTCTCCCTGCTTAGTGCGCTTGTTACACCATTATCATGGGTAAGCTTTACTATATCCTATTTGGATGTTTACATGCTGATATTGGGTACCCTTATTTGAGCATAGCTGTACATGTTTTGTGTTGTTGAAACTGTTCATGCACTTATGCTTCCTATTACTTATATCCTTGAGGTACAACACTTTAAACTACCGTATTTTCCAGCGTATAAGATGACTTTTTAACCCCCAAAACTTTTCTGAAAAGTTGGGGGTCATCTTATATGCTGGGTATACTGTGGGGCAGGGGGTGGAGGAGCGGGATCGCAACCTTCCTGCTGCCGCTGGCTTCCTGCAGCGGCAGGAGTGGAGTGATGCTGCGGCCCCGGCCTCCACGGCATCCGCCAGGTATGTAAAGCTAATGGCGACCGCTCTGCTGCAGAGCGGTCGCCATAGCAACTGGGTCTCCACTTAACGCGGAGGCCCGATGCTAATGCCCGCAATCAGACTGTATTCTAATTGCGGGCATTAAAACTTAACCCTCCCCACCCCAAAAGTGCAAAAACGCCCCCCGGGGCCGGTCCCCATCGGCCCCATACCTTTAAAGTTGCAGGCCGGCTCCTGCGCGGCGAGGTCACAGGAGTTGACCTATTCCGGTGACAGCCGGGAGCCTAATGAAGGCTCCCAGGCCTGTCATAGCAATATTATTATCGCAGCTATTCTATGACCAGCCGCGATAGTAATGTAAAGAGTCTCCCGTAGACGGCAATACACTTGTATTGCCGTCTGTGGGAACTTGCAATCAAATGATTGCAGGTTCAAGTCCCCTTGGTGGGGGCTAATACAAATAGTTAAATATATATATTTATGTGTGTGTGTATGTATGTATGTATATATACTAGCTGGTACCCGTGACTTTGTCTGCGGTGATTGTAGCAGTGGGTATATACCGGCGCGGGTAAGGTTTTCATACTGTGTATAAGGTATGGGATATGAAATGTAACTGTGTATCTTGTTTTTGCTGTAATTCTGAGAATACGTGAGACTTTTGTGTTGAACGTAATTTGTAGTTCAGCTGCTATACGGTGTTCTGAGAAACTGTACATAGTGTCTTTGGGACAGAGGTATTTCAGGTTAATATACTTCGATATACGACGTTGTATGATTTGTTATTTTACGCCAGTACATGTAAGTTTTGGGCACAGGATACTCTTGAGCAAGCCACATAAAGTCTGGCCCTGTGCATGACAGTTTAGTAACTCCATGCGCCTCTTATTAATAGCAATTAACCCCATCATGTCCCTCACATTAACCCCTGTGTAAGAGTTACTGATAGAGATGAGCGAGTACTGTTCGGATTAGCCGATCCGAACAGCATGCTCACATAGAAATGAACGGACGTAGCCAGCACGCAGGGGGGGGGGGGGGGGGTGTTAAGCGCGCCGGCTACGTCCAAGCGGAAGTACCAGATGCATCCATTCATTTCTATGGAGCGTGCTGTTCGGATCGGCTGATCCCAACAGTACTCGCTCATCTCTAGTTACTGATATGTGAGAGACTTGTAGGTAATAATTAAGTATCTTCATTATTGAGGTCTTTTATTAGTCCCTCCATATGTCTCACATATTAGTAACCTTTATATGGGGCACACAGGGGTTAATATGAGGGACATGATGGGGTTTATTCCTATTAATGTGAGGCACACAGGGGTTAATATGAGGGACATGATGGGGTTTATTCCTATTAATGTGAGGCACATGGAGTTACTAACACTAAACTAATAACCCCAAATGGCTGACATTAATGAGAATAGGAACTAAAGGAAGGTAGCTGTGTGTGTCTTACTTTTACTTTGCTAGCAGCTTCCTCTCCTCCTCGGGGAATGTTTGCAGGGTGCAGATGGCAGGAGCTATCACTATAGCAGGCAGGCAGAGACTGAGCGATTAAGCTCCACCCCCTGGGTTTCCTGCACCCCTCGCAAAGGGGAGTGTCCTTATGCCTCAGCTCTAGCAGAGCACGGACTTCATTTAACTCTTGCAGGTCCTGTGCTGCTGGTGTGCCAGTGAAATATGGCAGGAGTGCCACTCTTGGCACGTGTGCCAGGGGTTGCTGACCTCTGCTGTAGGGGGTAATATGAATTTTGTGGCTTGCTATGGTCCAAAGTGTGTGAGATTGCAGAGATAGTAATGTGAGTTTGGGTTTTGTGGGGGTCCTGGGAAAAATGTATGTGCGCTATTGTGACGAAAAGTAGCCTATTGCGCAATCGAGTGTAGTGACTGTTTGTGGAAAATTTCAGCCAAATCGGTGGAGCGGTTTTTGCGTGATTGACCGCCAAACATCCGAACATCCAAAGTCACAAACTCACAAACATTTCACATTTATAATATTAATAGGATATATATATATATATATATATATATATATATATATATATATATATATATATATATATATATATATATAATGTTCTAAATCACCTCCTCTCCCAAATGCCCGGACTACTTATAAAATATTTTTCCTGTACGGAGAATGTCAAAATCAAAAGTGCCAAGCCCCCATTTCTTTCACAGTTTCGCCTCTGATTTAAATAAAAGGTGATCTAAGCAATAGACATTCCCCAAAATGGTATATCTACGGTAAATCTGTCCCCGCCAGATTGTCCGTGCAAAAAAAAACCTGTTATCCAGGCGGAGAGGCCGCATATGGACACCGGCGGTTTGCTTTACAACCCAATGAATGGGTTGTAAAGCAGACCGCTGGCAAGCCGCTGCCTGTCCAGTTTCTCCGGGGTTTAGGACGGAAATCCCAGGGCGGACAGCGGCGGTAGTGTGAAAGTTGGTTCGGGACTAGAGATGAGCGAATAGTATTCGAAATTATAGTTTTGAATACCTCGCTCCATAGGAATGAATGGAAGCGGCCAAACACCAAGCAGTTAAAGAGGACCTTTCACCATTTTGCCCACAGGCAGTTCTATATACTGCCAGAAAGCTGACAGTGCGCTGAGTTCAGCGCACTGTCGGCTTTCCCGATCTGTGCCCGGTGTGAAGAGCTTACGGTCCCGGTACCGTAGCTCTTCTATGGTCAGAAGGGCGTTTCTAACAGTTAGTCAGAGACGTCCTTCACAGCACAGCCAATCGTGCTGTGCTGTGAGAGCCAGGAAGAACTCCCCCCTCCCTCTCTGATAATACTCGTCTATGGACGAGCACTGAGAGCAGAGGGAGGGGGCGTTCTTCCCGGCTCTCACAGCACAGCGCGATTGGCTGTGCTGTGAAGAAGGACGTCTCTGGCTAACTGTTAGAAACGCCCTTCTGACCATAGAAGAGCTACGGTACCGGGACCGTAAGCTCTTCACACCGGGCCCAGATTGGGAAAGCCGACAGTGCGCTGAACTCGGCGCACTGTCAGCTTTCTGGCAGTATATAGAACTGCCTGTGGGCAAAATGGTGAAAGGTCCTCTTTAAGCGCCGACCGCTTCCATTCATTCCTATGGAGCGAGGTATTCAAAACTATAGTTTCAAATACTATTCGCTCATCTCTATTCGGGACTGGAAAGCTAATTAAAAAAAAAAAAAACGCATTAAAGAGTATGCCAAGGGGTAAGTATGCATTAAAAAGAGATACCCTGCAGAAGAGGGGTAGTCTTATACGTTGAGTATATCCCAAACGCTATATTTTAACTGGAAAAGTTGGTAGTCGTCTTATACGCCGGAAAATACGGTATATCAACTCTGTACTAATGCACTATATTTTATTAGAATCCTAGTCCATCTTTTATGGTGTGTCACAGCATAGACAGGGATTTATTCCATCTTGGCTCTCTACTGACCAGTGGTTACTGTGCATGTAATTCCCTTTCGTGTATGTCCCTATATTACTAATGATGTTGATATACTAAATAAAACTATTTTTTGGTAAATTTCTACTATAGTCTAGTTTCTACTCTGTGTCGTACTTAACTTTTGTTTGTTTGCTGCATTTTGGTATGTACAGCGTCTGTTCTATATTATATATTTCCTCTGATGTAACAATCAGTTATTACTAAGCTAGTGATGTGATCGATATGCTCCGTTCCATCTTCATGAAATGTGGACGCATACTGCATGAAATAGTTTGTCAGGTAGTTTTCTCCGATTCATTGTTCTCCCCTTTATATTTACCTAGGCATACATTAAAATCTACCAAGGAAAGGACCTTCCCCACCCCAAATCTATGCTGCAGGTATGAATCTGAAAATTCTCTTTATTTACCGAAAAGAGAGACTGGCACTTCAATATAGAATATTTTTTTCCCTATAGGCAACAGCAGAAGCCAATAACCTTGCGGCTGTTGCTGCAGCTAAAGATTCGTACAGGAAATGCATGGAGCAGGTAAGAGACAATGTGGCATATAACTGTTACAGGGGTTGTCCGAGACTCTGTACCCTGGTTCCCCGAAAATAAGACCTACCTCGATACTGAACCCTAGCATGATTTTTCTAGATTTTTGGAATATGCTTGAAATATAAGCCCTACTCTAAAGTAATCCCTAGTTATAGTTCATTAAAAATAGTGGCCAGACAGTTATACATTTAAATAAGTAAATAGAATACAGCAGAACTGATACAGTAGAACCTTAATCAAGGAAAGAGGACACCCCCAAACGAATTGCACCCCCCAAAAGAGTCAGGCATTGACCTTAAGTGAGCCATGTGTATAAGATGGCACTAGTGAGTAAGTTCTCCACAGCAATAAGGGTTGACTACCGGAGTGCTGGCTGTCACACACAGAGTCCTGCTGAGCCCAAGCATTGTGGCCGCTTCTGATCACCAGGGGGAGCCATCTGCTACACTTGGCTGCAGTGGAACGCTCCGCAACGGGAAGAGACCTGTCAGTGACAGGAATGATGCAAATCTGTGTGTGAGAGCCCATCCACCATTGCCGCTTACCAACTGTAATTGTTTTAGGTCTAAGGGGGGGTCTGGTGAGTGAATTCTTGTTTATTGAAAAAATAGACATCCCCTATAAGTAAGCCCTAACCCATCCTTCAGTGCCAAAACTCGTATATAAGACCCTATTTATTTTTGAAGAAACATGGTATTAGTTGACTTTCCTTGGAATAGTTCATCGATATAAAAATCCTTGGGGTTCTGAAACTTGGCACGTGCCACAATATTGCAGCTCTGATCCCATTCATGAACAGCAAGGTTACTGTGATTATTTATGGCTCCTCACATAGTGCTGGAATGGGCTGACATCTGGGGGTGTCCGACTCCTGTAACCAGCGCATGCTGTAGTCTGACCACTTGCGTTCATGGGACGGTCAGCAATATGACGCTTGTCCAGCTCTCTTGTTGTGTGACTGGTCTTCAGGAAGAAGTTGCCCAGCCAAACCACCCCCTTATATCGCAGGGGCCTACTGGAGCTCTTTGCGGGTGTCTGAATGGGGAGACTTACACACTGGAGACTCCCAGATCTTCACTCTTGAGTGTTTAGTGTTTTGTTTTTTGTTTTGTTTTTTTAAATTAACTCTGAATGGGCAGAAACAGTACAAGCAACCTCCCTGGTCCTTTGTAGAGACACACACCGCTCTTCTACTGACTTGGGAGATGCAACGCCTACCTCCCTGTTATGGCTAGCAGGATCTAGCGAGTGTTCTGGGAACCAGCTACCAAATCATGGGTTCCCAAGTTGTTTCTGGTCCTCAAGTTGACCAAGCTGTGCAGGCCATCTACTGAGCAACAAAACACTCATCTCCTAACTGCTGCATGGGATCGGGACATTAAATAGCATACCCCTTCCAACCATTTGGAATCATTTTTTTTTTTTTTTTTTAAATTTATTTTTTTAAATGTAGATTGTGAGCCCCACACAGAGCTCACAATGTACATTTTTCCCTATCAGTATGTCTTTGGAATATGGGATGGAAATCCATGGAAACACGGGGAGAACATACAAACTCCTTGCAGATGATTTTTTTTTTTTTGCCCTTGGTGGGATTTGAACACCAGAACTTCAGCGCTGCAAGGCTGCAGTGCTAACCACTGAGCCACCGTGTGGCCCCCAACCATTTGGTATCTTGGGTGACACCTGGTGTGGCACTGCAGGGGTGCAACACACAACTTCTACCTCAGTGCAGCTTTCAGGTACAAGTATGTTCCACCTTTTAAAGGGCCAAGCATAAGCCTAGATAAAATGGCTTTCATGTTGTAAAATTGGTTACTTACAAGTGCACGCTTTACCTTTTGTAAGCCTGGCATGTAGTCATCCATGGCATTCATCTACTGCACATATGACATTGCCACCTTAATTTTGTTGTATCCCCTCACCCTGTAATGCCGATGTTATTGAGCAGTGGAGATGAAGTGTGTGATGTCTGTCTTTTTCCTTGCTCCCTGTTTCTGGAGGAATTGCATTTGTTACCTGCAGAATCAGCAGAGCAGACGGTGTAACTAACACATGATCGTCTATACCTTGTAAAGGAGTATGAAGATGGTGTCTGTGAGAGGGTGAGGAATGACATAATATGATCTGTAGTTCCTCATGTTGGTAATCCTCATCCACCGCAAGCCTTAGAAGCAGCGAAACAAAGGTGCAGTGCAGAGCTGGGCAATATGATGAATAATGACTAAAGATGAGCAAAGACTATTCGAAACAGCCGTTTCGAATAGCACGCTCCCATAGAAATGAATGAAAGTGGCCGGCACGCTGATTTTGCTTAACCCCCGCGCGCCGGCTACGTCCATTCATTTCTATGGGAGCGTGCTATTCGAAACAGCTGTTTCAAATAGTGTTCGTTCATCTCTACTAATAACTATGTGTGTGACTGTTCACTAGATGATGATGATACCACCATAGGTCAGAGTTTTCTACCGTCTGTTGGCTCAGAAAATCCCATGGATGAACTACTTTTCTAATCCTGAACAATTTATCACAGAATCTAGGCTTTTTGCACTGTCAGAATGTGTTAATGTTCTGCTCTCTTACAGATATGTGGAGGAGACAAGCCATATATTGCCCCAGCGGATCTGGAAAGGAAGCACTTGGATGCGAAGGAGGCCTGTATCAAGCAGTTCCGCTCAGTGAAGAAGATGGGTGGGGAGGAGTTCTGTCACAGATACCAGGAACAGCTGGAGGCAGAGATAGAAGAGTCCTATGCAAACTTTGTGAAACACAATGATGGCAAAAATATCTTCTATGCTGCTCGCACCCCTGCCACCTTGTTTGCCGTCATGTTTGCAATGTACATTATCTCAGGGCTGACTGGTTTCATTGGCCTGAACTCTATAGCAAACATTTGTAATCTGATCATGGGATTAGCACTACTGTCCTTCTGCACCTGGGCCTATGTGAAGTACTCGGGAGAGTTTCGGGATTTGGGAACCTTAATAGATCAAATTGCTGAAATAATTTGGGAACAGGTTGGTATCTCCAGTCCTATTTCTTTATGCAGTTATTCCATTGGTTCTGTTTCCAGGACTTTAGGTGGGTCATCTGCCTTTTGTCGTAAGAAATATGCTTAAGATTAGGGCGACTTTGGCTTTGGCTCTCGCCGCACAACTAAAGGCCAGTGTGTCACCTTGCAATTCCTTCATGCATGATGATGAATGGAGTCACATTGCTGCCCGTAGGATGCCGTGACTTCTTGTTGCAAAAAAAACGTGAACGTTACTAAACTCTTCTTTGCGATGGTCACGGCACTGAATCACTAACATGAGTTACAGAGTCTCAGGTAAAACTGCAAACTTTGGTTACGACTCTCTTCACAAGACCAAAGTTGCCATGTAGTTCTAGCCGCAATGTCCGTTTCGGTCTATACATGCACATAAGGTGGGGTTTGCCTGCCTGCTGCTATATCTTCTCCCACCACCAAAAGCATGGACTGTACATTGTCAGTACCTAATATATCTTTTGACAACCACACAGCTAGTATTGCACTTTATTCTGCCCCCTGGTGGTGACCTTTTATTGTTAACAATGGCTTGAGAGACAGAAAAGTAAAATTTAAGGTAACTTTGCACGTCGCCATCTAGTGTTTTAGATACAAATTGTAACATTGACTGGTCGTATTGGTTCTGATGTTCCGCTAACACCTTTTTAATCCTTTCATCCTGTCTTTTAGCATTGTACTGTGTATTTCAATATACTCTGGAGGATAGTAACTCTGTCCTCCAACTCCATTGAATTTACACACAACATTTTATAATGAATTTTAAGGGAATAATGGATCCGTACAGTCATACATTTTTATCTCTTTATAAAGAAACTGCTTAAATCCAGGCATGTTTCTGATCTCTACAGATAGACAATGCCAGTGCCAAAGGTGGCCTACTTAAAAACTGCATAAGACAAAGGTAACAATGCAAGCCTAGGTTTGTGAACACTTATAGGGAACCATTGCCTTAGGAATAACACTGGGTTACTGTACTCGTCCATAGCCCTGTACTGTCAAAGGTGGCTTTTTAGGGCTAGTTCACACAGGGAACGAGGGGCGGATTTTGATGTGGAATCCTCCTCAACATAGAGGTCTATGTAGACCGCTAGGGTTCTTTTTTCCACTATCGGTTTGTTCTCGTCAGCGGAAAAAAGAAGCGAGCTACCCTTTCTTCAGACGCCTGATTCAGCCGTGGCGTCCGCCTTGCGACAGCACCCTCTGGGTCTAATCCGGAGCAGAAAGCCGCGACGGGATACTGTGCACTGCATCGGCATCCCATCGCTACAGCCGCGACGTAATGTACGCACACGGAATCCCCGTGTGAACTAGCTCTTATGGTGATGATGCTAAGCTGTGAAGAACAGGAAAGCCAACCGTGCGCTGAATTTAGCACACTGTTGGCTTTCTAGCAGTATGTAAAACCGCATGTGCCTGAGGATGTGAAAGGTCCTCTTTTAAAGACGAGATTGGGACGGTGTGACTGCTGCTTCTCTGCTGTTAATACATCAGTACAGCAAACCCTATACGTATGAACAGCCACGGCCTTTGAGGGCCACCAGAACTGCCATAGTATCCAGTCTGTCTTCCATCATAGTCTGTAGCACCTTCATAAGACAAGAAGGCTAAACAGGGCTCAACACCAAACTATTCCTTCTCTTGTGCTACTGTGCTCATGATATTTGTAAAAACTTGGATGACTTGAATAGAATTTGATTTAGTACAGACATTCTTTCCACTATCAGCCAGGGAGAAGCTTACTTGTCAAGTTATATGAGGTTTTAGTTACATGAGAACAAGGTTATACATTATAAGGTTATAATGAATATATATACATTAAAATATATATTTATATTTTAAAGGGGTTTTCTGGACAAAATTAGGTGGTTGAGCTATCCTTAGGATGGTTCCTCAATATCCTATTAGTGAAGGCCTGATGCTTGGAATCTCTGCTGATCAGCTGATTTCCGCACCCATTATACGGAGAACAAAGCCAGGAGTGGACAGCTTTGGTCTGTATACACCAGTTGTGCGTTACTGCAGATCTGTTTGTGAACAGGAGTACAGTAACCCATCACAGTCGTCACACACAGAACAGGGCGATCTGTTTATGGCTCTGCTCTCCATACAGAGGATGCTAAGAACCGCTGATCGGCGCAGGTTGTGGATGTTGGACCCCCCCACTGATCGGATATTGCTGACCTATCCTAAGGAAAAGCTGTTTAGATACATTCAGATAGGTGTAATTGTGACTGTATTACAGCTGCAAACGCTCTCCTAGCCACGGGTCTCCTCACAGGATCCATAGTGCTGTGACTCTGGGGTCAGTAGACTCATATGTGGGGTACAGTTACATAGGTTCATATGCTTTAAGGCTGTCTGAATGTGGGCTAAAAGTGTCAGAATCACAAAGGGCGTCTATGATGAGATCTGTCCCATCCATGTGGCATCAAACCGCCATATCAGAACCCAACACAGCATCAGATGGAGCACAGAATAAACAAGAATACAAGTTGTAGTAATGTAATAAGAAGAAAAAGGAGGGAGAACATTCAATGGTTAACATAGTGTGTGTGTGTGTGTGTATATATATGTATACACACACACACCTGCTCAGTGTAAGCCAGGCTCGTAACATTTCACCTAACCCGTTCATCTTTCTTCATATCTAATTCTTGTATCTGTGACTTATATCTTTGTGTCTCTCTTTCTGTGCTGCATAGAGGAGCCCCCGAAAGGTGAGGTGTTCTCCTGTACGGTATATCTCCTCACATGAGCCACAATTCAGGACAGAAGAGTTTTACAGAGTCAGCCATATTGTGAAAACTGCTTCTCCAGAATAAACATAGGGGACTTGTACCCAAATTTATGTAGTCTCATCTTGTATGGTGCCTGGTGCGGCATTCCCTGCACAGGGTCTTGACCACCAAAAATCCCCCCGTAATCGTGAAATGGTTGCAATTTATCAATGAATCCTCTAAACACAGCAATGCACGACAATCTCGTATACAAGTGACGTTTAGCCTGCTGGTCTGGAGTTCTTGTGTTTAGGGAAAAAAATTAGGTGACGCAGCGCTTACCCAGAGCTGCAGCCCCTTCATTCTCTGGAGTGGTCGGGGTCTCGGGTCACACCATACTGATAATAGAATCACTTTGTAATAAGTGGGAACTTTAAGCATTGTATATCCTTCAGGTAAAATGGCAGGCCTTCAAAGTGAGTCTGTGAGCAGAAACCAGCATATGAGCCCAGGCCTGCAGGTAGCTTAGGGTTACCCGAAACTGGTTTCCCTTTTGTGGATCGCTTCCTCCATTACCAAGATATCTCCTGGTTTGTCAATATGAAGTTGATCTCTTTGAGCACTGAAGACATCATTGTTCCAAAGAGATAAGCAGCCATGCCATCCTTATTGACCAAAACTGCAAACTCTCAGCAACGGAGGCAGCGATTCCCAAGGGGAAAACCTCTTTTGATTCAGGTGACCCTCACCTACCTTTCTGCAGGACTGGGTTGATATCGTAGGTTTTGGGCACAGGCTCCCTTTAAGGTTTGTAGTTCATTCTGAAGGTGGCCTATACCCCTAATAGTACTGTAACTATGGCCACAGATACCGATAAGTCATAATTGGTCATGTGACCTAAAGGTCCTCAAGTAACGGCGCAAAAACATTTACGTGTCTTCTGTGACACATAACTAATGATAGAAAGGCTGCCTAATACCACTGGACTCTCCTCAGGGGACTTGACAACATTAAGGACCATCTTTTCCTGACTGAATTGTGCCTCATCTATAACTATTTCCCCTCCCCCTCCGTCTAACCTACTATTCCTAACTAACCGCTTCATGTTCCAGGTCTTTTCCAAACTCTATGAAGTGTGTAAACGTCGGCTGCCCCGCCGGGCTTTACCGTCTTCACAAAGGCACAGAAGATCATCGAACAATAACAAGAAGAAAAACTAAAGTGTACTCTCTCTTTTGCTTTTCTCAAGTATTTGGTTTCGATCAGGGGCGCAGTTAGCAGAAGCGATATTCTGGGCTTGTGATACCATTGTCTGGTTTCTACATGGCAGGTTTAGAAAACCAATGGTCCTCCAGTTACTGAAGTACATAAACTCCCAGCATGCACCACCAGCTGGAGAGCCACGGGCGGCCTACCTGTACCATATGGGAATCTTCACGTACATACATACATGTGTATATAGAAGCGCTTGAGTCATTTTAATTCATTTCAAGCTACTAAACTCCCATCAGTGTCACGTTGTAGGAGCACAATTCTTTTCACGCCTTTGTTTTTCTCCTTTTTAGTTGCAGTTTTCTTATTTGTATTTACTTTAGATCATTATTTTTTTACCATTATCTTACAATTTTCTTTTATTTTGCTTTTTTTTTTTCCACACGCCAGGTGTTGAAGCCAATGAGTGATACCTTCATGGAGGATAATATAAGACAGACTGTGACAAACTCAATCAAGGCAGGTCTTACCGAGCAAGTGGCTCAAGCTTCCCGGCTAAAGACAGACTGACAGTTCATCTCTTGACGGCATCTTCCCCTAACCTATGCTTGTTTTGTACAATGAGAACTGTGTAAAATGAATATAAAATAAACCAAAGTTTACAATTACCACTGAAGGTGTAGTAGAACCCGGCACGTCATATTACACCTGTCAATCTGTTTCCTAAGTGGATAAGCTAACCTAAACACGGTCTTGTGGGTGTGAAATGACGGCCTACTAGCATGGAGGGGCGCAACTTCCGCATCTTGATTTCAAGTGGCGATTCCGTTACCGGTTTTAAGGGGTCTTGGTTCTGGGACAATGGGCCACTACTTGCATGGTTGGGCACCGCCAATGTAGTAACAAGATTAAAGAGATATTCCGGTAATGACAAGCTATCCCAAGACTGCCACTCTATTGAAAGAGACTTGGGACCCCTGTTGGGTTCCCATTGGTCAGACCCCTACATATTACCGTAATACCACTTTCAATTCTTGTGCCACTTGGAAATTACATGGTTCGTAGAGTGAAATTCTATTTTAAGATAATGAATGTAGTGTTCATTTCCAATTTTAATATTTATATTCCGTTCTATTAAGAATGTCATCTATGATAGACAAATAACTTAAGTAATCTATTGGTTGATTCACTGCCTTTTACTTGTACATGTTCCCTTTAGTTCTATGTGTCCATAGAAATGGCTTGTTGTATGAAAGGATTTTTTTTAAGTGATGTCAAATATGCCTTTTTTTTTTTTTTGGTTAAATCCACAAATCTGCCATACCATAGTCTCATATCAGGCAAGGGAGGAGGGGCGCAGTGGATTTACTTTTTTTTTTTTCCTTTTTGGCCTTCATGTAAATACTGTCTGCTGTTCATTTTGGGGGTCACAGGGCGGGAGGGCACCAGTCCATCCATTAGCATAGGCTACAGCTTTAGAAAGTTGAGATCATCTGTACAGCATTAGTTATTTTCTATACAAGATCAGATAGGGCATGTATATGATATATAAATAATATAAATACCAATTTTGTATCAAGTTTTTTGTAGTCCATGCCAAATCCTGGTTCTGTGGTAGGCTAAGTGGAGTCCCTGCACAGGGACCATTTGTGGCTCTTGTAAGTGTGTGAATGCATCAACCAATCTGAAGTTTTGATATATTTGTGATAAATACCTGCCTTGAACACTGCTGTCTCCAACCAATGGGGCGAGAAGAAAATCGAGCATTTTGTTGTGAATCTTTGTCCTGTTTAAAATTGAAAGCTGTTTCCTGTAATTTATTTTCAGTATAATTAAATCTGTTGTATATATGGCACATAAAGCTGCGTCCGGCCTTTTCTTTATATGGCGGAATTTTCTCCTACTTACCAATGCTAGGTTCACACTAACGTTGGGATTTCTATTCTTCGGGTCCGCTTCAGGACCCGAAAACGGAAACCCATGGACTGTATAGACTCAACAGGAATGGGGGATGGAATCCCCAAATGGTCGCACAACAGTAGTGTGACTGTAGCCTAAGTGAGGACTCCAAACATAACAGTGGCAGCTCCACTAAGAACCACATCAAGATTCCCCCCAGGGCTGTGGAGTTGCTAGGCCAAACCACAAACTCTGCCTCCTCTATTTCTCCACAGCCCAACTCTTGACTCCTTCATAAATCTCTTGATAGCCAGTTAGTAAAAAAAAACAAAGTTCCTCCACTGCCCTAGCTTCCCCACAATTTGTCATGGTTGGCCATGTTCACTAGTATTACCTGTACTATAGGTGGGCACAGAATAGATAATTGTAATAGTAAAGCCAGCCCCACTAGCATGGGTATTCTAGCTCTACTCACATGAGTTGGAACCAGCCTAGAAACTTGTGTACAGCACTGAGGTAGCCACATTATGCCTCAGGTCCCTTGTGGTGGAAAAACTGAATTTTTTTTTTTTGTACTTAACCTAAAAATCCTTTTCTCGTAGTATTCACTTGGGGGTAAAGGATTTTACGCCGAGTACAAAAAAAAATCCTGTTTTCTTGCTTATTTCACTGGGGGACACAGTACCATGGGATGTCCTAAAGCTGTCCCAAAGAGTAGGAATTACACGTCCATGCGAACAACCCAGCGTACAGCCACCTGCAGAACCTCACGGCCCAACCTGCGTCAGCAGAGTTCACTGAACAGACCTGGGAAGACTTAGAGAAAGTATAAATGAAGCCCAGACAGCAGCCTGCAGACTTGGACTGCAGAAAACTTATGCAGAACATCCCAGGAGACACCAACAGTTCTCAGAGAGAGCCGACACATAGAAGGGCAGAGCCCAACCCTTAAGGCAATAGCTTTCCTAGGTCGCAGACCAGAGCCATAGGTAGAAGGAAAGCTAGGAAGCAGATCCTAGCGAGGGCCCTCAGAGACAACATCTAGGCAGGGAAGAGACCACTAACATGGATGCTCGAGATCCGGGCAAAAAAAATGGTAAGCTATGCCCTGAAGATGACAAAGGAGGAAACCACCTTAAGCAAAAGGATGGAGATGGACGAAGGATAACGTTGTCCCTGTGGAGAACCAGAAAGGGAGGCTGCTGGCAAGATAGCCAGCATGGAGATCCTGCAGATGGAGGTAATGGCCACCAGGAAAGTGACCATCCAGGACAGAAGGCAAAGGGGGGAATCCTGCAAATGCTGGAAGGTGGGGGGCCCCCCACGTACCTCGAGGAGAGAGAAGATTCCACTGTTCTACAAGTGAGGGGAGAAAGGAAGGGGTAGTTCGCAACTCCCCATAGGACAGTTTTCACCTGAGGCTGGAAAACCAGGGTCTTCAGAAGAGGAACTAAGTGGGCAGAGACTTGTAGTTCAAGAGAAGAATGACCAAGACCATGATCTAGGCCAGACTGGAGAAAAACAAAACAAAAACAGGAACCTGGGAAAAGAAAAGGAGAGCGAATGACAAACAGTACTCTCATAGCAGCGGGCCTAAGAATTCCACAAGCAAAGATAGAACCTGGCTGGCTGTGGTTTACAGGCCTAATGCATGGTCTGAACAACAGGTTCCGAAAACCTGTGGCATTTCACAACCTCGACTTCAAGAGCCACACCGTTGAGGCAAGGAAGAGTGGAAAAGTGATCGTTGAGACAGAAGGTCAACCTGCAGTGGAAGAGGCCAAGGAGCACCAGCCAGCAGGAACATAAAATCTGCGTACCAGGGCCAAGCTGGAGGCACCAGGATGGCTGAAACCTCCTTGGACTTGAATTCCGAAGAAGAAGAGGAGGGAAAAGGTACAGAAGGAAGGAAGGACCAAGGAAACACAAGAGCGGAAGCGATGGGTCCGGGGACCAAGTCACAAGGCAGGGAAGCCTGAGACTCAGGAGGGAGACAAAGAGGTCGAAATTCCCCATTGGGAGCACAGCTGGAGGATGACCTACTGATGAAGCGACCACTCATCCGGGAAGTTTTCCTCGACTAGGTCGTGAAAGGCACTGCCCACTGAAGAGTGGGAGAAATGCTGCATGGCACCAGGGACACCCCGGAAGGTTCAAATAAGCGACTGCGGTGGAGTTGCCAGTCTCGACTCTGACTGGACGCCCTAAAAGGACAGAGATCCAATGGGACAGGGTTAGGATGATGGCCCCCAGGTCCAGAGGTAGATCTGGAGGAGGACTCCACTTCGGACCACAGACCCTGAACAGTCAAGGCATCTAAGACTGTTCCCCAGCCAGAAGATGGGCGTCAGGGGGACAACCTACGAAAGGAGGAAAGAGAGAAATTCTCCTGAGTGTCCCGGAGAGGCGAGCCAAGAAGTTCCAGGTGAACCTGGGGAGACAGGAGAAAAAGGCAGATGAGCTGGCAACAGGCTAGTCCCAGCAGCCCAGAAACACCATTGCAAGGGCTTGGGAGGAACTGAGCCAAAGTGAGAGCCTCGAAGGACAAAAGAATTGTGCTCAGGACTCGCAAACATAAGTGAAGAGAGCACAAAGGGAACCTCCGAAGGCAGGAAACACCAGAATGGGGGGCCAGAATCTCAAACTCTGGGTGGAAAAAACTTAACCAGGAATGTATCGAGCATCATTCCCCGAAATTCCAGGCTCTGAGAAGGCACAAGGCAGAACCTTTACCTGCTGATGAGCCAGCAAAATCAGCAGAGGGGCCCAAGGTGATCCGCAAGCTGGTCATAATGTACATCCTGGAGGAGGCTTGAACCCAGAGAACATCCAGGTATATAGTCAAAAATCCTCCTCTACCATGGAGGAAGGCCACACAGGAGAGACCCCAATGGAGATATTTAGCCCAGGAAAAGCAGGTCTTGATGCCAGAATGCACAAATGAATGCTGCATAGAGGAGCCAGCTGCTACGAAGGCCGTCTTAGCCGCTGCAGCGGAAGAAGAGATCACCCTCAGAAAAATAAGTGCACTCGGCGAACTGACCTCATCAGCGCATCACAAGTGGTAGTATGTTGTGCCTCTCATTGGGCACCCTCAGAGAATTACAGACAGAGGTGGAGTTCTCTACCAAAGGCAGGATAGTAGCCTAGGAAGGCTGAACTATCGCAGGGTCCACCGACCACAAGACATGTTTTAGATGGTTCGAGTGAAGCCATTATTCAATCAAGATATGGTCCACGCCCCAAGATTGGGGGAAGCCAGAGGATAGTGGGCGACCGTGGTGGAAGGAGATGTCTTCTGGGGCGGAAGACTCCAGAAGGCTCAGCCAAGGCCTAAAAACAAGACATAAAGAACTGAGTCAGGTTGTGTTTGCCTCCTATGGACACTAGGTTTAAACTGACTACACACTGTGTCTATGAGAAGGGTATAGCCCAGAGGTGGAGCTGACAGCTTTTGATTCTCCTGGTGTCAGCCTCCTAGTGACCAGGTCTCTACCCATGGCGATTCTTTTTTTTGTCGCAGATTTTGAGCCAAAGCCAGGAGTGGATTGAGCAAGTATTAGAGCTTCATAGATATATTTCTCATTACTTTTGTAGCCATTCTTAGCTTTAGCTCAAAGAAACACTGTGTTTCTGAATGTAGGGCCTTAGCCTTAAGTAAGAAAAATGGGATTTTTGTACTCCCATAAAATCCTTTTCTCGCTGTATTCACTGAGGGACACAGCACCATGGGTATAGACCTGGCCAATAGTAGACAGACACTAGGGAAAAGAAAAGCTTTTGGCTCCACCTCCAGGCTATGCCCTGCCACAGCACTGTGCATGAATTCAGTTTGTACTGTAGCAGTAAGAGAGAGACACAAAAGAATATGGAACCAACAACCACCAACATGTCCTGAACCCAAACAGGAACCAACACAACTCGGGCTTTTAAAAAAACAGTGAAAAACAAGAGTGGGATTGGTGATCCACAATCTAGTCAGAGTGTCTGACCTGGAGCGACTTCAACAGGAGGTCATCCAAGTAAAGAACACGGGAACTCCTCTGGAGGATGGCCATGACAAATGCCATTAACTAGATAAACACTTAGAGGGCAGAAGCTAGCCCGAAGGGGAGAGCAACAACTGGAAAGGTCGCGGGTCCACCGCAAAACACAGACAACACTGACAGCACAGCGTGATGATGTAGACCAGGGGTGCTCACACTTTTTCAGCATGTGAGCTACTTCCTAAACTGACCAAGGCAAAAGATCTACTACCCACTTCTTGTGGGCAGGGCCGGACTTGTGGGCGGGGTCGGCGCAGAGCGTGAGAGCAGGAGACAGCGGCTTTCTGTCGCCGCCCAGGGATCCCTGGTGTCTGCTTTTTCAAAGCGCAGGCTGAGAGTTATCTCTGGACACTGGCAGGCTGGGGCTGCGGCAGCCCCCGGTGAAAAAGTAGCCCTCCGACTGGATTTCCTGCACAGTGAGTCTACAGGGGACAACCCAGGACAGCCCCAGAGCCAATGGGAGGGCTATGAGGGGCCAAGAAGCTCAAGGAGAAGGGCCACCGGAATTTCTGGCCGCTGATGCAGCAAGCAGAGGATGAGGACCAGGCGACCGACAAGGCGCTCAAGAAGAGTGTTGCACCTGCAGGGGAGTACTAGTGTGGCGTACACGCTGAAGACTCTCCTGCACCTGAAAGAAAAGAAGAAAAAAAAACCCTGCAAAACAGAGAGACCCGAGTCAGGTCGTGTCCGCCTCCAGTGTTGTGGCTGGGTATAGTTTCTGTCTCCTAGTGGCCGAGTCTATACCCATGGTGCTGTGTCCCCCAGTGAAATAAGTGAGAAATTAGTATAAAACAGAGTACTTTATTGGGAGGTTTCTTCACATTCCAAAGACGCGTTTCTTAATCTGCAGCTCAATTTTCATGAAAAATGACATTTATTCATATGGGATGAAAAGTACTTTGCTCTCCATTCTAGATGACAGTATCTCTGCTCTGTCCCCCATTGCTTCAGTGACGTTTCCCACCTCATCACAATGCCTGGAGCTGCCTCTAGGTGGCGCCTGACTTCAGGCATGTACAGTACAGTCAGTACGGCGCTTGTTACGGCCAATCCAGATGATGACCATTGTGGTAGAGGTCACTCAAGCTATAAGGGACAGAGCTGGGTGGTATCTAGGTGTTATATAGAGTGGAGCGTAAAACCCAGACAGGAGAAAAAACTCCTCAATTCCTTTTCATCTGATCTACATAAGAATAAAGTGAAGGCATTCTGCTCTATATAGTTATAGAACATCAACCTACTCATACTTTACAGCAACTTCTCAAAATTACCCCACGTGTTAATCCTTAGCACAGAATTTGGGATGGGTGGTGCTTTTACCACTCAGTACTGAAAGAGAATGCAGTCAAAAATCACACCATGAAAGGGGTTTGTATTTTTATTGAAAATTCACCAAATGTATTTACAGTGGTTTACAATGGGAAGCTTGGCTCATTGTACTGAAGCGTTAAATAAAAAGGTAAAAAGATCACAACGGTAAAATCTGCTCTACAAATGAAATCTGGCCAAAAATAAAGCATGTTGGTCAATCCTTCCATATAATCCCTCTATAAAGAAATTCGACTCTTCAGATCAGATCAGCAACTGTGGAAGACAAGAAAATAAAACAGCATTATTAGAAAGAAAAATGGATGTTCCCTTAGGACTCCTGCTCCAAACAGGTATGGGGTCCCAGAGGTGGGGCAAGTGTCAAATGCTCATTCATTCCATATATCAGACACAAATTACTACTGGTTAAAAGGGGTTGTGCCAAAATCTTACTGGCTAAAATAGCAAAGTGTAACCCTTGATTATCCATAAATTTAGAATGATGTGGCAATGCACATGAGACTGCCTCTGCATTTAAATGGGAGACACTGGTTCCTTATTGACAAGTTTGGTACGGGGACAAGAAGTGGGACCCCCAGTGGTAAGACATCTATCACTTTACTCCTTTACACAGACCAGTCTCTGCAGTAGGTAGACCTAGACATTTTACAATTTCCAGATATAGGTATACCAGGTCACCACTCTTACAAATTGGGCGTACTAGTAACGCTAGGTTCACACCAGCGCCTGAACTCCGTTTTCAGGTTTCCGTCTTCTGCATGCAGAAGACGGAAACCTGCCATGCCAAGTCCGGTCGTGAGCGTTTTATGCGCTCCGCGGCGAAACAGTTTTTTGTTTTTTAAACTGGACACAGAGTACTGCATGTCCGACTCTGTGTCCGGTTTAAAAAAAAAAAAAAAAAAAAAACGGTTTCGCCGCGGAGCACATAAAACACTCACCGGCGCTCACGGCCGGAGACTTTTCAAGCCCATTCAAATGAATGGGATTGAAACAAGCCGGCAGGTTTCTGTCTCCTGCCTCTGTTTTGTGCAGGAAATGGAAACCTGCAGAACGGAGTCCCGGGCGCAGATGTGAACGAGCCCTAACAAAAGCAGGTAGGCCGCAGGTAATTCACAGCACAGGCTGCATGGAATGTGACTTCTAGACTATGACTAGGGTGATACATACCATTCATGGGCATTTCATCAATCTGAGTAGAATAGTACTGCTCAATGTCTCGGAGGATACGGATATCATCATTCTTTACAAAATTAATTGCGACACCCTTCCTTCCATAACGTCCTGAACGACCAATTCTGTATAAAAAAAAAATAAAATGAAAAATAAATTAATTACATAAATAGGACAAAGCCACAACAGCACAGCAATGTAGTAATGACATGTCACATTACATACCTGTGGATATACAATTCTCTGTTGTTGGGGAGGTCGTAGTTAATGATAAGGGAGACCTGTGGAACATCCAAACCTCTAGCCCAGACATCGGTGGAAATCAGTACTCGGCTGGAAAGAGAAATACAACGGTTTATACCATGTGTAACAGCCATGACAGTACTCTGCTCAGGTACAAATATGTTGCCATCTTTTCGCCAGATCTCCTCTTTCCCTAACTGAGAAAGGCGACCTGAGCGAGGCATCCACCCCCCTCTGAGGGCAATGTGGTTATGGTATAGGAGTATCACAGTATTCTTGCTTTAAAAGCCCAACAGAATATTGACTTCTTCAATGTCACACTAAGTTTCCTCTGGAGTATCACAGAAGTGCCATTTTGTAGGATTCAATGATGTCCTGAAGGTCGGGGAAGTTGAGGTTTGTCAAGAGGATACATCTAGGCAGCTGGCCAAAGAATAAAGCATGTTCTGCACAATCCCAGTATACATACCTGGCTCCAGATCTGAACTCCTTCATGATGGACTCTCGCTCTTTCTGCGGCATGTCACCATGCATCGAAGACACTGTGAAGTTGGCCTCCCTCATTTTCTCTGTCAACCAATCCACCTAAATAAAGCAAATACAATGTGTGTGTATGAGGAAAACGCTGGCGGAGAGAAACACAGCGGAGGTGATGGTTATCCGGAGACTCCCACCCCCTCCCTTCCTCCAGAATATCAAATTACAATTTAGACATATTTTCTCATAAAAAGGAATGCATCAGAAGGGGTAAGAAAATGGGAGAAGTCTCCCTAACCAAAGACGCCAAGAATACATTACAATAAAATTGCATTAAGCTAGCAGACTAAGTTCACATGGAGTTTTTTGGTCCGGAAAAATCTGCTTAGTAAAATTTGTGTTGTTTGACACGTTTATAAGATGTATTTTGAGGCGTTTTTTTGGAACGTAGTCATGAACTATCTTTTAAAAAAACACCTCGCGGTTATTGAGACGATTTTTGTCAATTCTGCGTCAAAAAACGTGAGGCAGATTTGCCGCCTCTCATTGATTTTTTTCAGGCGGAATCCACCTGAAGAATGGACATGTCGCTTTTTTTTTTCCGCTAGCGGAAAAAAAATTACAAGTGGATTACATAGGCGTTTTTTGGAGGAGGATTTTGAGGCGGATTCCGTGTGAACTAACCTGAAGATCATCAGTTTTAGTAGAAGATGACACACAGGATACTATGACCTTTCATTAATAGCGTACCTTTCTTTTGGTGTTACAGAAGATCACAGCCTGGGTAATGGTGAGTGTGTCGTACAAGTCACATAACGTGTCAAACTTCCATTCTTCCCGCTCCACTGCCACAAAGAACTGTTTGATGCCTTCCAGTGTCAACTCATCACTGTAAGAAGAGATAACACAATGAAATTGGAGCTTACACATTAGCAATGGTGGCGGTTCATGAATCAAAACCAATGAGAAGAAAGATTGTGCCTAAAATATTACCGTTTCACCAGGATACGGATGGGATCGGTCATGAACTTATTGGTCATTTCCAGGATTTCATGTGGAAGTGTGGCACTGATCAGGCAGACCTGTGTGGCGGGTGGCAGATACCTATAGACATCATAGATCTGTTCTTTGAAACCTAAAATAAAGTTATACAGATAAATAAGTATTAATGGAATTGAGAATGCCGATCTTCAAATGTACATAGAAAATGGAGGTCTCCAGCCCAATCTGACTTTAGTTGTGGGGGTCGCAATGGTACTCTGAGCGCTACAGCTGCCTCAGCAGCTACATGTCATACCGCAAATATTATGCAGGTCGATCTCTCTCCGTCTTATGTCA
This sequence comes from Leptodactylus fuscus, assembly GCF_031893055.1. Classification (NCBI taxonomy): domain Eukaryota; kingdom Metazoa; phylum Chordata; class Amphibia; order Anura; family Leptodactylidae; genus Leptodactylus; species Leptodactylus fuscus. The sequence continues at coordinate 38,090,571 of NC_134267.1, read as the reverse complement.
TATCAGGCAGATGTCGTCAAATAAGTGTATATTTTACATCCATGCATTACATAATGCTATTACGCAGACTAAGGGAGCCTTCACACGGAGTAAACGCGTGTGTATTTTTGCAAAATACACGTGTAAAAATAAGACTCCCATGTGACTTCAATGATATTTTTTTTACACGTGCAAAAATACGCCCGCTCACACTCTACAGCGCGATAGGCACTGCTGTGCAGAAGGACGTTCCTGACAGACTGTCAGGAACGCCCTTCTGACTGAAAAGAGTTACGGTACCGGGACCGATAGCTCTTTACCCCAGGCACAGATCGGGTAAGCCGACAGTGCGCTGAATTAAAAAAAAAAAAAGTTGTCGTTGAAAAATAAAACGTAACGGAGATCAGGTTTTAGGTTACAAAATCGAAGTGTTAAAAGAGAAAACAAACCTTTGTTAAGCATCTCATCAGCTTCGTCCAGTACAAGCATTTTAATGGCTCGCGTTCTTAAGCTTCTGCGACGAATCATATCTGTGTGCGAGACAATGGAGGGGACATTGCTAAATACATTCATGAAAACCCTTAAACTGTGAGAACATCTGAAGATTCATTAGAGATATAGTAGGGTAAAACAACAAGCTTACCAAAGACACGGCCTGGTGTGCCTGCGACCACGTGCTGCCCATAATCCAGTTTTCTGATATCTTCTCCTACATTGGTTCCTCCGATGCATGCATGACACTGCACATTCATGTAGTCACCCAAGGCAAGAAGAACCTACAAAAGCAGCCATATGTAATAAGATTAATAACAGATCACAGTATGGGGGATATACCAAAACTGGTGAGGAGGAAAAGAAGAGTTGAAAATACTGTAGATTTACCTTCTGAATCTGTCCAGCCAATTCCCTGGTGGGCGCTAAAATCAACGCCTGTGTTTCCCGAACCTGCAAAAAAATAGAAACAGATATGATGCGTTGTCAAGTCAGTTCTGTATTAGTAGATCTGTTCAGCAATGGAAGGACCCAGCCATAGCTATATAAAGATATTAGTAGGATGCAGACCCTTCATATTGGGTGAGGGGGCCCTACTAAGAACATCAACAATTTCCAGCACTTAGTGACCTAAAGTACTAGGGGGTTTTCTGGGTGAAAATTAAAGTGTAACCTATCTTCCACCCAGCAACACCCCCCATCCCCCGATCAGGGCCCTAGTTTTCTCCATCTCTGATGTCACAGCTAGACCCAGACAAAGGACCAAAGCCCAGGGAGAGGAGGGACGGAAAAGAAAAGAAGCGTTATACTTGTATTCGCAATGTTTTTTCCCCCCAAGAAAATGTCTTAAATTATGATTTTTTTTTTTCCTGGGGCAATACGGTGGCTCAGTGGTTAGCACTGCAACCTTGCAGCACTGGAGTCCTGGGTTCAAATCCTGCCAGGAACAACATCTAAGTAGTTTGTATGTTCTCACAATGTTTGCATGAATTTCCTCCCATACTCCAAAGACATACTGATAGGGAAAAATGTACATTGTGAGCCTTATATAGGGCCCACAATCTACATTTTTAAAAAAATAAAAAATTATGATTTTTCCCCAGTGAGAACTTGGATCTAGTTATAAATGAAAGATGACGGGATGTTTTACGACTAGAAGGTAACAAATTACCTGAATATCTAAGCACTGGAGGACAGACACACAAAATGTAGCCGTTTTGCCTGTACCAGACTGTGACCTGCAAGACAAAAGCAAGGACATCGAGTCACAACCAGCAAAAGCAAGGAATTACATACAAGGCAATACAACATTTACAAAACATTTCCATTTCCTATTATTTCTGGATTCTGGCGCAAAAATGCAGCAAAAAGTGCCACGAAAAAGCTGACGATTGCCTAAAAAGATACAGGGGTGGAATGGTATAAAACAAAAAACTATGTCAACTATTAGATCACCCAGGACTTCTCCAGTGGTTCCAGTCATGGATGATGTTGAGAAGCCAACTCTACACACACTGATAGAGAGCAGTAGATCTGCAGACCTGAAGGTGATTTCATGGATCAGTAATGTTATTTTACACCACTCGATCCCTATGGCTGGCTTAAGGGTCTAGAACGTGACAAAACAAATGTGACCAATTCTGTGCCGTCATATCATTACTTACTGTGCAATTACATCTCTTCCTTTAATGATCTGTTTAATGGCCCTCTGTTGGATAGCTGACGGCTTCTCAAACCCTAAAGACAAATACATATATCATTTAATTTAGGGGAAAAAAGCACCAGAAATACAGACCTCAATATACAAGTGACAGCATGACAAATACTGCTAAGATCGTGCAGGACTAGACCACTCAATTATTATATGTGGCTTCAGTAACTTGTCACTTTCAGAAATGTCCTCTAAAAGTGGCGACTGGAGAGGCCTACGCTTGTGTACACATCCCTAGACCTTACAGCAGCACTACTGACCATCCGGACACCTCCCCCCAATGTACACACCATGGACAGAATCATCCAGGCATCCCTCCACCGCTATCAATGACCAGGTATGATACAAGCATCCCTCTGCCACGCCGAATAACCAGGTGTCGCCCTATCTTGCCTCCCCCATAGAGTGTTTTGTGCCATGCCGTATTTGCATCTTTTGTACCAGGCTCCCTGCAGTATTAACTTATGCCTCATATACTGATGACCTATCCTGTCTTTCCAGGGCTGAACAACCCCTTTAAGGTCTATGAAAGTATTAGATTGATGGTGGATTAATATCCAAGGCTGCCACAGATCAGCTGATAAAGTCGCTCTGGTGAGCACAACTTCTACCACACAAGCCAGTGACTTCATGTACACTCTTCACACGGCCTGTTTGCAGCTGGGTCCCATTCAAGAAAATGGGCCTTAGCAGCAGTACCAAGTACAATGTACAGTGCTGTGCTTGCTAAGTAATGAAGTATCTGAATAAGTCTAGTCAAACAGCTGGTCAGGAAGGGTGCTGGGTTTTGGACAGTCAATGTGATATTGATAACCTAATAACATTCCCACACATATATCTTACTGGGATGGGTTTATCTGATACTGACAAGCACAGTAACACACTACAATACACACAACACAGCGGCAGTGATCAAGCACAAACCCCAAATATGTAGGACAAGCACTGCTAAAAGCTAACACAAGAATAGTAGACTTTTCCACTGGAGCCAATCAGATCATAGCTTGCATTTTTAAAGTGAGGTATAAGAAATGAAAGCTGTACTCTGATTGGCTGGACGGTTCCCCGGCTCTGCTTTACATGTGTAGCAGTAGTTACTCCCAGTACTGATGACACGTTCAGCCTCCAAACACCGCACGGCCTCACTCTCACCCAAACTACAGCCGGCAACTCAGCTGTGGGAGAACCACAAGTCGCAGCAAGTCGAGACCGAGCTCGTGAACGTCACCGCCCGCATGTACTCACCATACGCATAGATGCCTCGGAGCAAATCTTCCCGCAGTCCCATCGTGTCGAAGGTGGGAGTCACGTCCACCTCCTCGCTCGTCTCAAACTCCACTTTCGTCATGTCTTCTTCCCTCAGGAGCCGCTTACGGCTCGACCCGCTGGTCACCCCGCCAGCTACCGCGGCTGCTGCGCTCGCCATTGCCCCGACAGACTGGATAACGCGCCGAACCACACTACACAGGCCGCCAGCAGTGCCTCCCACAATCCACCGCGCACGTGTAGGCGGTTACAGTGTACGTCATGACGCAGAGCACGTAACGTAATTACGTCCGTACAAGAAATGTAGTCATCTCGCGATAGTTGTGTAAAAGCGCTAGAGGAAAGCTTGTATTTAGAACGCTGATGTATGTTCAGTGAGCGCGCTGCCATTTTGTCGAAGCCAAAGTTCCTGTCTGTGAAGACAATACGTGGAGCAGTGACTGGAAGCAAAGTATCAGATTACTATGAACTGCGGCCATGGAAGAAAGACCAGAAAAGGAAACCAAAGGATTTTCTTATCAGAGCCTAACCCCTTCACTCCGTATCCGATTTTTTCACCACTTTTGCCATGAGGGCTTATTTTTGTAGGACAAAATGTATTTTGTAATGGCTATTTTTAATATCCCATACAAAGGAAGATGGAAAACAAATTCAGAATCGCACATGTGCGCCATTTTCCTATGGATTTTATTTTTATAGTGTTCACTGTGGCATATTCCTTAAATTTTTGGGTCAGACGACCCCAGCGATACCACATTTATATATTTTTTGCTATGTATTAACAGCTTTATAAAAATCCAAAAATTTGAAAAACACAAAAAATTATTTTAGTCGCCGTATTCTGATCAGGCACAAATGTCTAACCGCAATAAGTGGAGCAGCAGCGTGTGTTTCTAACCACTGTCCATTGAAATTGGCGAACAAAACACCTCAGTTCTTGTTATTAGTGGGGGATCTACACGTCAAACCCTATGGATAGGGTTTCACTTGTTGTAACTGGGCAACCACTTATTTAAAAAAATAATAATAATAAATTTAAAAAAAGCAGATAAATTCAAACCCATTATTCACGTCTTGCTTTTTCAAACATGATCTGTCTGTGAAAATCACAGACTGCTTGCAGACCAGGAACATGCAGCTATTCAGCTGTTTTCCATAGACCACTGGACTGTAGAGTGAAAAAAAACAAAACAGACAGGCCATATTTTGGTCCATCTTGCAACTATAGAGCCCTGTGAAATTGTAATAATGTCCTTCCTCCAGTTGCTCTCACAGTATAAAGTCCTTCTCCTGGTGTGCCAACAGTATAATGTCCTCCTCTAGTTGTCCTTCACAATTTCATGTCTTTCATCTCCTATCCTGTAGTTTAATCACTATGGAACAGTATGTTGCAGGCAGGGGCTCCTACCATCATCGTACTCCATACACAGTAACCAGTGGCGTAACTACCGCCATAGCAGCAGAGGCAGCTGCCACAGGGCCCAGGACATTAGGGGCCTGGTGACAGCCGCTACCGCGGCTATCATTATACTCGGGAGTCTTTTCGGACCCCCGAGTATAATGATTGGCGGACCGGGAGAGGTAAGAAACATAAAAAACACTGTTACTTACCTCTCCACGATCCGTGCAGGCTTCAGCCTAGTCGTCCGACGTCATTGAAGATCGACTACTTCAGAGGCCGACAGCGTAGGAGACGGGAGATAGGTGAGTAACAGAGGGATTTTTTTATGTTTTTCTCCCCCTGGGTCTCCAATTATTATACTCTGAGATCTGAAAAGACCCCAGAGTATAATAATTGTTTATGGGTGTTCATTATGGGGCATAATGGTGTGTGTAGGGGCCACTGAGGGACATAATACTGTGTGCAGGAGCCACTATGGGGGATAATACTGTGCGGAGGGGCCACTGAGGGACATAATAGTGTGTGCAGGGGCCACTATGGGATATAATACTGTGTGCAGGGGCCACTATGGGGCATAATACTGTGTGCAGGGGTCACTATGGGGGATAATACTGTGTGCAGGGGCCACTATGGGGCAGAATACTGTGTGCAGGGGCCACTATGAGGATAATACTGTGTGCAGGGGCCACTATGGGGCATAATAGAGTGCGCAGGAATGCGTAGGAGAGGGTCGGTCAAGGTCTTCGGGGAGGGGGGGCTATGTCAAAAGTTCGCCACGGGGCCCCGCCATTCCTAGTTACGCCACTGACAGTGGCGAGGCAGAAACAGCTCTAGATACAAAAGCAATAGTGAAAAAATGTAGGATTTCACAGAAAGGATCCAAAATTTGTTAATAATGTATATTAGGGGGCGTTCACACTACTGTCTGTGTCCGACAGGTAGTGTCCGCTCCTAGTGTCCGTTCAAAATCTCGCACGGACATTAGGAGCGGACACTAGCTGTGTCCGTGACACTTGTCATTCACTTAAATTACAAAAATTATTACTGATACAAATACTGCCAGATATCCAAAGTTGTCTAAAAGTTTAGTTACACTTTAAATTGGCAGATGAAAAAACCCAGCACACACAAAGTTTTCATCTGCTGATTTCAGTTTAAAACAAAGGATACCAGATAGACCTTATTATGTCAATGGGGTCTGTAAGGCTCTGTATGTATTTGCTATTGTAGGAGTCCACCTGTCCGTTGTTCTAGTCCTCCGTGAGTGTGAATTTATCTTAAGGCCCTCACATGTACAAAGTCTCACATTTGAGATTCCTCAAACAGCCTTAGCCCCCTTGCAGGCGATCATATGTCTGGTCAGTGTGTTATCCGGGTTTTTTCCGGATAGCATACTGACCCATTCATTTCTATGGGCCCGTACACATGACCATGAATGATTCGGTCATGTATGAGGGCCGACAGTCTGGGACGCAAAATATGGAACAAGTTCTATTTCTTTCCTATTTTACGGCCCTGCTTCCACAGTTCCTTTTCATTCAATGAAAGGGGCAACGGAAGCACAGGCATCACACTGGTAACACCCATTCATTCACGGTCGTGTGCAACTGGCTTAAATCTCATACATTTTTATGTCAATACTCTAGTAATTATTACAAATTATGAGCTTGTGGGACAGAACAAATGGGAGCAGAGATGACTAAATACAGTGTTCAGACTTAACATTATTGATGTCCAAGTGACACCTTTAACATTGCACAAGGACTGCTACCCTTTCTTATAATGGAAACACCATCGACCCACTGCTGTGGGGCCAACATGTCTTCTCTGCGACCACCATGCTGTTAAAGCACTGTGATTCTGCCTTACGTAAAATCAACTACAAGAAGATTGTTATGACTAAGTATATACCTACCATGAAAAAAACATCTTCAGATGGAGGAAACTCAAAATTGTACTATGTCCTACCATTATCCTCAACTTTTACATCTTATCACCTCCATCTTTTGACATTGTCCTATCTGCCTCCTCAAACATCCCCGCTTCCTAATTACCTATTGTTCCCTGCACACATCCCCCAACTCCCACTGATCACTAGGTTCATTCACTTCATCTCCATTGTACTCAGACCCCCACCTAAGTACACTGTGTCAAACCAAAATTTCAAATACCTTGTAGCCATGGTCTGTTGCAGTCCCTACTTTATCAAACCTAAGATAATGGCGAAAAGATAATAAAAAAAATCTGGTCCCTCATCATGTCAGACATACTTCAAATAGGGAATTATTTATAGGAGGATGAGGGTCTTTGGAGTCCAAGGGGCATGTTTTAGGGCCTTTTTCAACTCTTTGGTAATGTCAGCCATCTTCTTCGGAGTGGCCTGCTGAGGGAGTAGCATACCAACAGGGACAGAAATAGACTTGACAGGCTGATCAGAAGGGCCAGCTCTGTCCTGGGGAGCCCCCTGGACCCAGTACAGGTGGTGGGTGACAGAAGGATACTGTCCGTGGTGAGCTCCATGCTGGAGAACAACTCCCATCCCATGTATGAGACCATGAAGCACTGGGCAGCACTGTCAGTGACCGACTGCTTCACCCCAAGTGTGAGAAGGAGCTATCGGAAGTCTTTCCTCCCCACCACGGTTAGACTGTACAATCAACATCGAGCCAAGTGGAGATCACTCCATACAGAGAACTGAAAGATCCTGAAGTTGTGATATGCCTCCTACTATCTTCCTTTATCTTGTTATATGAGCTTTTTGTATGTTGTATTATTATTCTATTATCTATGCTGCTGTAACACACTGAATTTCCCCATCCTATTAAAGGATTATCTTATCTCTTGTTTGCTAGCAATAAGAGCAATAACAAGCAAGTTAGCAGAGAGTTTGCTGTAGAATCATTGGTGACAATGTAATGTACATTAACAGTGTAGGAGATGGGATTTAGGCAAACCCCACAGAAAAAAACTCACATCACAAAGTGTCTTTCACTGCGGGATTTGAACCTGCAGCATGTTAAAAATCACTGTTTGACCACCAATGCGAGGATTGAAAACTTGTCTAACTTCCTGTAAATCATGGCTGATAGCTGTACATTCATTTACATTGAAAGCAGGAAAGCAAGATTAGGGAAATCTCCAGTCCTGGCCTCTTAACCTCTGAAACACATTGCACATTGTGTTAATATTGCAGTGGGGGTTTTTGTTGTTGGCATGACCTCTGGTGATGAGATCATTACTGTTTTTCTTGTCTTTCGGTACTATGATGTGACACTGGGTGGGACTGTTCTGTTTAATACCTGTTTGGTCATGTTATAAATATTCCCTATCAAATGGCTACGTATTCTATACTCATACATTATAGTATCAAAATACAAATCCCTTTCAAAGGATAACTTTACACTTGGTGGGGTTTGAGGTGGAGCATTCACCCTGCTGTTTCATCTTTTCTATATGGGAGCATTGGAGATAGCCAAGTACATGCTCGGTAATCTCTACACTCCCACAGAAAATGAATGGAGCATGGTTGACCTTCCATCGATCATGAAGTGATTCTATATGGGCGTGCCATACATAGCTGAGTACATGCTTGACCATATCCGTTACTCCCATTGAGAAAGAATGCTGCGGCAGGGTGCGTGTTCAAGTTGCACCTCCTTCCAGATGGGAGAACCAGAGCCCCTTTCTTGGACCCTGCAGATTATAACGTTATCCCCTAGCCTTGTAACTTGGCACAACCCCTTTAAATGTGGGTCATACACACATGGAATGATCAATTCAGTGATATAGACAGACATAGTAAACAGTCATGTCACAGTGAAGCGATAATAATAATAAAAAAGAAGTTATATATAAAATATAAAACTGCAATGGTTTTGGAAATCTTGTGTCTGCTGCGCGTATTTTTCCACAATGTGTGGATGGGATTATGTCACGTGGAGCCCTGGCCATAATGTCACACAGCACAGATCAACTTAGATCACGGCAGCATTAAATTCCCTACACCCATGAGGGAAGATGGGACCCCGGAGTTCCAGGACTAATGGCCTAACCTTATGATCAGTTGTCTGAAGAGGATACGATGCTCATCAGAACTACGGACTCTTTGCTGAAACAATGACATCACGTTCATTGGTCACATGGTACAGCAGCAGTTTACGCTAGGTTCACGCTAGCATTCGGCTTTCCATTCTTTGGCAGCCTTCACACAGATTAAACAGGCGTGTACTTTTGCAAAATACACGTGTAAAAATAAGACTCCCATTGACTTCGATGATATTTTTTACTATGTGTAAAAATGCGCCTGTGAACATACACCTGTAAAATGTCGTTGAAGTCAATGGGAGTCTTATATTTACACGTGTATTTTTACACGTGTATTTTGCAAAAATACACACGCGTTTACTCCGTGTGAAGGCTCCCTTTGGGTGTGAACCAAACCTTAGTCCTGTTCAAGTGAATCAGGTCTGAGCTGCAATACCAAGCACAGCTTCTACACGATCTATGGTTGAAGAGGCCGTACCACTTCCCCAAACATTGCAGCCTCGTCAACCAGCTGATCTGTGGGGTTCAGGGTGCTGGACTTAAGAATATGTCATCAACACGCATGTCCTGAACCCATCTGCGGTGCCTGCTACCCTGATAGTTACACATATGGTATCAATCCAACTGTTTGCGTGGGTTTTCTCTGGGTACTTCAGTTTCCTACCACACTCCACAGACATACTGATAGGGAATTTACATAGTGGGTCCTATATGGGACAGTGACTGTGAGGGTCCATTCACACGGAGAAAAATGGTGAGGAATTTGGTGTGGAATTTCAGTGCTGAAAAAAAAACCTCCCATTGACTTCAATGGGTTCATTTTTCTGCTAGCTTTTTTTCAGCGCTAAAATTCAACACCAAATTCCTCACCATTTTCCTCCGTGTGAATGGACCCTAAAGGGCTGTGGGATATATTGGCACTACACATGTATACAAGTAAGGCTGGTTTCTCACTACCGCTGCTGTCCGCCCTGGGGTTTCCGTCCTAAACCCCGGGGAAACTGGACAGGGGTCAGCAGGACTTTGTGTCCGTGCAAAAAAGAAAAAACGGTTTCCAGGCAGAGAGGCTGTATACGGACACTGGTAGTCACTTTTAATGAATGGGTTTTAAAGCTGACCGCCATCAAGCTGTCCTGTCCAGTTTCCCGGGGTTTAGGGCAAAACCTTGGGCAGACAGCGGCGGTAATGTGAACACCCTCTTAGACAAATAATAAATACCTGCCCGTGACAATGTGCACTGAGCCAATATGGTGTACATGTGCCATAAATCACTACACAATGCCATGTAGGTATATCTATGGGGATACTAGAAACTGTAAGTCAGTCTGCACTTTTCAACATCTAATAAAATTGATATGTACTTATCGCTTCCAGTAATAAGATTACATTACACGCGATCTGTATTCACATACTAATAGCCATATACACAAAATGATTGCCCAGGGAGTTACGCGGCAGTCCTGTGTGACCCATACACTAACAGCAGGGGGCAGCCTAACTAAGTATAGTCCAGCAGGGTATAGCAGGGAGAGGAGGAGAAGGTGTCATATAACCCTGGTATCAAGTCTCCTCTGTGGGATGGTGATGCTGGAGGAAGATGTGGAGGAGGAGGAGGAGAGGGTGAGTGTTCAGCCTCCATACCCCCTCCCTCCTCCCCAGCCTCCCCCTACTCTCCAGCCTCTATCCTGCCTCCCCCTCCTCTCCAGCGATCATCTGGAGCTGTTGCTGGCTCTGGGAGGAGGAGCAAAGACTGCAATAGAGACTTTCAAGTCCTAACATATAGTCCTATAGCAACTGTGTGCAAAGTCTGCGCCCATGTCTCCCGGGAAGAGGAGCTGCTCCTGGCAGAGCCCTGCGCTCCAGCACGCACTATGAGAAGGACCCAGGTACTGCCTGATGGCTTCTTGCACTTGTAGATGGCTTCTTGCACTTGTAGATGGCTTCTTGCACTTGTAGATGCTCTTCTTCCATTCCTTACAGTCAGACACTACTTCTCCTCCACTCACTGCTCCACAAGGCTGTGCAGGATCATCGCCTTGGTGGCAGGATGGAGAGACATCCGGATCTGAAGTGTAGCAGAGGCCACCTGCCTCCAATGTACATTGACTATTGATCTGCTGGGGGGATGTCACTTACTTTAGGGGTGTAAGTTTCTAGCAGTGTGTGTAAAGTAAAGGCATGTTCACACACATGATGTTGTATGCTGATTCCAATGCGTTAGTGAGGGGGTCTTGAGCCCCTAACAGAACCTAACACGTTCTTTGTCACAGTTGTGTTGTCTTCCATTGTATTCAGATGTCTGCTGCAGGCTACATGGCAAAATGTTACATTTTTCAGACCTGTATTTTTGTGACCAGCCTGTGATAGCCTTATATACCCTCAGTGTATAATAAAACGGACACTTGTGCCAATACCAATAATACCAGACTTGTATGATAAAAAGTAAACCATGGCTGGTCCACTGTATACACTGTATGAGCACTTCTACCTCTTGCGTCACCCCTTCTACCTCTTAGATTGCAAGCTCTTGTGATCAAGACCATCACTCCTGTTGTGTGAATTACTCGGTAATGTCTCATTTTTGTCTGTACATGAATCCTATGATTTGTAAAGTGCTGCGGAATATGTTGGCGCTATATAGATATATTATAACTGTTGTACAGCCAAACCTGGTCACACCATTCCAAAATTGCATTGCAAGTCGTCCTCTGGGGGGCGGTCTCCTTAATGGGGGAATTCATCAACCTATCTACACTAGTTTTCTGGCATAGATGGTTGATAATGTGGCACGTCTTTATTGTGCCATATGTGTGCCAGATTCCCCGTCATGTGGACTGCTATGTGAGGCTAGGTTCACATCTTTGCCGGCCTCTCCGTTGTTCGGTCCATCTGGGTACACTGGACACTGGTGGACCCCATTGATTATAATGGCGGAGAGAAAAATTCTTTACGCGGGACTTTTATCTCCTCCAATTTTCAGCTGTGTCTTCAATGGAGACTCCAAAGGAGTCTATAGACTGTATGGACTACAGCAGACTATGGGTTAAACAAGGATGTATAATACAGCAGTGTGTATGAGGCTCTATGTTGTCCCTTCTTTATGTGACGTCTTAGGTATTATTCCGATATTATTTAGCAGAAATGTTGAGTCCATATATTCCCAGCCTGGCACTATCTACATAAACGGGGTATCAGGCCCCTCCAGCGGGTGCTAGGAACTTGGAGATTTGCTGCGTCTGGATATGTAAACATAAGCCCCGTTCTTGAGACTGTTTGAGACGTTTCAGCCATGTGTCATTGTTTCCACTGAGAAAAAGTCCTGCCTTCTTTTCTGCAAGGCAGGGGATATTGTGGCTTGGAAGTGAATGAGTTACATGATGGGTGCCAAATGTCTCTCCACACACAATGGGATGGCGAAACAGGCTGAAAGGATAAATCTGCAAATAACCCTTCCTGAATGGCATACTAATGTGTGAATATGTACATATATGGTAGATAATAAAGAGTATCTGACATTCTTCTGCCCAGAAGAGCAGTAGAGGACAGACATAGAAACTAGTGCAGATGTGATTGAGAGCAGTTACCCGTAGCTAACAAGTTCATCACTTCTCTCATTGGGCCTTAGGGTGCGTTGGCACTGCTCTGTTTTTGAGCTGGGTGTTGGTTTTATACTCCTTGCCAAAAAAGGGAATGGGGTAATAAGTATGTTGACGTAAGGGTTTGTTCGCATGGTATATTACATTTCTTTATTTGCACCGTTGGGCGCTAATGTATCTCAAAATGGCTACAGTTTCACTATTGCTTTTAATGACCTCCTACTCCGCTTTGCCCTCATCCGCTCCTCACACAACCGTCTCCAAGACTTTCCCCGTGCATCCCCCATACTCTGGAATTCCTTACCAAGACACATAAGACTGATTCCCACAATCACAGGATTCAAGAAGGCCCTGAAGACTCCCCTATTCAGGAAGACCTACAACCTACACAGGCCTACATAGGCCTGCAATCACCACACCACCATCTGTACAGTCTCCCCTTCTCCTTCTGTCTCAACCCCCTTCCCCCATAAATTGTAAGCCCTCGCGGGCAGGGCCCTCTACCCCACCGTGCCAGTCGGTCATTGTTAGTATTATATCTACCTGTATATTCTGTGTATTGTATGTAACCCCCAAATGTAAAGCACCATGGAATTAATATAATAATGTACAGCACCATGGAATTAATGGTGCTATATAAACAACAATAATAATAATAATATTTCCCTAAATTCAGTGCCTGATGGAGTCTATATGACAGTGTGTATGGCCATGTGGGTCCCTATATGTTTAGGCTCCACATGCTGGGAAAGCTATGTGGATGCATGTGATGGGTGTTGTACAGCAGAAGGCTATGTTCACATTTGCGTTGGGGTTCTGGTCGGAGCATTCTGTCGATATAAAATTATGGAATTTTTCATCTGGCAAAGTAAGGCCATTGAAGACTCCACCGCAGAAACCACCGGAAATCGGTGAAGAGAAAAGTCCTACACAGAGGAATTTTCTCTCTGCCGGTTTCAGTATAAAAACAGGGGACACTCGGCAGACCCTATTGTAGTCTATACGTGAATGACGGAGAGCCCGGTGGAGATGTAAACCTAATAGGTAGCTATACAGCTAGGAGTCCCTCTACCGGCATAAGTATCAGGCGGTAAATCTGGCCAACACACAGAGTTTCATAGCTGAATGGGCTAATGGGTACCATGATGGATATTCAACAGACCCCATGATAGACAATGGAATCTGTCAGGCTCTATTTGTATGTTATTAGACTGATCCACTTTTCACCCTTCTTCTATTCCTATGATGGTACAGAAGAATGGAAAGGATGAAGCCAATCCGTCATCCATAGGGATCCATGTTTATCACATGGTATACATTGTTACTGGATGCCTCTGTATGGAATAGCACATTCTGTGTGTAGCAGAGAACAGAGGCCAGAATAACACTGATTTGGCTTTTTTTGGTATAACCGGGTATTCTGCTTCCATAGAATGATTAACCCTTTTATCATTAAAGGAGTCCGCTGGCCCCAAATGAATTTTTTATACTGATGTCCTAGCCACAAGGCAGGGGCTGCAGAAGTATATTGCATGAACATATATTGTTTTCAGTGGAAAAAAAAAATTAAATGTCAATATAAATTTAATAAGGGTCTATTTCTTCATATCATTGCAGTTTTGGCCAAAAGGAAAGGGGGATTTAGGGAACTAGACAGTCTGGACTAAATATCCTTTGTAATCCATCGCCATCTGGTCACCTGCACTGACTCCATATTACATTCACCAGCTGCCTATTAAAACTATAAGCAGCTAAGCCAAACTATGTGTCATAATAGTGGCGGGCGAATGTACAGAATTGGTCTGCGAAAGCAGCTAAAGGGTAGAAGCAGCTATACGTATCATACAGATCTGTGCACAAGTCCTTAATGTGGTGCCATAATATACAGTACATGCCTCTGTATGCCTATCATTTTATATCCAGGCACACTGTTTTGTTTTGTTTTTTAATTGTAGATTTATACAATATCTGTTAGAAAAAATTATGTTCCACCACATTATTAAATAAGAATTAGCCCCCATTGCTTCCAAAACTGCACACGGCCGTGTTAATCCTCGGGCTGTGTTTACAGTTGGTGGTAATGCCATGTCTGTAAATCCCTGGACTGCCACCTGCCTCTCAGCTGTATATTCACTTTATATTTCACTCACGATGCATATAGAACACTAGCAGGAGGACCCGGCTTCGCACGGGTATATTTCATTTTTTGTTTGTGTAGTGGCCTTACAAGAATTGCCCAGTTTTGCACTCGTGTATTTTGTATGTCGTTTGTGTGTGTGTCTCTGCCCACGACTTCGTCTGCGTTCTGTTGGCATCGATGATCCGCCTATACTCAGCAAATTGCTGCCGTCAATGGTTTGCCTGCTCCGGCGTTTCAGCAGCTCTTAAGCTGTCATGATGCTGAATTTGTTCCTCACGCCGTGCCTGTGATTCTTCCGGTATCTCAGCACCTCACTGGGACACCATATAATGGGCGTGTTGTTGGCGTTGATGATCCGCCTGCTTCGGTGTTTTGGCAGCTGTCAAGCTGGCCTGCTGCTGAACTCATTCCTCACGCTGTGCCCGTGATTGTTCCGGCATCTCAGCAGCTCCGACACCATATAATGAGCATGTTGTTGGCGCCGATGATCCAGGTCAGCTCCGCTTGAGGAGAACTCTGTGACTTATGGCTACGTTCATAGCTGTCGTTGTTTTAGAATTTTGTGACAAATTAGATTTTCTTTTTCTCAGTATGTTTAAAAGTAGCAAACTGTCAATTTTGATTAAAGGTGTTTTCCCATGTCAGTGTGTCAGCATGTTGCCTGGAGCTGATCAGATAATATGCAAATGAGTGTATAGAATCCTCTGAGGGTTAGCTGAGTGTTTACACAGAGAGATAACTGCCCTGGGACCTGAGATAAGCTGCTGCAAGAGCAGTGTAATATAGTATGTGAATATAAATTCATAACAGTCATGAAGTCATGTCATTTCCCGGGATAAAAAGTAGCCTATGTGTTAATTGAGGTTACAAACCATCTATGTGCCAAATTTCATTGAAATCCATTCAGCCGTTTTTGCGTGATTGAGGAACAAACCTCCAAACACACAAACGTTCGCATAGTAGGATGGTGCCCTGGAATTCCTTCAATTCTTACCATTCTCCATTTGGAAACCGACTATATTACATGTCAAGATAAGATAATCTTTTAATAGTCCCACCATGGGGAAATTGAGTTTCTTATAGCAGCATAGATAATACAGGAATATATTACAAGAAAGAACACATGCAAGCTCAGAATAGCAGATAGAAAAGATACTGGGAGTCATAGCAACTAAAAGAAAGACTTCAGGATCATTTAGTTCTCTGTGCAGCGTGATCTTCGCTTAGCCAGGTGTTGATTATACCGCCTGACTGTGGCTGGGAGGGAAGACTTTTGATAACGCTCCTTCTCACACTTGGGGTGAAGCAGTCGGTCACTGACAGTGCTGACAATTGTCGTCACGGTGTCGTACATGGAGTGGGATTTGTTCTCGAGCATGGAGCTCACCACAGATAGTATCCTTCTGTCACCCTCCACCTGTACTGGGTCCAGGGGGCTCCCCAGTACAGAGCTGGCACTACTAACCAGCCTGTCAAGTCTATTTCTGTCCCTGGTTGATATGCTACTCCCCGAGTAGGCCACTCCGAAGATGTCAGAGTTAATAGTCAACTTGCCTGCCTGTTGTTGCCAGCTAGTAAAGGTGCTGTGTGCTGGGCTGGTATTCACTAGGGCAGTTTTCTATGGTTCAGTGGTCTAGCAGTGATTGAAAGTCTTTACTCCATTTAGTTTCAGATGTTATTGCTGTTGCGTAATGTGAGTTGCTATGTACCGGTGTACTCCGGTAAAGTGTTCGGCTGGATTCACATCTGCGTTGGAGTCTCCGTCATAGTGACTGCTGAAAATCTGAACTGCTGTCCCCTGTCCAGTTTCGCCGGGTTTTACGATGGAAATCCTGGGGCAGACAGCGGCGGTAGTGTGAACCCAGCCCAACTCAGCAGCAATGTTTTTCCAAACATCTTGGAGAACTAAGCCCAGATCTTATGTCTCTTTACGTTATCCCAGACAGACTGAATAATGTTGAGATCAGGGTTCCGTGGGGACTATATCATCCATTCCAAGACTCCTCCTCCAAAGGGCAAAGGTCACACCAAATATTGATGGGATTGAGATTTCTCTTTGTTCATTCACTTTATTTTGTTAATTTAGAAAAATAACTGTTCAATAGCTGAAAGCATTTTTAGGCTAGGTTCACACTAGTGCTGGACTACTGCTGGGGCCCGAATGACAGAGAACCATCCGTTAAAAGAGCAGTTACCTTCAGATACCCGTGGACCCCATAGACTACAATGGGGCCTGCCGGGTTTCTGACGTTTTTATACTGAAACCTAGTAGAGAGAATAGTCCTCTATGCAGGACAAGACTCTTAAGCAAATGTGAACCTAGCCTTATTATGTAGCAGTTTTTACACACTTGCTTAACAGTTTTGTACATACAGGTTCATCCGCTGGTTTCTTTCCTATAGGGAATAACTTATATAACATTGCACGGCAGTGTCGCTCATTTGGTAATAGATGCATGCAATGTACATCCCTAATGTATGGCTTCAAGGTAATGGAAAAACAGTGTTTCTATGGATCCATATCTTGACTCTGTAATCTGCTTTTTAGGTGTAATCAAGTTTTTATTGAGAGTTTTAACAAGAAACGAACCAACAAACAAACAAATATAGTCAACAATGAGGGAAGGGGAACCCCAAAAGGAAACAGGGGGCCACGCAGGGCCCCAGAATGAAGTATACGTAAGGGGGAAGCCCCTTTAGGGGAAATACAGTCCTCATAAAAGCAACAAACCAAATTAGAAAACAGGAAGAGGACGGAGAGACGGAACAAAAGAAAGACAAAAGGAAGGGGAGAAAGGGAATAAGAGAATAGCAAAGCTAAATCCACGCACTAGGGACAGAATGAGATGGGGAGGGGAGAGACGTCAGACAATTGCACAAAGGGGTGGGGAAAGACAAAGACCAAGAACCACTAAAGAGAGACAGACAGCAAAGACCGGGGGAGAGACACAGTAGGGAGATCAAGCAAACAGAGCAGAGAAGTCCGAGGACTCCTGGAACTCCACCCACGGCCGCCAGAGGGCATCAAACTTGGAGGAATCGGGTAGATCCATCGCTACCAAATACTCCATTCTACGAATAAGGACAAATTCCTGCAACCATTCCAACATAGAGGGGGGAGTGGCGCTACGCCAATGGCGGGGGATAACCGTCCTGGCGGCCGTGAGAAAATGGCGTAGGAGGTCACCTTTAACACTGGAAAGCTTGCCAGGAATAAGGGAGAGGAGAGCAACCTGAGGAGAAGGTGTCGGAGAATGGCCAGAGACCTTATTGTACAGGGAAAACACAGACAACCAAAAGGGCCGGATCCCCCCACAATCCCACCAAATATGCAAGAGAGAACCCTCAGCAGCCCCACAGCGCCAGCACCGGTCAGAGACCGCGGGATAAATTTTATGGAGGAGAGTGGGGCACCGATACCATCGGGTCAGCAGTTTAAAGTTTTTCTCTTGGGCGCTACAGGGTAGAGGCAACTTGTGTGAAAGTAGAAAACAGCGATCCCAATCAGCGGCAGACAGTCCCGCCCCCAAGTCAGAGTCCCAAGCCCTAACGTAAGGGGGCGGGCCCGAGGCAGCAGCGGTCAGTAGAATGTCATAGAGGAGGGAGAGGGCCCGAGAGGGGGGAGCAGGTCCCTTTAACAAAGTCTCCAGAGGTGTAAGGGGGAGAGAAAAGAGAGAGGGGACCGAGCACTTGTGCCAGAAGTCAGAAAGCTGGTGGTACTCCAGCCAAGAGAGAGGGACGTCTGGGTTAACTGACTGGAAATGAGTGAATGGAGGGAGGGAGGGGGAGAAGCCCGAGACAGAGCCCAAGCAGACATACACAGAGGAATCCCACCCTAAGAAGCGACGGGCGGAGACACCCGGTAAGAACATCGGGTTCCTAAATAAAGGACTCAAAGGACCAGGAATCCTTGCTAAAGCGGTTGAACGGCAGAGTCTGTCCCATAAGGAGAGGAAGTGAGAAGCCAGAGGGGAAGAACGGATGGTAACGGGGCGCAGGTGTGAAGGAATCCAAGGAATGGAAGGGAGATCAGCAGAAGCAAGAGAAGCCTCCAGGGAAACCCATTGTTTATCTCTACGCCTAAAACGCCAATCCAGAAGACGAAGGAGAATCGTCGCGCGATAATAGAGAAGAGGATCCGGCAAACCTGCCCCTCCCGCAGTTTTGCGCCGAGTGAGGGTACGGAAACGCAGCCGACTTCGAGGGGAGCCCCAGACAAAACGGCCAAAAAGAGAACGAAGAGCAGAAAAGTAACGTCGAGGAACCGGGATCGGCAGTGCATGGTAAAGGTAGAGGAAGCGGGGAATGACATCCATTTTTAGGACGTTAATGCGACCAAACCATGACAGACCGAGGGGGGCGTAGGAATTCAGATCAGAAGTAGTCCGCTCCAGGAGAGGGAAATAATTGAGATCAACTAACTTTTTAGGGTCAGAAGAGACCTGAATCCCCAAGTATTTGATCGCACGGGCCTGCCAACGGAAGGGAAACTGAGAGACTAGAAGGGCAACTTCGGACGGGGGGAGAGAAATATTAAGAGCCTCGCTTTTAGTGAGATTAACTTTAAAATTGGAGACTTCGCCAAACCGGCGAAATTCAGTCAGGATGGCCGGGAAAGAGCGGGAAGGCTGAGTAACATAGAGAAGTAAGTCATCCGCATAAAGAGCCGTCTTGACCTGGGCGGATACAACCGGGAATCCCACCACGTCAGGAGAGGCGCGTAGGGCCACCGCCAAGTGTTCCATCACCAGGGCGTAAAGAAGAGGAGAGAGGGGACAACCCTGCCGAGTGCCGTTGCGCACCGGGAAAGCGTCAGAAATAATGCCATTAGCACGCACCCGTGCAGAGCAGTCCCCGTACAGAGCCAGAACCCTGTGAAGGAAGACTCGGCCAATCCCGATTTGCTCCAAGGAGGCTCTCAAGAAGTCCCAATGGACGCGGTCGAACGCCTTCTCAGCGTCAACAGAAAGCAAACAGAGGGGAGAAGCAGTGGATCGAGCCGCATGTACAAGTAGCAAAGTTTTGTTAAGGTTATCTCGGGCCTCTAGGCCAGGGATAAAGCCCACCTGATCAGTATGGACAAGGTGGGGCATCAGGGGAGAAAGGCGGTTCGCCAGCATTTTAGCATATAGCTTGATGTCTACATTGAGGAGGGAGATCGGGCGGAAGTTGGAGCAGTGAGTAGGATCCCGGCCTGGCTTGGGAATAACCGAGACTAGAGCAGAAAGGGATTGGCTGGCAAATGGTGTGTCTGCGCTTAAACTATTGAACACCGCGAGCAGGGATGAGGATAATTGGTTCTTACAAGTCTTATAGAAGCGTGGCGTGAAGCCATCGGGGCCAGGAGATTTGCCCGACGGGGCCGCCTGAATAGCCAAGGAAAGCTCCTCCTCAGTAAAGGGGGAGTCCAAGGCCACTCGATCCTCACATGAGACAGTAGGGAGGGCTGTCGCTCGCACGTAAGCACGTATTTTACGCAGGGCCTCGTCTGGGTCCGTCGAGCCGTCCGTGAGATTATATAAAGATTGATAGAAGGAACGAAAGGAGCTAGCAATGTCGACAGGATTATAAAGAAAGCGACCAGAGCCGTCTCTAAGACGGGGGATATATGTTCCAGCCGCCCGAGGGTGTAGGCGCTTAGCTAAAGATGCACTGCATTTGTTTGCGAATTCATAATAATGTCGCCGCTGTTTGTCACGACTCACTACATATAGTTCATCTAGGAAGGTACGCAACTCCTCCCGTGCATTGAGGAGCTCAGTGAAAGAAGAAGTATCAGGGGAGCTCTTATGGGCGAGTTCTAGGGAGTGGATCAGCGCCAAGCGGGAAGAGATCCAGGCTGAACGCTCCTTCTTAAGGCGAGAGCCGTGCTTAATAAGAACTCCCCGAAGCACGCATTTGAGCGCCTCCCAACGCACAGGAAGGGGAGTAGGATCCTGAGCATGATCGAGTTCGAATCCCCGAATAGTAGCAAGGACATCGGCGAGGCAAGTGGGGTCTTTAAGGAGGGAGTCGTTAAGGCGCCAAGTAAAGGGGCGAGGGACAAATCCCGGGATCTGCAGGGAAATGTAAACAGGGGCATGATCTGACCATAGAATGGAGCCAATCCATGCCGATGGGGACCAGGAGAGAGCGTGATGGCTAACAAGGAAGAAGTCGAGTCGGCCATAGGAACCATGCGCAGGAGAAAGATACGTATAGTCCCGACCCTGGGGGTTAAGGATTCTCCAAATGTCCACTAACCGGTGGGAAAGTAAAGAGGCTTTAAGCTTTCTGAGTTGGGCAGGAGCACCGGGGGTACGCTGGGGAAGGGAGTCAATAGATGGGTCAAGAACAAAATTAAAGTCACCCCCTAGGATCACAACCCCCTCACAGAAGTCTGCTAACCTGGCAAGGAGAGACCTACAGTAAACCATCTGCCGCCGATTGGGAAGATAACACCCCGCCACAGTCACAACAGAGCTGCCAATACGTAGCTTCAAGAAAACGTACCTGCCCTCCGGATCAAGAACCGAACCCAGTACCTCATGGTGGAGTGAACGATGAAGGGCAATAGAGACCCCTTTCGATTTAGCAGATGGGTTGGCGCTGTGGAACCACGTCGGGTAGTAGCGATTATGGAGTGAAGGAACATGGCCCCTCCGGAAGTGTGTCTCCTGCAAAATGAGAATGTGAGAATGAGATTTATGAGACTGATAAAGAATCTGATTCCTTTTCTGTGGGGTATTAAGGCCCCTAGCGTTAAGGGAGCAAAAAGTAGTTGAGGCCATCTCAGGAGGGAAATAAAGGAAAAGAACAGTAGGGGACGGACAGACAGGGGGAGACAAAGACAAGAAAAGGGCCTAGAGCGAGGGCAAAGAACAGCAGAGAGTAGAAGCAATAAAAAAGAGAGAACGGAAAAGAGAACAGTCAGAACAAATACCACAAAGTGGGGGAGGGGAGGCCTCCTTCGAAAAGGTGGGGAAGGGTGACAAACGCACCAAAAATCGCGTTACACACTAACGCGAGGACCCCGGGGGGAGAAGAGCCAAGCACAAAACAAGGAAAACAGAAAAAGGGAAATGAAGGACTGCGGCTCCCCCCGAAGACCCCGTGCCACAAAAACAGTAAGAAAAAAAAACAAAAAAAACCCAGATAAACAGTGGTCAGAATAATTCACTAACGACCGGCCAGGCCTAAAACAACCGTAAAGGCATGTAATAAATCAGGTAGCAACAAGTCAAACGAAGAAATCAAGGAGGGCCATTTCAGGTTGGAGGAGCGTCGCGCCCGGAGGGACCCGGATCGGGAAACCTGTCGCGGGGGCGCTGGCGGGGTCGGGCCCTCCGTGGTAGAGCTGTGCGCGGGTAGGTAGCAGGAGCGCCCCCGGGTGTTGGCCAGCTGGGGATGTCCACAGGAGGGAGGTGGAGGGCCAACATGAAGGCTGGGATCTCATCTGGATGGTGCAGAGTAAGAAGACGTCCATCTCTCCGGACCTGCAGACGGAATGGGAAACCCCAGGAATAAGGAATGTGCTTGCGCACCAAAACATCCAAGAGGGGCTTCAGGGCTCTCCGCTTAGCAAGTGTAACACGGGAGAGATCAGGCATAAGCTGGATCGGGTGATCTTGGAAGAGAACCTGGCCGGAGTCTCTAGCCTTCCGCATGATCTGCTCCTTGAGTCGGTAGCGGTGAACACGACAGATAACGTCCTGTGGGTTGTCCGGGTCAGGGACACGGGGGCCAAGAGCTCTATGAGCACGATCCAATTCCAGAAGGGAGTCCGGTGAAACGCCCAGCAGGGAGTTGAAGATAGCACAGAGAGTCTCTTCCAGGCGTCTGGGATCAACTGACTCCGGGAGACCTCTGACTCGGATATAATTGCGCCTATTACGATTTTCCAAGTCATCCAAAGCATCAGAAAGGCGCTGGAGCTGGGTGGCATGAGTCTGCAGGACGTCAGCGTGGGAATCCAATACAACAGAGGTGGAGGAGGACGAGGCCTCAACTGCTGATACACGTTGTTCCAAGCGCTTAACAGAGGAGGAAACAGCCGCCAATTCGGCCTTGTAGGATTGCTCCAATCTCAGCACATAAGATTCCATGTCGGCTTTGGTAGGAATAGCACTGATAGTAGCACTCAGGCGGCGTAGCTCACTTAGGGCATCACCCATGGGGGTAACAGGGTCAGCAGAGTCCAGTGTAGGGTGACGGGAGGCCGGGAGAGGTCCTAAGGGCTGGTTGTCAGGGGAAACAGCAGGAAGGCCCAGGGAATTTGCAGGAGAAGGGACAGAAGCAGGAGCTGGCCATGACAAGGAAGGCCGTGGAGGCAGCACATGGTGTGTATCCAAGGAGGCAGAGGCCTGGGCCAGGGGAGCAGAGGAGTCCACGTCCTTGTCAGCAGGGGCCTGGACAGGAGAAGCAGGGAGTGAGGGCCAGTCTAAGTCCGAGGCCAAGATAGGGGCTTGAGGAAGGGGGGAGGCTGCATCCATGGCCTTTGGAGCCGTACCTGGAGGAGAGGCTGTCGGTGGGGTACACAGGAGGGAAGTATGATGGGTCGGCAGGAGTGGAGTGGAAGCCAGGGAGCCGGGTAGAGATCCGTCAGGGGCCCCCTGCTGCTGGGAAGCCAAAGCAGCAGCGCTGCGCTGTAGGCCCTGCGTGTCTGCGCACATGGCGGGCGCCATCTTGGAAGCCCCGTCGGCTGCAGCCGCAGGACCGAAAAGCCGAGAAAAAGAAGAGGAGCGGGCGGGACCCTTCCTGGATCTGCCCATGGTGTGTAGTCTCAGCGGCCGGTCGGTGCAGGCAAGGGCACGGGAGAACTGTCGGGTGGGAGCCGAAGTGAAGCGCGACTTCACAGGAACATCGCTAGGCCACGCCCCCCTGTAATCTGCTTTTTAGAATTCCTCATTATTAGAGATGAGCGAGTATTACTCGATCGAGTAGGTATTCGATTGAATACTACGGTATTCAAAATACTCCTACTCGATCGAGTGCCACTCGCTGTTCGAATGTAAAAGTTCGATGCAGAACCAGCATTGAATGGCCGAATGCTATACAGTCGGCCAATCAACGCTGGTTCTTCTCCTACCTTTAGAAGTCTTCTCCGTGCAGCTTCCCCGCGGCGTCTTCCGGCTCTTCATTCACTCTGCCAGGCATCGGTCCTGGGCAGAGCCGACTGCGCATGTCCTCTTGTAGTGCAGGCATGCGTAGTCGGCTCTGCCCAGGCCCGATGCCTGGCAGAGTGAATGAAGAGCCGGAAGACGCCGCGGGGACGCTGCACGGAGAAGACTTCTCAGAGGATCCAGCCCGACCCTCACTCGTGGACTTGGTAAGTATAATTTGATCGAACGTTGTCTACCCCTGAAACGAGCATTTCCCCCCCATAGACTATAATAGGGTTCGATATTCGATTCGAGTAGTCGAATATTGAGGGGCTACTCGAAACGAATATCGAACCTCGAACATTTTACTGTTTGCTCAACTCTACTCATTATACATCCCTTTAGACATGGCTATAATATAGACACAGGGCTGTTGTCTTTTCTATCCTTGGTAGATTTCATTATATAGATAATTGGTAAATAGTAAAATGAATTCTAATTCTAAAAGTAATATTTTATGCTTTTTCTGCCGCCATCTTTTTGTCCACCAGTGCCATGGTGAACATGCGGCGGCCTAGTGACATTATGTCCTGGTCCCGGTTTCCTCCATTCCCGGCTTTATGACTTTATTAGCTTTGATGTAGTGTGACTGAGTTGCAGAGATGTTGGTCTTGGATGACAGGCTGAAACCAGAAACGCACAGTACAATGGGAATCCTCGCACTATTCGGTGTCATTTCTCTGCAGCCCAGGAGTTCAGGCTGTGAATTAGAAGGGCTTATGTATTAACAGCCTGTGAAGACAATGGCCACCGACCTCCAGTCCACATCTTTCTGACTGGAAATTCCATGACAACCTCCTGAACTAAAGAGATTATACAATACCCTTTGTAAAAGCCGAATTTCTTGGGTCCTTTGTTATTTATAGTGACACATACCCTGTGGTTAAAGTGTTGTTTTTTTCTTGAAGCCTCTTTGGTTTTTGGTTTATCACGTAGGTCTGTCTTGTTCCTATGGATCCTCAAATGACAAATAATAGATAGCAAAATATGAGTCGATGAGCCGGACTTCTGCAATGTGAATGAATTCTTCTACTTCATAGTTAGCAGGGAATTTCTGTATAAATCACAACTATATTCAGGCCCCCGGGGTAGCCATTATCTCTATCCAGATCCTCCCATACTCTGTGAGGAGATCCACCTGGCTTTCATTGTGTAAAACAACATCCAAGGCATTGCCTCGAGAATGTCTTACTAAAACCAATGTGATAATATTCCAAGGCCTAAAGTAGTTGGGTCCATTTATATGGGGCGATTTCAATGAACACTTGTTTAAAGGACCTTTACAACACCCAATGCAAACTACGGTACATTGAAACCTCTTTGAGCCGACCACACAAATTTGCTGAGAAAAATGGTCTTTTATAGGGGTGTCTTCTAAGAAAGAATTACACAGAATGCAGGTTAAAGTGTCTAATGGAATCAGCAAACACGTACAGTGCCCCAAATAATAATGAATGAGCCAAAATCATGTATTTTATGCTTCATTCTACACAGTCCAGTCATATTAATGTGACCACTGCCTACTTTTGACGTCAACGATCGCAGAAGACACGTGTCATCAGCCATCTGGGTGCACTCATCATTGTGGAAGGCACGATGGATCACCACAAGTATGCATCTATCCTTGCGGACCATGTTCACCCCTACATGCGAATTGTTTTTCCTCAGGATGATGGCATCTACCAGCAGGACAATGCTACGTGTCATAAAGCTCGCAGTGTACGTGCGTAGTTCAAGGAGCACCAGGATGATTTTACCATACTCCCTTGGCCAGCAAATTCCCTGGACTTGAACCCAATCGAGAATCTGTGGGACCAGCTCGATCGGGTTCTTCGCGCCATGGATGCTCAACCGCGTAACCTAGCGCAGCTGGCAACGGTACTGGAGTCGGCATGGCTCATCAACCCAGTGAACATCATCACAACATCCCCTCTCTTCCTGCACGTCTCGCAGCGGTCCACTCTGTGAAAGGTGGTTATTCTAGATTTTGACAGGTGGTCACATTAATGTGACTGGACTGTGTATTAGATAGAACCAGAACATCATCATATTACACAGGCGTAGACTGGGACTAATAAAACAGCCATGGTCTGTATACAGGTCACTCCAGCCCAAACACATAACCATAGGGGTCACCAACTTTTTCTTACTCCCTGGGTGACCTTCACATTTCCTAGTACAAGATGGCTCCATCAATCATCTTCACCTAGATGTCACCTTGTCTCATTCCGGGTGCCCTGGGTGTCCGTGAGTGTCAAAGGGGTTCCCACTGAAAAATTTGCTCTAGAAAGTGATCTTTGGTAGGATAAGGGGGTGGTCGGCTTACGGAGAGGTAGTTCCAATAGAGTATAGTAGAAGAAAAATCGGTCACTGAAAAATAAATCAGTCTTTAAGAGGGGAGTCTTCTCAAAGGAGTGGTTGTCAAGGCATTGTCACTCTAAGGGTAAGTTCACACAGGATTTTTTGGATCAGAACCTGAGGCGGTGGCCGCCTCAGGTTCCGATCCAAAAACAGGGTAGCCGCGACTGAAAGCCGGTGCTAAGAAGGGAGCAGAGCAGTTTGGAGCAATGGAGCCGCCCTCAATGCTCCAAACTGCGTATTTGCATTTTATGAAATATATAAATATCTCTGCAACGGAGACACAAATTTTCATTCCAACGAGTCTGACCTATCTAACTGTGTTGATGGTTTCATTTGCTTCATTCTGGTGACAGACTCTCTTTAAGACCAGATACCGCTGGAGGTGTCCAGTGATGAAGTTTTAGGCTCATGAGATGTTAGTGAAAGACTGGTCAATGTGACTCTTCCAAGGAGCTCCGGTCATTTGGATATAGCGCACATTGTTATCAAAGTTGTTTTTCTTTGTTATGCTGCATTGGCCAGAATCTTGAGGGACATCATTGTCATCCTGTTACCATACTATTTAACAGGTAGGTGATGGTTTTGTATCTAAATTTTCCTGACAGGATCCCTTTAAGGTACACAGCTCGGGCACATGGTCGCTACTTGTGTTAGCAAAGTCCAGCTTTTTGCTGCATGCACTTATTTCTGCTGTTGTCATTTTGTGGATTCAGAATGGATACAAATATTGGCTGCGGGTCCGGGATTTCATAAGCCAGCCGAAGGAATGTCACTGTTTACCCAGGTCTGTCCTCTTCTATTGTCTGGCTGTCAGCTTCTTTACATGATGAGTAGAGGCGTGTAGGGATATTATATTAATGGAACCACAGGTATTCACTGTTTATGTCGGTATCTGTCCTTCATGATCCCACAGGGATATTTATACTATGGAGGACAAATAACGTGTACATTGGACAAGACTGCCTTATTGTCACTGTGCGGCAGAACAGGAACATTTTGTGGTTTGACTGAGTACAGGGTTGTGTTGATTTAAAGGGATTCTACAGTGTTATAAGGGTATATTCACAGACTTTATGATAGCCTGGGAACAGGACCTGGAGACCTCCCTTACCCCAGCTTAGTGGACCGATTGTTGCACCTTTATCAGCAAGGGCAATTGGCAGGTTACCCTTATGGAGCCTTCTCTGAAGATTCTTCATACAACATATTTGGTCCCCTCTAGATTGTATTGTTTTTACGCCACAGTTTTCCCCCTTTGTTTTTGAGGTTGTTATGCTCTGGGATATACTCTTTTTATCCGGCGGACCTGCCCTCTAGCTCATCGCTTTCGGACGTCAATCCATAGGATGGCTCAAGGACTCCTAGGACTGCCAATACTATTTCTTCTCTGTCTTAAGCCAACTACTTTTCCGAATGCACAATACAAACAGATTCAGTTTATATTGATGGTAGACAGAATCCATATTGCTTCCAATTGGAAAAACCAAAGTATTTTTTGAAGGAGGTTATTGGCCATGTACACTTGATCATGCTCTATGTAAAAATTAATTCCACTATTTCCAATACCCGCTTGCATTTCAACAAGTCCAATATCCCGGGCCTATCATACTGTAACTGTGTGCGAGTATTATGTTTTTATTTTGTTTTTTTCCCCTAGGCACGGTTCTCCCTCCCCGACCTATGCTTCTTGGCGCTGTTGACCCCTTCCTTTATTCCTTTGTGTTTGTTCCTGGTTTTGCACCTTTTCACCCCTTTTACTTTGTCAGCTGCAATGTTTAATACAATATTCATGTGGGCAGCACTCTCCTTAGCTTGCAGAGGGGTGCACTTAGTCCACCAGTGGCTGACCAGAACCCACCAATTTAAATAGAGGCTTGTTTTAAATGATGGACAGCACTCTGAGTAGTTGAGCTTGCTTGTTAGTTTTATTTCATGTTAGACCAATATATCATATACAGGATGTAGATATTGTTAGACCAAAGAGCCGAGAGTAACGTTTCGGGCTGCGAGAGTCCTTCCTTAGGTGTCAGAATCTGAATAAGAAGCTGTCCAGAGCTTGCTAAGGAAAGACATACATCTCCCCCATCCTTGGGTTCCTTACCAGGATCAGTTCTCCTGGGCCCATAAGAAATATATTTGTGCTAGATATGTGGCAGCCATCACACCTTCTTATTCAGATTCTAACGCCTGAAGAAGGGCTCCCGCAGCCCGAAACATTGCTTTTGGCCTCTTGCTCTAACAATATCTACATCCTGTATATGATCTATTGGTCTAACATGGAATAAAATAAAACTAACAAGCAAGCTCAACTACCTGGAGTGCTGTCCATGCTGTAATGTTTAAGTTTGCATTATTCTATTCTGTATATTTTGCATTATTGACTGTTTACACTATTGCCATTTTTCTACTTGTACATTCTACTTTTTTGCTGTGTATACCATAAATACTTTTGAAACTATAAGGGCTAGTTCACACGGGGCATGGTTAAGCGTATTTTGGTCCTGATTTTGACGCGGGAAGCCGCCTCAGAATAGGGCCAAAATGCGCCTGCCATGACTGTCGCAGCTTCCAACAGTCGCGACTTCCTGCTCCAGAGTATGCTCAAATGAATGGGCCTAGTCCAGAGGGTGCTGCCGTGAGGCGGACACCGGGGCTGAATCAGCCGCAGAATCCGCCTAAAGAAAGGGCAGCTCACTTCTTATTTCCGTGAGCGGCAACATGTCCCTTTGGTTGTATTCAGACAGTCAAAAGCAAGTGCATGCTGAGTTTTACGGGTGAAAAGTAAATGATTCACCATTAAAATAAAATAAAAAATGCACATCAAAAAATACATCTGAATGCAATTTTTCTGACGGAGCTTTAACTGGAGAATGACTGACTGTCTGTGCACGGTATTGAGAGCTGGAACTCCCAATCTGTGGTGTTCAGTAGAGAGAAGCTGCAGGTCAGCTTTTTTACGGGAAGCTCTGGGCTTTGTTAAAACAGATAAGACAGAAGCTGACAGATGCGTCGGTGGAATGGTGTTTTTTTTATTGTAAACAGCCTAGATTAACTATAACCAGAAATCGTCTGTCTCATGCATGCACCACGTAAAAAGTATACATGTGGAGTCAGGTCTTGTTCACACATGGTGATTTTGCAGGGCTTTTGTACAGTTTTAAAAGTGACTAAAATAATATGACCAGATATCTTACAAATGGTAATTCTTGGCATTTTGGGGTCTTTTCTGTATATTTGCATAATCCTATAATTAAAATCGAATTTTTTGTCTCTAAGACGTAGGAATAGCCTTAAGAAAGGCTATTCGTCTCCTACCTTTAGATGTCTTCTCCGCTCCGCCATTCGGTAGAAATCAAATTTTTGTCGGTATGCATGTAAGTTCTTTCGCAGCACTGGGGGTGGTCCTCAGCGCTCAAACAGCACTGGAGGTGTCCCCAATGCTGCGAGAGAACTCTCCAGCACCGGGTCTTCTTCGCATCTTCTTCTGGCGGTGGCTTCAAACTTCTAGGCCTCGGGCAGCCGACGGTGCATGCCTGCCAGCCACAAGAAGATGGCCGCTTACAATACTGTGCAAGAGGCCATTTTCTTGTGGCCTGCGGGCATGCGGAGTCAGCTAGGCCCGAGACCTAGAAGTTTGAAGCCAGCCCCCGGAAGAAGACGCAAATAAGTTCCTGAAAAAGGTGGAGGCAGCGCTGGAGATTTCTCTAGCAGCATTGGGGGGTGTCCCTAGTGCTGTTTGAGCACTGCGCCCCCGTGCTGCGAGAGAACTCATTTGTATACTGACGAAAACCAGAATTTCTACCGAACGGCGGCCCGGAGAAGATATCTAAAGGTAGGAGACGAATAGCCTTTCTTAAGGCTATTCCTACGTGTTAGGGACAAAAAATTCCATTTAAATGATAGGATCCCTTTAAGAAAATCCTTCTGACATTTGCACATGGTTTATTGTTATTTTTTGAGGACACATGGTATCACATGCAAAGAGCAAAACAAGTGTAATTTCCTAAAGCAACCAGTCCAGAAACTAAAAACGTAAAAGCTGAAATCTAATTGGTTGTTTTTTTTTCCACAGGTGTTTTGGGCACTTCGGTGAGAGTTGGGAAATATATTTTTTAATTAATTAATTTATTTATTTATTTATTTTAAGGATTGCAGTGTCTTATGAATCTCTTTGTTGTGGCAAGTGTTACTTTAGAGTGGGGCCCCACGGAACAGAAACGCCGCAGGAAAAATCGCAGCGTTTTACAGTATGGGCAAAGTGGATCGGATTCTAGCGAATCTCATGTCAACTTTGCAGTTAAAATCGCCATGCGGACAAGCTGTGGTTTCCAAAACCGGTGCGGTTTTGGAAATCGCAGCATGTCAATTATACCTATGGGGAAACCTCCGGCGTTTCCATAGGTATAATTGTACCAGAAAGTCCGCGGAGGAAAACTCTGCAAACTTTCTGTCTAAAGTGCTGCGGGAAGAATCGCGATGCTTTGCCGCCATGTTTTTTCCTGCAGCGCTTTATTGCTGCGGGTTGTCCCATGTAGCCTAGCCAATTACAATTATAAACCACCAGCGTTTCTGTAGGTATAATTGACATGTTGTGATTTCCAAGACCGCACCGGTTTTGGAAATCGCACTGTGTCCGCACAGATGGTTTTTACTGCAAAGTGGGCATGAGATTCGCTAGAATCCCATCCACTTTGCCCATACTGTAAAACACAGCAATTTTTCCTGCGACATTTCCGTTCATGTGCTACAACGTGGATAACTTAGTAATACAATCCTCAAAAAAAAGGTAATAAAATTAAAAAAAAAATTCACAAATCTCACTGAAGTGCCTGAAACATCTGTGAAAAAACCCCCCAACAAATTAGATTCTAGCTCTAAAACGTTTTCACTTTTTTTTTCTTTTCCTATCAGTACATCTTTGGAGTGTGGGAGGAAACCCACGCAAACATGGGTAGAACATACAGACTCCTTGCAGATGTTGTCCTTGGCAGGACTCCAGCGCTGCAAGCTGCAGTGCTAACCACTGAGCCACCATGTTGCCCTTTGATCACTTTTTATTCAAATTTTTATTAGGTGGGCATTTTCGGACACAGGGATATTTAATTTGTATTTGTTTCACAGTATTTAAGTACTTACCGTATTTTTCGGACTATAAGACGCACCGGACCATAAGACGCACTAAGGTTTTAGAGGAGGAAAATAGGAAAAAAAAATTTGAAGCAAAAAATTTGTAAAATATTTAATAACAGAACATATTATTTCACCAATGTAAACAGAACTCAACAGCAGCATTAACAACCATTAGGGACTTTAAGCTTTAAGTATGGAAACTCTTCTAATCATCAGGGAACCATGTGATCCGCTGCTCCTTTACACAGCTCCAGTGCCAGCCAGCATCGGGCCAGCAGTCAGCAGTTCAGCATGTCCCGATGCTGGTGCTGAACAGCTCTGCTGGCCCGATAACGGAATAGTACCAATTTTTCCTCTGCTACAGCAGTCACCATACGAGAAAAATATTTTCATAAGTTTGTAGATCAGGGGTTTTTGGACACAGGGATTCCTAATGTGTTTGTGTTTCACAGTAATGTTTTTGTTTTATATGTATTCTAGGGATATGGGGGTGATTTGAATTTTTTTTTTTATATATATTTTTTTTCATAGCTATAAAAAAAATTTTTTAATATTTTATTTTCACCCACCTAGGGGGTTTGAACCTGCAATCATTTGATTGCAAGTCCCATAGACTGCAATACAACTGTATTGCAGTCTATGGGAGAAGCTCACTATATTATCGTACTATGAAGGCCCTTCCTGCAGAGCGTTTGCCATAGCTAACAGGTCTCTGCTGTACATGAGACCCGATAGCTATGGCAATCTCTCTGTGAGAGATAATGTCCCACAGAGAGCTAAAAAAGTGCCCATGATACCTGTACTAAGATGTCGGGTCTAAAAGATGGCCGGCGCTCCTGCAGAGCGGTTACCATAGCTAGCGTGTCTCCGCTGTACATGAGACCCGATGGCTATTGCAATCTCTCTGTAAGAGTGGCCAGAAACTTTTACCTGTAATGTTGCAGGCCAGCTCCCGCAGAGCCGACCTGTTCCTGAGTTTCAGAGCCGCGTGGCACAGGAACAGGTCGGCTCTGCGGGAGCTGGCCTGCAACATTACAGGTAAAAGTTTCTGGCCGCTCTTACAGAGAGATTGCAATAGCCATCGGGTCTCATGTACAGCGGAGACACGCTAGCTATGGTAACCGCTCTGCAGGAGCGCCGGCCATCTTTTAGACCCGACATCTTAGTACAGGTATCATGGGCACTTTTTTAGCTCTCTGTGGGACATTATCTCTCACAGAGAGATTGCCATAGCTATCGGGTCTCATGTACAGCGTCTTATAGTCCGAAAAATACGGTATATATGAATTCTGAAGGGGGGGGGGGTGATTTGAACTTTTATCATTTAAATTTATTATTTATTTTTAATTAGACCCCCTAGGGGTCTTGAACCTCAGGGGGTCAGATCACTAATGCAATGCATTACAATGCTAATGCAATGCAATGCATTGCAAGATACCAGCGGTTCTATTGCAGGCTACATAGAGTAGCCTGCAATAGAACATATTGAATGATAGGCATTGGAGCCTTCACAAGCTTGCTGGGTGCCGGCAACCCCTGGAAAAATGGCAGCACCCATGCGCCAGTAAAATGGTGCCTCGGTCATCTTTGACTGAGGCGCCAGAGCGGTTAAAGCCTGTGATCGATTCAGGCACTGATCGCGGGCTTTAGCGCTGGGTGTCTGCTGGATAAAACAGCAGACACCTGGCGGCTATGGTGGCCGCCCAGCTCTCGAACCGCCGTCATCTTTACACACCCGGCATCTGGGTATATGAGCAGTGCAGGAAACAATTTTATGCCTTATTGTATCAAGACCTAGTGTCTAGTTGGACCATGCCTGTAATAATTTACATTTCTGACATATCTAACATAACTGCATGCCAAATCCAACATTTCTGTTTTCTTTTGTTAATAGGGGCGATTTATAAAGACTGGTGTTTTCAGTGCCATGCATCTGGTGCCCCTTTCGACATGCCATGTCTCTGGGGGGACTGCCAGTTTATAGATACCGTAGATTTCCAGCATCATGTATCCAGATTTATGTCATAAATGATAATAAATCTGGTGGGGCTTGTGGCCCTGCCCCCTGCAGACCCTGTTAAGCCTCCTTTTTCAGAAATTGTCAAGAAAAAAAAATTACAAATTTTTTGCACAAAAAAGATTTGTGCAAAAAGAAAAAAATTGTGAAAAACTGGCTTACAAGACATACTAAATCTGCCCCAATGAGTGTAGTTTAGGAAATCATCCATGCGGACTTAATATACGGAGCAATGTGACGTGTGGCAGCTATGTAGAGGTTCAAGAATGTGAATTAAGATGAAGATTTTCTTACCAAACAAACCATTGGACAAGTTGAAGCCTGCTCAGGAGGGCGGTCACAACAATTGTTCTACGATGAGCTGAATATTGACTAACATTACACAACTATATCCGGATAGCCTGCACCTCGTGTTTACAGACCTGCGGTCACATTCATCTGACCGTATCAGTGCTCGGCCATGAAATATTTCCCATCATTGTGCAGGGTATATTATTTGTAGCTCACCTTCCTGGGGACACTATTATTAAGCTGGCTATTAGATGACTTACAACTACTCAGCTAACATCTATTCCTACTGACACCGCCATGGACATGCATACCAAGCTGAGATAATAATGCATAGAGTAAGCCTTGAGAACAAACCGATTGGGCATATTGAAATCCAACATGACTGTCCCTTCCTTCACCTGGCATCTGCTAAGAGTTGGGATACCAATAGACACGTTGGTTATAGGGTCTACCGGTCATACTGATATCGTCAGGTTTGATATATGGCCATGTTTACACACCTATGCTGCTGAAAGGGAGCCTGTCAACAGAACCCAGCACATCAATCCAGTCCCGCAGATAGGTTACGGTCTCCTGAATCAAAAGGTGTTCCCCTAGTGAATCAGTGCTTCCATTGTCAAGGTATCACTCTTTTTGTCAATATGCAAATTAGAATTTTGAAAGAGACCTCATTCACTTGGGTCCGTATAGACATTATATCTGTAGCTTTATCTTCTTTGTACATCTGGATCCACAAATCGTACCCAACATGTCCAAGAGCCCCGTTCATTGACATACAAAAGAATTAAGAAATGTCACCAATTTTTGCGGTTTTCTTCCGTATTTAGCTGAAAAGTTTATGAAATGACTTACCCAGAAACAAATCCATTATTAGCGATGCCCTATAGGACACCATACCTCCCTTTAGTACCCCCCACCAAGTAGCCCCATGTCCTGATGCTGTGTACTGTAGAGGGCGCGTACACATTTAGCATATCCCGGTTTGTATGTGTATGGGAAGAGAAAAGAGATATTTTTAAACTTTGCCAACCCCCACTTATTTTATTTTTTTTTCTCTAGAAAACTGGTATTATATTAGGTTTGTGGTTTTCTGCTACTTTGCTA
The DNA here is from genome assembly GCF_031893055.1 of Leptodactylus fuscus. Classification (NCBI taxonomy): domain Eukaryota; kingdom Metazoa; phylum Chordata; class Amphibia; order Anura; family Leptodactylidae; genus Leptodactylus; species Leptodactylus fuscus. Next base: position 38,055,899 of record NC_134267.1, on the reverse strand, counting down.
TGTCAATTTCGGGCATTGCAGTATGGAAAAAATGTGCTGACCTAGCAGGATGTAAAAAATTGCTAGGAATAGAAGTGGAATTACAGAGAAAACATTCCCATCATGCGTGCCACAGTGGGCAGTGTGTACATCCCTACAACTTGTAAGACGTTCGGTCACAGGACGTGTAAAATGTTGTTTAATGATCTATTTTTAAATAAAGAGGTGACTTAAGGGAGTTTTTAGGAAGTTTGCTATCTGATCAGTATCTAGCTGTCTCCTGGCACCCCCACTGATCAGCTGATTCTTAGTCGACTGTGAGTAATTTGCTCTTTTTGCAGTCTCATTGGTGTGTATTGTGTTATGAGACGCAGCCAGTATATAATGTATGGCACAGTGCCAGCTATATATTACAAAGGCTAGAGCACTTACCATAGCGCTGCTGCTGGTTTATGGGGTTGCTGGGAATCAGTCCCCCCAATATTGATGAAGATTTCTAAACATAGGTTATTGTGATTGAATTAGATATATATTGTAGTTTGTATAGTTCCGAATTTTGTTCATTGTTGTGTCTGGTTTTGGTTGTTGGCCAATGTCTTGCTGTGTGTCTAATGTGTATGGTAATTCCAATTCCATCCCACAGCCTAGCATGCATGTCATTATTAAGCCAGGGTGCTAATTCAATTGTAGATAAACTAATTTACAAGTCATTGCAAAGAAGCCAGGTGGTTTAGTGTGTGCCAAACTCCTCAACTACCTTTTTAGTCTGGAAGCATTCCTGGTCAAAATTTTGCATTCCCGTCTTTTGGTCCGGAACCTGAAGCAGCCTCCGCCTCAGGTTCCGGACAAAAAACCCCGTGTGAACCCGGCCTTAGGCTCACAGAACCTGGTGCACAAACTCAACTTGGGTCCCCCTGTGCAACTTCTTTTAACAGCTATCAGACATGTCCCATCCATACATTGTAGCAACATATACATTTCCCCTTCCTTCACTCAGATACAAGATACAACAACGAGATACAACTTATCTTTATTAGCATTACCAAAGAATAAAACATTTGGTGTTGCCAAAGCAAAAAGAAAGTTGGGGTGGTGGAGGGGGTGGGTACGGGGTCTGTGGGTTGGGGGGTTAGAGTGTCTTTAGGGTCTCCTCGTTCTTGTTTGGGGCGTGTGGGTGTCGGTGGGTATGGGGTAGACAGGTGATGGGGGCCCAACATTCCACCATAGGTCACTCTCTGGGCCCAGACTGATGTGAAGACTTATTCACAACATGTTTGTGCACACAAGCTTCCCTTCACTCCCATCCCGTCGGTGCCCCACACATGTCCCTTTTTATACCACTGCCTTGCCCACTTAATCCTTCCTTGACTATACTGTACACTGGTCACCAACTGCTATTTTTTATGCTACTATAGAGTTTTTTTTTCCCTTTCTGACAGTGGAATGGCGTGTAGCATAAATATACTCACTCAAACTTACCAAAGGACAGGGGACCTATGTTTACAAGCACTACTATCGGCTATCAAAGGAAATTAGAAAGGAGAGCAAAGAAGTCTATCCAGCCCCAATGTTTTCAAGGTGACCTGTAGGGCCCTTTGGCTTCTGAGCCAAGCCACAGTTGCAACCACTCTAGTTATGCCGGTAGCAGAAAACCTATGGATTTCAATTAACACAGTATAATATCTTATTTTCCTGATGGTGGCGCTGCAGCAAAATTGAACACTTACGTCAACATTCCACCATAGGTTACAAGTGATTGATTACCTGGGGCCAAGACCTTGATGGAATATACAAAATATATTCTATATCATATATAAATGTCATGGTAATGAAGAAGGAGACAGAAGGGGCATAGAAAATTTTAGGAAAAAGAAAATGTTGAAGGTTGGGTTTACACAATGCTTTTCTCCTCAAAGATGCATGAGATTTTTTATGTAGATTGTGAGCCCCTATCAGTATGTCTTTGGAGTATGGGAGGAAATCCACGCAAACACGGGGAGAACATACAAACTCCTTGCAGATGTTGTTCCTGGCGGGATTTGAACCCAGAGCTCCAGTGCTGCAAGACTGCAGTGCTAGCCACTGAGCCACCGTGCTGCCCCAAATACATGTGATTTTATGTATTTAAAAACACATATCTGAAAAAAACCCTGAAAACTGCACGTTACCAATATAAAAATTGCACACTTTTTTGTATGCGTTTTTGTGGAGAAAAGCGCTGTGTAAACCCAGGTTTATAGTTTTTGTTTGTATTGAAGTTTTAGAGGTTGGCTGTTGAGTTGGTCGTCTTCATGTCCTGTAGTGACCATGTCTAGTGTGATCACCTCTAATCCAGCCGTATAAAGGCTTGTATATGGGATTAGTATATAGTATGTGTAACCGTACACCTCTAGTTCACACTCGCATTTTGTTGCATTTTCTAAAGCGTTTCCTTATCACAGCATACATAATTTCTAAGGAGAATGTCCCCAGACTATAAATTGTTCTCCTTACAGGTGCAGGAGACTTGCCCGTACAAGTCCGTCTCGGAGAACGTTACAAGCTAATGCTTCAGAACAAACTCTTGGTGGTCCATAGAACAATGTGTAAAGCCCAGTATACAAGGGGTTGTCTTGTTCATTGTAAACCATTGTTCTCCAGTAGTATAGTAGTTTCTATTTGACAATCTTGAATCAATACCGATGTATGTCTTTTACAGTTGGCTATGGGATGGACCAGGAAGAGGAGAATAAATATGTGTCCCAACTTCAAGAGGTTTTCAACAGCTGTGACACGACGGGCACTGGATACCTGGACAAAGATGAGCTGACAGACCTTTGTCACAAGCTCCATCTAGAGGCGCAGCTTCCTCTTCTTCTGCAAACCCTTCTGGGAAATGATCTGCTTGCCAGAGTAAGTCTTCTATCCCGTAATGTACTTGTGTATCGATATTTGTATGCAAAGTCATGGCTGGTGCAGTACATGGGGTATTGTCTTCAGGGGCTCAACCAAGTTAGGGGCCAGCATTGCCAAATATTACTCATAAAATTAAAATTCTTTCTATCTACATCCACCACTTGAGGGCGCTCATGCCATATTTTTGCAGCTAGCACTGATTTCACTGTGTGAATAGCAGCAGGCCCGACGTTGCGGAAACACAGTCTTATGTTGTTGCAGATCTTGCTGTGGTTTTTGAGCCACAGCCAGGAGGGAACTCATCACAAAATAGAATTATAAGCGCTTCCTATATATTTCTCATTCCTTTTGTAGCCGTTCTTGTCTTTGGCTCAAAAAACCAAAATTTGCAACAAAAAAAGCTGCGTTTCTGCAACGTGGGCCTCAGCCTTAGAAAAAATATGCTTCATTTTACAGTACCAGCAAAACGAGTGTGACTCTGGCTAATCCCAGCCACACAATGCTGGAAAAAAAAACGCTGTGGAAATACTCGCGTTTTCCATATAGGTTTAATCAGGGAAGAAAATCCGTAGTGAAAAATTAATCAAAAACACAATGAAAAACGCTGCACAATGCAGTTTTTTCCACAGTGTTTTTAGCTGCATTCCTCAGCCTGACTCTAGGTTCACAACTCAACTGCGTTTGGGTTTCCATTCTTCGGATCTGTTTGGAGACCTGAAAAACGGAAAACCCAATCAAAGACTATACTGTGGTCTGCCGGGTTTTTTCCCGAAAAATGCAGAGACCACATTTTTCAAGCTGATTTGAGGATGGAATCCCAATAGGAGACCAGGTGCAGGTGTGAACCTATCCTTAGACTAAGGCCCTACGTTGCGGAAAAGCAGCTTTTTCTGCCTTTCAGATTTTGCTGCGTTTTTTTGAGCCAAATCCAAAAATGGCTACAAAAGGAATGGGAAATATATAGGAAGCTCTTATACGTCTAACTTCTGTTCAATTCACCGCTGGTTTTGGCTCCAAAAAATTGCAGCAAAATGTACAAAAAAAAAGTTGCTTTTTCGCAACATGGGGCCTAATTCAGAATATACAGGGGATTTGAGACTCTGAATGAGGGAGACTATTACTAAAGATTTACACTTCTTTTTCATGTTAATAGGGGGTAAAAATATATACGTGCACCCCCCCCAAGACTGACACTAGTAATATATTCAGTATGCACCTATCTACAGTCCTATGAAAAAGTTTGGGCACCCCTAATAATCTTAATCATTTTTAGTTCTAAATATTTTGGTGTTTGCAACAGCCATTTCAGTTTGATATATCTAATAACTGATGGACACAGTAATATTTCAGGATTGAAATGAGGTTTGTGCGAACAGAAAATGTGCAATATGCATTAAACCAAAATTTGACGGGTGCAAAAGTATGGGCACCTCAACAGAAAAGTGACATTAATATTTAGTAGATCCTCCTTTTGCCTCTAGTCGCTTCCTGTAGCTTTTAATCAGTTCCTGGATCCTGGATGAAGGGATTTTGGACCATTCCTCTTTGCAAAACAATTCAAGTTCAGTTAAGTTTGATGGTCTCCGAGCATGGACAGCCCGCTTCAAATCATCCCACAGATGTTCAGTGATATTCAGGTCTGGGGACTGGGATGGCCATTCCAGGACATTGTAATTGTTCCTCTGCATGAATGCCGGAGTCGATTTGGAGCGGTGTTTTGGATCATTGTCTTGCTGAAATATCCATCCCCGGCGTAACTTCAACTTCGTCACTGATTCTTGAACATTATTCTCAAGAATCTGCTGATACTGAGTGGAATCCATGCGACCCTCAACTTTAACAAGATTCCCGGTGCCGGCATTGGCCACACAGCCCCAAAGCATGATGGAACCTCCACCAAATTTTACAGTGGGTAGCAAGTGTTTTTCTTGTAATGCTGTTTTTTTGGACACCATGCATAACGCCTTTTTGTATGACCAAACAACTCAATCTTTGTTTCATCAGTCCACAGGACCTTCTTCCAAAATGAAGCTGGCTTATCCAAATGTGCTTTTGCATACATCAGGCGACTCTGTTTGTGGCGTGCTTGCAGAAACGGCGTCTTTCTCATCACTCTCCCTGACAGCTTCTCCTTGTGCAAAGTGCGCTGTATAGTTGACCGATGCACAGTGACACTATCTGCAGCAAGGTGATGCTGCAGCTCTTTGGAGGTGGTCTGTGGATTGTCCTTGACTGTTCTCACCATTCTTCTTCTCTGCCTTTCTGATATTTTTCTTGGCCTGCCACTTCTGGGCTTAACAAGAACTGTCCCTGTGGTCTTCCATTTCCTTACTATGTTCCTCACAGTGGAAACTGACAGGTTAAATCTCTGAGACAACTTTTTGTATCCTTCCCCTGAACAACTATGTTGAACAATCTTTGTTTTCAGATAATTTGAGAGTTGTTTTTAGTAGCCCATGATGCCACTCTTCAGAGGAGATTCAAATAGGAGAACAACTTGCAATTGGCCACCTTAAATACCTTTTCTCATGATTGGATACACCTGGCTATGAAGTTCAAAGCTCAGTGAGGTTACAAAAACAATTTTGTGCTTCAGTAAGTCATTAAAAAGTAGTTAGGAGTATTCAAATCAATAAAATGATAAGGGTACCTAAATTTTTGCCCTGGTCAAATTTTGGTTTAATGCATATTGCACATTTTCTGTTAGTACAATAAACCTCATTTCAATCCTGAAATATTACTGTGTCCATCAGTTATTAGATATATCAAACTGAAATGGCTGCTGCAAACACCAAAATATTTAGAACTAAAAATGATTAAGATTAATAGGGGTGCCCAAACTTTTTCATAGGACTGTATATGAATGTACATTGTGTGTGTGTTTGTTCATGTCATTCTGAGCTATTTGTGTATTGTGTGTATTTGTATTCTTCTGTTTGATGTAACTTAGCAGCTTTCTGTTCTTTTAAAGAATGTGCAGAACCAAAGAGCATTACATTCCTGCGTCTGATGTGGTTAATGCAACTATCTTATGCGCTTTATGTTTGTTTGTTCTTACCCTTTTTTATATCCTTGAGATCAAATGTTTTAACACCTTCAAACAGTTTCCTATATATATATATATATATATATATATATATATATATATATATATATATCTACAGACAGTACCAGGTGTGGGGCCCCTAAACAAGTAGCAGGTCTTTACGCTGTAAGGGTTAAGGACCCCATACCCAGTGACCCCATCTGTGGCTTGCTTGGGCAGTTTCTTGTAAAGGCAGTCTGTCACCAGGGTGAAGCACATTAAACCTCAGTGTAATACCTTTTTCCACATGAAAATTAATGCCAAACTTAATTTTTTCACAATATGCAAATGAGCAGTCTGGAGCACCAAGGGCAGCGCCATTGCTCCTAACAGCTACACCCAACACTCTCTAATACAGCAACGAGGGCACAAATTTTAATGGGGTTAAAGACATGACATCATTCAGGTGAGCCTGACCTATCTTAACTATGTTGCTAGTTTGATATGCTATATTCTGCTGACAGACTCCCTTAAGGGTGAATTCACACTGAGTAAACGCTAGCTTATTCTGAACGTAAAACACGTTCAGAATAAGCGGCGTCTAAAGCAGCTCCATTCATTTCTATGGGAGCGGGGATACGAGCGCTCCCCATAGAAATGAATGGGCTGCTTCTTTCACTCCGTGCAGTCCCATTGAAGTGAATGGGGAGTGCCGGCGTGTACGCTCCGGCATGAGCAGAGCTTGCCGTATACCCCGGCACTTCCCATTCACTTCAATGGGACTGCACGGAGTGAAAGAAGCAGCCCATTCATTTCTATGGGGAGCGCTCGTATCCCCGCTCCCATAGAAATGAATGGAGCTGCTTTAGACGCCGCTTATTCTGAACGTGTTTTACGTTCAGAATAAGCTAGCGTTTACTCAGTGTGAATGCACCCTAAAGGTTTAATCTGCCAGAGATGAGATGTGGACACAATGCGCCATTGGTGTATGCACAGGGAAGTGAGATGTATTCACCTCAGTTTCCCTTGTACACGGCAGGAGAACAAGGAGCTGCCAAAATATCACACGTATCCATCAGATTAATCTTCATAAATGCAGAATGGCACCATGGTCCTTTTATACGAATACTACTGTGAATAGAACAGTAGGTTCACACGAGCGTTGCATCTCCTTTGTTTGGGTCCATTAGGTTGACCTGAACAACAGAGAAGCGGACCACTAAAATAGCAATTACATATGGAATCATATATGGTCAATGGGGTCCATCGGGTGTCCGTCATTTTTCAAACTGATATCGGCAGAGGAAAAAGTCCTCCATGCAAGACTTTTTTCCTCCACCGATTTTCACTAGATTCTGCGATGGAGTGTTCATCGCAGATGTGAATGTAGCTTTAGGCTATGTTCACAAGGCAGACATTTGAGGCCTAGCCAAGGGATGTCTGGAGCTGCAGCCTATACATTTGAATCAGGCAAGGAATCCGCGGCAAGATTGAGCAGGATACTTTTTGTTCCAGCACCCTTTGCCTCCATTGAATGCAATATGAGGCAGAATCAGAGCTGAAACGGCTACTGAACTTGGAACAGAATCCACCTCAAATTCAATGGTATGGGCCATAACCATGCATGCATTACTGATGATAACGGCTGAGGGCCAACGTTGCAGAAACAGCTTTTTTTGTTGCATTTTTTTTTTTTTTTTTTTTTTTTTTTAGTCAAAGCCAAGAGTGGATTGAGCTTAAGTTAGAAGTATAAGAGCTTTCTATATATTTACCATTCCTTTTATAGCCATTCTTGACTTTGGCTAAAAAAAAAACGCTGCAAAATCTGCAACAAACAACTGCATTTTTGCAACGTGGGGCGTCAGCCTAAGCCCCCTCACAAACGACCGTATGACTGGTCAGTGTGGTAGCCTGGGTTTTCCTAGATAGCACACTGACCCATTCATTTCTATGGGCCTGTACACATGACCGTGAATGACAAAATCCTGTGTGCAGACCGACACTCCAGGCCGTAAAATATGGAACAGGTCCTATTCCTGTCCGATTTTGTGGTTTTGCTTCCGTGGATCCTTTTCATTGAATGAAAGGGGCCTCAGAAGCATGGTCGGTACACAGGTGACATCCGGTGACATTCATTAACTGCTGCCGGTTAATACACGGTCATGTGCAACCTGTTTTAAGGGTTTATCTAAGGGTCTGTTCACACAGAGTTTTTGCAGGCAGATTTTGACGCGGAATCCGCCTACAAAAAAGGCTCCCATTCATTTCAGTGGGAGCCGATCACTTTTCTTCCCTACTAGCGATTTTTTTTTTTCGGCTAGTGGGAAAAAGAAGCATTGTGCTCTATCTTCCCGCGGATTCCATGGCTGACTCAGCTGCGGCGTAAGACTCACTCCCGATTAGGCCCATTCATTTAGGCCTAATCAGGAGCATGATGCCGCAATGGGATTTCGATGCACCGCATCAGCATCCCGTTGCGGCTTGCTGCGCGGAGAAATCACACGGCGGAAACTAGTGAACTAGCCCTAAGTTGGACTGCCCCCTGCAGATAAGTTTGTAACCCAGTGTTCTGGTGCTGGTACTTCAAGCAATCAATGGTTAGATGGCAGCAAGTGTTTAGTTGCCCTGAAGCCCCATTATATACCTGTTGTAGAGGACCCTGAAAAGGAGAACCCCTCTGAAAAGACAACCCTTTTATGGTACATTCTGAGCGGCTGAGACATATAGACACTTGAGATAATAATAATGTATATTCATTTATTCTAGGTTAATTTTGAAGAGTTTAAAGAAGGATTTGTGGCTGTCCTGTCATCGACTATCGACATCAACATCTCTGATGATGATGATGAGAGTAGTTATTTAGAACCAGGTAATATTAGTATTATTGGTTTGTTGTTATGGGTTTTTTTTTACTTGTTTTTTTTTTTTTTAAATGTGCACATTAAAACGGAAAAAAAAAATCAAACTTTAAATATATATATATATTTTACTGGTTGTTAAAAGACTCAGAGTAGTTATGTAGTTATTTCTTTTTATCTTTGTTAGCTTAGCTGTATAGACTGGGTCACATGGGCAGAGTCATCTCATTTTCATTAGACGGCATCGAGTTCATGTTCAGCACTACAGCAGTTTTTCTGAGTGGATCAGACAAGATCTAGCTGCTGAACTGTTAAATTACTCATACACATTATACGTTTATTGGCCAAATCCATGTTATCCAACTGGTTTGGCTGACCATCTAGTTTGCTTGGAGACCTCCTGATGGTGTATGCTACAGTTTAACTGCCTAATTCTTTTGTACACATGGAGATAAGCTGCTCCTCTCTCCCAGTTCAGTACACATGCACAGCTCAGTCCAGCCAAGCACTCATGTGTATGCTGGAGTCAGGTGAGCATATGGCTAGCTTTAGGGTATATTTGTTGCAGAAATGTCTGTGACGGTTCCTCTCATCAGACTGGAACTTGTAGGAACCCTAATGAGTTGTATGGAATGGATTTTCAGTTGCAGACATTTCTGCTGGAGAGTATGGCCCAGTTCTCATCTGTGTTCAGTATTCCGCATGGGGACCCCCGAATGGAATACCGAAAGCATTGACAAGCGGTATGCAGTGAAAGCACACAGATCCCCATAGACTATAATGGGCTCCGTGTGTTTTCCGTGCGCTGTCCACACAAGTCATACGGAGAGAAAAGTACTTCATGAACTACTTTCCTCTCCACATGACTCGTGCGGACACCACGCGGAAAACACACGGACCCCATTATAGTCTATGGTGTCCGTGTGCTTTCAGTGCTCACCGTTTGTCAAAGCGTTCGGTATTCCTTTCGAGAGGGCCCCATGCGGACTCCCTCATGCGGACAGAATACTGAACGCAGATGTGAACCTATCTAACCTATGTGAGGCCTATCTACTTCTGATATATGACTCAGGAAATATTATTACACAGAGGCTTAACATCAGAAGTATCGGCGTCCACCATCAGGGCGCCGAGAACTGTGGTTTTTACCGCATTCCTTCATTGTAGGGTCTTTAGTTATCGGTGCAGAAAGTTTTACTCTCCTGATGAACCTGTCATATCTACCAGGGGAAACGCGTAGAGAGATTTTGTACTTACCACTCGAGCGCTGGTCTCAGGGGCTTGTGGGTTAAACATCTTCCACTATTGCCTGACATAGAGAGCTGCGATACGGTGGTGTGTAAGGATGTCCTGATATTTAGTGGATGTCGTTCAAGACCCGTTAATATGAGCTTATAGGATTGTAGCAGCTTGTAATTAAACTGTTGCTTAGTCTATGCAATTAGGAGCACTGTATCACGCATAGTACGATTGGAGAATTTCCTGATTGCGAGTATACAGTAAACATGTTATATCCATCAATTCACACATAGCACAACTTTCCTGTGATCTTTAGAACCCACATTTATTATTATCAGGGTGTATTCTAAGGATAGTTGTATTACAGCGACTATATGTGATCTACCCCCAATAGCCACCATCAGGGAGGATAGTCTGGATTAACATTGCTTCTATTTCCTGCAGTTTTCTGCAGTTAGTCGTCTGCAATCTTTTTAACAGAGTATTTCTACTCACAAAGCCCTACCTACATACATTGGGTGGGTCCTTGCTTTTCATGATTAACCCCCTACCGTTTTCTCAACTCGTGCAACTATTATCAAGGCACAGTTGTCACATGGGTTTCTGCCCGGGGTTTTTTCTCTCGTTCACATGAGACATCACTATATGTGTATATATATGTGTTTTTAATATTCCAAATAAAATTTAGAAGTTTTATTCACTTATTCTGGCCATAAATTGTTTGAGATTATTACACAGAGGGACAGATTTACTAATACTATCTAAGTTTCAAACCATGCAAGTTTAGGCCTCATTCACATGTCTGCATTTAAAAGCTGCACCTGATCCCACTCTTTTGTGGACGGTGTGCTGTCCATAGTTGATCCACTTTTCACGTCTACAAAAAGCAGATGATCCCCCTTTTTTTGTTTTGTTTTCTTTATTTTGCATGTCTTTTTTTTTTTTTTTTTCACTGACCCATAGACATGCTTCCCCCTTTTTTTTTTTTCCGGACTTATCGTCCAAAAAGGTCATTGTTGTGTGATTAGAGACGTTGATATTCACATCTCGTCATATCACGTATGCGTTCCGTCAGAATTTTTTTGCAGGCAGGACATGTACATGATATGCAGGTAATCAGTTCCTTAGACTAGATAGTTTAACTGTACAAGATTTTCCAAAGTGTCTTGTGCATTATTAGGCTGTATAGTCTAGCTTTACACCCCCTATTACTTGACATAGGTTAGGACAGAAATGCTCCCCCTTCCGTACAAATGTGGTGCACCTACTATTTTTTGGGGTGCACATTATGCCAGAATTCTGGCACATTTCACTTAGTAAATCTCCCCCATTATGTGCAATGCTTTGCTCCATCAATGAAAGGATCAGGAACATTTTAGTGCTGCCCCTAAATAAGCGGTAATGTCCAGTGACTGATGCTCTGTTAGTATGTGTAGTCGTAACCTAAGGAGTGTACAGAGGCTACTTGAGACTTTTTCATAAGTTTTTAAGAACATTAAGGTTGGTGCGATCATTTGAAAGTTCTTGTATTTTTCTTGTTTTTAGTGATCCCCGAGGAGGTACAACCTAAATTTGTGAAAGGTAACAAGAGATATGGCCGACGTACACATCCTGAGCGTGAAGCTGTTGAAAATGAGGCCAACAAATATTTGCACGATAAAGACCAGAGGAAAAGTCAGCTGAGACGCTCGTCCTCGCTGGAGAGTGTAGAGGTGGGGATGATACGTTGTAGGAGAATTCTCCAAATCTAAATGCATTAACTGAACATTATTTATTCTTTATCTGAAACTTTTAGGTTTTTGAACTGTAGTTAAAAAAAAAAAAATTGTTTTGTAATGTCCAGATTAAAAAAGTACATGATTAGAGATGGGGAAACCTCTCAGGATGTGTTTTGGGTTCGGGTGGCTCGGGTCCCAGATTCATCTCAGGTCCAACAACTTCAGTATGAACCGTACTGTACCTTCTTTTAACTTTTTTTAGGCCTCCTTGTAGTGTCCAGCAAACTCTCTTGGCCTCCTAACTGCTGAGGACTGCAATTGGGCCTCAGCGGTGACATGGGCATGTCGAGGGTCATGACATGAGTGAATACTGTCACAGGTGCTAGTACTGCTGGTACTATTGGTACTGCGGTTTGCATTAATCAAATGAGGAGTGGGCACTTATGGGTAATGGTTTTTTATGTTCTTGGCCCCATCAGCAGCCTATTAAGCCTACATTCCCAGGGGATCTGTGCTTAGTTCTTCAAGATGGCGGGTACAACCTCCCTGCTGAGTTCCTTCAGAAACTGTCTGCCAGTACCGAGAAGAATTCATGGAAAGCAAAGGTAAAAGGTCACAGCAAATATTGATGGGATTTAGATTTCACTTTATTCACTTCATTTTGTTAATTGACAACGATAAACTTTTGAACAAGTTCAGCGGCAGGCTAGCTTGACAGCTGCCGAAACGCTGGAGCAGGCGGATCATCAACGCCAACAACACACTCATTATATGGAGTGCCAGCGAGCTGCTGAGATGCCGCAACAATCACAGGCATGGCGTGAGGAACAAGTTCAGCAGCAGGACAGCTTAAGAGCTGCCGAAACGCCGGAGCAGGCAAACCATTGACAGCAGCAATTTGCTGAATATAGGCAGATCATCGACGCCAACAGCACATAGACGAAGTCGCGGGCAGAGGCTAGTGTACCATATATTTACTATTTGCAAAGAAAGAAGCGACTAGTATGTATTACGTGGTATGGAATTCTTAGGGCCATTTTTAAGACATCAAACTTTTTCACATAGGATTTAGTATGGAGGACAGGCAGAAAATATTTAGTGTTGAGAGCAGCTTCCAGATGGTAGAAGTGGTGTCACTGCTAGCAATGGCACCGTGCCTAATCTGTAAATACATGATGGTTTTAGCCTTATATTAGTCAAAAGTAGCCATTACCCAATAATCCTCACAAGCGGCAGGAGTGGAAGACTGAGCAGGGAGAACACACCCCTGCTAAGGCCCAGTTCACATCTGTGTTTGGGCCATTCGATTTTTCATGCGGAGAGAAAAGCACTTTTCTCTTTGCATTCTTTTGTGCAGAAACCACATGGACCCCATTTTAGTCTACAGGGTCCACCGGTTTCCTAAGGTAGCCACTTTTTTTATGCGGATTAGCTTTCCATTCGGGAGGTCCCCAAGCAGAATCCCCGAACGGAAACTCATGCGTAGATGTGAATCAGGCCTAAGACTCTTCTAAATAAATTTTAAAATAATAATTAAAAAGTATATTTTTTTCTATGGTTGTAACTCTTACACGCTTTGTCTTCCTTGACTATATGGACGTCCATATGTAGTAGAATTAGTGCAGATTTGCTGAGTGACGTTTTATAGTTCAATGCATATAAGAACATTGCTAATCCCAATAGGACTGAGTAAAAGTTAAAGGGGTTGTCTGGTCTACATAAAGTGTTAAGAAAAGTGGTTGCAGGCCCCTTGCTGGCCTTCACTTTTTGGTCTCTCTTGACACACAGGAATGGCTGAGCAGTCCTTTCCTCTGACATTGACTTGCTAGATATTGCTATATCTTACACATTACTTAAGGACTGCAGGTCTAGTGATGAGTAAAATCTCTCCATATCAGTAGGAGGCCCCAGTATTGACTGTTCACAATGTTCTACGTATTGAAAAGACTAATTATTGCAAATTGAACTTAGTGACATAAGGTTGAAGAAAGACAAGTCCATAAGGACCAAAGTGAAGTTTTACAATTATACCACAAGGTGACAGCATAGTCTTTATGGGTATTTGTTCAAATCAGAAATACCTGAAAGATGGTTGACATTTTAGATCCAGGTTTACATGTTCCGTATAGCGGATCTGGTCCTGGTTTTCATACAAATACCGCCATTGCATACAAAGGAGAGTTTTATGTTCCAATTTGATCATCTGGGAAAAATCCACATCGGTCTGCAAGATTTTAATCATCTACACAAGATGTTAATCACTTTTCCATGCTGAAAAGAAGTTTAGTTCCATTAAAATGAAAGGGGTTAGACATACTAGAGTCCCGCCAGGGAGAGGTCCTGCAAACAGTCTCATCTGTCTCGGGGCGTTTGGACACTCATGCTGCACATAACAATTATACGTATCTGGCGATGGAGGATTTAGGGCTAGTTCACACGTGAACTGCCCGCCCGGGTTTTGACGCGGCGAGCCGCGTCTCTCTCTGGTCAAAACCCGCCTGCTGCGACCAGTGCGGTCGTGGCTTTCCCCTCCGCTGTCGGCTCAAATGAATGAGCCGACATAGGAGGGTGCTGCCGCTGGGCGGAAGCCGCGCGGCTTCCGCCCGAAGAAAGGACATGTGTCTTCTTTTCTCCGCTAGCAGCAGCCCACCGCTAGCGGAGAAAAGAAGCCTGGCGGTCTGCATAGACCACCATTGTAAAGGGGAGGTTTTTGACGCGAAATCCGCTGTCAAAAACCTCCCCTTTGCTCACGTGTGAACTAGCCCTTAGATGACTGGTCCCGTCGTCGAAATCTCCGCATTAGAGGCCTACCGGAGACCTACTTGCCGGACCAGCTCCCCCTCATAGCCGCTGAAGTCTTCACTTCACTGGTGGGTGAGGATGCCGCCTCTGTGATGTCCCTGGATCCATAGGTCAGTTTGCCCTAAACCTAGCCCCAAGGACCCACCGCGGGGTGTGTCTTTTCTTCTGCACATACTATGTACCTCCTTAGAGCAGCCAGAGATAAGGCAGCCTTGGCATACGAGGGACACACGCTGAAGCTCTACCAAGACCTTGCGCCTTCTACTCTCCAAAAACGCCGATTGCTTAAGCCCCTCTTGGATCTTCTAAAGGCGAAGGGTCTCCGTTATGCTTGGCTGTCCCCTTTCGGTATAGCGATCTTACATGATGGCAAGAGGCATGCTATACACTCACCCCAAGACCTAGATCGCTTATGGGGGGTACTGGACATTCCTCCTATCTCTATCCCCTCATGGATGCCAGTCCAGGAGGACTCCATACAGGTCCCCGCACTACCAGCCACCTCCCTGGATCCCTCTTGTTCTTCGGGAAGAAACAAGTCGCCAAAGGCTCGGAAGAGCTTGCTGGCTCAATCGGAGCCTGCGAATGATGCGTCTGCCGCCATGGGGGATTGATGGCGCTTTCTGGCTCGATTTCTTTGGTGGAGACTTTGACTACTCCTGTCTTTCATATGTTTTCTTCCCTTGGTGATCGGATTCCTACCTTCTTCCTACCTTCTTTTGTTGTGGCGGTTCGCCTGAGCGGACTTCTCGCACTGATATTATCTCTTCTCATCCTTGACAGCTTGTTTTATTTTATTTTATTCAATTTATTTTATTTCATTTTGTGCTCATGATAATACACGAGATTTTGTGATCCTCGCTTTATCTCTTTTTGGCGTTGTTTGCCTGGTAATGCTCTGTACTGTATATGATCTGATGTTCAGTTGTGGTATTATTTTAACTTTTGTACTGTTCTTTTAAAAATTCTGGAAAACCAAATAAAACTTTTGAATTGAAAAAAATTAAAGTGGTTATCCTGGTTATAATAAAGCATTCCCTACAATTACTACCCATGATTACTTATATTGCACCCCATTCCCTCTAAGCCCATGTTTAAAGGGATTCTACCATTAAAAAACTTTTTTTTCTAGGTAACACGTCGGAATAACCTTTAGAAAGGCTATTTGTCTCCTACCTTTGGAAGTGCTCTCCGCCGCGCCGTTCGTTCGAAATACCGGTTTGCACCGGTATGCTAATTAGTTCTCTCACAGCGATGGGGGCTTCCCCCAGCGCAGAAAATGCGATGGGAGCGTCCCCATTGCTGCTCGAAAACCGACTCCAGCGCCACCTCTAACTTCTTCTGCATCCTCCCCTTCCTTCTTTGGCTTGACGTCAGACGCCTGCGCAGTACGCTCTGTTCGGCGAACTTCGACGAACGTACTGCGCATGCCTGCGGCCATAGTGCCGACACCGCAAGTTCGCCGAACAGAGCGTACTGCGCAGGCGTCCGACGTCAAGCCGAAGAAGGAAGGGGAGGATGCAGAAGAAGACAGAGGCAGTGCTGGAGTCGGTTTTCGAGCAGCAATGGGGATGCCCCCATCGCTGCGAGAGACTTAATTAGCATACCGGTACAAACCGGTATTTCGAACGAACGGCGTGGCAGAGAGCACTTCCAAAGGTAGGAGACGAATAGCCTTTCTAAAGGCTATTCCGACGTGTTACCTAGAAAAAAAAGTTTTTTAATGGTAGAATCCCTTTAATACTCATCCCAGCCAGGGATGGATTGAGCAGAAGGCAAAAATATAAGTGTTTCCAGAATATTTCCATCCCTCCCCTTAAAGTAAAGATACTGAATTTGCTGCTAAACTGGGGCATTGACCAGCATCAGATGTTGACCATTGTAGACAATGTTGTTGAAGATGATCAAGCTGATAACTAAGTACAGTAGAGAAGTGGCAAAGGGGGAGCCAGATGAGTATCCTGGACAATCCCTATAAAGACAAAAATGAAAGGTACAGCATAGATATTGTCACCAGGAATGGACTACCGTATGAGGAATACACCCTGGGTCAATCTCAGATGTCACCAGGCCATGTCAGTTGCTATAGCAACTACAAACATGGCGGTGGCTGCTGATAGGTGGCTGAGCTCAGTAGTAAGGACTGCTACAATCTCTTAGGGTTTTATTTGCTCTGTATAGAGACGTATTTCCATAATTCTGTAAGGCGCCGGAACAGCTGATCTGTGCGGGGTCTGAGCTGGATTTATCGGCCTGTACAGTATGCCTGGAGATGGACTCTTAGGGTCCATTCATACGGAGTTTACGTGCGCGCATTTTAGCATAATACACATGTATAGAATACACGTGTAAAAATAGCAGTCCCATTGACTTGAATGGAATTTTTTACACGCGTAAAAAACAGCGCCAAAAAAATGTGACGCATTTTTTACACATGTAAAAATTTCCATTCAAGTCAGTGGGACTGCTATTTTTTACATGTGTATTCTATACACGTGTGTTATGCTAAAATGCGCGCACGTAAACTTCGTGTGCATGGGCCCTAAAGGTGACATGCATGCATATGCTGCTCATTACTGCCACCAAAAAATGTATGCGGTTCTGAAGAACTGCATACAGTATTTAATAGCAGTAGTGAGTAGTGCATTTCACTGTACGTCACCTGTATGTAAACAGCCATTCGTATACAGGTGACATGTATTGTAAGGCTGGGCTTATATGATACTGTTTCATTTCTGTAATGAACAACATCTCCCCTGTATGTAACAGCTATTAAAGTGATATCCTCTGGTGTACTGGTTCTTACTCTTAGTTCACATCTGCGTTTGGTAATCCGTCCGGGGAGTCCACATGGGAACCCCCCAAACAGACTACTGAACACACTGATAAGCGGTGTGCAGTGAAAGCACACAGACCCTATAGACTA
Source organism: Leptodactylus fuscus (assembly GCF_031893055.1). Taxonomy (NCBI): domain Eukaryota; kingdom Metazoa; phylum Chordata; class Amphibia; order Anura; family Leptodactylidae; genus Leptodactylus; species Leptodactylus fuscus. The sequence goes on along the minus strand of NC_134267.1, from coordinate 38,038,457 downwards.
TAATGGGGTCCATGTGCTGCCCGCACGAATCATGCGGACAAGAAAGTAGATCACAATCTATTTTTCTGTCCGCCCTTCCCATGCAGACACTTTGGAAAAAGCACATGGACCCCAGTATGGTCTATGGCAGTGATGGTGAACCTTTTAGAGACCGAGTGCCCAAACTGTAACCTAAAACCCAATAAATTATCGCGGAGTGCCAAAACGACAATTTAACCTTAAAACTCTTTGGATCCACAATTGCGGACCCACAAATTACAGTCGCGTGAATGGGGCTTTACAGAGCTTGTACTGAAAGGTCTGTACACAGTACAATCTGCCCCGCAGTGGCCCCCACACACACTACAATCTGCCCCGCAGTGGCCCCCACAGACAGTACAATCTGCCCTGCAGTGGACCCCACACACACAGTACAATCTGCCCCACAGTGGCCCCCACACAGTACAATCTACCCTGCAGTGGACCCCACACACACAGTACAATCTGCCCTGCAGTGACCCCCACACAGTACAATCTGCCCCGCAGTGGTCCCCACAGACAGTACAATCTGCCCCGCAGTGGTCCCCACAGACAGTACAATCTGCCCTGCAGTGGTCCGCACAGACAGTACAATCTGCCCTGAAGTGGCCCCCACACACACAGCATGAAGTGGTCCTCAGTAGCCCCCTCCCCACACAGCATGAAATGGTCCACAGTAGCCCCCTCCCCAGACAGTACACATACACAGATATACTTACCTGAAGGGCCGCCGGGCATCCTCTCTCTCGGCGCTGTTGACTTATGTCATCATGTCTGCGCTGGTGCAGAGGTCGCACTCTGTATAGTCAATGTAGGCCGTGCGTACCGCTCGGCCTACACTGACAGCTTTCAGCTGGATGTGCATCCAGCTGAGAGCAGGAATCGCTCACTAACGGGGAATCCTGTACCGGATTCAGCGTTACTGAGCAATCCGGGCGACCACATGCGTGCCAGCATAGAGGGCTCTGCGTGCCATAGGTTTGCCATCACTGGGATCTGTGTGCTTTCACTGCACACCAGTTGTGGCTACCCGTATTTTGGACTAGAACCTGAGGTGGCCTCCATCTCAGGTTCTGGTCCAAAATACCCCGTGTGAACCCGGCCTTAGTGTACAGCTGACATGCATAGTGACATGTTCTACTAATGTCTGCAATTTAATACTGCATGCAGTAGTTCAATACTAAAGCTCCATGTAAACCAAACCTTAGAAGCACTGTGTAAATTCAGCCTAAACCAGCCTTTAAAATGCATGTGTTGGTTTTTTTTTAAGATAGTAAAAACGCACCATGTAAGCCAAGCCTAAAAGGGAAGGTGATAGAAACATAGACTAGACAGTGTAAATAGATCATCCCACTTCAGCCACAGTGATGAATATTACATATTTTCAGACTGCCTGTCACTGACAGTATAGGCCACATGTGGCGGTGGGGGCCTCCCCCTCCCCGGCCACCCCACGTCCTATTTTCGTATGTTTTCACGGATCACTCCATACACTAAAATGTATGGGGAATCCATGAAAACTGGTGCAACACGACCGTGAAATATGAATGTTTATCACAGCTCTTTTGCCCCTCGGTTGTGTGCATCTAGCCTTAGTTTACATGGTGTAAGTATTAGGAAATCTGGGCTGTGTAAAGCATAGAATTTGACAGAAGGGTGGGGTACATAAATAGGGATGTGTCTACTGGTCCAAATATGCATGTTGGTTAAAATTGCTGGAGCAGAAGTTATGCTTTCAATTATTTTCGGCACAAGTCCAGCCAGTGTCTGAAAAAATTTTCATTTCAACCAATTTTTTTTTCTATTTTCTAGAAACTAACTTTTTTTTCTCTATCACATACTGCAGTGATTGCAGAGAGATATAGGGGCATTTATCAGGGCAACTGCGCTCCAGTTCATGGGTAGCATAAAAACCTGGCTGTATCTCAGTCAGAAAGTGCTTGTTCACAGACCAGCAGCAAAAACACGACACCAAAATGGCAGAACAAAGCACCATACCCTACAGAATCAACAGCATTCTCACCATGTTCAGGATCTTAGATGCCGGTGCTGTCCTCTAATTTTTTCATTAAAGGGGTTCTCCAAGAATTTTTTTTTTTTTTTTTTTTTTTTTTTTTTTTAATCCTCTAGGGGTTTTAGATGCTGCACCTAGGGTTACTGGGTTGGTTTTGATCCCTGGATCACATGATCAGAAGGAGTACTTGTGATATGGAGGCTGGCAGACTATAATAAAGCTCCATAGCACAGATAACTAGTGGTGAAAATGGGAGAGGGCGGAATGGTCCAGGTGCTGCTTCAGATCACGTGATCTGTGGGTCGGATCCAGCCCAGAACCCTTAAGGGATAGTTCACACGGGGGCAAGGATGTGGATTTTGACAGCGGATTTCGCCTCAAAATCTGCCTCCATACAATGGTGGTCTATGGAGACCTCTAGCGTTCTTTTTGCCGCTAGCGGAAAAAAGAAGCGAGTTTCCCTTTCTTCAGGTGGATTCCGCGGCTCACTGACCACGGCTTTTGGCTAGCGGCAGCAACCTCCAGTGTCAGCTCATTCATTTGAGCTGACTCTGGAGGGGAAAGCTGCGACGGTCATGGCAGGTGGGTTTTGACCCAAGAGTGACACGGCTCCCCATGTCACTCTCGGTGCCAAAATCCGCCCCTTGTGTGAATGAGCCCTTAGGCTAAGTTCACATAGAGTTTTTTGGTCAAGGAATTTGGTCAGGAAACTGACTCAAATTGCTCCCCATAGGACTGTATGGTGAGGTGTGTTTTTGGAGGAGGAATTTGAATCAGTTTCCTGACCAAATTCTTGACCAAAAAACTCTGTCTGAACTTAGCCTTTGTGCAGCATTTAAAAACCCCTGGAGAAAGTAATTAAGTATAAGGCGCTTTTTTTTTTTTTTTGCAGATTTTGCTTCGGTTGTTTGAGCCAAAGCCAGGAGTGGATTGAGCAGAAGCTATAAGTACCTCCTATATATATTTCCCATTCCTTTTGTAGCCATTCTTGACTTTGGCTCAAAAACCAAAGCTAAATCTGCAAGAAAAATGCTGCATTTCCGCAACATAGGCTTTAGCCTTAAAGGAGTTCCCCAGGAAGAAATTCAACACTTACTTCCCCCATTTTCTCTTTGTAATGAACCATGGTTTTTCCTGAATCATGTGATTGTGATCGGCACCATCACCCGGCTCCTGAGTCTCTCTGCCTCCTCTCTCCTCTCCCGTGGTTTGTCCCAAATAGAACCATGGACAAAGTAAGTGTTGAAACGTTCCCTAGAGAACCCCTTTAATAATCATGCAGTGATCTGTTTCTTCACCCCTTGGCCATCGAACATAAAAATGCAAGACGACAAGAATAATTTTGTAGCTTTTAGCATTTTTACACCACTTGCTCCATTTATGTGTATGGTTAGCCCATCTACCTGTCTGTACTCCCGACTACTAAAAAAGTTACAAAAATTGTGGCAGAGTCCCTCCAGTGAGTGGTTGGCATAGAAAGAACAGAACTCTCTCAGGATAAGTGTTAGACTTATAGAGGCGCCAGATTGATCAAGGATTGTGCAACGTTTCAGACATTTGGCACAAATTCCGCCAATGAAGACGCCAACCAAAAAGAAAGCAAAAACTTTTCGTAATGACAAATCTCCCCATTGTATCTGCAGCCTGAATGAGGATGTGCAAATGGAAATACTTTATACGCTTTTGTTGCAACCCCCCAAAATTCCACCCCCGCAACTTCATATAAGTATTTTTGGCAGGTTCCCCATTAGGATTATTTGCACACGTGCAGCTTTAGCAGACAATGACTATGGAGATGGGCGATGACTTAGCGCTGCTTTCTATGCCTGTTTTTATAGTGTATGTCAGATGACCCCCTCCCCATGTAGCTCCCATAGCAGATCCTGTGGCTTTTAGACCATTTTTGGCGTTTGCTGTGCAGCGGCTTGCAGTACTGTCAGTGAATGTGTTAATGTGAACACGCCATGCTCCGTAGCCGGTTTAATGTTTCACTTGGGCTGTTTGCAGAGGAAGCCTTTCTGGTTAATAGTGAGTTGGGGGTTTAAGGATCCAGTTGAGATGAAACAGCGCGGATTGAGGGAGTTGTAAGGTTTCATTTGTTTTCTTTGGCCTGGGGTATGTCTGCGAGGTTAATGCACATTCTTAAACCAAGTGAAGAATTATTTTTTTTTCTCTTCCTGCATAGTGGAGTCTTTTTTTTTTTCCCCTACATTTCCATCTTGGATCATTTATGCAGAAATCTGTCTCACATGTGCTCTTTTCTTTAGAGCCTCAAGTCTGATGAAGAAGCTGAAATCGCCAAAGAGCCTCAGATCGAAAACTTCGAAGCACAAGGTAAAGTGAATCGTTTTATTAAAAATGGGGGTAGGGATGTATTCAGATGGTCAGGTGGGGGGGCTGTTAATACTGTCTTAGAAAAAATGCAAGACACATTTGTGTAATATAATTCACCTGTAAAATGAAAATAAAAAAATAAATCATCAAAACTGAATATAGTCTTAACTGCATCCCAAGTATGTCATGTGAATGCACCCTTAGGGCCTGTTCACATGGGGTAAACGTGCGTGTATTTTGGCAAAATACAAGTGTAAAATTAAAAACTCCCATTGACTTCAATGACATTTTACATGTGTATTTTGACGTTTTTTTTACACGTGTAAAAAAAAATGTCATTGAAGTCAATGGGAGTCTTATTTTTACACGTGTATTTTTTTTTTTTTTTTACACGTGTATTTTGCCAAAATACACGCGCGTTTACTCCGTGTGAACGGGCCCTTAGTCCGGCTGACTGTAGTTGCCAAAAGTAGCCTGGTGATGGAATTAGCCAGGAGACCCATATTGGGGTAGATTTATTAAGACTAGCATTTCGTACAGCAGTCTATAGGCCCCATTTGGCTTTAGTTATAAAAAAAAAATAATAATAATTGGCGCTTAGGTGTCCCTGACTTGCATTTGCAGAAAGTGACGAGGCAACAAGGGGATGTGTCACCCCTCTGGCTCAAGAAAGGGACTTGGTCCACATTATCATCTATCTGCCCCAGAAAACTGGTGAAGATGGGATAATAATACTCCTGTTTTGTTTTTGTTGTGGGGGAGGATTAGTGCACATGTCAAAGTCAGGAAGGAGAAGTCTAAGAGCTTCCTTTTACTTTTCCTTCTGAATTCACTTCTGATTTTGGCTCAGAAAACCGCCACAAAATCTGTAATAACAAAGCAATGAAATGGCTATAGACGTACATTCACATGGTGCAGTTAAGGGGAATCTGCCAGGGTGATTTTCGGACACTAAACCACCAGTCTTGTGGGTCTTAAAGCAACCTTACAGGTTCCCTTTAAAACTTGAAAAAGCCACTTTTTCTACAATGTGTAGAAGAGATTTACCAAAAAATTATTCACTTTGTTGGTACTGTAAAACACAGCGTTTGTTTCCACAGCAACCAAAAATATTTCTGCAAAGTGGGGCCTTAGGCTAAGGCCGCACAGGGCGTAAACACAGCGCTAAAGCGCAGCGGAAAGAACCACGGCGTGAACGCATTGCGGTTCTTTCCGCAGCGCTTTCAACAGAAAGTTCACTGAGTTTTCCTCTGCGGACTTTCTTTTAACATTATATCTATGGGAAAGCCACCGGCGTTTCCGTAGATATAATTGACATCCTGTGATTTACGAATTCGCAACGGCTTTTCAAATCGCAGTGTGTCCGCACTGTGTTTTTTTCTGCAAAGTGGGCATGGGATTCGCATGAATCCCATCCCCTTTGCTTGCACTGTAAAACGCCGCAATTTTTCCCGCAGCGTTTCCACCGCGGGCAAATTGTGGCGTTTACGCCCAGTGGGGCCCCGGCCTTAGGTTGGGTTTACAGAACTGAAGATCTGCATTTAGTTTCAGTAATGTCCAGCACATGTGACTCAACACCCCACCTGTACACTAACAGCCAGTTAACACCTGAGGGTTTCAGTGTATTGGGCATTACCATACAGGTGTGATGTCCAGTCACATGTGCTGGGCTTTGCTGCAATTTAATACCACTTGTAGTTCTTCGGCAAAAAAACGCCATGTACACCCATCCTCAAAATAATTTTTTTTTAAAAAAACTGCACTGTGTGAATGCACCCTGCTCCTCAGTGACTAAGGCCGGCTTCACACGGGGTATCACATTGAAAGCAATAGGTAAAAAAGCCTCCCATTGAGTTCAATGGGTAGCGTGCATAAGATGGAACCCATTGAAGTCAATGGGATTCTGTTTTACAGCGCTCACTCTGACACGTGTTTACTTGTCAGAATGACTGGTGCGTTACTCCATGTGAACGCTGCCTTATAGGGCGACACAAGAAAAAAACTGAATGAGAGCTTGTTTAGATTCTCTGGCACCTAAATGGTTAACATTAAAAGGGTTCTCCTGTAAGTCGGTTGGAACCTAACCAAAGCCCCTAGCTCTGGCCCACTGTGCTTTGGTAGTCTTTAGAGGCTCCCCATTGCTTTTGGATGGACCAGCTGCAGGGGTAGGGAGTATTTTAGACCACCAAATGTAGTTTGGATAGAGTAGTCTGACAAGTAGATGGCTAATATATGGAAATAAAGAAGGCCCTGTGATTTGAAAGAACTGCACAAGAAAAAAAATATGGCATTGAGTACTTTAACTATACGGTATAGAGGGTGTCCGGAAAGTAAGTACACAAAATGAAAGGGTGGACTTCAGCCGGTATATGAAGCGTTTTTTATTAATGAACATGTGACTGCAACTGCATCATGGCGGTGCTGCAGGTAGACAGAGATGTCGGTTTCCTATCCCTCACTGCACCATGTGAAAGGAGAAACAAAGAAGAGAAAGCGCTTTAATGGGAAATCAGTACTGTTACTTATTTACAAGAATTGCTTGAAGTGCTGGCCGCCTGCCTCCATGCAAGCAGTGCTACGCCGGGAGATGGATTGACGCACTTGTTCAGACTCCTGGCATGGGTGCTGGAGTTCTCTCCAAACCTCTGTAGGACATTTTCCTCAAACTCCGGGGTCCGCATACAGGGAGGTCGGCCCATGTGATCAGGTGCTTGAAACGTTCCACGCTAGAAAAGGTGGCGGTCAGCATTGACGAATGTACGTTGATTCGGCAGATGTCGGTTAGAGAACCTCTCTGCGTAAATCCTCCTTGCCGCATTAACATTTCCATCTGCGGCACCGTAGGCCAGATGCATGTCTGCTCGCTCCACCCATGGGAATCGATGCATGGCTTATGTCAACAAAATGCCTGAAAGCGAATACGCTTACATTTACTGTGTCGGTCTACCTGCAGCGCTGCCATGATGCATTTCTAGTGAGGGCTCGTTCACATCTGCGCCCGACACTCCGTACTTCAGGTTTCCGTTTCCTGCATAAAACAGAGCAGGAGACGGAAATCTGCAGGAGTCTTTCTCATCCATTCATTTGAATGGGTGAGAAAGATGTCCGGCCGTGAGCGGCGGTGAGCGCTTTATGCTCTCCACCGCGAAACCGGGTTTTATAATCCGGACACAGAGTCGGACATGCAGTACTCTGTGTCCGGATTTAAAAAAACGGTTTCGCGGCGGAGAGCATAAAACGCTCACCACCGCTGACGGCCGGACCCGGTCTGTGGTTTCCGTCTTCTGGCATGCAGAAGACGGAAACCACAGAACGGACAGCTGAACGCAGGTGTGAACCTAGCGTCACATGTTCTTTAATAAAAAACCGCTTCCTATACTGGCTAAACTCCACTCTTTCATTTTGTGTACTTACAACACCTCCACAACCATCTTATTGTTACACGGTGGACTGTATGTACATAGCAATATAGGGTGGCGGGAAACATATACTGAATCTGTTCTACCTCTGACCCTTTGTTAGGACAACTGAGGACATGGAATCCAGGTTTTTTTGAAAGTCCTAGAAGAATTTCCAATGCTCATTCTGATATGACTGAAAACCAGGTGCGGGACATCTGGGAGGAGCTGGGCATAGGGCACAATGGATACCTCAACAGGCAAGAGCTTGCCACTGTATGTAAGAACATTGGACTTGAAGATCTCTGCGTTGAGGTATGAGCAGCGAAGCTTTTGACTACATTGTCCCATTAAAATGTAAGGTCGCACACCTTCACCATGCCCATCTTTTTTAAGTGATGAAGACATTATAGATTTGAAGTCGCAATTTTTTTGCAAAAAACATACCTTGTACTTCAGAAAACTTGTATACATAGCATCATATGTCTGAGCCTTTGTCCTCATAAATTAACTAGGGATTGTCCAGTTTCAGCAATTTTTTTTTTTTTTTTTTTTTTACAGTATTCCAATATACTTTCTGTATCAATTCCTCACCGTTTTCTAGATCTCTGCTTGTTGTTGTCCATTCTGTTACTTCCAGTGGATAAAAATCATTCCATGGTCATGTGACGGACCCATAGATGCACAGCTTATTTATTTGCTGAATCTGGACAGCCCCTCGAATGCTCTCACTTTGGTAAAATTGTCACTGAGAAGCTTCCACGTTGAATAATACACTTTATAGCATTAACAACGCTCACATGAACATTTTGCTGTTAGATCAATGACCTTGGTGGGTGTAATATGATGTATTATTTGTGTTTTCTTAGGAGCTTGAAGACCTATTCAATAAACTGGACAGGGATGGAGATGGTAGGGTAAGCTTCCAGGAGTTTCAGGCGGGATTGTTCAGCCACGCACCTGTACCTACTGCCTCTACCCCACTCAAGAAGAGACACCAGGTGGGTGGATATATTCATAATGGTCTCCGCTAACTTATTACCTATCCTGACTAGTGGGACCTCCACTGGTCACAAAAATGGAGGTCCTACGTCCCTGTATGATATGAGCAGCAGGTTGTCCACTGCCACTCCTTTCATCTCTATGGGACTTCCGAACAGAGGCGAGTTAGAGCTCATGCTTGACCTCTTGCTCCCTTCATATAGGGTTGGGGACACTAATCTAGTCTTTTTTATGAAGAACGGGATAGCGTTCCTATTGTGGTTCTACAGTTCATACATGGCCGCCATCTTTCTCCTCTCACTATCTGTACAATATGTTTCATGTGAGCTTTTCAGAAGTTATCTTATATCTGTGCTTAGCAGGTAGAAGAGAATAGCCATAACACAGCCTCACAGTCCTTGCTCTCTGGGTACGGAGGCTTCCATCTTTTCTCCAGAATTGATGATGGGACTGGCTATGGAAACCCTGAGCAGATCCTGATCATTTGGGAGGAGGAAGGGATTCAAGATGGCAAAGATATATTAATGGTAAGAAACTAATTTTAGTTAGTATTTACTTTTAAGCTTATCCTAAGATTTACATTGTATCAGTAATCTCTTTGTGTTTGATCTTTTATCTATCTATCTATCTATCTATCTATCTATCTATCTATCTATCTATCTATCTATCTATCTATCTATCTATCTATCTCCTATCTATTTATCTATTTATCTGTCATCTATCTATCTATCTCCTATCTATCTATCTCCTATCTATCTATCTATTTATCTGTCATCTATCTATCTATCTATCTATCTATCTATCTATCTATCTATCTATCTATCTATCTAAATACTGACTGTTAGATTATACAGTTACTTTATTTTGTACATTAGATTAAGATGTACTTCATATATGGCTATCTCTACTACATAAGTCACTTGCTGTGTTATCTATAGAGCCTGGATTTTAATATAGAAGAACACGTGAACCTTTTGGAGCTCACCACCGCCTTAGACAATGAGTTACTTGCAACAAAAAACAGAATCTTCCTTGCTGCTTTAGCGTCCTACAAGCATGAGATACATCACCAGCAGTAAGTATAGTCCAGCTTCACAGTGAGGTGTCTGTAGTTGTCAATGGGGAAAATTTATTACGCCGCCTTTGCTAGTTTTCTGACATGCAAGCCATGATAAATTTGCAATTTTTTATGCAAGTTGGGTTTTTGTGCAAAGAATTGTGACCTGTCAGATTGATTATTACTTATGCAGGAAAACTTCCACAAATGATGCTGAAACTTGTGACACCTCCTCATAAATCAAGTGCAGCCTCCACCAAAACAAGAGGTTGAAAACTCTGGTCTTAATAAATCTCCTCCGATGAGCCACAGAGAATCCTATGTCCTGTGTCTGTCTAAGCAGATGATTTATTATTGTGGTTGTCTGTCCTGGAGTTACTTAATTGTAACACTGAGGCCTGGTTCACAGGTACAAGCAGCACTTTTCTCTAGGCATGATTCGTGCGAAAAACACACAGACCCCATTATAGTCTATGAGGTCCATGTGGTTTCTCTGCTAACTGCTTTTTAATGCGTTCAGTATTCTGTTCAGGGGGGTCCCCAAGCAGACTTCCCAAACGGAATACCGAATGCAGGTGTGAACCAGGCCTGATATTGAACCACCAAGAACAATATACAAAAGGGGAGATACTGGTGGAAATGGGCGTCTCCTGCAGTTTGTCTTGCCAGCATGGATGGTATAAAGTAAGACTCTCTCGGGATAGCTGCTGGCGGTTTACCAGAAGCCAAGGGCTTTCGCACGCTTCTCCAGTCTGGGATTCCAGTGCTGAGCATCTTCTCAGGCTTCTCCCCTAAACTGTTGAGTACACGCCACTCTTGGGCATACTGTGTGCCAGTGACTGAGTGTGCTGAAAAAGTTGGATTTTCCACCACCCACTGCTACACCTCTCTCAGATTCCTGCACGTAGTAAGACCATTACCCTCCAGTGCACCAGGGGTTTACACCCTCATAATACCTTTCATAATCTAAAAATTCAGGAGCATTTTTTCTCAGAACTCTGCATTGTTCTGTTTCCCGTATTTCTTCCTGGAAATATATGAATAAGTTGACAATAGGGTTTTACCACTGCCCTTATCATAGGGGCTTGTCCCTACACAATTTGACATTGTTGGCACTGACTGGACTGTGTTAGACCATACTGGGACACAACCCAACTGATAACACTCAGCTGTCAATTTATTCATACATTTCTAGCAGGAATAAAAGAGGAGCGGCACAATGCAAAGTTTTAAAACAGATGCTGCAAAGTTAATTATTTCATTGTATGCATTTACTTAAAGGGGTTGTCCCATATCAAGGATCCTATCTATACTAGTAGCTTATGTAAATTGAAGACTTTTTTTCCTAAATATATTGCTTTAGAAATATAAAAAAACAAGAAAACTTGATAATCTTCAGTAGTTGATACCTTTTTAATGGCTAACTCATAATGATGACAAATTATGACGTTTCGGAACGCTTGCTTTAGAAATTCTGCTTTGTTTGCCTGCTATGTGACCTTATTCCTCCCATTGTTTACACAGCGTTGCTATAACCACAGACCTATAGGACAAGTGACGTCACTTACTCAGTGCTCTTCCCGACAGGACAGTCGTTCAACTAATTGCAGTTTTGCTGATAAAGTCCTGTCTGTTATCTCTTTGTAAAGACACAGATAACACTGAGTCCATTCTCTACAACCATCTGCATATTATTTGATCTGTATAAGTGTTGTGAGACTTCTTCGGCCCGTTTAGCAGGAGGGAGGAGAAATGCAGGAAGTGAGAGAAAAGACTGCAGCCATACTGCTGAAACACTGAGATGGGAAAACCCCTTCTAGGGAGAAAATTCAAGTGTCACCACCGTGTTACATAGCACGTTAAAGTGATAAACAACAAACTTTTGTTATGTATGTCACTCTTGTAGATTTAGAGGAAACAAACAATATGCAAATGAGACATTTGGTGTACTGGGGGTGGACCTTCAGCCCTAGGAATATTGTCTTTGCCGCTTAAGTAGGATGGGTTATGTCATAGGAGTGTGGGGATAAACTCTTATTGTACAGGGTGACACAGGCAGGAAGTGGTGATGGTCTGAGTGGCAACATCAGTTCGCCAAGCAGCTGAAGACCCGCCCCCAGTGCACCAATTGCCTAATTTGCATAAGACCTCAAAATAGGTTTTCCAAATCTACAAAAGAGACTTGCATAACAAAGGTATGTGGTAAATCACTGTAATGTGCTCTCTAATTCAGTGGCGGGAAAGGTCATAGACTCCCTTTAAGACATGCCACAGACTCAGTTGATTCTAATTGTAAAAAGAAAGTTTTTTAATGTTCCCCATTTTGGTTTGCAGTGGTCACATTGAACAGATAACTAAAGAGAGAGACAAGGTTAAGCAGGATCTGGATAGAGCAGAGAAAAGGAACCTACAGCTGGCAGATGAAGTGGACGACCATAACTCTGTGATGGAGAGTCTCAATGAGAGCAAGATCAAGTGAGTTGGGCTAAGAAGCTAGCGCCCCCTGTTATTTGCAGTGCACTCACGCTATACCCTCTATTTCCTTTTGCTATGCAGAGACTTGAGACTTGTTTGCATTTCTAATTTCCATGTTTCTGTCTCCCCTTTATAAATATTGCGGACATTTACTAAGCTAAATTCTGACTGAAATTTAAAATTTACTAAACTGAAATTTTATAGTTTGCTCTAAAAATCTGGTGTACACACATTTAGTATGTGTTTTAGGCACTTTTATTCGGGTCTAACAGCATGAAAACTTCTGGAAAAAAATTAACCAACCAATAGGTGGTATAAAGCTAGACAGAGGTATCTAATAACCGCTGAGGTATAAGGGCTAGTTCACATGGGCACAGAGGGGGCAGATTATGGTGCGGAATCCACATCATAATCCGCCCCCTCACAATGGTAGTCTATGGAGACCGCTAGCGTTCTTTTTTCTGCTAGCGGCATGTTGCTTCTCAAGGAAAATAGAAGCGAGCTGCCCTTTCTTCAGGCGGAATCTGCAGCTGATTCAGCCACGGCGTCCGCCTCCTGGCAGCATGCTCCGGACTAGGCCCATTCATTTGGGCCTAATCCGGAGTGGAAAGCCGCACTGCACCGGTATCCCGTCGTGGCAGCCGCGACGGAATATGCGTACACGGAATTGCATGTGAACTAAGCATAAGAGTCACTGTGATAAATATGGCACATTTTAAGTCTGTCGTGCCTTAATGTACAATATCTATCTATTAGGTTAAGGTCACATTACCGTTACTTAAATAGGATCTTTTACCACCTCCACCAGCTCCAGTTCTTAGCATCAGTTAATAGGCGCTGCCCCACTGCTTCTAGCACAGAATTTTTTCTCTAGACCCCACCATTCCTGAGCAATCAATGCTGTTAGATTTGGTGCCTGATATGCTATTTAGTGTCTGTGCTGTCAGGAGGGCAGTGTCAGGCAGGAGCAGGTAAGGGCTGCATTCAGCCTAATTTAAAAAAAACACGACCGAAGCTTTCTTCCTTAGGTTTTTACTTTTCTAATGGAAGAAAATCAGCACTTTCTCTCTGTTACACAGGTAAACAAATATAATGGAAGACAATGCTGGTTACATCAGAGTCAATGGAACGGACACAAACAGAAGGGGCTCTGCCTGTGTCTGTTACTCTGGACAGATAATGTTCGTTGCTTTTATAAAGTGATGGATGACAGCAACGAACATTATTTTTTAAATTTATTTTTGTTTGTAGATTGGGAGCCCCCATATAGGTCTCACAATGTACATTTTTTTTCCCTATGTGTATGTCTTTGGAGTATGGGAGGAAATCCAGGCAAACATGGGGAGAACATACAAACTCCTTGCAGATGTTGTTCCTGGTGGGATTCGAACCCAGGACTCCAGTACTGCAAGGCTGCAGTGCTAACTACTGAGCCACCGTTTTGCCCCTACGTGGTAGTGTGAACATAGCCTTAGACAGATTAGTAAATCTGCTCCATTGGGTTTCTTGGCGGACCTTCCATAGAACAAGGGCATGGGACTGCTATAGCGGCAGTAGTGGAAGGTCATTGCAGTTACTTGTACCCACCACTAGAAGGAGCAGGCTGCACACTCGACTTCAGGGGCAGCTGTATAAATGTATTTGTAGTTGGTTTTCCTTTGTATAGCCTGTATGCAGCCACAACGATATCCTTAGAAAATAAAAGCAGTCCATACAGATCAATTATTATGAACCATATCAAATGTTTGCCTTGGGATCCCGCCATTCCTAGTTACACCACTGATTAATAACTAATATCATACAGAGATTTGGAGCAGGAGTACAAGCAGCGGCTTTCTGTGATTCGCACAGAGCTGGAAACTGAGAAGGATCATTTTCTGCAACAGTACGAACAGCAGAAGAAAAACCTGGAGATGGATCTGGCTAATATCCAGATGGAAGAAGCCTATCTAAGAGAAAAACTTAACTTGTCGATAAAGGTGAGGAATACCGTACCCCTGTAAACACCTCTGGGCATGAAGGAGTCAGGTGGCGAATTATTGGGAAACCATTTGTATATTCTCTCACTTTATCCAACTTTGAGGATGTATTCGCAGAGGTGGCTGTTTTCTAAATGTTCCTTTAAGTACATACTGAGAACAAAAAAAAAAGTGATATGACGTACTTTTGTCTTCCAAAAAAACAAGGAAGGATACGTTCTTTTTGCAATTAAAACCCCCTCCATAATATAATAAAAATAATGCATAGCTCCCAACCATTCCGCTTTTAATGGGAAAGTCCTGATTTTAAGTTTCTGTCCTGCGCAGCTTACCGCAATTCCCGCTCTGTCCCTGAAGTGTTTTACTTATTAGCAATCTTCCCCCCTGATCACCCTCCGCTCTTATAACAGTTAAAAGGCTGTAACCTTGATAAGAGTTGCTGGTGATCGGGGGAGCGCTTCACTACTGTACAAGGACCTGTGACATCACATGGTCATGTGACTAGGTGGGCGTAAAGTAAAGAGATGGAGAGGTGTGTCATCTAAGGTACTGAGAGGGCAGGGGGGTTTGTGAGATGCAGGGTAGAGAGTGTGTGTGTGTGGTGTACTTTGCTGAAGGGGAACATTATACTGGGGACAGAGATGGAGGGGGACATGAAACTAGGGGCACAGATGGAAGGGGAACATTATACTGGGGGCAGAGATGGAGGGGAGGACATGAACCTGGGGCAGAGATGAGGGGGAGTATGAAACTGGGGGCAGAGATGAGGGGGGCATGAAACTGGGGGAAGATGGAGGAGGGACATGAAACTGGGGGTAGATGAAGGGGGGCACTTAAACTGGGGGGATATTAAGGGGGACATTAAACTGGGGACAACTGGAGGGGGGCATTAAATTGTGAGAGTAGCTGAAGTGGAACCTGTCTGCCTCTAGTTACCCCCAGTTACCCTCAGTTCAGCTGCCATTAATTTATTGTTCCTCTCCAACTATCCTGACCGTTAATGTCACCCTCCAGCTGCTCCAGTTTCATGTCCCCTCTAGTTTACCCCAGTTTAAACTGGGGTACCAGGAGAGGGACTTAATACTGTGGGGCAGTTGGCAGGGAACATTATAATGTGGGGACATATAATGTACGGGTGACTGTAGGAGGATTATACTGTGTGGGGGCACATGAAAAATTCATGAGAATGGGCGGAATCTACATAAAAGTGGGCAGAGACAAATTTGCTGCGGCGTGCGGGTGCACATTTTGTCCCTCTTTCTGTTCTTCAAAAGTTTGGAGGTATGATAATGAACTAGCTTTTTGAGCCAAGATAATGCATACTGTATTTTGTCTGTATTACTAAGGACATGGTAACAACGTTGAATAGGTCCCTTAGGACTCTTGCTTTTTCTCACACCCCTTTTGTGTAATATTGCTTATTGAGCTATTCCGTACAGTTCTGACCCGTGTCCTCTTTACTATATTGTATTACAGGAGAACAGCAGGCTACAGAAGGAAATGGTCGAGGTTGTTGGAAAATTGTCAGAATCAGAACATGAGGTGCTAAAGCTACAGACAAGCATAGACAATATTCTAAAAGAAAAGGTAAAGCGCTCATTTAAAGGGGTAGTGTAGGATTAGAAAACATGGCTGACTTCTGTTTCTCAGGAAGTGACATCACATCTGTTGGCCCTGTTGCAGTTCAATCCAGTTTATTTTAATGGGATTGTTTGGTGCATTGCCAGGTGACCAATAGACATGAAGTCACTACCTGACAAGAAGAAGAAAGCAGCCACGTTTTCTAATCCTACACAACCCTTTTAAGTATTAAACCTGTATATATGGTAACTTCATACTGTAGAGGCAGCAAAGTGTTGACAAATAAGCCATGTGCTATGAATTTTACACTGGTATACATTATTGGCTGTTGTGTAGTATTTCCGCCTTATGGCAAATACGGTATGCGTCATAACTAGGGTTGAGTGATCGTGTTCGGAAAAAATCGGATTCCGATCGGTGATTGAGAAAATTTCACAATCTCGATCGGAATTCCGAACACGATCTTTTTAGGTGGGATCGAGATCGGTAGTATTTTCCACAATGCCTTCACACTGAGTATATAGCGTATACTCAGTGTGAAGGTTCCACTGCGGTTCCATAGGAATGAATGGAAGCAGCCGGCACACAGCCTTAACTCTCTGCGCGCCGGCTGCCTCCATTCATTCTAATGGGAGACTAAAATAGCATCTCTAGTAGCTACTTACCTCCAGAGATGGCTGCTCTGGTGTTCTTCGCCTCGCTACCGCTCCAGCTGCAGTCTTCTTCGCCTTGCTGCCCCCTCCCTGCCAGGTTCGGAGAGTGTGGGTGGGTACAGGGCAGGGAGACGTGACGTCCCCCCTCCCAGTACCCGCCCACACTCTCCTAACCCGCCCACACTCTCCTAACCTGGGAGGCAGGGGGCAGCGAGGCGAGAATTGCAGCTGGAGTGGCAGTGAGGCGAAGAACAGCGGAGCAGCCATCTCTGGAGGTAAGTGGACACCAGGGGGGACTAAGTAGCCAGAGGATTAAAAAAAAAATCCTCTGGCTACTTAGTGATTCACTACACAGCGTGGATTCTAACAATTAAAGCGTTCAATTGTTAGATTCCATGCTGTATAGTGAATAGGATTGCTTTTAAAATCCGATCTCCGATTAGTAAAAAAAAAAAATCCCATTGACTTGCATTGGGATCGAGATTGGGTTCGAATGAAAAATGATCGGAAATCGGATATTAAAATCGATCCTGAAAAGTCAAGATCGTCTCAACCCTAGTCATAACAAGATGTAAAAGACCGGTAAAAAAAACAAAACATAGAACTAATAAAGAACATGGAGAAACATACAGTATTTATACGGCAAGTTGCTGAATAAATATGTCACCTAGGCTTGCATCATTTCAGCTCCATATCCACGTCAAAAACTGGAAGATGTTTAATTTTCCTTTTTTATATGGTTTGTTCTCCTCCATGGACACCCCTATTCCAATCACTTAAAGCGTGCCTAAACTTTTAACCTTTTGTTTCCCATTTTATTAGTCCTTAGTGCAGGTGAGTAGTTTGTAATATTAAAGAGGTTGTCAAGGCTTCAATTTTATTTTTTAATAAGGCAAGGGCAAGGTTAAATAAACATACTCGCCTGTCCCTGATGCTCCGGTGTCTTCTCATCGCGATCCGGTGCTGCTGCTAAGCTGTCTTTTTGCAGTAGAATTTCATGCCGGCTGTGATATCCGGTGTCCCATCCACTGATTGGCCCAGCGGTCACGTGACCAATGATGCCAATCAGTGGCCTCAAGAAGAGACACGGGATGTCACAGTTAGTGACATCCCGTGCCCCTTGCTAGGCCACTAATTTGCCTTCAAAAATCATGTGCGGCAGGAAATTCTGCTACAGAACTACAATGAACCGACAGGACTGGACTGCCAGGAAGGCAACAGAGCAACAAGGACAGGTGAATGGTTTTTTTTGTTTTTGTTTTTGTTTTTTCCATCCGCCCCCCAGCTTAATAATAATAATAATAATAATAAAATACATCTTAGTCTGGACAAACCCTTTAAGTGAAAAAACAGGCACTTTTCTTAATTTCCCTACTTCTGTGTATGGATTTGATCTGGAGCAGACGTCTGTTCAGCTCTAAGTGGAAAGTAATAGAAGTCTATGGAAAGGTCTGTGGAGAGTCTGTGTCTCGTCTGTCTCTTCCTGCTTCTCCCCTCTGTGTATGTAGATAGTCATAAGAGCAGACAAGAGGAAAACTATTCAAGAAACCTGCACTTATCTGTAATAAATTATATTTCATTATTTGATTTATGAAAGTTTTAAAAGCTTGGCCACGCTTTCATCTTCAGGCAGACGTATTTGTGGCAGCTTGGGATGTGATTTTTGAGTGGATAGGCAATATAAAGAGAGGAATTTTCCACCCTGGTAACAAACACTTCTGCCTTTGGCTTAAAAAACAGCAAAATGAATGTGTGTTTCATATAAAATGATTCTATACGAGACTAATGTATTAATGTGCTTGTGTAACAGAAACTGGCTGATCCTCATAGCGTAGAGTTTATCACTCAGGAGGAGAAATTTGCAGAGATCATCAGGCAATATGAAATCCAGTGTCGAGTGAGTACACATTTATTCATGTATTTGTGCATTCTTAGAGAACGTTCACACTACAGTTGTCAGCATCCATCAGAAATGGTTTACAAGAGGCGGTAACAGATTCGTCAAAAAACCCGTTCATTTCAGTGGGATTTGTTCTGTTGTCCGTAGACGTCCATTTTCATCAAAGCCTTCACACGTGTGATGTTTTGGCGGAGATAATAATGCGGGGTGCAGAACTTTTGACCCTAAAAATAACGGGCTTATAAAGGTTGTGAAATGTCTGATATTTTTTAAAGGGGTATTCGCACCTCACATACTCATCAGTCTTTACTGCTATAAAATCTTCTTTCTTCCTGGTTTCTTGCATCATTTGTGGGCGGGGTTTCACAGGCAACCTGCCGTTTAGCTCCGCCCACCCATATTGGACTATGAAGTACAGGCAGCAGCAACTCCATTCTGTGTTACATACAGAGACTGCCTGTCTCTGCCATAATGAACACAACTGAATTAGCTAGCCTGATAATTGGGGAACAGAAGAAATGAAAGCAGCTCCTCTCCTCTATCTTCTAACAGGAATCTAGGTCACGTGGTGTAGACACAGGAATAGCTAGATACACAGGCTCGCTTCCGTGCACTTAGCCCCTTCTCCCTCCCCCCTCAGAGCAGCAGATACATCACTTGACTCATGAGCAGCTAGGTCAGGGCTGTGGCCACAAAGAATTGAATAAAGTAAGATAGTGGACAAACAAAGCAGTTTTGCTGAAGCAGTGTATTTAGGAAAAGTCTTACATCCACATTAACAAGCAATATAGATAGGATCCTTGTGATGGGACAACCCCTTTAACATCATTGACTATGGTTAACAGACGTATGATAGATGGTGATGCCTGTTTTTTTTCCTGCAAAAACTCAGAAAAGCTAGGCTCAGATCTGTGTTGGAGACTTCATTGCAGAAACCACCACAAATCGGCACACACACAGCAGAACTAATTATGGTCAATAGGGCCCGCTGGTGTCTGTGTGTAACTGCAGTTTGAGGGTAAGTTCACACTGGGTTTTTTGGTCGGATCCTGAAGTGGAGGCCGCCTCAGGTTCCGAACCAAAATATGGGTAGTGCATCGGTATCCAGTCGCGCACTCCGCTCCGGATTAGGCCCAAATGAATGGGCCTAGTCGGGAGGGAGTGTCTGCAGGCGGATGTCGCGAGGCGAATCCACCTGAAAGAATGAGCATCTGGCTTTTTTTTCCGGGAGCCGGAACAAACAGCTCCCGAAAAAATTAACTGAGCCGTCCTTTTTGGTCAAGATTTTGAGGCGGATACAGCGTACCCTTAGAGGTCCGGCTCTCCCTCATTCGGGTCCCCCACAAAGCTGGTGTTAACCTAGTGAAAGCAGAACAAAAGACCCCCTGAAAAACGGACTGCATAATAACGGAGAATAAACGGATGTTAATATGTCTGTTTTGTCTTTTTTTAAAAAAAAAAAAAAAAAACTTTCACGTTAAATGGATCAGTTGAAGAAAAAAAACAAACACATTAACATTTAGTGTTGAGCGAATAGTATTCAAATCCTAGATTTGAATACCTCCGCTGCCATAGGAATGCATGGGAGCAGCCGATTGTGAAGGGGTTAAGCACTGGCCGGCTTCAATGCATTCCTATGGGAGTAAGTTTTTCGAAACTAAGATTTGAATACTAATCGCTCAACACTAACATCCATTAGTTTTTTGTTTTTGTTTTTTTACAGACCATATATATAACCTATATATTACATTGTGCCGTTTAGAATTTTCATGTTATCGAAACGTGTTTTGTCAAAAATATTATTAATAATTTCTGATCACAGAGACTTCCCCATAACCCCCCACCCCCCGCCACCCTCCAAGATAAGATGTGGACAGTAGAAGATCTAAGTGAATTACCAGGAGGTTAACTAGTTATTACTTACTTTTAGTGGTAGATCGTAGCTCAATTTATGTTTCTCTTATTCTCTTTTTTTTAATCAAAAATATCTGACTGACACATTTCTGCTATGGAAACCTAGAGGGTAAAGGTGAGCCTGCGTGACCCCTACTAATGTTTGGAGTTCCCGCATGCTGATTTACAGCAAAACATTCCTGCTGTGCCTTGTGAACAGATCATACAATGCATGCCTTCAGTTATCTATGATGAGCTTCAAGCAGTCTTGTTGTCCCCGGTGCAATTTTTTTGTCCGGGGCCCTCTACTTCATCCCTACAGTGAATTCTTGATAGTGATGGTTATGGGTGCTAAGGAGTTTAATCCTCCTTAGTGTGGTTAGGGTAATCTGTGGGTCTCCTTGGCTTATGGGCCAGATAGAAGCTGCAATCTCAATACTGATGCCAGGGCTTTGAAGAAACGATGGTGTTGCGGTTTACCTCTTTGGAGCAATAAGAGTGCACTATAAAGAACATTGGGATATTGACGCAGTCCTTGCCAGTCTGTTGCAGTAGTTTTAACAGACGTTTATGGGTTTTCTCCTGTAGGAATTACGTGATCGCAATGATGAACTTCAGATGCAGTTGGAAACTCTCCGATCCCAGCTTAGTGAAAGTAGATATTCTCGCTTATTGGCCAAGATGAAAGACAACAAACTGCTGCACCACAAAGCAAGGGATAAGATTGATGACGGCCATAGTAAGTCTCTCATGTACTAAACACCTGTATTCCCCCCACTACTTTATCAAGTGGTGACTATTAGCATGAGCACAAGCCATTTGGTTCAGGCCACATCCACGCCATTTCCAGGGCCCTGCCTGCAGTGGAACAGTGTGCAGCCATTGGCTATCGTTCAGATGTGGAGTGAATATGGCTAGAGACAAATGGTTGTCCTCAGTCTTGCCTGTAGTTACAATTATTAAAATTATGTCCAACAGAAACCTCTGCAAAAAAGGGGATATCCTTGAAGCCCAGAAGAAGTGCCTCAGCTGCAGGATCCTGTGGTAAGTAACATGCACGATTTTCCTAGCCTTAGTATTGGGATCTTTCCATATGAGGGCGGGTTCACACCTGCGCCCGGTCTCCGCTTTGTGAGTTTCTGTCTTCTGCCTGAGAAACTGGACAGGAGACAGAAACCTGGCAGTCAGTGTCCGCCCGTGAGCGTCTTCTGCCTCTCTGCGGTGAAACATTTTTTTTTTTTTTAACCGGACACAAAGTCCTGCATGTCCGACTTTGTGTCCGGTTAAAAAAAACTGTTTTGCCGCGGAGAGGCACAAGACGCTCACAGGCGGACACTTTGCAAACCCATTTAAGTAAATGGGTTCAAAAACTGACTGCAGATTTCCATCTCCTGTCCAGTTTCTCGGGCAGAAGATGGAAACCTTTCTGCTCAGGGAGATACGCATTGATTTTAATGAGCCTATATTATACTTTAATTTTCAGTAAATAATTCGGTTTTCTGATCAATCGCATGAAATATGATCTAAAATTTCCATATGAATTCAAGTTTCCAAATTAGAAAGTATCAATGGTACTGCACACTCAACTTAATGGTGTGGTGCTAGCAGTAATAGGGTCCTCCGACCCGTATAACCAATAAGGATAGATGCTGCTGCATACACTAACGTTCAAGAAGTTGCGATTATTTATTCAAAAGGTGAATAATTATTACAGTGATAACACCATGAACATAAAGCAAATAGGCATATATGAACAAAGTGAGGACTAGATCAGGGTATATGACGTTTCGGTCATGCGACCTTCATCAGAGTTGATCTAGTGTGGGGCAGGCCCGGAGATAAGTGTCGTCACTTTGTTCATATATGCCTATTTGCTTTATGTTCATGGCGTTATCACTGTAATAATTATTCACCTTTTGAATAAACGCATCTTCTTGAACGCTAGTGTATGCAGAAGCATCTATCCTTACAAGTTTCCAAATTAGGCAATCCCTTTTAGGTGCTATATTTGGTCAAATGGTTTATAGCATCAGTTAATCGTTATTACTGCTTTATGGTATTTGTGCATATTCATTTTAGGACTTCAAGCTTCCTCTGTGAATATGGAAGTTGAGCTGACAAAACATCAAGTAAAAGAGCTGCAGCAAGAAATCCAGGACCTCAAAATACAACTAGAAACTAAGGTGAGTGCAGAAGAGAGAGGCATTTTGAAAACACACACTATATAATATAAATAAATATATATATATATATATTATAATAATTTCTAAATAATTATTCGGGATTATCTTTATTTAGAACTCTACATTATACTATTCCTCTGTAATTACGAAAAATGTATAGTTGGATTGATAGCGAGGTGTTATGATGGAGTGTCCCCCTACCGATTCTCACACCGTTCAACCAGTGCTGTATCTGTCTGGGGTGACCTAGCTATGCCGGAACATGGAGGTGCTGGGTCTGGGACTGGCAATGGGAAATGCTCTATATCTCTTTCCAGTGAAGGTGAAGCCTCAATTTTGGAGCTGATGTGATTGATACAGTAGGGAACTGCATAAATATCCTAAAAAAAATTCTGCTTAAACCATGCCTGCTGTGACCATATTAGGCTGGGGACAAACAGGCAGTACTCAAAGCGGGTTCACTTCTGCAAACTTACCGGTGTCAGCATAGTGGATGAGAGTTCTGCAAGTCTCACTCATAAGCTGCTACTAAACCTTGCAGCAGGTCTATTGTTTCTGCCAGATATGAGAGTTGGACACTGTTGGGAACCGGCAGAAATTTCAGCTTTCAGAGAAATGTGTTGCTGAATTTCCCATCCATTGTGTCCCCAGCCCTAAACACGTTGGTTTTTCTCTTACGTGTTGGGATAGCTTCTGTGGCATATGTTCATCAGAAGGTTGTAACCTGTACCTCTTAGATCCTTCATTGTTAAAATTATACAGTGCTATACATTTTATTAAATGCAAGTCACTGTATAGAATAGCAGAGCTTGCTTCACCACTGTATATACTAATACAAGACAAGCTCCATCGAAAACCACTGAGCGGAAGGCAAAATAGTCTTCATTAGGGTTGAGCCGATCTTGACTTTTCAGGATCGATTTTGAAATCTGATTTCCGGTCATTTTTCATTTGAACCCGATCTCGATCCCAATTCCGATCCCAATGCAAGTCAATGGGATTTTTTTTTTTACTAATCGGAGATCGGATTTTAAAAACAATCCTATTCACTATACAGCATGGAATCTAACCATTGAACGCTTTAATTGTTAGAATCCACGCTGTGTAGTGATTTTTTTTAAATCACTAAGTAGCCAGAGGATTTTTTTTAATCCTCTGGCTACTTAGTCCCCCCTGGTGTCCACTTACCTGCAGAGATGGCTGGTCCGGTGCCCGGTGTTCTTCTTCACCTCGCTGCCCCCGCCTCCTAGGTTAGGAGAGTGTGGGCGGGTTAGGAGAGTGTAGGCGGGTACTGGGAGGGGAGATGTCACATCTCCCCGCCCTGTACCTGCCCACACTCTCCTAAGCCACAAGCCCCGCCTTCTTCCTAGCTCTTTAACAATAACCTGGGAGGTGGGGGCAGCGAAGCGAAGAAGAACGAGAACACCGGGCACCGGACCAGCCATCTCTGCAGGTAAGTAGCTGCTAGAGATGTTAGCTAGTCTCCCATTAGAATGAATGGACGCAGCCGGCGCGCAAGGGGTTAAGGCTGTGTGCCGGCTGCTTCCATTCATTCCTATGGAACCGCAGCAGAGCCTTCACACTGAGTGTACACTCTGCTCAGAATGAGTGGAGTGTATACTCCTTGTGAAGGCTAACATTGTTAGCTTTTCCCACAATGCTTGGCCAGTAGCAAAGCATTGTGGGAATTATTTAACCAATCTCGATCCCACCTAAAAAAAATCGTGTTCGGAATTCCGATCACGATCGTGAAATTTTCTCGATCGCCGATCGGAATCCGATCTTTTCTGAACACAATCGCTCAACCCTAGTCTTGACTTACTGAATGGGGTGTATGAATAAGTGTACCAGAGCCTCTCCCAGGACACAGACATTGCAGTGTGAACGTAGCCTTAGCGGAATTTTAATACTTTCATTAATATTTTGTGTAAAAAAATTTTAATTTGATGACATTGTTTAAGGTGAACTATTACGAGCGGGAGCTTGAGCTGATGAAAGCCAATTTTGAGAAAGAGCGAAAAGACATTGAGCAGAACTTCAGATTAGAGATCAGCGAGCTAGAGGAGCAGAAGGCGGACCTTGAGGAACTCAATACGAAATATCAAGAGGTCATAGACAGCCTGAGAGAACAACTCCCTATATCTGGCCACATCCAAGAAATGGAGAAAAAATTTGAAAAAGAGAGAGCTGCCATGGAAGAGTATTATGCCAAAGAAATCTCGGCACTGGCCCAGAGGCTGACCAAAGAGAAGGAACAGCTGGAGGAGGATCTAAGGAGGACACATCAGCATGAACTTCAGTCAGTGAGGTCTGATATCACATATTTACTCTATGGTATTCTAGAATAGACGCATTTCTGCAGACTAGTCTTAGAGCATGTCTCGTTGCCGTTGTCCAGTGACTTCCGACTTGTGACTTGCCGGCATCACCTTCTTTCTGCAGACTTTAAATGCTTGCTGCGGCCATCTTGTTTTCTGCTTCCCTGTATTGTATGCAGCTGGACTGCTATATAATAATGCATGCTTATGTTCTTGATGGAATTCTGCCTTTCATGCATGGCTTGATGTCTTCTTTGTTTTTTGTACTAGCTTACATGCCTCTATGTTTATGTACATTGCGGGACTGTATGTACTGTACCACTTAAAGTGCACTTAATGTATGAAAGGGTTTTGTTTTTTTTACCTTTCATATAACATGCATAGCTATTCGATGTCAGAGGATGTAGCCCATGCCGCCATGTTTTTGTTCCTCTGTCAGGAGAATTGTGCTGTGCCTTACCACTGGTGCTGGTCACTTGCCACGGGTTTTAATGAGATACATTCTCTATATATTAACAAAAAACACCCAATTTTTGGCTGAAGGTGTTATATATTTTTTATCAGATCACGTAATTATTAAACATATTTTAAGTTTGCTAATATCTTCGCTTCAGTTTCTTTTTATTGCTCTCTGATTTATTTACTCCCTTAAAGGGGTTTTCCAGGTTAAAATTATTAACGAACTCCCCTTAGGAAAAGTTATCAGTATCAGATTGGTGGTGTCTGCCACCCATTGGCTGTTGTCAACAGCTGATAGAAAATGGAGCAGGAAGCAGACAGCTCCGATCTTTGTGTAGTGGCCAGACCAGGTTACTTCAGAACATCTCCCATTCACTTGAATAAGAGCTGATCTGCAGTGACTCGGTTCAGCCACTACACAGTGAACAGAGCTGTCTGCTCCCTGCTCCATTCTCTGTATAAGAACTACTAGTTGATTGGTAGGGGTTTAACACCCAGGACCCCAATCTTTAGGGCTGTCAGACCCCTACCAATATTTGTAGCCTGGAAAACTCCTTTAGGGTAAGGCCCCACGTTTCAGAAAAGCTGCTATTTTTGTGACAGATTTTACTGCTTTTTTTTTTTTTTTTTTTTGGAGCCAAATCCAGGAGTGGAGCAGAAGAGAGAAGTATAAGAGCTTCCTATATATTTGCCATTACCGCTGTAGCCACTCCTGGGTTTGACTAAAAAAAAAATGCAGCAAGATCTGCAACAAAAAAGCAACTTTTCTGCAACGTGGGGTCTTAATAGGACAAGCCATGTCCTCAAATAAATTGGCAGGCAGCATACGTTAAATCCCGCATGACCTCTGATTCCAAGCACTATCTATAAGTGGACCTGCTCCCTAATAGGCCGCCATTATTTTTGGCAGCCACTATGTTAATTTGACAACTGGGCAATCTATAGCCTTAAATTGCTGTGTCATAGTCCAGTGAATGTAGATGGTCCAGTATAGACTTAAAATAGCTTGCGAGATTCACTACCATTGTTAGTCACATAGAAGGATCCATGAGCTACTTGTATATCTGACTGTGATGGCTCTTATAGATGCATCTGCAGAGTGGATCTATCTTCGAGATCTCCTGGATCCCACCTGCACTGCTAACAGAGGAGAGCGTGGTTGTGCGATATTGTATCTGTATGAGATCTGTCCGCAGTGATTGGACAGTGACAGAGCAGATCACGTTTATGCCCCTTTGGAGATCGCTCAGTTTTCAATTAATTCATCAAGTAACCTATTGGGTGGCAAACTAATGGGAGGAATGAAAGAGAGAAAAAGAGTTGGTTGTTTTTTTGTTTTTTTTTTGTTTGTTTTTCTAAAGGAACTCTCAGGTTGAAAATACAGTCTGATCTGTGGGTGTCACGTTTTAGGGCTCGTTCACATCTGCGCCCCGTGCCTGTTCATGCAGGTTTCCGTTCCCTGCACAAAACTGAGCAGGAGACGGAAAGCTGCAGAACTCTTTCATACCCATTCTTTTGAATGGGTTTGAAAGAGGGCCGGCCGTGAGCGCCGGTGCGCGTTTTATGCTCTCCGGCGCGAAACCGTTTTTTGTTTTTTTTAAATCGGACACAGAGTCGGACATGCAGTACTCTGTGTCCGATTTAAAAAAAAAAACGGTTTCGCGGCGGAGAGCATAAAATGCTCACCGGCGCACACGACCGGACCTGGTCTGACAGCTTTCCGTCTTTTGCATGCAGAAGACAGAAAGCTCAGAATGGACTCCGGGCGCTAGTGTGAACCCAGCGTTAGGGAAAATTAAGCTGAGCAGATGGATATACAGTATATCTGTGAGATGAGACTCAATACAACATCATTTAACCCTTTGCTCTTTCTGACTTAAAGGGGTTGTGCAGGACTTCGGTATACTGAACCTTTGGACCACAGATATGTATACGGATCCGCTCAGTAACATGCTGACACTTTAAGGCCGAACCACACAGTTATGGAGTTTGAGTGACTACAAAAAAAGGGTTTCTTTTATCATGTGCTTGGCTCATCTCTCGGCCTACTAAAGCTCAGCTGTTTTCCTTGTGGCCATTTAGACCTGTGTATGAAATGTACGTCCAGTTCTGTCTGTCACTAGGTCTCCTGCCAGAAGTCTGAAGAAGTTTTGGCGGGAAATGCAGTCTGAGGTAACCAGAAGCCACCAGACTGGCATACATACACAGGGGGATTAGGCGACATCTTTTTTTAAGGCCCAGGGACAACCAGCGATACCTCTCTGCATGGACGCTGCTGCCTCTCTAGTACTAACACCTGACTGAAGTGATTTGAGGCTTTATTTTTCATGCTTAATGTTGCTTTTCTATGCGCTGAGCTTCTTTTGTATTCTATATTCTATACCCATTTGTACTGATTTTATCGCCTCAAAAATGCAGTCAAAATGGCTTCTGTAACCAAGTCCTATAGGACTCCTTCACAGTTTACAGGTGTTACATGTACACAAGGTCTCATTTACTCTGCCTATGGCGTCTCTGACGATTGTGGAGCAGATAATGGAGCTAAGCTAAGAAGGCCATAGACGTAATAACACGCTCAATGGATTCCTCCAATTTAAGATCTTTGACAAGTCCAATAAACCTCAGCAGTCATGTCAGATGTTGAAGGGGAGAGTTTTGGCTTCCAATTACACCTTGTTTTGGGGCAAATGATGATCATGGGGTAGAGATCACTGCAAGGAATTGCTACAAATATAGAACGGGGGGCATACATTTCCACTCAGGTAATATATAGTTTAGATTTACTTTCCCTTTAAGGAGGACCTGTCACTAGAGATGAGCGAACACTATTCGGAACAGCCGTTCCACAGACTTTGCCAGCGGCCGGTCGCTTATCCCACCGCGTGGTGGCTACGTCCATTCATTTCTATGGGAGCGTGCTATTCGGAACGGCTGTTTCGAATAGTGTTTTCTCATCTCTACGGCTGTCACCATTCCTGACATATCTCCTTTAGTAAATACTTGTGTTCAACAATCCTGGATCATCTTTTCTTAGATCCCTATTTTGTGCTGTTCCTCTGTTATTCCTCCTAGAAGTTTCTTTTTTAGACCAGATACTTTTTATTAAATTTTTTTAATATATACATTTTTATTTTTTATATATGACACAAAAATTACACCCTTGCCAACAATCAGCCCACCAGGAATATATGCACAGAGGCCACCACTAGAAACATTATTGGCATTGTTCTTATCTAAGGAAATGGAATTGTGGGAGTCCCAGGGTGTCCACCAAAAGGCCCCTTATTTTCTCAAGCTTTGCTTCTCCTTTCCTTTGACAATACGCTCCCTTTACTAGTCTAAAGACATTATACAGTTTGGCAATATATCCAGGCATTCATACAACACCTAGTGAGACTCCATCCTCTTCTTCATTATCACCCCAAGATTCAACGTTACGATCTGCCATAATTGAATCTCCATAGATCCTCTATCAGCAAAATCATGCTGACAGAGCCCCACATATGCACCGTAAAAGTTATATTAAACTACCCCCCAGTTTTAAAATAATACCCTAAAAAAAGAATGTGATCTACTTACGCATCGTGCACGCTGGGCGAGCATTCAGGATGCGCCGTCTTCTTCATCCACGCCTCCTCTTCCTGCAATGTCCTCGGGTCCCGTCCTCCTCCGGCGCTCACGAACTGACATTGATTAAAAAAAATGGCCTGGGCGCATGCACAGTAGCCGTAGTAGAAGCCGCATGCTACTGCGCATGCGCCCAGGCCATTTTTTTTTTTATCAATGTCAGTTCACGAGCGCTGGATGAAGACGGGACCCGAGGACATTGGAGGAAGAGGAGGCGTGGATGAAGAAGACGGCGCACCCTGAATGCCCGCCCATCGTGCACGATGCATAAGTATATCACATTCTTTTTTAGGGTTTTATTTTAAAACTGGGGGGTAGTTTAATATAACTTTAGCAGTGCTGAATAGCCTTTTTAAAGGCTATTCACGCATATGTGGGGCTCTAAGGCCAGGAACCCATTCCACAAAAGCCCCAGCAGATCACACTCCCACATCATGTGTAGTATATGCGCCCTATCAATATCACACCGGGGACATTTTGCATCTCCTCTGAGACCAACCCTATATAACCATCTTATACACTTCATGAACTGGGCCTCACAAAGAGACAATCAGGCGTGCAAATTCCTTCTGAAAATTTCTGAACACCTGGGCATTAGCGTGTTAAACCGTTGTGTCCCTTTCCAGTAAGCCTATCCTCCAAAAACGATCGTTTGTTAGACTATGCATCAGGAGAGGTCTTCTTTAAATGCAGGATGACCCCATTTTTGTGTCATTATAAGTTAATGTTGTTTTGTTTCCCACAGACAACAATGAAAACCAAAGATTACTAGGCTTAAAGGGGTTTTCTAGTCTGGGGGCTTTTTTCATACTGATGACGTACTGTCAGGAAAGGTAATCAGGATCAGATCAGTGGGGGTTTGACACCCAGACCTTCTACTGATCAATTGTCCCTGTGTAGTAGACCTGTCCGAGAAGTGCAGCTCTGCTTCTATTCGGAGCAGAGCTGCACTAATAGGGAACAGCTGCAGTACTCAGACTCTGTCGCTATACGGTGGACAAAACCGACAACAAGGGGTTGTCAGACCCTCACCAGTTTCATTGTGTTGACCCATCCTAAGGATAGGTCATCAATATGAGGGGTCGTTTACATGTGTGAATTTGACGCTGACTTGGGGGTGGATTTTGCCCCTAAATCAGTCAGATTTTGCTCTAAATTGAAAACAATAATTGAAAAAAAAGCGTTCAATCTCGCCATGAATTATGCGGCTGATTTAGCTGCAGTGTCCACGACTCGAGGCTTTCAGCTTATCAGGCCCATTCAACTGGGCCTAATCGTAGATGGAAAATCACAACGGAGTGCCAATGCAGATCATCAGCATTCTGCTCCCTGTAGCCAGCTCCAAGAAAATGAAGAGGAATTCCTCTTCATATTCTGCTGTTTCAACGGCCCTTAAAAAGGGACCCCAGCCTGGAAACCCCCTTTAATGGCAGACCTCTACAGGGTTAAATAAGCATTGAAATTGCCCATTTTCTAAATGGGAGCATAACCTAGTGTTCTGATTTAAAGAACCCCTGTTTACAGAGCGCTCCATAACATCCTCTTTAAGAGCAACTAACTTGGCGTCTGGACTCTTCATCATGAGACTTTGCATAGAGTACTTATACAATAAATAGCCACTCTATATAATTAGGGAACCCTCCATCTAATGCAGGGGTAGGGAACGTACGGCTCTCCAGCTGTTGCAAAACTACAACTCCCAGCATGCATACTGGCTCTGCTGTTCTGGGAACTCCCATGGAAGTGAATGGAGCATGCTGGGAGTTGTAGTTTCACAGCAGCTGGAGAGCCAAAGGTTCCCTACCCCTGATCTAATGGCAACACATACATGACTGCTATCGGTGATATCAAAAATTGTATGGAATTGCTCACTGAGCTATAATAGGAAAGTTGAGTATTGCAATTTCCATGGTTTCTAACAAAAGTGCCCATACATTCAATGGGATCCGTGCTTCTTGCCATTAGTTCCATCTTTCAGTACGCATTTTCATATTCTACTACTATATTATTACACTAATCTGTGCTTAAATGAGCTTAAATAAGATGTCTACGACCTGTAGTAGCGCTTTGATGTGGATAGTTTAAGTGCATTCATATAGGCTGGTAGCTGTCAAATGCATATATAATTCTGTTTAATTCAGGTGACCGTCCATTTATCTATAGGGAAGAGACAGAAGATGAAGTTATTGAGAAACTGGCGCAAATCGAAGCAAAGTACTCACAGCGTTGCCAGTGTTTAATCCAAGAGCACCTCAATGAAAAAAATGAGCTCCTGAGAAAGCACGACTTGGAGAGGAATGTGTTAATCCAAGACCACATGCACGAGATAAGCCAGAGGGAAGAAAAAGAGAGGACCCTTATGGCACAGTGGAAAAAAGACCAGCTAAGACTAGTGGAAAAACAAAATGAAGACCAAGTTGACATCTGCAAATCTTTTGCTGTTGAAAAGGAAAGGATAGAAACCCACTATAGAGATCACATCAGTGGACTCAACCAGGAGATAGAGGGTCTAAATGCTCTGCTGATAAAAGCCAAGAATTCTTGTGTCCTTACGAGAAAACCACAGCCATCGGTAGAGAAAGGGCGTTGCGAACCTTGTGTGGAGGTGACTGTATCTGATGTGAACCAGCAGCTGCAGTCTCTGTTGTCTGTGAACCATAAAGCGGACGCAGGACAGCTCATATGCGACGTGCACCATCTTCAGGAAAATACGCCATTGATGTATTGCACGGATAAAGAAACTTCTCCACCACATGTCGTAGAAAGGCACAAGAGGTGTATGACTTACCCCAATAATCAGAAGCGGGTCTCTTTTTCTATAGACAAGTCTGAAGCGGAGGAGAGCGCATTGATGAACCCACAGGACATGGAGGGCTGGGTAACCTCTTCAGGAACCCAGCTGCAAGAGCAGACAAAGACTCAACAGACCCTTATGAAAGAGCAAGAAAGCTTTAAAGGAGAAAAAGAACATCTAAGCAGATTGTTGGAAACTAGGGCAGACAAATGCCTGCTTTCTGAGGACATGGCAAAAGAATTACTTTCTCAGTTGCAGGAAAGCCGAGAACGTGTGCAGAAGCTGGAATCAACGTTGAAATCACTTGGTAGGGAGAAGGAAGATCTGGAGACACAGGTGGCAGTTTTAGCCGGCAATGTTGACTTGGACTGCAAGCAGAAATTAATGAGAGAGGAAATGGGTATGGCTTCCCGGCAAGATGTGGCTGGCGATGACATGCTTAGAAATGTGCCCGAGTCCATGACTGCTAAGGTCACAGTAGAAGATCTTGTGGCCAAAAATACTGCGTTACTCCAACAGCTAAGGAACAATGAAGACCAAGTGAGTGTCCTGCAGAGGCAGATAGCAGACGCCATGAGTAAGTGTCAACAGATGGAAGAATGGGCAACCAAGCAAGTCCAGGAAGCCAAGGAAGAGCTGCAGAGTGAGAAGAGTCATGTCAAAGACAGGTTGTTCGAGCTGGAAGAATTGGTACGAAGACTAGAACAACAGACTTCTGCTTGTCAGGATGACAGGTTAGATCATGGAAATGTTCACTTGGGCTCTCCATGAAATACTGAGGGAGCTCTTCACACTTTACTAACCGCACCACTGACCCCTTGATATCAGGAGATTTATAGGCCTTAAGGCCAGTTACGCTTCTAGTGGTTGCTACGTGACTGGGGCAGAGATTATGGCGTTGGGTAACTAACCAAATAATGTTGCAAATATCACATTTTAACCCCCTCTTATGTATTGCTTCCCCTCTTTTTTTTGTTTGTTTTTTAGGTATCCAGCAATTCGATTTTTATCATTTTCTATAAGACTTTTAATCTTTTAATCTTACTAACAATACACACAAAAAAAGTAAAAAAAAATTATTATTTTTTTTTTTATTCATATTGATCCAACTACTAAATCATGTATTATTTCTATATGGTTTATCAGTGCCCTTTTCTTGTTTGACAGAAATCCTTCCTTTCTATTATTATTATTATTATTATTATTATTATTATTATTATTTTATTATTGTTTATTTATATAGCACCATTAATTCCATGGTGCTTTACATTTGGGGGTTTACATACAATACACAGAATATACAGGTAGATATAATACTAACAGTGATCGGCGAGGCCCCTGCCCGCGAGGGCTTACAATCTATGGGGGAAGGGGGGTAGAGACAGAAGGAGAGGGGGAGACTGTACAGATGGTGATGTGGTGACAGTAGTGTTAATGGAGGTTGTAGGCCTTCCTGAGTAGCTGAGTCTTCAGGGCCTTCTTGAAGCCTGTGATTGTGGGGCTCAGTCTTATGTGTCTTGGTAAGGAGTTCCAGAGTATGGGGGATGCACGGGAGAAATCTTGTAGACGGTTGTGTGAGGAGCGGATGAGGGCAGAGCGGAGTAGGAGGTCATTGGAGGATCTGAGGTTACGTGTGGGCAGATAGCGGGAGATTAGGTCAGAGATATATGGAGGGGACAGGTTGTGGATGGCTTTGAATGTTAATGTTAATAGCTTGAACTCAATTCGCTGGGCTATAGGTAACCAGTGGAGGGACTGGCAGAGGGGAGAAGCCGATGAAGATCGGGGGGTGAGGTGAATTAAGCGAGCAGCGCAGTTTAAGGTGGACTGGAGTGGGGCGAGGGTGTTTGCTGGGAGTCCATGGAGAAGGGTGTTGCAGTAGTCTAAGCGGGAGATTATGAGGGCATGGACGAGCTAGGTTATTATTTTAATGATGGAACTGAAGGGATCTATGGCTTCATTCACATCTGCATTATTATTTCTGTTGTTGTGCACCACTGTAGGAGAAGCCCATTGAAAATAACAGAAGCACATGACTAATATGAATGGCGCCCATCAGACCTTACGTACTATAATAGGGTCTGTCATGGGGCCCAGCAATTCACTGGACAAAGTAGTGTCATTGGATGTTTGTCCGCCATTTTTAATAGTCACAGATGTGAACAAAGCCGAAGCGACTTGCAATATATATGCAGTTAAAGAGGTTGTTCAGGCTAACCACTGTTTTAATATGAGGTCGGGAAAGGTGAAAAAAATAAAAATAAAACCATTCTCACCTGTCCCTGGTGTCTCCCAGTGCAGTCTGGTCCTGTTGCTCTGGCGTAAGTCCCCACCACATGTGACCACTGAGACCAATCCGTGGTCTTAGGAAAGGACACGGGACAAAAGAGAAATCTAAACCATATCAATATTGGTGTGAGCGCCCTTTAGAGGAGGAGTCCTGGAAGTAATGATATGGCCGCCACTGAGCCCTAATCTCAACATCATCCAGTCTGTCTCTGATTACATGCAGAGACAGAAGGATTTGAGCAAGTCTATATCTATAGAAGATTAGTTAGAAGCTTAGTTCTCCAAGGCGGCAGCTTCCAGCTCCTTGTCTTCCTGCTGAGTTCCTTCAAAAACTGATGGAAATTTGATGGAAGGCGATGCGCAAAAGCCATTTAGATTTAGGTTTCTCTTTTCGTTGTTCACTTCATTTTGTTAACCGACAAAAATAAACTATATAACACTTGTTGTCTTTTAAGCATTTTTACGTTGCAGCATTTCCCACACACCTGCTTAAAACTTTTCCTCAGTACTGTTGATAAAATAACTAAAAACAGTACAAACACTTATAACAAAGTATTGGGACGCAAACAAGCCTCTGTAAATAACAATTGTAATGTATTCTTTTTATGTTACTACCGGACGTGAAGGTTATCGTTGGTCTTTCTTGTTTTGATCTTCTATAGGATGGAGCTGGAGAGATTGTCTGATGATAACTCCTTCCTCAGGAATAAAATAGAGCGACTCCAGCAAGAAATCATGAATCTGGATGATATGAATAAGACGTACAGGTACTGATTCACAATGTACATGAGAGCTCAAAATGTGCCACCATACAAAACCACTGGTGAAGTTGGTGAATTTTGTGTATGGGCATTTTCAAAACATTGACTATTATGTATCCTATTATAGAACACATTTGCACTATTGAAAAACATAGACTGGTATTTGAATACGTGTTCTTTGAAATTTTACATATTCTTGTCAATTTCAACATGATTTGGTCAAAAATTACTTGATCAGACATCAGCCATTTTTGAGTTAAAGGGATCCTATCATTCAGACGACATTTTTTCTAAGTACCACGTCGAAAGGCTATTCTTCTCCTACCTTTCGTTGTCTTCTCTGTGCCGCCGTTCTCTTGAATTCCCAGTTTTTGTTGGTATGCAAATGAGTTCTCTCACAGCACCGGGGGCATTCCCAATGCTGTGAGAGAACTCTCTCCAGCGCTGCCTCCATCTTCTTCAGCAACGTCCTCTTCACGTGTCTTCTTCCAGCGCAAGCTTCAGACTTCTAGGCCTCGAGCCTAGGGCAAAGCCGACTGCGCATGCCCGCTGGACACGAGATACTATACTGTGTAAGAGGCCATTTTCTCGTGGCCGGCGGGCATGCGCAGTCGGCTTTGCCCTAGGCCTAGAAGTCTGAAGCTTGCGCCGGAAGAAGACACGTGAAGAGGACATTGCTGAGGAAGACGGAGGTGGCGCTGGAGAAAGTTGTCTCGCAGCATTGGGGATGCCCCAACTGCTGTTTGAGTGCTGGGGCCCGCCCCCAGTGCTGCGAGAGAACTTATTTGCATACCGAAAAAAAAAAACGTGATTTCAAGCGAACAGCGGCGTGGAGAAGACAACGAAAGGTAGGAGAAGAATAGCCTTTCTTAAGGCTAGTCCAACTTGTTAATGAGAAAAAAAATGTGTTTGAATGATAGGATGCCTTTAAAATAAGGGGGTAAACCCATTCAAGAAACCCATCATAAGTTACACATAAGTTAGAAGAGAGATTGACTATGCAGTACGTCTTGGTGTAGATGGGCTGACACTGTACATTACAGGAGGTATTGCGTTATGCCTCAGTTTCCTCTGCTGTGGTCCTGCAGTGAACACTTGTTGCCAGGTGTCTACTTGTTTTCATGTGAAGTCTATCTTTGGCAGCAGAGACAGTGAGATGGATTCTAGAAGGCAATAGGGGAAGGGGGGGCTTTGCTTCCATAGTCGCAACCTTCAGAAAGTACAGGATTGTTTCACTATTAAGCCTGTCCTGTTCCCCATTCCATCCTAGCTACATGCTATTGCTATCACCAGCCACAACTATCCTGTGTGTCCTAGTCATGCAGAACACATTGTGCTGGCATTACTATGTGCAGTTTAGACTTAGGAGCGTGTGTGTGGACTGTGAGACACACACCGTGCAGGACAGCTGGGTTTATACCTTCACTCCAGTGTCTTATAGTTCCTACACTTGTAATGTCATAGACAGTAGTAATAGTATTGAGAGTACAATGTGCAGAAACATTGGACAAACAAGGATTTTCCAAATGCTGCATGACCTCTGCATATACCTTTACCATTTGGTTTGATGGTAAAGCAACAACTTTTGTGTTTTTTTTCTTTACAATATAGTATCCAGATTGAGGATTTCATCAAAGAAGCTGATAAAGCACACAGGAAACTGGAAGAGCTGCAAAAGCAGGTGAGACAATGGGAGATGGTTTCCAGTGTGATATTAAAGGATTCAATCATTGAAACTGCATTTTTTTCTAGCTAACACGTAGGAATAGCCTTAAGAAAGGCTATTCTTCTCCTACCTTTAGATGTCTTCTCTGGGCCACCGTTCCGTAGATATCCTGGTTTTCATCGATATTCAAATGAGTTTTCTCGCAGCACTGGGGGCGGTCCCAGTGCTGCGGAAAAACTCTCCAGTGACTGCCTCTTCTTCCTCTGGCATGCTCTCTCCACAACGTGTTATTTGGATGGCTTCTTCTGGCTTTTAATGGGACGCATTCACAGTCATTTAAAGCCAGAAGAAGAACACGTCTTCTTCTGGCTTTCTATGGGATGCATGAACAGTTGGCTCTGCCATGCCTGCGGCCATTTTCTTGTGGCCGTTTACACGGTACGCTTGTGTAAGCGGCCACAAGAAAATGACCACAGGCATGCGCGGTCGGCTCTCACTGATGGCAGAGCTGACTGTGCATGCGTCCCATTAAACGCCAGAAGAAACCATCTAAAGAACGCGCCGCAGAGAAGGGCGTTCCAGAGGAAGAAGAGGCCGTCGCTGCAGAAGACCTCTAAAGATGGAAGTAGAATAGCCTTTCTTAAGGCTATTCCTACGTGTTAGCAAGAAAAATTGGAGTTTTAATGATTGATTCCCTTTAATAGTGATGTTCTGATCGCTATATCACAGTCTGGCCTTTTATTCTTTCTCCACTATGCATGTATTCAAGAAACAGATTGAGATAATCTTGAGATGTTAGATTTATAGACTCATGTTTTATACAAATGTATTCATATTTTACAAAAAAATGTGGTAATTCCTTATTTTAAATTTTGTATAGCTCTCTCCCTTCAAGTCTACCTGAGTTTTAGAAAGACCTAGCACACAGCCACCTTGTCTTCCAGCTCCTACTTGGATGCTGCTGACGCTCCTAGAAGACTGAGGGTCAAGAGATCCCAGGTGTCCCAATAAGTAGGGTCCCAGGCGTGAACCTCTACCAGTCAGAAATGTATTGTTTATTTCTGCATTTTTCTATCAGAATCAGGGATACCAGGATGAGCTGTCCCAGGTAAATACACAGCACCAAGAAGCAATCCATAAACTGAACATCAAATTGGATGAGATCACGAAGGAAAAAAATGAAGCAAACTCTGCCCTTGTTAAGCTGCAAGACGTTATCAATGCTCTGGAGGAGGAAAAACTTCAACAAGAGTTTTCTTGGCAGAAGGAAAGAGAACACTTGGAACGTGAACTGCAAATATCAAAGCAAGAGGTAATGTAATATACAGACTTTGATGTACATAAAGCAGAGTTGGATCTGTAAAAGCAAAGCTAATGGGGTCCCTTCTGTTACTGGTACATGCCAACTTCACTCTGGTACAGACAATACTGTTTCTTGTAGGATAGTAGACTGGTATGAACCTATTCCCAGGTCCTTGTATGATAGAAGACTGGTATGAGCATCTTCCCATTTCCATGCAGAAAAG
This sequence comes from Leptodactylus fuscus, assembly GCF_031893055.1. Taxonomy (NCBI): domain Eukaryota; kingdom Metazoa; phylum Chordata; class Amphibia; order Anura; family Leptodactylidae; genus Leptodactylus; species Leptodactylus fuscus. Next base: position 38,000,530 of record NC_134267.1, on the reverse strand, counting down.
CAGACTGATATGAACGTCTTCCCAGTCCCTTGTATGATAGAAGACTGGTACGAACCTCTGAATGTTCCTCCCTCCATTGTTTGTTAGTAATTCTCTGGAAATAGCAAAGTGAGCGATAGACCAATTTGCTCTTTCTCATATGCTGGCAAGATTGAAAATTACATGTACAAGGTTGAGTAGGGAATATAAAGAGAAAGGTAGTGTTTGGAAGAGGACTGAGAGGTCTACATATTTAGGAAGAAAACCATATTACCAGTCTGTTTGAAGACTGGCTGCAGAATTGAGGACCTGCAATGGTACATGAGGTGATGTGATTGTTAAAGTCTTCCTTTCTAGAATGAAAAATACTGGGATGAGCTGTGCCAGGTGAACGCCCAGAGCCTCCATTTGACAAGTACAGTGTCCGATCTGAGCTCTCAGCGAGAAGTGACTTATGAGACCATTCAAGAACTGAACGCTAGACTGAGGGAGCTCACGGATGAAAAGCATGAATCAGCCGCATATATTGAACAACTACAGGCAAAGCTCAATGTCCTGGAGAGAGACAACCTTCATAGCCAGTCTGAATGGAAGGGAGAGAAAGAGAAGCTTCAGAGTGAGGTGCTGGCGTCTCGCCAGGAGGTATGTACATAATGTTTGATACTTCTTGGGATTATGAACACATTTTTATATATCAGATTTCTTGCATTATACTATACAGTATATATGCTAGCTGACTTTTAGCTGTTATTTGCTCTATTTTTCTTTGTAGATGTTTAGACATGACTCAGCAACATATTACTTATGCCTGGTTCACATCTGCGTTCAGTATTCCGTTCGGGGAGTCCACACGTGGATCCCCCTGACCGGAATACCGAACACATTGAAAAGTGGTGACCAATGAAAGAGCATGGATTCCATAGACTATAATGGGTCCATGTGTTTTCCGCGCAGTGTCCGCATGAATCATGCAGAGAGAAAAGTACTTCATGAACTACTTTCCTCTCCACATGACTCGTGCGGACACCGCACAATATTCACATGGACCCCATTATAGTCAAGGTTACGGCCTTATGTACCTCCATCCGCCAGTACCTGGCACTTCCTTTGCTGCTGCCACTGGTCAAGATTCTATAGCAGAATATAGATGAGGCAGCCCATAATGTATTCCTCTTCCTGGAATCCATCTGGTGTTACATAAGATGATGCCACCGCATTTCCTGCCGTCCACCATTTTTCCAGGAAAAGGGAACACTGCTACATGTCAGTTTTCATGGCTTCTTCACTTGCGTAAGAATACTTGTGATCTCATGAGGATACAAGACGTCTTCTCATTGGAGCTCCTGTTTCCAGGCCCAAATGTGAGTAGACTTTTTAGGATTGCTCTCAAGGAGCAGTCCTGTGTAACTCTTGGAAAGAATCCTTCCGGGTAGTGATGGAAACAGTAAGAGCATTTCAAGCCAAAAAAGCTGGGCAGATGGTAAGGCTTCTGTTTAATTGATTCTCTTCATTGACTTGTAGTCTCTAGGTTCTAGTCCATTGCAGTCTTGTCATTTCTAATTTGTCATGTTTCTACATTTACTGTGATTCCTGTTTTTTATTCTGCAGACTGACAAAACCCATAATGAGTTATCGCAGCTGAATTGTACGGTATCTGATCTAAAGGCACGGAATGATGCTCACCAGGCACTTGTCCAGCAGTTAGAAGGTAGGCTGCAAGAAATTACCAAACAGAAGGAGGAGACCACAGCAGCTATGGAGACGCTCCAACACCAACTACGCTCCATAGAAGGAGAGAAGGTCCAACAAGAAGCTAGCTGGCGACAGGACAGAGAGAGACTGGAACAAGACCTGCAGATATCTAAGAACAAGGTATCAAACTTTAAGTAATTGTTTGGTGTTACCAGGTATACTTCTAGACATTTCTATGGCCTGGGTGAAAAGCAAAATGACTCCTTACACATATAACCTCTCCAAAATTGGGAAAGCACAGAGATGGACTGTGAATCAAGTCATCACATACTGTCAGAAAAGGGTTCAACCTACTGCTCCATTTTTGCTGTGCCTTGTCACATTTGCACAAATTTTCCTTTATAGAGACAATATCAAAAGGTGCTCTACGTGGCCAACATATCCCATATAAATGTAACCTTTACTATAAAGAACCAATGTGATTATAAAGAAAGAGTTCATGAAATTGCAGTTTGGACATTCATTTTGTTATGTGCTTTTGATTATAAAAATAGATGGAAAATCTGATTCTCAAGCACAAGCAGGAAAAACAAGATCTTCTCAGTGGACTGGATGAGACTAACAAGCAGGTATTTGCCCTTTTCGAATCAGCCCTTCACAGCTAAATACAATGTATGATTAAAGAGGAGCTTTCATGTCCTCTGGCATATGTGGTTTTATACACCACTAGAAAGCTGACAGTACATTGAATTCAGCGCACTGTCTGCTTTCCTGGTTTGCAGGAGATATTGGTGCCATTAATTTCAGCGCCAATATTTCCCCACTGTTAGAACGGTAGACTCACATCTCAGAATTGTAGCTGGGCTGCGAGGAATGCCCCCTTCTTGACAGTACTCTTCCATAGACTTGTATTGTCAAGGGGGGGCGTCCCTCACAACCCTATGATAACACTGACCTGTAAGATTTGACCTCTCTGACAGTGGGGGGATATCGGTGCCAAAATTAACATCACCGATATCTCCAGCACCAGGGCACATACCGGGAAAGCCAACAGAATGCTGAACATAGCGCTGTCCATTGCGTTCTAGCGGTATATAACACCACACATCTGTGAGGACACGAAAGGTCCTCTTTCAAGGAGTTTCCCATAAAAGCAAGTTATTCCTCTATAATGTCTGCACACACAAATGGCTGTACCTGATACGACAGCACTTTTTATTTATTATGCACCAATACATCTTTGATGGCTTCAATGTTAGTGTTCACAGGGTTTACAGTACCTGCAAAATTAATTCTGGCTAATCCCATCAACACATTGCAGAAAAATACCTACGGAATCGCTGGCGTTTTCTGTATAGGTATAATGCAGACAGAAAGTGGTCTTTTCTTCAGCACTTTTTGGCTGCGGTTCGCTACGTGGGGCCTTATCCTAAGAGAGAACCATCATTCACTTGCAATACCTTTCTGTGCTGGACTAGTTCTTGTGAAACCATTTGACTATATTAGTAAAATATTGAAATAGTTTACTAAAGATTATCTGATTGATTTACAGCTTTTAGTTATGGTGACCCTTCAAGAAGAAATATCATCATTAAAGCAAGTGAAGGAATCTTTGGAGGACCAGTGCCAGTCTGTTTCCAAACTACTTAAAGAAACTGCTGAACAGGTAGATCCAGACGGGTGTTCGGTGTCACTGCTTTGCTGAAGCCATGCTCCAGTACAACCTCCAGTACCCTGCTCTGTACTGAAGTGGCAGCAGTCATGAAACTGCTGTGAAGAGATATTGTGGATTGGCCTTAAAGGGAGTCTACCATTGCAAAATGTCCTTTTAGCTAAACACATGTTTGAATAGCCTTTAAAAAGTCTACTACAACCATTACTGCTTGTCTTGTCCCCATCGTTTCTTGTTAAAACGCTTTTTCGTTATGCAATTTTGGAGTGCTCAGTTCTTTTGCAGGCGCAGTACAACAAAATGGCTCCTCGGACATGCGCAGTCCGCTCTGACTGAAGCAGTACTGCGCATGCCCGAGATTTCAACTAGAACTGCACAGTGTCAGAGGCCAGTGCTCGGCCCAATATCTGGTAAGGAGAGACGAAGCGCAAGCAGTGGAGGGTCCGTGTTAAAGGCATGACGCAAGGGGTGCTCGGAGGCCCTAGAGAATGCCCAGGGTGCTCCATGAGGATTATTAGCATAATGAAAGAAAGCATTTTAACAAGAAACGGCTGGGACAAGACGAATAGTGGAGGTAGTAGTAGAATAGCCTTTTTAAAAGCTATTCAAATGTGTGTTTAGCGTAATCCCTGGTCTTGTGGCTAGGCTGCTTCAATGCCAGGCATTGTTCTATAGCGAAGTACCATTCCTGAAAACGTGGCTTGAAAACACAGTCTCTTTAAGGACAAAGAGGCCTTAAATCAGCAGTTTGCAGCAGGTGCTGGAAGTGGGACCCAGTTAGTTAGCTAGCTACCCCTTTAAATTGTACCAACAAGGCTAGATAGGATGCCAACAATAAAAGCATTGAACAATTAAAGCATTACTCTCCTCATCCTCCACTTCTGCTCTGAACCGCCTGAAGGTGATCTGATGGTCCATTCCATTCCATAATTTATTGGATAAATATCAATAAATATCAAAAAGAAACATCAGAATACTCTTGGCCCGCGCACTCCATTGTGTGTATGAAGCCTAAATATTTCCTTTAAATGAATTTTACAGGTGAGTCAAATAGAAGAGCTGAAGTGTGAATTAAAACAAGCTCAGGAGGAATGTCGGAATTGGAAGAAGAGACACGATGAGATGAGTTCGGAATTGGATGAATCCCATGATAAGGTACTGGATAATTGAGTAACACTTTCCATTAAAAAAAAGGAGCAGAAAAAAAAAGTGTGCTGCAGGCCAGGCCGTAAGGGGTGCATGCAAGAGGTACAAAGGGAAGTGGAAGACTGTAGGGATTTTGGACGAAGGTGCACTATATAAGACCCAATAGAGGTGGTTCATTTCCTAAATCCACCTAGATGGATGGGGTGTGATGTCCTGTGATTATTTGTATTTGGTCTTTTATTTTAGCTTGTGACCACCGGTATATATGTATTCTGAATGACATTGGGGTGTAGTAAATGATCGTATTCGCTCTTCCAGGATTTAGTAGTATCAATCATGTCCGGTTAATTAAAAACAAATTTGTTTTGCAATCTGTTATGTACTAAATGTTCAGATTAATTGGAAGAACAACTCACTGGCATGGCTTCGTAGAAAAATGTAAGTTCCAGGAATTTAGGCGCAGAGCTAGTTATATAGCTGACAAACTGGACAATTGTTGGGGACTCCCATTTCGTAGAGTAGCCCCCCAGGACTAAACTTAGGGGAGCAACTTGAGAGTGGAGCATTTACACATTTATATCCCTTCACCACCAGGAACTTTACGGTTTCCCCTTCACAGCCATAGTCTGTAGATCACCTAAGACCTCCTTGTGAATGGAACGCCAGTACAATTGCATGACTGGAATCCGATCCCCAGTTCAGTGCCAAATTCCTAACCTTAGTGTGGCGAGAGTTACATGGGCCTGTGATCACTGCAACTCCTATAGTTATGGCAGAGGTGATAAGTGACCAATAAAGGAAACCGTAAAAACCTGTATCTGCATATTACCTGTTATCATGAGTCCTCTAAGTATTTTGTAATCTTTGTATATTACAGTGTCCCATAACCCTGTCACTTCTCTGTCTTCCTGAATTGTCACCATACAGTTATTAGATGCCAATAGCAAGCTGACAATTGCACAGTCTCAGCATATGCGAGAGGTCCAACAACTGAAGGAGGCGAGCAGTGCTGTGTCCAGGGAACAGGTTGCTGAATTGCAGAATCGGCTCTTAGAAGAACAGCAGAAAGTCCAGCAGCTACAGGAGAGGATGAGGGCCCACGCTGACCAGACCAACCGCCAGCTGGCCATGCAACAGGTATGCCTGCAGTTTGGGGCACTTGCCTTACCATATCCACAAATATGGGTACACAATATAGAATACACGATCACCAAGCAGAAAGAATTAACATCACTGCAGACTCCATGCAAACATATTTGGCTCCTCTCCAGTAGATACAGTCGTAATGTTCCTTCTTGAGGCATAAATTTGGGGAACCCATTGCTGGGACCCCCTGACATCAGCTGTAATGACTGAGGAAACCCTAATATAAATCATTGTGCGTACATTGAGTTCAGTAAATGGGTAACCCTCCGTTTTACAAGGTTTTACTAGAACTATACGATTTATCTTATTTTGCTAGAATGTTCCAATTTAATGTGCCCTATTTATGCAGGAGGAACATGAGAGGCTCCTGCGTAGGATGGAAGAACGAATGCAAGATGTGGAAATGAATCTAAAAAATGTCCGACTAATGCTGCAAGAAAAAGTTGACCAGCTGAATGAGCAGGTTAGTGGACCTAGTGTGATAACGGGAGGCAGATAGATACCATTTGGTAATTCCTGTAATATAGGCCTGTGTATCATATATGTTATAGAACGTACTGGTGTAAAAGTTTAAAGTGTAAAAGCTTGATGTTGGCCTATTCATCTAGGGTAGGGGTGGGCAATTAATTTTCCCATTGGGCCGCATGAGGAATTGAAACTCTTCTAGAGGGCTAGGGCTATGAGCGCCGCAGCAAATTTAGCTCCACACACTTTTATGTTGACTCTGCCCATTCTCAATCATTTTTCCATGTGCCCCACAAAGTATAATCCTCCTACAGTCACCCTAACATTATACACCCCCACATTATAACGTTTCCCTCCAAATGTCCCACAGTATTAAGTCCCTCTCCTGGTGCCCCGGTTTAAACTAGCAGAAACTAAAGGGGACATTAAACTATGGGGCAGCTGGAGGGGAACATTAAACAGTGGGGGTAGTTGGAGGGGGACATTAAACTGGGGGCAAATAGAGGCAGACATGTCCCCCTCCAGCTACCCCACACGGTTTAATGTGCTCCTTCATCTGCCCCCTAGTTTAATGTCCCCCCTCCATCTCTCTTCAGTTTAACTGCCCCCTACATCTGCCCCCAGTTCCCTCCTCTTACTCACACATGCTGTCTCTTCTCTCCTTATCTTCCTTCAGTCTCCATACCCGGCAGCTTACTCTTTCTGTGTAACAGCAACCACACTGTCCTGTGTGGCTACGCCCACTAACGAGTCTTAGCCTATCCTAGTGAGCTAAAGGACCTGTGATGACGTCATCACAGGTCCTTTAGTGGACTTCCCATTCAACATTTAATTTTATCCCACAAGCTATGCAGGCCAGACAGAACCAGTCAGAGGGCCGGATGTGGCCCGCGGGCCGTACATTGTCCAGGTCTGATCTAGGGAACATGTAATAATATACAGTCCTGGTCAGAGGTAATAGATTTTGTCAGTTTGGTTGTTCTTGCTAGGATTCACCATAAGAACATGTATCCCATAAACAAGACCTGACTTGTTAGATATTTTTCTTACCCTATACCCCGCAACCACTTATTAACATGCATGTTACTTCCATAGTGGTGATGACTGATGGGTAGAATTTAGATATGTTCACAGAACTTAAGGGGGAATTTGAGGCGGACGTCTATCTCAAAATCCCCTCCCGCCTCCCTCGGCAGAAGGCTGAGGCAGAGCTTTGGCTTTCCCCTGCTATTTCCCCACTGATATCGGATGAATAAGCAGAATCCGAGGATCGGCTTGTGCCATGGACTCTAGGGCTAAATTGGCCACAGAATCCACAGCAAGATCAAGCAGCACACGTATTATTTTTCAGCATCCTGTTTTGATCTCTGACCCTGATTTTGAAGCGAAATCTGCCTCAAAATCAGTGCCAGATTCCTTTGTGTAAACTGACCCTTACATGGATGTCTTTTTGGATTTTCCTGTACTATTGATGTTCAAAGACTGTATACTGTTTGCAAATTATAAATATTCTTCTATGTACATTCATTTTTTCCATAGTTGGAGAAGAACGCAAAATCAGACATTCTCCTGAAAGATCTGTATGTAGAGAACGCCCAGCTGATGAAGGCTCTGCAAGTCACAGAACTGCGCCAAAAGAGCGCAGAGAAGAAGAACTATCTCCTGGAGGAGAAGATCGCAGCGCTGAACAAAGTGATGAAGAAAATTGCCCCTGCCTCCCTGGCAGTCTGATACTGTACGTGCACTAGTGGACTGCCGTGGCCGAGCTCCGGATACTAGTCAGAGCAATGGATTGTACAAAAGGCATAAATGATATATACTATAGGAATTCCAAGAGACTATCACACGGGTAATACCAGAGTTCGGACCCCTCAGAATCAGTTTTTTGTTTTTAGTGGAGGGCCACAAATGTAAGGCAGGTCTTTTTATAAGTTACCACTGCAGAAGGCTCTGGCAATCTATGCATTACCCATCAATGGCTGCTGTGCAGCCTTGTAGAATACAAGGTGTGGTATACAGAGCAGATCTGTCTCCTTTAAGTGAGACCTGGGGGGTGGGCATAAACCAAAAGTACTGAGAGAACAAAGTGGAAAAGTTGCCCCCCTACTAACCAGTTATTTGGCTAAGCGTCTATAGGGAAGCCAGTGCCTTGTATCTCTGCTGACATGCTGTTGGGATTATTTTATTCTGCATTATTTTAGAACACTACAGTACAGTTTCCTTTATGGACAAGTCTGCACATTAAAGGGGCTCTATCATTGGGAAAAGTCATTTTTAGCTAACCTCATACTTGCAGTGCCTTTAGAAAGCTTATTTCACATGTACCTTTTGTATGTAAATCGCCTCAGTAGTTTTTGAATAAGTCTGTTTTTATTCATATGCTAGCTAGCCTTCTCCATGCACCCAGAAGTCTCATTGTGCACCCTCTACTATTCTCTATGTGTATGAGAGGAGAGAGGCTGCTGTGCTGATGACTCCTCTCTCTTCTCTCATCCACATAGAGAATAGCAGAGGGTGCTAATTAGCATATGAATAACAATGGACTTATTCAAAAACTACTGAGGCGATTTACATACAAAAGGTAAGTGTGAAAAAGTCTTTCTAAAGGCTCTACAAGTATGGGCTTAGGTAAAAATGACTTTTCCCAATGATAGAGCCCCTTTAAGGGTCTCATGTTGTACATTTGTACCAGGAGAGTCAGCCTTATGTACACTACGCTATTTTGTTCTCAGCTGTAATCGTTCTCAGATTTTGTGTGTATAAATGTATTGTCTCCTAAATGCATTGAATGACTTGTACAAATATTTTGGAGTAGAATAGTTACATATGATGGCGCCTGCCATATTTGCACTAAAATTTACAATTTTTCTTATCGCTCACCTCTTTGCTTTTACAAAAGAAACTATGACCAATGTCATTCCTGAAGATCTATTTTTTGCTAAAAATGGCAGAAAATTAAATATATATATATATATATATATATATATATATATATATATATGTATGTATGTTAGACCAAAGGCTAAACGTTCCTACATAAGTATCCTATAACCTTGTGCAAATGAACTGAAGGTAGCGGCACTCCAAAAATAATAATAGGCTTCAATGTGAATGATTTGCTTCCCCAACTTGGACGTTACCCACATGTCTAAGTTTTAAGCCAAAACCAGGAGCCAGTCGAAAAAAAAAAAAGCATAGTTCCATATCTTTTCATTATACCTCATATCTGTCTAGTGTGCACTCCTGGCTTTAGCTTACAATTACTTATATGTCAATAAGCCATTGGTTGACGTTAGTGCAGCCTCTTCAGTACTTACTCAGCCCCTTCACATGAATGAGGCCATGTGACTGCTCAACGCAATGTCACATGGCCTGTGAAGCTGCGGATTCTTAGGGGTCCCGAGTGTCAGACCCCACTAATGTACAATGGATATAGTCAGTCTAGCATATTTTAGTCCACATTTGCCATGACAATCATTCAGGAGGACTGATCTTCAGGGAATGATCTTCTCTTGCTGACGAATTTTTAATCCATCTGTTGGTCCAAAATTTCAAAAACTGTCAACGTCTTTGTTGTGATGACTTTGTGTCAGTCATTGCTGTGAGATGAGCATTTATTATGGTTAAAACAGGTTTGTTTGGTTTTTTTTTTTTTGTACTCGCCATAAAATCCTTTTCTCGTTGTATTCACTGGGGGACAAAGCACCATGGGGGTATAGACCTGGCTATTAGGAGAATGGAAAGCTGTCGGCTGTGTCTCTGGGCTATAGCCTTCTCACAGACTCTGTGCAGCAGGAGAAAGACACCAAAAAGCACAGAAGCAACAACCACCAACACGTCCTACACCCGAAAAAGAAGCAAAACAGCTGGGGCGGGAACAGGAAAAAGCAAGGGTAGGATCTGTGTATCCCAGTGAATACAACGAGAAAAGGATTTTACGGTGAGCACAAAAAAAAACAAACCCATTTTCTCGCTTGTATCACTGGGGGACACAGCACCCTGGGATGTCCTACAACTGTCTCAGAGGGTGGGAATTACTCTGCCATGTGCACAGCCCCCTGCAGAACCTCACGACCCAACCTGTTTTGGCAGAGGTCACAGAACGGACCTGGGAAAACTTACAGAAAGTGTGAATGAAGCCCAGACGGCAGCCTGCAGGCTTGGACAGCAGAAAACTGATGCAGAACATCCCAGGAGGCCCCAACAGCACTTAGAGAATCGACACACAGAAGGGGAGAGCCCAAGCCGATCGGCCTCTTAGATCGCAGACCGGAGCCATAGGGAAAAGGAAACCTAAGAAACAGGCAGGTTCTGATGAGGGCCCTTAGGGAGAACGAACAAAGCATCTGAACGATGGAAAGAGACAGGGAGGGCTAAATGGCCAGGACGACATCCCTGCAGGGAAGAGAACGCTAAAATGGATGCAAGACAGAGTCAGTTCTGTTCTGCTTCTTACAGACACTAGGCATAAACGGACTAGCACAGTGTCTGTGAGAAGGGGATAGTCCAGAGGTGGCGCTGACAGCTTTTCATTCTCCTAGTGGCCAGGTCTATACCCACAGTGCTGCGTCCCCCAGTGAAATAAACAAGAAATCTTTTCATCAACTTTAGTGTAACATGTCTGGGCATCTTTACAGTGTTACGCTGGGTTCACACCAGCGTCTGGACTCCGTTATCAGGTTTACGTCTTCTGCATGCAGAAGACGGAAACCTGTCATGCCGAGTCCGGCCGTGAGCGCCAGTGAGCGTTTTATGCTCTCCGCGGTAAAACCGTTTTATTTTTTTTTTTAAAACGTCCGACTTGTTTTTTTTATGTCCGAGACTGTAAAAAAAACCAATTTCACTGCAGAGAGCATAAAACTCTCACCGGCGCTCACGGCCAGACATTTTTCAAACCTATTCAAATGAATGGGATTGAAGGATGCCGGCAGGTTTCCGTCTCCTGCCCTGTTTTGTCCAGGAAACGGAAACCTGCAGAACGGAGTCCCGGGCGCAGATGTGAACGAGCCCTTAGCTTTGTAAGATCATTGTCAGGGTGGGTTCACACCTGCGCCCGGTCTCCGCTTTCAGGTTTCCTGCCCGAGAAACTGGACAAGGGACTGAAACCGGCAGTCACTTTTCAAACCCATTCATTTGAACAGGTTTGCAAAGTGTCTGGCCGTGAGCCCCTTGTTGTTTCTGCGGCAAACCAGTTTTTGGGTTTTTTTAACTGGACAAAGTCAGACATGCAGGACTTTGTGTCCGGCCACGGAGACCACAAAACGCTCACGGCAGGAGACAGTCTTCCGGTTTTCCGTGTCCTGTTGGCAGAAGACGGAAACCTGAAAGCGGTGAACCCGCCCTCACACCTACAGTTTTTGATGCAATTTCTTTTTACCCACAAACCTATAATAGAAATTAAAGAAGGGGGCAACACGGTGGCTCAGTGGTTAGCACTGCAACTTTGCAGCACTGGAGTCCTGGGTTCAAATCCCGCCAGGAACAACATCTGCAAGGAGTTTGTATGTTCTCCCCGTGTTTGCGTGGATTTCCTCCCATTCTATAAAGACATACTGATAGGAGAAAAAAACAAAATGTACATTGTGATCCCTATAAGGGGCTTGCAATCTCTGCAAAAGCTGCATGTGTGATACCAGTCATAAAAGGACAGAAAACACACTTTCATTGATGTACGATAAGGTTTTATTCCATGTTTTTGTAACATAAAAGCTACATTGGTCTTTTAATTAATTCTACACTATATTTCTGTAGATGATCAGGCCTAATGGTACGGTGTATATTATTCTGGATCATCTTCATTAAACAGAAAGAAACCACTTAAGGGAGCCTTCACACGATGTAACGCTGCGCTCATTCTGATCGTAAAAACACGTTCAGAATGAGCGCGAAAAAAGCAGCTCCCATTGACTTGAATGGGAGCTGGCATACGTGCGCTCCCCATTGAAATCAATGGGGAGGCTTTTTTCCCCTATGCTTTCAATGTATTACGCACGTATGCCGGATCCCATTCAAGTCAATGGGAGCTGCTTTTTACGCGCTCATTCTGAACATGTTTTTATGATCAGAATGAGCGTGGCGTTACATCGTGTCAAGGTGCCCTAATATTGTTTTTGACCAAACTATTAAACCACTTTTGTATGACCGTATTTGTAGAGGCAAAAACAGGAGTGGGTCCCAAACATGGAAGCGATATGAATCATTTTATTATACTTCTATGTAGGTTCCACCCCTGTCCTTAAAGTGTTATTCCCATCTGCTGTATGGTGGCCAGGAATTATGGAAACTGACATGAGGGTTGGGCTATGCTATGCAGTTTCTGTAACTCAGCCCTCTTGTGTTTGTAGCTCCAGACCTGGTGGCCCAAGACTTAAGCCACATACACATCTAAACCAAGACTGGTGCACATGGGCATAGCCCTTTAAATGAATAAGGAGTGTATTAAGTTGTGTACATCACATGGTATATATAATTTCCTGTATATATCCTGTTTATTTCCATTCTTTGAGAGTTGTATACATTTTGTAATATGTACAGTTTTGTATGTGAAACGTGAGTATATATTTATACCACAGATACCAAAAATAAATGCAAACCAGACTCCTGTTAGTCTCCTTATTACAACAGTTCAAATAGTTAAAGGGAGTCTAAGCCTCTTTCATGTTTGTGCTCCGTCCCCTCCTCTCTGGAACTTGTGCCTTGCACAGGCCCCTGACGCCACGCTGTACCTATTTAAAATCTCGGACGAGCGCAATCTGCTCTGCTCTGTTCAAGCAGATCCCGTGCCCGAGCGGCCATTATGCGGTGGTCTACTACATGAGCGTACTGCGCTCGTATGCTCAGTTAGACCACGACAAAATGGCCACTTGGACATGTGCAGTCGGCTCTGCCCAAACCCGCAGAAGTAAAGGTAGGCGTAGAATAGCACAACTTTTTAAAGGCTATGCCAACGTGCCTTTGGTTGAGTTTTTCAAATGATAGACTCCCTTTAATAAAAAATAAATAAAAAAAAATACAAAATTTCATTTTCTGACTTCTCACTCGTATCTAAAGACCCTGCTATTATCTCAATTCTCAGGAATGCTCAATCTTTACAACTGGCTGGTGTAAGGCCGCCCCTACATTACTGCTTCTGTGTGGGGGTTATTGCACACTTGGTGGAGAGTTACTGGTCTGAAAAGTTACTGCAAAGTTGGAGGAAACCTGCTCATATCTGTGGCGCTACTGCAAATTTTGAAGGAAATTACTTGTGTCTGAGGGGGTTACCATTTGCTTTAAAGGGAAAAACTTATTGGAAATGCAATCATTATACACAGTCCAGTTACATTAATGTGAGCACCTGTCAAAATCCCTAATAACCCCCTTTCACAGAGCGGACCGCTGCGAGACGTGCAGGAAGAGCGGGGATGTTGTGATGATGTCACTGGGATGTTGAGCCATGCCGACTCCAGTGCCGTGGCCAGCTCCGCTAGGTTACGCAGTTGAGCATCCATGGCACGAACAACCCGATTGAGGTGGTCACAGAGATTCTGATTGGGTTCAAGCCAGGGGAATTTGCTGGCCAAGGGAGTACGGTAAACTCATCCTGGTGCTCCTCCAACCACGCACATACACTGCGAGCTTTATGACACATCACATTGTCCTGCTGGTAGATGCCATCATCCTGAGGAAAAACAATTCGCATGTAGGGGTGAACATGGTCTGCAAGGATAGATGCATACTTGTGGTGATCCATCGTGCCTTCCACAATAATGATTGCACCCAGATGGCTGATGACACGTGCCTTCTGTGATTGGTTATTTAACGTTGACGTCATAAGTAGGCGGTGGTCACATTAATAGGACTGGACTGTGTAGAAACATGTATTATGGTGTGAAATAGCTGTTTATAGCTCTAGGACTATACAGGATGAAATGTTCATTGCTTTGCAGTTCTCCACTTCTGCAGCTGAATAGAGAGTGAGGTGACATGGGATAAAGCTGCTCTGCCACTCATTGGACTATGTCAGAGCATTGTGGTTTCATTTTTGAAGGCGCCATTTATGTATTTAGTGCAGGCAAAATAGTGATTGTCCAGTGCAAACAGATCAGGGTCAGGGTGACCATGACCAGATCCCTACTAGTCAGGTCAGCTACATGGATGACTTTGTTCCAATGATACCATGATTGTTGGATGTAACGTCTGGGGGTTATAGAAGTGTGATATAAAAGGGAACCTGTCATGAAAATACAGACATTGTGTTATAAAGAATCAGATTAATAATTTGGAGGAAAAGATTTAGTACAACCTGCTATGTATCCATTTACATAGACTAGGAGTCCAGTGGGCGGTCTTGGGGCCCCTTCACACGGCGTAAGCGCGCCACTCATTTAGACACGTATACAAGTGTCCGAGCGCATATATCGGCATATACGCACGCTTTCCATTGAAAGCAACGGGCTCTGTTTTGAAGCGCCGCACTCGGACATGTGTCTAAATGAGCGGCACGCTTACACCGTGTCAAGGAGCCCTTACTCTGAACGATGAGCAGAGGTTTAAATGTATAAAGGCTCGCACACATCTTATGTTAGGTTGTTCCGAGTAGTCTTTGTGGTGTTTCTTCTAAGAAAATTTGTTTTAGGCAGGGGCCCATTGGGATGGAAACACTGTGATTTGCTCAAGTCGGAAAAGCTACGAGAAAAATTGTGGCATTTTACAGTACAGGCAAAGCGGACGGGATTCTAGCGAATCCCATGCCCACGTTGTGGTAAAAAAACGACGTGCGGATACGCAGCGATTTCCAAAAATCAGCTTAGGAAATCGCAGCATGTCAACTATACCTACGGAAATGCCGGCAGTTTCCCCATAGGTATAATTAAAATAAAGTGTGCAAAGGAAAACTCCGAACTTTCTGTTTAAAACACAGCGGGAAGAGCCGTGATGTGTTGCCGCCGCGGTTTTTCCCGCAGTGCTTTTTGGCTGCAGGACGTCTCGTGGGGCCTTAGCCTTGAAGGGGGTTTTCTAGCCAAAAAGATATAATTTTTTAAATGTCTGTTAGTGCCATTAATGGGTTAGTAAATGCACCCCTATACCTCTGAGCATGCTTGGAGTGATTTCTGGGTATCTCTCGGGGTCCCTGGACTCCCCTTTTATTTCCATGCTTCTACTTCCTGCTATGTAACTTGCTTACTAACCCCTCTCTCCCTCCTTCCCCCCAATACACCCCCTCCCTTTCTCTCTAACTATCCTGCCCTTCCCTAACTACTCAGCTCAACCCCCAACCCATATAATATACTTACCCTCCACGCATCTTCCCATGAAACAGCCCGACTCCTCCTGTACTCTGTTTTCTCCAGTGATGATCCACCTCTACCACGCATACAATGCACAGTACAGGTGAATTACTGGCAGCAGTGCGCACACCGCTTGGAGAAGAGCGCACACCCTGCCGAATCATTACAGGGGGAGGAGCCATCTCACCAGAAGAAGCCTCGAGGGTAAGTATAATGGGGTGGATGGGAAGGAGTTGTAGTGACTATCAGTTTCTGGAAATGGGGAAACAGATTGTCACCGAATAATCATAAAATGTCCCTGTCCATTCTTTATTACTAATGTTATTTAGAAAGTAGGTGGGGGGAGGGCGTTTAGACTAGTGTAGGGATTTCAAATTATCCCAGACAACCCCTTTAAGAGTAAAGACCAAAAACATTATATAAATTCATTTAATCAAAGCAGAAAGCCATATTTACATGTTACTATACACATAAAAGATAAAGCCGTGATGTCCACAAATCCAGTAGGGGACAGCTTATGATAATACATGCTCCAGAACGCCTTGCCGAATGAGCTGTTCACATTTCCATCTGGGCAAGAAATGCTGCAAGACAAAATGCAAAGACGTACTGTATCCATGAAACTCCTTCCTTGTTTAAAGGGACTCTACCAGCTCCACAGGCGCACTCCTCTGCTACCAGCACAGTGCACCAATAAATAACACACCTTTGTAGGTTTGGACAAAAATAACTGAAGTGAAGCGGTTTGTGCACTCGGGACTCTACATCACATTGGTGGCTGTGGAATAAGTGTGTGGGGGGTGGGGGGGGGGGGAGGAGGAGGGAGACTCTCTAAGAAGCCTTTAGACTTCACATTGACTGAATACACACAGGGAAAGGGGGAGGAATATCCATAGGGGATAACTTGCAGATTGGTGGGTGGGGTCCGATTCCTCACACTGCCAATGAATGAGGGGAATTTTGTTCCCCTTTTGAATAGAGCAGGACATTTTATAGGGTTAAAGGAAAACAAATGTTAAAAGAGTCCAAAAAGGTCATTGCACACTTCAGGCAAAACTGATACACCTAGTACATGGTATATGGTATGAGGGCGGGTGCATCAGATGGGAATTCTCTACATTGTCAAGTACAACCCCCAGGCCCTGCACGAGAGACATTAGTGCAGCGGCAGTCACAAGAGACTACTTACTTGGGTGTTTTTCTTCAGAAGGATAGTTGTGCCATCATCAATCTCAAATTCTCCATAATCTCTCAAACAGCGCACCTGAAACATGAACAAGTCGTATTTGTGACTTCTCTGCCAATAGACTAGAATTCTTTCTAATTTCACCATTTTCAAGACACTAATTTACTGTCTGTAAATCTAAGCAATGCTCTGTGAGCTAAACACACAGGGCAGTAGCAACCTTTCTGGTACTTTGTTACAGTGTATCAGTCAAGTTGTGGCTATGAAGAACTTTGTGACTGCTTTATCAGGGTATGTATTTGGTTACAGCACTTTTTTTTAAAATTATTATAAAATAGTCACAAAGAGATGAGCGAAAACTATTCGAATAGCACGCGCCCATAGAAATGAATGGAAGCGACCAACACGCAGACTTTGCTTAACCCCCCACGTGCCGGCTACATCCATTCATTTCTATGGGAGCATGCGATTCGAAACAGCTGTTTCGAATAGTGTTCGCTCATCTCTATTCACAAATTGATGATTATTTAGCACCAC
Organism: Leptodactylus fuscus; assembly: GCF_031893055.1. NCBI lineage: Eukaryota > Metazoa > Chordata > Amphibia > Anura > Leptodactylidae > Leptodactylus > Leptodactylus fuscus. The sequence goes on along the minus strand of NC_134267.1, from coordinate 37,983,438 downwards.
TTGCACCTTAAATAGTTGCAAGTGGTGTTTTTGTACCTACTTAACCACTTTTTGAAAAAAAGTGGGCAGGAGAGCACCAAGGGCAGAATGGGCATCATGAGCTATGCTCACCCTCCATTGGCACAGGGTATATGAAGACCAGTGTACAATTGTCTGTAACATATATACAAAAGGCGGCCTTTACCAGAGAGGTGCATTAATACAATCAGGATCAGATTATTAACAGGCATTTGCTTTTACCTCAATGTACAGGCTTTTTGGGGGCTTCATGTCTTGTGTAATGTCTAGTCCTTCTTCACCTCCCAGAGACCTCATATATGTAGCCAAGGATTTTTTGTATTGGTTAAACCAGTCGGTCTATAAATCGGAATAAAAGAAGTTGAAATCTGGATAATAGAATAAGACAACATTCACACATCTATAAAACAGGTGAATGGAGGAGTCATATATTCAGCGCCGAACCCAAAAGCGGATGCTGGAAAAAGTGCTCCATATGTGCAAGCTCGATCACCACTCCAGTCTCTTCTAGAAGACAGCAGACCTCCCATAGACATGAACCAAACGGTAGCCTGAGTTCTGTTTTCTCAGAACCTGCAAGTGTTCAGACCCCAGTGGAGTGGGGGGCTGTATATTGAGGGAGAACTATAATATACAACTCCCACTGCCATTCAATGCATGAAGATTAAAATCCATAGAAATAAAAGCAGCCATTAACCAATCCATTTTAACAGACTATGACTACAAACAAAACGTAATGTGCTAAAAAATAAAAAAACAATAAAATATATTATATATATATTATCCATGAAAATTTTACAATTTTTTTTCCACTGCCCTCAAAGTAGTAATTAATGTGCAATTATTATAAGGAAGCTGTGTATAATATAAGGCCATGCAGAATTACTCATGGATACACAACCGTTTTATAGCTTGAATGGAAATGGTGATAACCTATCCATTTCACTAGGGTATAATTATCATATTGATGGTATATGGAGTCAGACCACCCACCAATCTATCAGCTGATTTAAGGGGACATGGAGCCTGGGTGAGTATTGTCTCTCTTCATTGTTTAGGCAAACACATTGCATAGCAGCCATGCCTACTGTTACAGCTCAGTTCCATTCATTTGTTTCACTGGGACAGTTGCATAAAAGGGCATGTTATGGATAGACCTAAAGACTCAGCAGGGGTGGGATCACTCCATGTCCCCTTCATAGACAATATTTTTCAGTATGTTCATTCTGTGTGACCCCAACAGTTGATGAGTTAAAGGCATAAGTGAAATAACATGACTAGAGATGAGCGAACACTATTCGAAATAGCCGTTTCTAATAGCACGCTCCCATAGAAATGAATGGACGTAGCCGGGACGCGGGGGGTTAAGAGGCTGGCCGCCGGCAAAGTCTGCGTGCCGCTTCCGTTCATTTCTATGGGAGCGTGCTATTTGAAACGGCTGTTAGGAATAGTGTTTGCTCATCTCTAAACATGACGTGTACCTCTTCTGCAGACATATGGAACCTCAATGCATTGGGCAGCACACTACCATATTCCCACCGAAGAGCACGGATCCGAAGCATACGGTCATACCTGGAAAGAGTCACAAGTTATATACAATGATTATGTTGTATCGCCAAACAGTTCATAACACTTCTTACAATAACGTAGGTTTACTCCTACTATAACTGAGTGTATGAATGTCACACGGTAATAATAATACCAGCTAAGTGACACTGCCAGGCCTAAAGATCTCTGGAGCTTCAGTTAAATGGGTTTTCTGGGACTTACATATTCTTACGATAAGTCATCAATATGTGGACCTGCGATCATCCACCAATTAGCTACACACAATATGGCCGCCTCCCTGTGCCAATGACATCATGGTCATACATCACATGGTACTGAAGCAGTTCAGTCCCATTCAAGTGAATAGAGTTGAGCTGCCCCTCAGTGTACAGCGCTGTGCTTGGTATTCAGTGAAGACCAAAAACACTAGTTCATTATTGATATGATGATAGTCAAAAATGTTGGAAATAAGTGAACAGATAAAAGTAATAATGACTGAAGTCTTTATATAGAAATGACTTGTCCACATCCTTACAGTGAAATGAGCGGTTTCATTTTATCACTTGATGTAATATCCTTTGGCATATTTGCTGATTTCTACCTCGAGCCATTTAGAAGTCATTGCTAAACGTCTCCAGGCTGTGACGGTCCATAAGCAGAGAGGATCCCATGGCAAGGTTACCGAGGACTCGTGACAAGTCACATTAGGCATTTCTCTGCCATACGCCCCCATACAAGTTCCAGATAGAAAAGCAAAATACGATTAAATTAAATATCTACTTATTCTACAGAAACGTCAGTCCCGTTATAACTTGGATAATATCACACGCAACTGGGTCAAGTCACTTTCATCATTAACCACTTCAGTACCGGGCCAATTTGTGGTCCAGGAACAGACACATTTTCGTTTTTTTTTTTTTTATATGTGCGGTTATGAGGGCTGTAACGTTTTTCTCGTACGTCTCATTCAACTAGTTTTTGCGTCTTTTTGGGGGGGGACACAGGGCTTTATTATATCGAGAAGGCAGGGAAGGGAATAAACCTTCCCTGCCATCTCTCTGGGAGCTCCGGCTGAAGTTACAGCCGGCTCCCAGCTTCAGCAGCTGCACGATCTCATGCAATAGCTGTGTTCTGACAGGACGTACCGGCACGTCCTGTCAGAACAAGGTAACCACTTCCCGGACGTATATACTCTATGGGCGGTCCGGAAGTGGTTAAACAACAACTTATTTTTCTTCATTTCCAGTATTAGATTTCAGATCCACACTGCTTGCAGACATTTCTCTGGTAGTCCCATGGAAACATACATGTAAACCAAGAAAATTGTGTGCAACTTACAGATAGGCGACAATGCACCGGCGATTTCGTAGAAGACAGCAGTGGCGGAATTTAATTGTTGGGATCAACTCGCTGCGGCTTTCAGTCTTTGCTTCATTGCTATAAAGGGAGAAAAAAAAACAAAAAAAACCCCAAAACTATTTATTGAAAAGTCTAAGTCCCAGGTACACTGGTTATAAATTTGGGGAAAATTAATTATGTATAAATGCAAATCTGCAGCAATACTGGTCTACCTTCAGAATGGTCACCATTAAGCAATACCCTAGTTATTCCATTTATAAGTGGGAAAATTCCAAAGATAAGCGTGTATTGTAAGGCCCCATACATTTCTGTGTGTGCTGTATCTGAACAAAATAGCTCTGTAACATTGCACTGTGTAGTCTGTAGTATTAAAAGGGGTGATTCACTTTCTACCACTGATGGCCTATTATTAGGATAGACCATAAATTTTAGACCTGTGTGGGCTGAAAATGCACTTCAGGAGTCAAATTTAACCAAAGTCATGAAAAACTGCATAGGTTTTTTATCTAGCTGAAGCAATTTATAGTCTAATAACAAATGCAACTGATTTTGAGCATATTCTAAAGTCATACTTGTTTCAGGAGACAAAAATTCATAGAAATTTTGATTTTTGTCAGGCACTGATGGTGATGCATAGAGATGAGCGAACACTGTTCAGATCAGCACACACCCATAGAAATGAATGGAAGCACCTGGCACGGCAACCAGCAAAGTGTACGTGCCGGGTGCTTCCATTCATTTCTATGGGTGCGTGCTGTTCGGATCAGCTGATCTGAACAGTGTTCGCTCATCTCTAGTGACGCATAGTTATCATCATGTTCTGATCGGTGAGGTTCATGGTTGATGCCCTGGTGTACAGAAGCAGGTCGGCCAGTGTGTAGGGCACAGCAGTAATAATATCTATAGTACAGTATAGGAATTTTAGGTTACTTACACGTCTCCTTGATTCTGCTCATACAAAGCTTTCATCTCTTCTAGAACCTGCCTGATCCCGTCCTCCTAAAATGACAAATGGATCACTTTTAGGTAAAGGTTGGAATAATACCTCTATTAGATGGATGCTTATTCGCATCTGCGTTCAGGGAGTTCACTTGGGGAACGGAAACCTATCTATAGGAAGAGATGACATACTGTCCCGTCATATGCCAAGGGGTGAGCTAGTGCATACGTCAACCAGCTGAAAATGTAATGTGAACACGTCCTAAGTCACCAGGCAGAAGGAGGCTTAGGGATCACAGATGTGTACATGCAATAAAGGTCTACAATGAGAAAACCCCTTTAATGGAGGGGGCCGCAAACTCTCCAATGATATCTATGAGGAAGGCGGCCGTCGCTTAGTGAAGCTCACCCCCGAAGTGGGACAGAGAACCCATAAATGGAAACAGAGATATATATTATATATATATATATATATATATATATATATATACACATGCATATTATAATAGATCTCAAAAAGTGAAATAATTCTAGTTCTGTGGGTATCACATGGGTATAAATGACAGCAGTGTGCACTATTATTAGTCATCTGCCCTCAAGCAGCTGCAGAAGCACTACAAGTCCCAGCAGCACGGTATACACTGTAGCCTGGGGACCAGATGATAAGCAGCCCGTTGCCGCAGCCTTCCTCAGCACACATCACTCACATTGAAGGCGGGTAACTGTCCATCCGCCGCCCGCTGCAGCTCCCGGATGAGCTCTATGGCCTTCTCACAGAACATGGTGGTCCCCGTCCAGGACAGCAGCTATATTCCTATATCACCCGCCACAGAGATGACACACACGGCTACACTGCACGGCTGAGGGCGGTGTCTATGAGCTGCATTCAGACATGTTTACTCCTGGCAAACCTCCGAGCCGCACACAATATGACCGGCTATACAAGTTACCTAATACCTCCCTGTCTTATCACACTGAGTGTTATACTCCGCCATTACTATTACTCCGCTGTATCAAACCATCTATCAGGTTAAGACCCTTCCAATACTTTGCCCTCAACAAACATGGCCGCTCGGAGTTTACTAAAACAGCCGAAGTAGACCAAAACTGTCAATAGACTGAAATTGGCGCCATGTGTCACCTGGCCAATGAGGGAGGGTTTTCGCCCACGGGTATGGCTACAGTAGCCGAGGAGGGACAATCTTTATTTGAGGCTTATGCTCGCCCTGGAGGAACTCATGCGTAGCTGGTGGCCGCGGGGTCGCAGGTGAGTCCGGCACACTGTAGTGTTATCTGCTGTAGTGGGCAGGGCGGCGGCGGCCATGACACCTGTTCTGTGTGAGGTGAAGCATGACGTCATGGAGGAGAAGCTGGAGGGGCCATGGGAGCTGTTTTCTGTCTATAGTCATAGTGGCAGGTTACAGCATATGGTCTTACGTCACATATGTCATTCTTTACATTGGACTAGTGTGGCTGGTATTATTATTATGTGGGACCCTCTGTGGCTCTTATTGTTATGGAGGACTCTGGGACTGAATCTGTTATGGGTCACTTTATGGATGCCTTGTTATGGGGAATCCTGAGTGACCGGCTCTGTTATGGGGAATCCTGAGTGACCGGCATCGTTATGGGGAATCCTGAGTGATCGGCATTGTTATGGGGAATCCTGAGTGACCGGCATTGCTATGGGGAATCCTGAGTGCCCGGCATTGTTATGGGGAATCCTGAGTGACCGGCTCTGTTATGGGGAATCCTGAGTGACCGGCATCGTTATGGGGAATCCTGAGTGATCGGCATTGTTATGGGGAATCCTGAGTGATCGGCATTGTTATGGGGAATCCTGAGTGATCGGCATTGTTATGGGGAATCCTGAGTGATCGGCATTGTTATGGGGAATCCTGAGTGATCGGCATTGTTATGGGGAATCCTGAGTGATCGGCATTGCTATGGGGAATCCTGAGTGCCCGGCATTGTTATGGGGAATCCTGAGTGACCGGCTCTGTTATGGGGAATCCTGAGCGACCGGCTCTGTTATGGGGAATCCTGAGCGACCGGCTCTGTTATGGGGAATCCTGAGTGATCGGCATTGTTATGGGGAATCCTGAGTGCCCGGCATTGTTATGGGGAATCCTGAGTGCCCGGCATTGTTATATGGAACACTGTGTGGCACTATTATGTGTCACTGGCTAAGCACTGTTATGGGGGCCATTGTGAGACTAAACCTTTCATGGGGTACCATGAGTGGCTGGGGGGCATTGTGTGTCTGGCACTGTTTTTGGGTGGGGGCACTGTGTAGTTGGCATTGTTATGGGGTGCACTGTCTGGTTAGCATTGATATGAGGCACGCTGTGTGGCTCATGCTTTTATGGGGAATCGTGTGGCCAGCATTGTTATGTGGCTATCACTATTATTGGTCACTGGCTACCAGTGTTATGGGGTCTTTGTAAGGCTGACACAGTTATGGGGGGCACTGTGTGACTGGCACTATTTTGGGAGGGGGGCACTGTGTAGTTGGCATTGTTATGGGGTGCACTGTCTGGCTAGCATTGTTATGAGGCCCGCTGTCTGGCTGATGCTTTTATGGGGAATCGTGGCATTGTTATATGGCTATCACTATTATTGGTCACTGGCTACCAGTGTTATGCGGTCTTTGTAAGGCTGACACAGTTATGGGGGGCACTGTGTGACTGGCACTATTTGGGGAGGGGGGCACTGTATGGCTTTTAGAATAGGTCATCAACATCAGATTGACATTCCTGACACCCCGTCTGATCCTCTGACTGAAGGGGCTGCCCTCCCTGTTGTATAGTGGATGTCCTGGATTATGGTATTTTAGCCCTATTCATCTACACAAGGGGGATCTTTATTAAAGGTACAACACCAGATTTTTGGCCACTGACCATTTGTATGAGAAACGCGGCATTTGAGAAAAGTGTAGGGAGCAGAGAGGGGATCAAAGTGACCTGGGGTGGAGATGTGTTAGCCCGACAGATTGACTAGGACTCTGTGGCTAGTGACATGATGTATACCTGAAATTTACACCGGTCCCTCAGTACTGCAGCTCGATCAGGTGATCATGGGGGTGATTTATGATCTGTATTATCCAAATGTACCCATAAGAGATGGGATTACTCCTGACTTGTGCCCCACTGGGCTACTGACAGAATGGCAGGAAGCCACCAAGTCTTCTTACTAGCCGGTCACTAAGACATACTATGAGATATTATAGGTGCCTGATGTCATGTATACATTCTCATGATGCCACACTGTGCTTTTTAATTCACTTTGACCGATCTGCTGCCCTGTAGCCAAGCTGCCACCATACCCTGTCAGTCCTATAATGGCCTGTACTCAATAATATCTCTTATGGGCTGCGGTAAGATGTCACCAGTCCATAGTATGAGGCAGTTTAATGTTTGTCTTAGAGCTGCATTTCATTGCAATATATTTGTGGCCGGTAGGTGGCAGTAGAGTTGTACTGTTAGCGCATAGAACATATTGTACTGCCATTGGGCTTGTGTAGGAGGAAGGAAGGAGGAAGGTTCAGGTGGGCGGTATAGACCAGCAGATCAGTTCTAAATACCGTATAATACATTGGATTCTGACTATATATAGAGCTATGTTTATGTCACAATTTCCCATATTCTATAATGTCTTTTCCATATAAACAATACGTTCCAAATGTTTACATTATGAATTGCTTCTGCTCATTGGTTGCTTTTTCTTCCTAATCTTTTGCCATGCCCATGGCCATATCATAGGTACAGGCCTTATACTGTGGTACACTGGGTCTATGGGGTATTCTATTACATTTTTGTATTCAGTGAATACTGCAAAGCACAAAGGTAACACTGAGTCCATTCTTTGTAGAAGAATGGTACGTGCTCTATACAAAACTGTACATATTATTTTATAATAGATTTCTGGTAATTTGTAATAAATAATCTCTCATGGTAAAGGCAATGTCTGTATCTACAGAGGTACTTCATAGTGTCCTGTTCACTAAACAGTCAAAGCTGCCCGCTCCTCCAGCTTGCTGAAGAATAGAGGAAGTAAGTAGAGACAGTAGGCAAACTGCTGAGGCAGGGAGATGGAAAATCCCCTTTAGGCTAAGGCCTCACATTGCCTGCTGCTCAGACCCCCACCAATCAGAAGAACAGTATTGTTTAGTCCCCTCCCCCTTCCCTCCCATTCTGATTGGTGTAGTGGTTGAGCTGACCTCGGCATTGCTGCATTTATATTAATAGGAGTCTGAGTACAATGCTTGGATATCTCTGGCACTCCCATTGAAATGAATGGATCTCTACACATGTTGGCCTGACACTCTCCCCCTGACAGGGGGTACAAGGGACTAAATTCTGCGCCAATAACTTGTAAGATGGGAATCTAACTCAAAATTAGCTCTGTGTGAACTTACCCTTAACATTTTAGAGAAAAAGAACTTAGTTCATATCTGAAAATTAGGTTGCAAGTGCTCTGAGGGTAGTTCCAATCACCACAAGTGCTCTGGGTCTTGCTACTGATCCCTGCCTTAGGCTTCCTCCTTGACATCCTGGGATGTCACCAGTGACGTCCCGAGTCCTTTCCTGTGACTTCTGAGGCCACTCATGTGTGACATGGACTTCTGCTAGCCCCAGCCCCTGTGCGCTGCTAGACCGGACAGCGACAGTGGGCATAGTAGCACCGGAGACAGGCGAGTATGGGATTTTTATTTTTTTGTTTCACCTTCCCTGGCCCAGAACTGTAATTCCTGGACAAACCATTAATCCTACAGTAAAATCTGTAATACTTTTATGTACAATCTGGAGTCAGTGTTTTGTTTTTTGTTTTTTTACTACAACTCCCCCCAACGCTGGCCCTAACACCAATTCTACGTCTCTCATGCCACAGCCCCGGTGCCGATGTTCAGAGGTCTTCATGCTCTCCTGCTACAGACATGCCATATTCTTTCTGACAAAGTGAGAAAACGCCTATAATATAATGGTAAAATCCTTTCTGCAGATAACATTTCTTACCAGATTTGTGAAGCAGGTGGGCGAGGTACAGAGAAGTTGCTGCGGGAGGGGAACGCTAATAATAGTTCATATAGATTTTCTATAGGCCACATTCCAGCCGTCACATTCCAGCACATGTATAAGGTATTCTTTGTTTCTCCCTGTATTATACGTACTTGTTTCCTCCCAGCTTGACAATAGAAATAGTATATGATAAAACATTTTCCTCCTGTAGTGTGAGTGCGGGTTTGGTGGAGCCTCGATACAGTGGTAAGTTTGCATAGAATAAAATTGAATGTGCAAATTTAGTCGTCTTTGAAGTGGGTAAGAAATAGAAACTTGCGTTGCAATATTGCATGTGATTTTAACCCTTAAAGGGGTTGGCCACTTTCAGACCAATATTGACAAACAAATGTACAATAAAAAGATATACAATTTTCCAATTTACTTTCTGTATCAATTCCTCACGGTTTTCTAGATCTCTGCTTGCTGTCATTCATTCTGTTACTTCTAGAGGATAAAAGTCTGACCATGGTCATGTGATTTATGGTCCATGGTCATGTGATGTACGGTCCATGGTCATGTGATGAGTACACAGGTGCCGCTCGTTACAGTCACAGCACAATATTCTTACAGCTTGCCTGGTAATCAGCTGTGCACCTGTGTGCTCATCACATGACCATGGACCGTAAATCACATGACCATGGTCAGAGTTTTATCCACTAGAAGTAACAGAATGAATGACAGCAAGCCGAAATCTAGAAAACTGTGAGGACTTGATACAGAAAGTATTTTGGAAATTTGTATATCTTTTTAGTGTACATTTGTTTGGCAATATTGGTCTGAAAGTGGCCAACCCCTTTAAGTACTATCATGGTGTCTATCCTAATGATATGTGTATGATAGTGGTGTATGATAGACACCATGATAGCACTTAAGGGTTAAGAGACAGTCTGTCTGACTCAAAATTCCTTCCAATTCAATAATAATAGTACTGTGTAAGGGACCGTTTTAACACGTTGGTGGCCCTGTGTAAAGATTTCATAACCACCAGTTAGAAATACTTCACAAATTCATGTCCCCCTCCAGGTTGCCCCCAAAGATTCACGTCCCGCCACCCCTCGGGTTGCCCCCACACTATCATGTCCTCACCCCAGGTTGCCCCCACACTATCATGTCCTCACCCCAGGTTACCCCCACACTATCATGTCCCGCCACAGATTCATACCCCTTCTCCAATTTGCTCACCACAGATTCATGTCCCCCCACCACCCCCCATCAACCAGTTTGCCCCGACAGTATTATGTCCCCCCACCCCTCCGATTGCCCACAGTATCATGTCCTCACCCCAGGTTGCCCCCCACACACACCTCAGTTTCCTGTCCCCCACTGTGTAGATTAAAGAAAAAAAACAAAGCTTATTACTCACCTTTCCCAGTCCCACATTTCCTCCTCTCTCTGGTCCTGGAGTCTTCTAGGAGCAACAGATGCGATGTAAGTGACGTCACTACATTTCACTTCCTGCCCAGGACACCGGGAGCAAAGACAGAAGCCGGGTTATGAAGCAGGGTGGCGTCTACTCCCTGCTTCATCAGTGTCTACTGCCCTGGACAGCAGGACAGAAAATATAGGACTGTCCTGCTGTCCAAAGGGTCCCCCGCTAACATAGGGCCCAGTATAAGTGCCCCATTGATCCTATGGGTAAAGCGGCCCTGACTGTGTAGGAGCTTTTATTACAAACTTATCTTTGTGGCTGGGCAATCAATAAATAGCCAAAACTGAACGTCAACCTAGATAACCTTTGGTTATTTTGGTTTAGTTATTACAGTATTCGTGATGTTCCATCTGCAGTTGAGACTGAACACGTCCAAACCAAATCTGCCATTATAATCTGGGGTCTCTTCAGACCCTGAAGTATAATAAGCAAGGCTCAGGGGAGCTGATACAACATAAAAAAACAGTGTTACTCACCTCCCCAGGGCTCTGGAGTGACTCTCTCTTCTCTTCCGGTCTTCTGACTGACATCCGGGACCGTTGAGGCCAGTCACAGGCAGTGGTCACGTTGCATCGTGAGTCATAGACACCAGCGTTGCAATGCCGCATAGCCCATGTGACTGCTCAGGCCCAATCAGAGCCCAGGGAGGTGAGTAACATTGTTTTTATGTTTGCTCACCTGTAGACAAAGTATTTGGCCCAAAAATTTCAGTTCAAAACAGGTAGACAAAATATTTATAGACTGTAAGGAACAAATATTTGGTACACACATAAAAAACGACAATATTTTGCACAACATAAGCAAACACATCGTCTCTTGCTAACGCTAGGATCACACTAATGTTCAGATCTGCTCAGGAACCCAAAAGATAGAGAGTCTGTCGGCAGTGGCGTAACTACCGTGGTAGTGGCTGCCACAGGGCCTGGGATATTAGGGGGCCCGGTGACAGCCGCTACCGCTGCATTTTTTTTTTTCGTTTGCAGACCCCCGAGTATAATGATCGGAGGCCCAGGAGAGGTAAGAAACATAAAAAACACTGTTACTTACCTCTCCACGATCCTGCCAGGCCTCCTTCCTAGTTGTCTGACGTCACCTGCGTCCTACCGTCCAGGGGACAGGTAAGAAACAGTAGTTTTTTGTATTTTTATTCCCCCCGGGTCTCCGATTATTATACTCTGGGGTCTGAAAATAATATTTATAGTAATTGTTTATGGGTGTCCACAGTGGAACATAATACTGTGTGCAGGGGCCACTAAGGGACATAATACTGTGTGCAGGGGCTACTGAGGGACATAATACTGTGTGCAGGGGCCACTAAGGGACATAATACTGTGTGCAGGGGCCACTAAGGGACATAATACTGTGTGCAGGGGCTACTGAGGGACATAATACTGTGTGCAGGGGCCACTAAGGGACATAATACTGTGTGCAGGGGCGACTATGGGACATAATAGAGCGTGCAGGAATGCGGAGGAGGGGGTCGGTTGAGGTCGTCGGTATCAGTTGGGGGGGGGGGGCCATGTCAAAAGTTCGCCAAATGTGTGGTGCACAAAGTAAATTGGCATACATTTGTAAATGAGCGGCTACATGTTTCGGTGCACGCTCAGTAAATGCTCCAGTAATGAGGCCGCTCGCTTAGTCATATAATGTTATGGTTCCTAGACACATAAATATACAGGCGATAAGAAGATCTTGTGCTATATACTTAGTGGTCTCTTCTATATCTGCTAGTCAGACTCATTATCATGCCTGACATTGTTATCCTCACAGTCCAAGCTGTTTACCCAGATCCTAGATTGTGGAGGAATGTACTGTTACAGTAAAGAGGTTAATCTGGTCTAGCAAGGATATAGGGCTGAAGATAACCAAGAGGAAATGAAAGACGGCTATTATTAAGAGTGTGACGTGCGGGATCTTGTCTGGACCCAACTAAATGTATTTCCCATTTTCAAGAAATGACACAAGAGACAGTCGCCAAAAATACAGCGCTGCCCCCTGCTGCTGTTACTAAGAAAACAATATGGCAGCCGATAATAGGAGTCTGTTTTGTAAAGGAGCGGTGGGCACAGGCCGGGACCTCTGATCCTCTGTCCTAGTGATTGTTGGGGTACCAGTGGTAGAATCCCCATTTATCACCTATGAGTTTTCCTTATTCTATCCAAGTCTATACAATAAAGTTGACGGGCGAGCTACAGCTATTTCTGCAGAAATAAACAACTATTTTGTTTAGTTACATGAATATACAAAAAAAACTTTTCAAAAGAATTTTTCAAAAAAAAATATGGTTCTAATAAAAAAATAAATACATGCCGCATTTATATGCATGGAAATATGCACCCCCAAATCCATACTAAGCGAGATTCCTCACTTGGCACACCCTTCAGTTTATTCAGCCTTCAAACAGCTTCCCCGGCTGGTCATGTGATTGGTCCACTTACCTGCCGATTCACGCACCCGCTGCAAATCCCTGATTGCTGTAGAAGTAATATCCAGGCTCTCATAGGCTAAGGCCCCTTGTAGACGGCCGTGGCCATGGTCAGTGTGCTCCCCATGGAGAGTACACTGACCCATTCTTTTCTATGGGCCGTACACATGACTATGATTTTCATGGTCCCATGTGCAGGACATGTCCTATTTTGAGGCCTGTGCTTCCCTGGCTCCTAGTCATTTTATGTTCCCTGTGTGCAGCCTGTCCTTTTAATTCACGGCCGGCTGGTTGTAGCACGGTTGTCTGCAGCCAACCTTACGTTGTAAAGGTGACTTCTGGCTGGTGTGTGAATTGACAGGTCAGTCTGTGTGCCAGTGTGTGATATCACCCTTCATTATACTACATACTAAAGACTTAGTACTTTCTACTTCTTATGGGAGTTAAAGGGGTTGTCCCAGCTCAAGGATCCTATCTATACTGGTAGCTTATGTAAATTGAAGACTTTTCCTAAATATATTGCTTTAGAAATTCTGCTTTGTTTGCCTGCAATGTGACCTTATTCCTTCCATTGTTTCCACACCGTTAATACCAATAACCACAGACCTGGGAGATAGGACAAGTGACGTCACTTACTCAGTGCTGGCAGGGCAATCGTTCAGCTAATTGCACTTTGCTGATAAATCTGAGTCTGTTATCTCTCTATGTAAACGCTCAGATAACACTAAGTCCATTCTGTACAAGCATCTGCATATTATCTGATCTGCAGAAGGATTGTGTCTCCCGTTCAGCAGGGAGGAGAAATACAGGAAGTGAGAAGCAGACACTGCAGGCAGCCTGGCTGAAGCACTGAGATAGGAAAACCCCTTTAAAGGTGTATTCCCATCTCCAGTATGATATGCAGATTTAAACTAACTGAAGTGTTTTACTTATTATAATTCTCTATATCTTTTATATATCTTATATTTGTCTCTCTGCAGACTGGTTTTGGCTTTTAGGCCCGGTTCATATCTGCATTCGGGCCGTTCCAGTCTCCAAGTGGATTCCCCGAACAGAAACCCATGTGCAGATGTAAACTGCGCCTTGATAAGAGCTAGTGAAGTTCTTAAGCAGTAATTCTGTTATCTGTAGAGTGGAGAGGAGACAAGCGGGCAGCTGAAATCCTGAGATGAGAAAACCTCTTTAAATTGTCACATTATATTGTTAAGTTGCATTCAATTAATCGGGATTTCAGTGGCATGCTGGCTTTATATCGCCCACTTTACCACCCCTTTTTTCAAAAATAAGAAAGTCACAAAATTTTTGTACAAATAAGCCCAAAAAGTTGCAACATCTGTTGATCCAAAAAATATTTTCAATCTCAGGGAACCCCTAAGGCCTCGTTCACATCTGTGTTGGTATTCCATCTGGGGGAGTCCGCACAAGGACCCCCCCCCCGAATGGAATACCGAACGCAACTGAAAGCGCTGTGCAGCAAAAGCACATAGACTATAATGGGGTTCGTGTGCTTACAGCTAGATCTCCGCAGGGATCATGCGGACAGGAAAGTAGTTGACAATCTACTTTCTTGTCCATATGATTCGTACGGCAGTGCGCAGCAAGCACATGGACCCCATTATAGTCTATGGGGTCCGTTTGCTTTTACTGCACGGCGCTTGCAGTTGCGTTCAGTATTCCGTTCAGGGGGTCCTCATGCGGAGTCCCCAAACCGAATATGGAACACAGATGTGAACGATGGGTAATACCATTTTTGTCCCCCTGGGGGTTGCTGTAGGGGTGGGTGAAGCTTCTTTCAATTCTTCTAGTTTTTTTGCTATATAAGGCATATTAGAGCAGAAATTGGTTTACTTTTATTGAGTGAAATTACACAAAAAAAAAAACGCATTTCATAAACGTAATAATCTTTGCCAAGCAGTAAGTACAAACTAATGTGTACGGAGCAAATGGCTGTAATTTGTGTCATTATTTTGAAGTAAAAAGTGCAAGAAAAAGGCAAGAATTCAGTAAATTGATAAATGTGAGTTACGGACTACACGCTATAATTTGCTGCAGCTAAGCAAAACTTTTAAGGGATGAACAAGAGGTTCTTAGTACGCATTAGCTTCCACTTCATGGCAACCTCTTGTAGGCTAAGGGCCCGTTCCCACGGAGTAACGCAGCGTTGATTCTGACACATAAACACGTGTCAGAGTGAGCGCTTCAAAACAGAATCCCATTGACTTCAATGGGTTCCATTTTAACGCGCGTAACACATTGAAATCAATGGGTTAAAAAGCCTCTCACTGATTTCAAAGTCTAGCGCACGTAAGACGGAACCTATTGAAGTCAACGGCATACTGTTTTGAAGCGCCTCGCTCTGACACGTGTTTACGTGTCAGAATGAGCTTTGCGCAACTCTGTGGGAACGGGCCCTAAGGCTGCAGGTGTCAGATCCACCTCAGACAGCAGCGGACTCATCCCATGGTTGAAAAAAAACAGACAAAAGTTGCTCATTTTTGCTGTGGCTTTTGGCTACTATACAATGGTAGGTTTTGTTGGCTTTGAAACCTTTGTATTGCAATGGTTGAAAACTTCGGATGAACGTGCGGCAAAAAATTGACAAGCTGCGGGTTCGAGACCTGTAGTGCAGCGGGTTTATTTCTGCTGTGTGTGGATGGGATGTATAAAACATATTTACTACACTGTTACTGTACTTCACAGTGGATAAGCCTTGAAGGGAGTCTTATCATTCGAAAAACACATTGTTAAATGGATTCTATCATTAAAGTGTTGTTTTTTTTACCCTAACACGTAGAATAGCCTTAAGAAAGGCTATTCTTCTCCTACCTTTAGATGTCTTCTCTGCGCTGTCGTTCAGTAGAAGTCCTGGATTTCTTCTGTATGCAAATGAGTTCTCTCGCAGCACTGAGGGCGTCCCCAAAGCTGCGAGAGAACTCTCCAGCGCCACCTCTATCTTCGCCTGGAATGGCCTCTCCCCGCGGCTTCTTCCGGTGCTGGCTTCAATCTTCTAGGCATGCGCAGTCGGCTCTGCCGTCGGGCAGAGCCGACTGCGCATGCCCGTGGTAATTTTCCTGTGGCCTCTTACACAGAAAGCTGGGTCAAGCGGCCACAAGAAAATGGTTGCAGGCATGCACAGTCAGCTCTGCCCGAGGCCCGACGGCTTGACTGCGCATACCTAGAAGTTTGAAGCCAGCGCCGGAAGAAGATGCGTGGAGAGGCCGTTCCAGGCAAAGGTAGAGGTGGCGCTGGAGAGTTCTCTTGCAGCTTTGGGGACGCCCTCAGTGCTGCGAGAGAACTCATTTGCATACAGAAGAAAACCGGGACTTCTACTGAATGGCGGCGTGGAGAAGACATCTAAAGGTAGGAGAAGAATAGCCTTTCTTAAGGCTATTCCTACGTGTTAGGGACAAAAAATAGCATTTTAATGATAGGATCCCTTTATTAACTAGTGGCACATTGGAATGGCCTTCTCCTACATTTCAGTCTTTGCTTTTCCCCACCGTTTCTGCACAATTCTTCTCTTATGCAAATTAGGATCACAGAGCACCAGGGACGTTCCCCCAGTGCTCCGAGTACCCCGCGTCATAATTCTTCACCACCCCTTTTATGCTTTTGATCACTCCCCCTCTTCGATGAAACGTCTGCCTTTCACAGGCATCTGACGCAGCACTGTACGTATGTAAAATCTTGCGCATGTGCAATTGACTTTGCCACTTTGGGTTCAGCAGAGCCAACTGTGCATGCCCAAGCAGCCATTTTCCTCTGTTCTGCTACACAAGCGTACCGCGCCAGTACAGCCAATTTTCACTTTTACACTCTGGTGAGCCAACAGATAACACGTTCCCATATACAGCTTCATCCCTTAAAACCAACATTATCTCTTTTGTAGAAAAAAATGGACTAGTCTCTGACACCATCGAGTCAGTTGTGTACAGGAGGTAGAGTTGACATGGGAATAGATGGTAGGTAATAGTATCTAAGAGACAACTAGTCACACAAGTTGCAAGCTACTCCCAACGGACACGCCTGTATACACATGTACCTACTGATGCCTGGGTGTATACCGGGCCAAAGTCCTCTCTCTGATCTGTTAAATCCTATGTAACATATATGTAAGTGTACACTAGTAGTGTGAAGCAATATGCAGTATTGCATATGTATCATTAAAGGGGTTTGTCTATTTATCATCCTTTTCCCTTAAGTCACGTATATATTGTTATTCAGAGATCAGCGCAGATGTCTTCCCTTGTTCCGTGTCGCCCTCTTGTTTCGTACGGTCCTCTTCGCCGCTGGCATCGTGCTCTCATCCAGAATATGGCCACTAATGGAGGGTCATATGATCTGACGGGTCCTTCAGTGGCCTCAACACACTTCGCCAGTCCTACAATAGTGTCCTTCATGGGGTTCATGTATCCCAGTCTGTACCTGATGTGATGAGGTTCATGTATCCCAGTGCACCAGTCTGTATCCGATGTGATGGGGTCCATGTATCCCAGTGCACCAGTCTGTATCCAATGTGATGGGGTCCATGTATCTCAGTGCACCAGTCTGTATCCGATGTGATGGGGTTCATGTATCCCAGTCTGTACCTGATGTGATGGGGTTCATGTATCCCAGTGCACCAGTCTGTACCTGATGTGATGGGGTTCATGTATCCCAGTGCACCAGTCTGTACCTGATGTGATGGGGTTCATGTATCCCATTCACAGAATGTCAGGTAATGGAGGGAGGAGGTAGAATGGCGGGAAGCCTGTATGCCACCCACTGTATACAGTCTATGTACAGTCTATATACCCCGTCTACTGTCCTCCATCACAGCGGCTGCTGCTGCTGCCATAGAGGCGGCTCTGAGGACCTGGTAACCAAGCAGCCTCCCCGTGTGATTGGGCGGCCGGAGGTCACGGAGGAGGAGGCGGCGGCGGAGCTCAGCTGTGCGGGGAGGGAGCTGAGGAGAACACAACAACAGCCCGTGCACTGCGCTCCGTCCCTTCCCTGATGTGCACATCGTAGCTCCGCCGCAGCCTCCAGCCGAGCCCCCCGCCTGCCCAGGAATGAGAAAGAGAGCCGAGCCTGCCGCCCGGGAGCATGACAGCTTCGGAGCGGCCCCTCTGGACAGGGAGTGCCGCCTGAAGAACCTGAGGATACCGGGGAGCAAGGCCACTAAGGGGCATTACCCACACGACTCCGACTGCGACAGCAAGGGCATGAAAAGGTTCAGCAGGTACGGAGGGCAGCCCGCGCACACATGCGTCATGTACCGGCCAAGGTGAAGGGACTGCAGCAAGTCAGTGCAGTGCGGGGGGTCTCGCACCCCAGCCCGCTCCAGTAGTTGGTCTTCAGGACTGGCGTCCATAGGTTTATATGAGACCTACCACAGTTCTGTAAAACCTTGTTCACACTCAGCAGCCTGACTCCGCAGTGTTTTGCATATAGGGTTATAAAAGAGTTGACAGAATCTGCCGACAGTCTGTATCCGGTGTGATGGGGTCCATGTATCCCAGTGCACCAGTCTGTATCCAATGTGATGGGGTCCATGTATCCCAGTGCACCAGTCTGTATCCGATGTGATGGGGTTCATGTATCCCAGTGCACCAGTCTGTATCCGATGTGATGGGGTTCATGTATCCCAGTGCACCAGTCTGTATCCGATGTGATGGGGTCCATGTATCCCAGTGCACCAGTCTGTATCCGATGTGATGGGGT
This sequence comes from Leptodactylus fuscus, assembly GCF_031893055.1. Lineage (NCBI taxonomy): Eukaryota > Metazoa > Chordata > Amphibia > Anura > Leptodactylidae > Leptodactylus > Leptodactylus fuscus. The sequence continues at coordinate 37,964,957 of NC_134267.1, read as the reverse complement.
TCATGTATCCCAGTGCACCAGTCTGTATCCGATGTGATGGGGTCCATGTATCCCAGTGCACCAGTCTGTATCCGATGTGATGGGGTCCATGTATCCCAGTGCACCAGTCTGTATCCGATGTGATGGGGTTCATGTATCCCAGTGCACCAGTCTGTATCCGATGTGATGGGGTTCATGTATCCCAGTGCACCAGTCTGTATCCGATGTGATGGGGTTCATGTATCCCAGTGCACCAGTCTGTATCCGATGTGATGGGGTCCATGTATCCCAGTGCACCAGTCTGTATCCGATGTGATGGGGTCCATGTATCCCAGTGCACCAGTCTGTATCCGATGTGATGGGGTCCATGTATCCCAGTGCACCAGTCTGTATCCGATGTGATGGGGTCCATGTATCCCAGTGCACCAGTCTGTATCCGATGTGATGGGGTCCATGTATCCCAGTGCACCAGTCTGTATCCGATGTGATGGGGTCCATGTATCCCAGTGCACCAGTCTGTATCCGGTGTGATGGGGTCCATGTATCCCAGTGCACCAGTCTGTATCCGATGTGATGGGGTCCATGTATCCCAGTTCACCAGTCTGTATCCGATGTGATGGGGTCCATGTATCCCAGTGCACCAGTCTGTACCTGATGTGATGGGGTTCATGTATCCCAGTGCACCAGTCTGTACCTGATGTGATGGGGTTCATGTATCCCAGTGCACCAGTCTGTATCCGATGTGATGGGGTCCATGTATCCCAGTGCACCAGTCTGTATCCGATGTGATGGGGTCCATGTATCCCAGTGCACCAGTCTGTATCCGATGTGATGGGGTCCATGTATCCCAGTGCAACAGTCTGTATCCGATGTGATGGGGTCCATGTATCCCAGTGCACCAGTCTGTACCTGATGTGATGAGGTTCATGTATCCCAGTGCACCAGTCTGTATCCGATGTGATGGGGTCCATGTATCCCAGTGCACCAGTCTGTATCCGATGTGATGGGGTTCATGTATCCCAGTGCACCAGTCTGTATCCGATGTGATGGGGTTCATGTATCCCAGTGCACCAGTCTGTATCCGATGTGATGGGGTCCATGTATCCCAGTGCACCAGTCTGTATCCGATGTGATGGGGTTCATGTATCCCAGTCTGTACCTGATGTGATGGGGTTCATGTATCCCAGTGCACCAGTCTGTACCTGATGTGATGGGGTTCATGTATCCCAGTCTGTACCTGATGTGATGGGGTTCATGTATCCCAGTGCACCAGTCTGTACCTGATGTGATGGGGTTCATGTATCCCAGTCTGTACCTGATGTGATGAGGTTCATGTATCCCAGTGCACCAGTCTGTACCTGATGTGATGGGGTTCATGTATCCCAGTCTGTACCTGATGTGATGAGGTTCATGTATCCCAGTGCACCAGTCTGTATCCGATGTGATGGGGTCCATGTATCCCAGTGCACCAGTCTGTATCCGATGTGATGGGGTTCATGTATCCCAGTGCACTAGTCTGTATCCGATGTGATGGGGTTCATGTATCCCAGTGCACCAGTCTGTATCCGATGTGATGGGGTTCATGTATCCCAGTTCACATGTGTCAGATTCTTGTCAGCGCTGCTAGAAATAAAAATCTGCATGAAGTGGCGTGCAATGTCAGCGGGTTCTGCATGGAAATACAGATGATTATCTTGTGCAGATCCGCAAGCATCAAACTGGTCCGAAAGATGAGGGATGCACTTAGGTATTTGTAGCGAATCCTCTTGTAAATATGACCTAGACAAATATATGTGAAGGTGCCCTTGTTTTAAGATATCTGCATTGGTTTAGTCCATTCTTCTGGCCCATTGCAGAAGAACGGAAATATGGCGCAGACTGCAAAGGATAATCCCCAAGAGACCTATTGCCCATAGTTTCCCCATTGCCCATAGTTTCCCCATTGCCCATAGTTTCCCCATTGCCCATAGTTTCCCCATTGCCCATAGTTTCCCCATTGCCCATAGTTTCCCCATTGCCCATAGTTTCCCCATTGCCCATCGTTTCCCTCGTTGCCCCATTGCCCATCATTCTCTGTGTTGGTTGGTCATAAAATCCAGGCATGCAGTACTTTTTCTGAAGGCCTGGTCTGGTAATATGAAGCTATGGCCTATCCATTAGATGGGTGATAACTCTTTGATATGTGTGGGCCCCCCGCCCTGACTGATGGATGGAGAGGGGCCCTGTATTCTCTATTATCCAGCAGCAAGGCCACAGTCAGGATAGTTGAATAGAGTGGTGGTCACACTTGTGCATTGCTGCTCTGTTCGTTTCTATGGGGCTGGTGCGGCGCTCGGCTATTTCCAGAGTTCAGTACAGTGACTGCCACTTCATCCAACCCCTGGCAGTAATACCCTGGTGATCACAGGTGGCACATTGTGCAGCCCCCCACCCAATTTGCATTTCCAATCTATCCTGGCTATAGGTGACACTGTCATATTTGCAGTATAACTACCGGTATGTCTCTATATCTCAGGCCGGCATTGGTGTGATGTCTAGGTTGTACACATCCCATAGTACGTGTGTGTCCTGTCAGGGTACTCCTATATGGTTTTCTTTCTGGGTTTGTAGACCCTTTAGCACAGTTTTGTGTCACGGGTGAGTTCTCCATTTTCCTCTATTATCCTATGTGTACTGCATTCTGTGATGAGCAGTAAATCTGCTGAAACGGCAGAAACCCCCTCCACGAACTGAGGCTGCAGAAGGGATTAATACAGCCCTGAGTCATCGAAAAACTTCCCTTTTGTTGTTTCTAAACCCTATAGCCATAATGAGGGCTTTGTATGTTTGGTATCTAATGACAACTGTAGGTTTTTTGACAAGTGTTCTCATATTGATGATGTTTTAGATGTAAGACTTTTGTGACCTTATGTATCTTTGTGCTATCATTGCATATATGTAGCAGATAGCACGTTATTCCTGGCAATTCATACCTCAGATGCTGCAGAACTTCATTTTGCAGAAAATCAGAGACCCTGGATAACCTGATCCACTTCCTATACAAGTCTACATAAAGTGAAATGTGACAATCCGGCCGCAGCGCGGACCTGGACACTGTGCCAACTGCGATGTACCGAGTCACATCAACTCATCGAGATTGTGGTCAGTTTATGTCAGGTGGCATAGAAAGAGCCTGAAAAGTTGCAAATATGTGCAAATTGGAGCAAAAAGAGTTCACTTATTGCACAGTGGTTTACCATGAAAGGGGCATGACCTAAAGGTTAGACCCACCCAGTAGCGCCAGCCAATTGGGGAACGGCTCAAGGGCCTGACATGACATCATCTTGGGTCCTTGAGCGTGACATCCGGTGGTCTACGGGGATAGTAAGTAGTTTATGTTTCAATCCAGGAGCCAAGGTATGTATATATGAAATTTGTTTGGGTGTGATTGAGGAACAAACATCCAAACACACAAACTTTCACCTTTCTAATGTTAGTAGGATATGGAATCCATACAGAACCAACAAGCTGTGCAGCGCTCCGTTTGTACATTTTGCACTTGTGTGTATTGAGACTTATTGTGTCCATGTGCTTGGGGACTTCGTAAGTTACAAAAAGTGTTCTAGATATTTAATATGCTATAAAGCAATATATATGTGGCCTATAGATATAGCAGCATTGACTAGCTCCCTTTTAATGCTGCGACATATAGCAATAAGACCTTTATTTTTCTTCTCTTTACTTTCTTTCTTTAAGTGCCAAGTCTTCTGTCACGTTGTCCTGTGCAAACGTGGATAGACAAATAAAGTTTGCTGCAATTGCCGCTAGGGCAGTTCTATGGGTAGTTTTACATTTAGTCACAGATTTAGTTTTTAGTGTCATTTTGTAGAACCAAAGGAGGACGATCAGTCTCATTCCAAGGCTGTAGTAAAACTGCATGTGAAATTCCAAATTCACAACTTATCCCTTGTCCTGTGGGTTGGTCATAAGTGTCTGTTTGTTGGAATCACCTCTATTCCAAAAACAGGGATCCAGTGTGTCCCATCTGAATGGAGCGACTCTGCTAGATCACTTAGACCCCTATAGATATATAGAGTGGCAGTGCACATGTGCAACCAGCAAGATATTCAAAGAGGGGTTTACATGATCCCTGTTCTCATAATAGGGGATCCCTGTTCTCTTCCAGCAGTGGGTTCTTTAGTGATCACACACATGCGGGTAGGTAGTAAGCTAATCCACTGAACGGACATAGAGGCAATGTGTCGCCAGAAAATTAACTATTTTTTTTTTATTGTCTTATGTTAAAGGTGTTATCTGGTTTCTATGATTGATGGGCTTTCCTTAAGACAGGCCATCAATACTATATGCAGGGGTGTGACACTCGGGACTCCCTCAGATCACCGGTACTGAAGCAACTTTGAAGAGCTGCATCACTCACGCACCCTGCAAACTGTAGTGGTGACTGTAGGTACTGCAGCGCTGCCCCCATTGAAGTCTATAGCGGCACACTCCAGTACATACACTTGTTACTACAGTTTGTACAGTGAGTGAGCCAGTGATCTGCCGGTGTCCAGGGTGTCAAACCCCTGCAGATCTAATATAGATGGCCTGACTTAAGGATATCGATCATAGAAACCGGATAACCCCTTTAAACCTATTTGTAAACATGATATGTATATTTTAGAAAATTCCTTAAAAAATAAAATAAAATCATGCAGTTCTGACTCTGACCACTAAGCATAATAATTTGCAGCACTCTTAGCTGTGGTCATCAGTTTTCCTATCATATATCTGTTAATAAGGCATGGAATCCACCAGTCACAGTAACTAATTTCACTACTTAGATACTCCCCGCCCCTCCTCTGTGCCATGACCTCTGCAGAGGTCACAGAGCCTTCCCAAAAAAAACCAAAAAAAAAAAACCTCTCCAACAGAAATCAATAGGGTCTTCTCCAGACCATTATGTCTATGGCTCGTGGTCGGCCTTTAGGAAACAAGAAGTCAGCAACTATTTTTGGCTTAGTGGCAAGAATGGGAATTGCAAGATTTTTAGGATTTGGTTGAAATCTACATACTGTGATGACATGGAAAATGAAACACTTAATCTTATTTTTTGTTTCATATAAAAACGTAATGTAATCGATAGGTTGTTTACTGGTGACTAGAGATGAGCGAGTACTGTTCGGATCAGCCGATCCGAACAGCACGCTCCATAGAAATGAATGGATGCACCTGGTACTTCCGCTTTGACGGCGGCCGGTCGCTTAACCCCCCGCGTGCTGGCTACGTCCATTCATTTCTATGCGAGCGTGCTGTTCAGATCGGCTGATCCGAACAGTACTCGCTCATCTCTACTGGTGACACTTTCCCTTTTTAGGCTAAGGTCCCACGGGCCGTATCTGCAGCACTAAAGCGCTGCAGGAAGAACCGCTGTGTGATCGCATTGCGGTTCTTTCCGCAACGCTTTTAAGAGAAAGTTCACGGAGTTTTCCTCTGCGGACTTTCTCTTAACATTATATCTACGGGAAAGCCGCCGGCGTTTCCGTAGATATAATTGACATGCTGCGATTTGCAAAGCCGCAACAGCATCTTTTCCGCAAAGTGGGGATGGGATTCGTATGAATCCCATCCACTTTGCCTGCACTGTACAACGCCGTGATTTTTCCCACAGCGTCTCCACTGCGGGCAAATCACTGCGTTTCCGGTCCGTGGGGCCCCGGCCTTAAAGGGTTTTTCTGGGCTAAAACTATCGATGACCTCTTCATAGGATTGGTCATCAATATGAGATTGGTGGGAGTCCGTCACAGATAATGGAGCAGGAAGCAGAAAGCTCTGTCCTCTGGTGGTAAGACCTGGTTATTGCAGATCAGCCATTACACAGAGTACGGTGCTGTCTGCTTCCTGCTCCATTCCGTGTCTAGCTCAGAAATCTTTTTATTTGGTCAGTGCTTTCTATTATTGGACAACATTAGTCAGTGTCTCCATATATTTCTAGGTCCCCTTTCACTCCTGTATAATGAAGTGTCACATAAATGGTTACGGCAACTTCAACACACTTTGTATAAATCAATAGTGCAAGCAAATACGAGAAGCATATGCAATAAAACTTAGCTAAGGAATGCCTTATATCTACTTCCCTCTTCTCCAGATCTTTGCTATCTCCCTGTATCCAAAAAACAATCTCTCACTGCTTTGGAAGATAAGATTGTTAGCTCAGACTAGATTACAGGCTGCAAATAGAAGCCTATGGAGAAGGGGAAGGGGCGAAAGCAAGTGACTGTAAAGTTGCTGCTGGTTAGTAAGTGTTTCATGTTCTGCTCCAGTGCTGGATTCAAGGCAGCTCCGCTCGTGTCCTCCATGCTGTTGCGGCTGCGTCTCTGTATACAAGAGAGTGAAAGAAAAGCAGGATCTCCTGTTCTGTCGAAACATGTCTGATATTGGAGTTTGTAATGAAACGCAATAAATAATCATTTTCTGGAGGTTTTTCATCTGTGCAGTGCTAGATCCTCTTTAATGTTAGGGCTAGTTCACACGGGGGCAAGAAGGCGGATTTTGACAGTGGATTTCGCCTCAAAATCCTCCTCCATACAATGGTGGTCTATGGAGACCACTAGCATTCTTTTTTCCGTTGCGAGCTGCCCTTTCTTCAGGCGGATCGTGACCGTGGCTTCCGCCTGGCGGCAGCGACCTCTGGGATCGGCCCATTCAGTTAAGCAGACTCCGGAGGGGGAAACCGCAACCGCGATGGTCGTGGCAGGCGGGTTTTGACCCAAGAGTGAACAAGTCCTTAGTAGAGATGAGCGAACACTGTTCGGATCAGCCGTTCCGAACAGCACGCTCCCATAGAAATGAATGGACGCACCTGGCACGGCGACCGGCCGCCGGCAAAGTGTACGTGCCAGGTGCTTCCATTCATTTCTATGGGAGCGTGCTGTTCGGATCAGCTGATCTGAACAGTGTTCGCTCATCTCTAGTCCTTAGTCTTCTCTCTGCATGATATGTATAGCAGCTCCTGGAAAACTGAAAATTAGAAATGAAGACTACAGAGAGGAAAACGGTTGATCAAAGCAGAATGCAAGACTTATAGGGAGGAATTTCATCAACCCATCTATGCCAGTTTTCGGGTGTAATTGTGACACGTTGCCCGCTCCCGCCACTTCCCTTGTTCTGTGCCTCCCTTGGCTCACCTCGGCCCAAAATAGTGTGACATATAAGGCCAACAACGGTCGAAAGGGTACAAGTTTTTGCCCAAGTTGATTTATTTTAAGATGTGACCATAAGTTTAGAATATTCTTATCAATCTGCCAACATCCATTTCTCTATAAAGTTATTAGATCATGTGCAGTGGACACAAAAGACTATAAAGGATGGAAAGAAGGAACGTGCGGTGTTACATCTGTCAGTAAGAAGAATGTATTGTGCTGGGTTTCTAGAAGATTAGAGGACTGCCAGCCATTGTTCATTGTTGTGTAGCCTGTTTGAGGAGGGGATTCACAGTTTGTTTGTTTGCTATGTCTGTGGATATCACCGTGTTTGTAGGGTTAAGCGGTTGCCAGTAGACATGGCCGTACAGTCAGGAAACCTCATCCAGGTATGGCTATAATCTGCTCCTCTCTGGTTGGAATGGCGTAACTGATGAGCGTCCAGAAGGGCCGGCATTTATGACCCTAATCAACATCAGTATTCATTAATTATATTAGGACACTCCCCTTGTTACATGCCACGCCCCTAATTATGTACCACACCAGCAGTTCTGAGTAGAGATGAGCGAACACTGTTCGGATCAGCCGATCCGAACAGCACGCTCCCATAGAAATGAATGGAAGCACCTGTGACGCTGACTTTGCCGCCGGCCGGCCGGCGTCACAGGTGCTTCCATTCATTTCTATGGGAGTGTGCTGTTCGGATCGGCTGATCCGAACAGTGTTCGCTCATCTCTAGTCCTGAGTAGTGATCTACCCTTTAGTGCATGGCCGTGTCAGACAGGATGACATGGATGCAAAATAATCGAAACAGTCTTGAATCGAAACAGAAATGCCAGCGCGTTCACTTTGATTAACGGTATTTTAGGACGTGTTTACCTGTCTCATGTTTCTTACACCATCGGGACAAACACATTCAAAGTGAACTGAGGTTAAGTTCTCTCTAGTATTAGGGTTTCCGTTCTTTGAGTCCCGAAAGACTGAAACCCTGTCCGCTTACACATGAAAACCTACACATGGAAACCCATAGACCATAATGGGGACTGCCGGGTTTCCATCAATTTTTAATTTTATTTTTTTGCAGAATTGGCACTGAAGTGCTCAAATGCTACTGTAAACCCATTGTATTATGGCTTATTATGAATAAGGGCCGTTCATGTACTTGCACCAGGGGACACAGTTGTTTCTCACGGACATTAGGTCTGTATTAAAAAGAAAAAAAAAAAAAAGTGTCATTAGTCAGTTTGCATTCCCATTACAAAATATATGTCAATGGGGTTTTATAATGTTTAAGGTGTATTAACTGCCATGTTATGTATATGCCCCTATGGATAGGTTTTATTTGTGGTTAATTTCACGTGTGAAAAACTAATTTTTACCAAATTGTCATAATATTTTAATGTGTTTTTTTTTTTGACGTTCTAGACTAGATACTACAGGCTGGTGCGAGCTCTTGTATATTCTGTCCGTCAGGTTAAACACTTGTCCTGCTAACCTTGTTAGGTCACTTTCTAAGAATGACTCAGAAGTCAGTGCACAATAAGATAACAAGTTCAGACACCTCCTTCCTTAAGTAAGCAAAATACTTAAATAGAAAATAATCCCAAAGACTTTTAAGGACATAGTTTGTGGCCTGGCCTTATACATGGCCTGGTAAGAGAAGGGGTTGTACAACCAGTAAATATCATATTCCTTGTGTACGTCTTAAAGGGGCTCTATCACTGGGAAAAGTCATTTTGAACTAATCACATCCTTGCATAGGCTTTAAAAAGTCTATTCCACACCTACCTTTAGTATGTAGATTGCCTCAGTGGTTTCTGAATAAGTCCGTTTTTATTCATATGCTAATGAGCCTCCAGCCAGCACAGGAAGTTCCCAGCAGCACTCATCCCTGTTATTATCTCCTATGTGTGTGCGAACAGGAAGCAGGAAGGTTGTTTTATGATTAGAGTTCCGCTTTATCTTTGTACATCGAGTCATTTGCTATATAAAATTTTGCGCACCTTCTGTCTCCTTCCTGTGTTTTGCTGATCATGTAAGATCACTTCTAGGCTGGCACACACATGGTGAGTTCGCAGCAGGTTATCCACAGGGAATCACATGGTAGCCGCTGTCCTGCTGTGAACTACGGTAAGAATGGAGTGGATGGGATTTCAACAAATCTCATTCACACTCTGCAGTAAAAAAAACAAACCACACAAACACACCATGTCAGTTATTGCTGTGTATTATGCTATGGTTTACAATGCAAAGGTTGAAAGCGAAGGCCGGCTGCCCTGAATGAGCTGATTTTTGACTGTTTTATTCTGCGGTCGGCTTCACTGCAACATATACTTTGTGGACATCCTTCAGCAGACCCGGACCTGTATGTCGGCCTGAGGGTAAGTTCACACAGGGTTTTTTCGACCGTATTTTGACGTGGAATCCACCTCAGAATCCGGCTCCAAAAGCCGCCTCCCATTGACTTCAATGGGAGCCGTTCACTTTCTTTTTCCAAAAAATAGAAACAAGCTGCCCTATCTTGCCGCAGATTCCGCAGCTGAATCAGCAACGGGTGTCCGCGACGCGACACTCCCTCATGACTAGGCCCATTCATTTGGGCCTAATCCAGTCGTAGGAGGTGGGTTTTTTTGGAGCAGATTCTGAGGCGGATTCTCGTGTCCAAATCCGGTCCAAAAAACCCTGTGTGAACTTGCTCTTAAAGGGGTTTTCCAAGACGGTATAGATTGTTACGATTGGTGGGGTAGCCCTGCCAATCCTCTGTTTGCAGGGGCGGTGGTGCTGCAGCCTGTTAATGGTCTACATTGGGTTGTACATTTAGTAAGTCACTGTCCGGGCTGTTGCAGCTTTCAGCACTCTCATCTGGGAACCTTTGGATGCGTCACTGTCTTGCCTTTACAATGACATCTATTGATGCTCTAACATAGAGGTCTCAGTCAGGTGACAGATGCTAAAATGACAATGACTCTAAGCTGTCAGGCCAGCCCCTCTGATATTGGTACCGAAACTAGCAGCACCGATATCTCTGCAACTGAGGACATGCCTACTGCCAAAACTGATCTTTGAGAGCATGAAGGGTCCTCTTTAGTTATCATTTTCATGCCCGTTGTGGGTTGACACATTGGTGCGATGGTTAGTCCTATAAATTTCCTGCACCATCTTTGAGCAGTCGTCTTTTTGGGTGAAGAAAATGGCCATTGAAGCCTTTGTTAAGAAGGAGCAAATGAAAAATGCAGCCAATGAAGCCTTGTAAAATGAGATCACTGCACTGTAGATGTTGGCACCGATGCCTTGGCACCCCGCCTGACTACCGTGCCCTCTACCCTGCTTTTTTCTTTTTCTCACTGCTTTTTCTGAACATATTGCAATCTATAAATAGTGAACTGCGAGTAGTGTCAGGCGAGCGTCAAATCTGGTTCATTCACAGAAGCTTTTCTTGGATTTTTAAGAAATGGACAGCCATAACATTATCTCATGTCAGTGTATATGGCAGTTCTTGTAATGCAGACAGCAGGCGATAATATATCTGCAGTGTGAATGATCATCTATTATGGCATGGAAATTTTAAGGCCTCGTTCTCATATTGAGGCTTTTTTTTCCTCCATGAAATTTTATAGTACACAGCATAATATCTATCACTGATAGAAATAGCCGGAACGTAACATCTGGTGTATTCTCCTACAGCAAACCTGCATACCTGAATATAAAGGCAAATGCCATAAACAAATAAGAACTAAAAATTGCTTTCACTAGGCCCATAAGGTGGTCACGAGAGGCCATTGTATTGCCCTGGCTACCAGTCTTAAAAAAGGACAAGATAGCCAAGGAGAGGGCCTTGGTTTCCCGGATTCAGTCCCTTTCTGATAGTTTAAATCGTGCCCCTTCTGTCTCCATCCTTCGTCTCCTTGTAGCGGCTAGGGCGGATTTGAGAGATTTGGCAACTCGGGCTACCCAATGTCTTCTCCTGTATAGCCGTCAGCGCTACTATGAGAGGGGCAAGAAAGCTCACACCCTTCTGGCCAAGACCTTGCGTGACCACCAAACTTCCTCTGCCCACATGTTGTTCGAGATCCAAAGGGAATCCTCCATTATCATCCTGACTCTATAGCTTCCTTGATCACGGACTAATACACGAAACTGTATAATATCCCCCCCCCCCTGCTCCAATGCGGACCCGTCACAACAGGCAACTGCATTGCACTCATATCTGGAGGCTTGCTTCCTCCTTAAGCTTTTTCCCTCTGCAGTTACTGTGTTGAATGTTCCTATTAGGACTGATGAGATTAGCTCCACCCTTAACCTCTTCAAGACAGAGCCTAAAAGTAGCTAAATGACCAGGCCTCATTTTTCAAATCTGACATGTGTCACTTTATGTGGTAATAACTTTGAGATGCACTAACTTATCATGGTGATTCTGAGACTGTTTTCTCGTGACACATTGTACATCGTGTCAGTGGTACATTTTGGTCAATATGTTTTGTCTTTTATTATGAAAAAATAGGAAATTTGGTGACAATTTTGAAAAAAATGCAGTTTTCAAACTTTGAAATTGCATGCCTTTCATGTAGAATGTCATACTACCCAAACTACTTCATAAATTTAATTTACCATATCTCTGCTTTATATTGGCATCAAACTTTAATTGCCCTTTCATTTTTTTCAGATGTTATAAGGCTTAAAAGTCAAGCAGTAATTTTCCAAATTTGTAAGAATCTTTCCAACACACATTTTTCAAGGGACCAGTTCAGTTCTGAAGGGGTCTTGAAAGGCCTCTCTAATAGAAACCCCCATAAATCACCCCATTCTAAAAACTACACTCCTGGAAGAATTCAGAACTGCATTTAGGAAGTTTCTTAACCCTTTCAGCATTTCACGGCAATTTAAAACAAAATAGAGGTCAAATTTACAATTTAAATTTTTTTTCACTAATATATTCATTTAACCCTAGAATTTACACATTCACAACGTGTTAAAGGAGAAAACGCATTCTAAATTCTATTAAGCAATTTCCCCCAAGCATGAAACCGTCCCATGTAAGAAAGTTAAATGATGTATGGGCACACTGTAGGGTCCAGAACAGAAGGAGCGCTATTGGGATTTTGGAGGGCAGATTTTGCTGGAATCTGTTTCAGGCACCATGTCGCATTTGCAGAGCCCCTGAAGTGCCAGAACAGTGGAACTCCCCCCAAAAATGACACCATTTTGAAAACTAGACCCCTCAAGGAATGTATCCAGGGGTATAGTGAGCACTTTGACCCTACGGGTGTTTCACAGATTTTTTTTACCATTGAGACATGAAAATTTAAAATTATTTTGTTTCTGATATAATGTCACTTTAGCCCCCAATTTTCCATCTTCAAAAGGGGGTAAAGGAGAAATTGCAACCCACATTTTGCTACACAATTTGTACTGAATGCAACAATACCCCATATGTTCTGGTATACTGATATACGGACACATGGCAGCACTCAGAACGGAAAGAGCGCTAATTGGGTTTTGGAGGCCAGATTTTGCTGGAATCATGATCAAGCACCATGTCCCATTTGCAGTGCCCTCAAGGTGCCCAAATAGTAGAAACCTCCAAATTGTGACCCCATTTTAGAAACTAGACCCCGTGAGTTATTCATTGAGGGGTATAATGAATATTTTGACTCCATAGGTTTTGAAAAAATTTGCGTCAAACAAAAAAAATTCATATTTTTTACACAAAAGTGTCATTTTAAAGGCAGTTTTTTTTCCCCATAATGCATGAAAATGAAGAGAAACACCCCAAAATAGATTACCCCATTTCTCCTGTGTTCAAAAATGTACACTTTGTGGCCTTAATCCTATGTACGGACACACGTTAGGGCCCAAAAAGAAGGGAGCACCAACTGGATTTCAAAGACATAATTTTTGCTTCTAAATGTTTCAGGCCCATTGCGCATTCAAACAAGATTTGAGTTACCAAAACAATTGAAAACCCCCATAAATGACCCCATTTTATAAAGTAGACCCCTTAAGGTATTCATTGAGGGGTACAATGAGCATTTTGACCCTATAGCCGTTTCACAGATTTTACTAACCTTGGGATGTGTAGGTTAAAAATTACTAAAATGTCCCTTTATCTCCAAAGTTTTTATTTTCACAAGGGGTTAAAAGAGAAAAAGCCCCCCGCAGTTTGTTACACAATTTCTCCTGAACACGGCAATACCCCATATGTGGCCATAATCTGCAGTATGGGTACTTGGTGGGGCTCAGAATGGAAAGAGCGCTATTTGGGTTTTGGAGAGCAGGGTTTGCTGGAATAGTTTTCAGGTGCCATGTCGCATTTGTTGAGCCCCTAATGTATCAATACAATAGAAACCCCTCAAAAGTGACCCCATTTTAAAAACTACACCCATCAAAGAATGTATCAAGGCGTATTATCATTTTGAGCCTAAAAATTCTTCCCAAAAATTTACATACAAAATGAAAATTGAAATTTTTAAAGAAATCAGCCATACAATACATTGCACCCACTTTGTGTTGTCAGAGACCTGCACTCCTAAAACTATTAAGGAGCCATCCTGAGGGGAAAAAAATTATATATGTGGGTGTAAACTGCTACTTGGGCACAGAGCAGGGCTCAGAAGGGAAGGAGCACTGCGCTTTTTAGCTTTTGGGGTGCAGATTTAGAGGAACCCTCTGGGCGCCATGTTGTTTTTGTAGAGCCCTGGAGGCAACAGTAAACTGGAATTCCCCAAGAAGTGACCCCATTTTGTAAGGGCATTTTTTGGGTCTCTGCAAATATGATATGGTGTCCAAACACCAACAATCTAAATCTGCACTCCAAATGTACATATCGCTCCTTCACATCTGTGCCCTGCTGTGTACCCAAATGGCGGTTTATGCCCACATGTATGACACTGGTGTACCCCGGATAACGTACGTAATGCCATATGTGGGTAGAATCGGCTGTTTGGGCACAGCCGGACACAGAAGGGAAGGAGCGCTATTTTGGTTTTTGGAGCACAGTTTGGTTTTAGGACACCATGCCACTTTTGCAAAGCCCCTGAATTGCCAATAAAGTGGAATCCGCAGACATGTCACCGCATTTTGGACACTACCCCACTGATGGGATTTATCCCGGGCACAACAGCTTTTAGAGCGTTCATCTCTGATACAAGTCGGGCACAAAATATTAGGCACTGAAATGACGTATTCCTGGAAAAAATTATTTTTACCTTTCACAATCAGCTTCGTATTCATTTATGGATAATAAATTATAGCAACACTTGGGGTTTAAAAATGCTCTCTGTACCCCTGGATAAATCCTTCAGGGGTGTAGTTTCCAAAATAAGGTCTCATATCAGGGGATTCCACTTTACGGGCATTTCAGCTCTGCAAAAGTGTCGTGGAATCCAAAACCGCCCGTGCTCCAAAAACCAAACAACCCTTCTGTGTCCGGCTGTGCCCCTATATCAGTTTATACCCACATATGGCATTGCGTACGGTATCCCGGGTACACCAGTGTCATACATGTGTCATACATGTGGCATAAACTGCAGTTTGGGCACACAGCAGGGCTCAGAAAGGAAGGAGCGCAATGCGGCTTTTGGAGCACAGATTCAGATGTTTGGTATCTGGACATCATGTCATGTTTGTAGAGCCTGTAAGGTACCAGAAAAGTGGATTCCCCAAAGGAGTGACCCCATTTTGAAAACTGTACCCCTCAAAGAATTTATCAGGGGGTGTAGTGAGTATTGGTATCCATCCCGGACGTGACTGCACAGCGGATGGCGAAGAGGGAATATATAAGCTGTGCGGAGAACATTGCAGACACCAAATTCCCTACTATGTCCCAGGAGCTCCTATAATTGGGGGAGTCACTCTGCGGGTCACTTTGGGGGTCACCTCTGGTGTCTTTTCACTCATAAGCTGTAAATCTGGAGTGTCCCCTGATTTACGCTCGCACAGCTTATATATTCCCTTCCTGACGCAGCCAGTTGTGTTCTAATGATTTGGTGATTTGTTTTTTTTTTTTGTCTTCACATTACTAGATGCTATAATTTCTATATTTTCCTGGTGACGCGGCCATATAAGGGCTTGTTGTTTGTGGGATGAGATGCATTTTGTAATTACACCATTTTTGGGTGCCTACAATTTATTGAATACATTTTATTAACTCTTTTTTTGCTGGATTTAAAAAAAAAAATAAAATCAATTCTGGCATTGCGTTTTACCTTTTTAATTTTTCGCCATGCAGCGTACAGTATAAGTAATATGTGACCTTTATTCTGCTGGTCAGTACGGTTACAGCATGCAGTGTACAGTATAAGTAACATGTAGCCTTTATTCTGCGGGTCGGTACGGTTACGGCGATACCTCATTTATATTTTTTTATGCGATACTAATTCTGCAGAACAAAAACACATTTGGGGACAAAATCAGTGATTTTTGCATCGCCATCTTCTGAGAGGCGTAACATTTTTATTTTTCGGTTGACAGTGTTGTTTGAGGGCTTAGTTTTTGCGGGACAACCTGTGCTTTTTATTGGCACTGTTGTGGGGTGATTATGACTTTTTGATCACTTTTTATAGCATTTTTTGTTTTTTAGGTGAGATGGCGAAAAATCACTACTTCCGACGGGTTTTTTCCATTTTTTTTTCCCGACGTTCACCATGTACATTAAATATTATTTCAGTTTTATTGTACAGATTGTTACGGACGCGGCGGTACCAGATATGCATTGTTTTTATTAATTTTTAGGTTTTTTTTATATAATTCATTTTCTATTGAATAAAAATGAATTTTTGGGGCTTTATAACTTTATTAATTTTTTTCAAACACTTTATTATATATTTTTCACTTTTTTTTCCCTTTTTTTTATGTGTCTCTTTTAGGATACTTGATTCTGCAATGAATTCATTGCTGAATCAATCAGGCTGGAGACACAGGCTGCACGTGTCTCCAGTCTGTAACAGGAAGCCAAGCGATGTAGACGCATCGCTTGGCTTTCTTAGTACCTGGCAGGGTCAACCAGGTAACGAGGGGCTCATGCACTCTGGAGTCACTGGTTAGACCCCAGGGTGCATGTTTTACATATCGGCACCCCCCGATCTCCCCGCAGGGGGTGCCGATAACATCGCAGAACCGCTTCAGTGCCGTGATCATGTTTGATCACGGAACTGAAGGGGTTAAACTCCGATCGGACACCAGCTCCAATCGGAGTACATCGGGCACAGTGTTAGCTATAACATATAGCTAACACCTGCTCACGATGCCGCCCGCAGGACCATTTACCTGCGGGCGGCATCTCATGTCAGGGAAAGTTTGTTACTGCAACAAACTTTCCCTGACATGGCTGCTACATGATCGGGACCTTAATCTATTAGGTCCTGATCATGTCTCCGTGGACCCCAGCAGCTATTAGCGCTAGGTCCACGGAGCTCCGGACCCTCGGGGACACCCGATCCCCATTTTAAAAGGGTCAGTTTATAAACGTCGGCGCGGCACAGAGCCCAAGCCGCGCCGACGTTTATATACAGTCAGCCGTCGTGAAGCGGTTAAAGAAGCCCCCAACGGTAAGGCCCCGGGCCCAGACAGCTTTATATATCTTTATAAAACGTTCCAGGCCAATTTGCTTCCCCATTTATGTCGCCTCTTTAATTCCTTTCTAGAAGGTGCCCCTATTCCCCAGTCAATGCTCCACTCTCACATTACTTTAGTTCGTAAACCCCACAAGGATCACCAAGACTGTGAGCCTTGATGCGGAAAAGGAGTTTGACTGCCTTGATTGGTTGTTTATGAAAGCTGGCCTGGGTAGCTTGGGTGTGTCTGGGGCCTTTCTCACCGCTATTGAGGGGCTCTATTCTTGCCCCTCGGCGGTGGTGAAACTCCATAACTCACTCTCTGCTCCGTTTCCCATTCATAATGGGACTCTGCAAGGCTGTCCTTTATCGCCTCTTATTTTTGCCTTATGCTTTGAGCCCTTGGCTGCCCAGATTCGGTTAAATCCTGATATTTCAGGTATTTTGGTTAGAGATAAATCCTTTAAAATTAGTTTGTTTGCCGATGATGTTCTCACATTTCCCCACATTTTTCTCCCCAACCTTCTCCAGGTCCTTAAGATTTATGGAGATTTCTCCGGTTATAAAATTAACCCCCCAAAACTGAAGCCCTCCCCCTTAATATTTCTGCTGCTGATTTACAACTGCTTTGTTCTTTGACTTTCAATGGCAGGAACGCTCTCTCCGATATCTTGGGATCCAGCTTTCCTCTTTTTACTCCACCCTATATTCAGTTAATTACCCTAGCCTATTTAATGAACTGAGAGGCCTCTTGGATAAATGGCGTCCCCTCCATATTTCACTTATAGGTCGTATTAATGCGGCCAAAATGTTCCTCCTACCGAAGCTCCTCTACTATTTTGAAACTCTTCCGGTCGCAGTCCCTCACTCTGAATTGCGCTCCCTTCAAAAATCCATCTTTAAGTTTATTTGGAATGGCAAGTGTCACCGCATACCTCGTTCGGTGATGCTGTCTGGTAGGGAGGAGGGGGGATTGGCGGTACCCCACATATTGCATTATTATTGGGCTGCTCACTTGCGCTGCTTCCATTTTGGACAGCCCTGCAGGCCTATACCAAATAGGTTGAGATAGAGAAACTCTGGTTAGCTCCGATACATCCCACTGCGTTTCTGTGGTCTCGGTCCTCTCCCCTTTTGAGTCCTATACGCTTCACTAGGACCATTTGGATTACCTGCTCTAAAATCTTTCCCCTGGCCTCCCAGTGCTCGTCCTTGATTTCCTTTTTGTACAACACCCTCTCCTGCCGGATGAACTTACGTCAGCTTTGGTGCAACCATGGAGTAGGCTAGGCCTTTTCCGTGTCGCTGACTTAATAGACCCGCTGACGTTGGTGCTTAGGCCCTTTGAGTATTTGGTTTCAGAACTACATCTACCCGCCACTGAATGGTTGCATTACCAGCAGATTGTCCATTTTGTTTTTACCCAGTTCGGCTCTCTGATGGTGTCCCCACCGACTGTCTTTGAAAAACTATGTTGTGCGGGCACCTCTACTGCAGGCCTTATCTCTGGTATTTATGGTATCCTCTCCTCCTCCGGACGGCAGGGCCCCGTATCGCATAAATATATGGAGAGGTGGTCTGGGGCCTTGAACAGGCAGATTTTCCCGAACCAATGGCAAATTATCTGGTCCCGTGCAGCTAAATCCTCCACCTGTGTTACGTTCCGGGAGACCCAGTACAAGCTACTTATGCACTGGTACCATACCCCAGCCTTGCTCCACTCCCTTAACCCTAACATGTCTTCCCTGTGTTGGCTTTGCCGGGCAGGAGTGGGTACTCTGTATCATATTTTTTGGTACTGTCCAGGGATCCGTCCTTTCTGGCTGGAGGTCAAGTCCCTTACGGACGCTCTATTTATCCAAGGTGTCTCTTTAGACCCCCTCATCTATCTCCTCAATCTCCCCCCTGCTCATCTGGGTAAACAGACCTCTAAATTGTTTCTATATCTCCGTACCGCAGCCAAAGCTCTCATCGCCCTCCGATGGAAGAGTGCCTCTCCTCCCTCTGGCTCTGATCTTATAGCCCGAGTTAAGGATGTCCGTGGTATGGAGAACTTGACGGCCACATTTAACCATACTGATGAGGCGTTCCAGGCTATATGGTCATCTTGGGACCCATACTGTATTTTGAATGGTTTCTGACTCCTTCCCCTTCCCTTCCCCCCCCCACCCCCTCATTTCCACGCTCAGGTTTTTGTGATGTGTATGCATTCCCAGTCTTTTTGATGGTATATGCATTGCTTCACGTTCTTGTTTTTTATGTTTTCAACTCTTTTGTTACAATGTATTTTATAAAAATACTTTCAATAAAAATTACAGTTCAAAAAAAATAAATAAATTGCCTTGACTGTATTGCAAAAGGTCTGATCCTGTAGGGAAGAGCAATAGGAACATAAACTTTTACATCCACTTATGTTGTATAAATAGGGATACCTTCACACATGGCGGAGACGTTGCAGAACAGTTGAAAGTTCCCAGCTTGTGGTTGGGTTCTGACACTTCTCCTCCACAAGCTGTGGAAATATTTTTTGGACAAATTGAACTGTGGTATAGAGTTTAAGGCCCCATTCACACTGGGGCACAGGATGGCGTATTTTGGTCCTGATTTTGATGCAGGAAGCCGCGTCAGGATAGGACCAAAATGCAACTGTCACAGCTTCCGACAGTCGCGGCTTCCCGCTCTGGATTAGGCCCAAATGAATGGGTCTAGCATGGAGGGTGTTGTCGCGAGGCGGACGTCGCCTGAAGAAAGGGCAGCTCACTTCTTTTTTCCGTGAGCAGCAACATACCGCTTACAGAAAAAAGTAAGCTAGCGGTCTGCACAGACCTCTATTGTGAGGGGGCAGATTCTGACGTGGATTCAGCGCCAAAATCCGCCCCCTCTTGCCTCGTGTGAACGAGCCCTTACATCTATTGTGGAAAGAGCCTTAGCTTGCAGGTTTTAACCACTGTCTATAGCGGCAAAGAGGAAATCCTCAGGCTGTGTTTACACTGTGATTTATTCATTTTCTATTTTTGTCACTTAAGATCTGCATGTAAGGCCCCTCGCAGACAACCGTGTGCAGGGTCACCAGTCTGGGTCACGAAACTCAGGACTGGTCCTAGTCCTGTCCAGTTTCGTGGTGGCACTTATGATGCCCCCATTCATTGAGTACATGTAAGCATGGATGGCACTTTGAGTTCAGGCAGAACCAACTGAGCGTGCTTCATCGGCTATTTTTGTTTAGTTTCTTTTTTCCTCACCTAGCTGGAAAAAAAAATAGCTCTGAACAAAGAAACTCATTGAGTTGCATTGAGTGTAATGGGAGAATTTTCTGCCATTTTTGAAGCTGTTCCAGAAGTAGCAGTGTGAACAGCGTCCCCGGCAGCAGTAGTTCTAAGATTTGGTTATTATTGTAGTAAATTACAGTCTTGTTACAAAATTGCTGACTGGTATTTTTCCCATAGTTCGGCTGTCAGTAGGTTGTAAGAACTGCCATCCACCTTGTTATAAATGCTTATGTTTCTTTTCTAGGCCATTGCTCATTAGAGCCACTAACAAGATGGAGTTATGTCTACCCGAATTTACCTGACTTTATATACAGGCTCGATGTAGTGTAGAACATGTTTTAATGGATATGTTCATATTTTATATATATAAAAATGTCAAGTAACTTTTTGATTCGCTGGCCCCTACTCTGTAGTCTAATGTCATTGACAGTGCAACTTTTGTTTTTCTGATAATATTTGTGAGATTAATTAATATTGTAATATACAGTCCAGTCACATTAATGTGACCACCTGTCATAATCCAGAATAACCGCCTTGGGCAGAGCGGACCGCTGCGAGACGTGCAGGAAGAGCGGGGATGTTGTGATGATGTCACTGGGATGTTGAGCCGTGCCGACTCCAGTACCGTGGCCAGCTGTGCTAGGTTACGAGGTTGAGCATCCATGGCACGAACAACCTGATTGAGGTGGTCCCACAGATTCTCCATTGGGTTCAAGTCCGGGGAATTTGCTGGCCAAGGGAGTACGGTAAACTCATCCTGGTGCTCCTCGAACCACGCACGTACACTGCAAGCTTTATGACACGTCGCATTGTCCTGCTGGTAGATGCTGTCAACCTGAGGAAAAACAATTCACATGTAGGGGTGAACATGGTCTGCAAGGATAGATGCATACTTGTGTTGATCCATTGTGCCTTCCACAATGATGAGTGCACTCAGATGGCTGATGACTCGATCCTTCTACGATCGGTTATTTAACATTGATGTCAAAAGTAGGCGGTGGTCACATTAGTAAGACTGGACTGTGTAGTTTATCAAAATGGTTGTCTAGGATCAAAAGAATATTGATACTGATCCACAGGGCAGGTCCTCAGATTGGGAAGATCCGATGACTGGGCGGCTGAAGTTGCATATAAAGTATACAGCTGGAAGCAGCCTTGCTCCTATGCAAGCAAATGGGACTGGGCATAGAGCTCCATACACTGAAGTGGTGGCACTGGGAACTGCAGCCCAACTCCCATTCACTTGAATAGAAGAATAATAGTATCTGGTGGCCTGATCATTATAAAAGGTAGAAAAGTGAGATTCTCCTCTTTCCTAAGATACCAAATTACTGCTCTATCTGTAATATTTCCAGAGATCTCCTCCGTTAAACACCATTGGGATTGGGCTATTTATAGGCAACCGCTCTCAATCCAGTCTGTTTGTTTAACCGAAGATCAAAAAAATGTCAGCACTCCACGGGATCCAAAAACAAAGCAAGTATCTCTATCCCAAGTGGCGACATTTTGGTCCCATCTGGAACCATTTTAAAGTGTGTATTTATCTCATAATATCTCTGGAAATAATACAGATAGAATAGTGACCTTGGTGTCCTATAAAAGATGACAATCATCATATGACACCAAGAGCACTGTTCTATGTTTTATGATGGCCAAACTATAATTGTTTAAGGTTGAGGCCTCACATTGCGGAACCGCAGCTTTTTTTTGTTGCAGGTGTTCCTGAAGTTTTTTGAGGCAAAGCCAGGAGTGAATTGAGCAGAAGGGAGAAATATAAGAACGTCCTATATATTTCCCATTCATTTTGTAGCCATTCTTGGCTTTGTCTCAAAAAACAAAACAAAAAAAACCAAAACATTGCAGATAGTCTGGTCATGTGCATTACCGCTCAGTAACTCCATGGGGATCATAGTAATAGCAGTTAACCCCATCATGTCCCACACATTAACCCCCTTTGTGTTACTGATATGTGGGACACATAGAGGTAATAATTAGTTATCTTCATGATTAAGATCCTTTATTAGTACCCCCATGTGTCTCACATATTATTAACCCTTATATGGGCTACTAATATGTGAGCAACAAATTGAAGTAGTCTCAGCACGCCGGATGATACGTTTTCTTAAAAAAATTTTTCCAAATTTTATTGTGGAGACATGCTCCAAGTTAAAAATATATATATATTGTTCTTGGAAAAGCAGTCGATGGATATGTCCTTGTGCAGACGGGACAGAAGGACGAATAAGCCTACGCGTTTCGGGGATATGACCCCTTAGTCAAGGACATATCCATCGACTGCTTTTCCAAGAACAATATATATATATTTTTAACTTGGAGCATGTCTCCACAATAAAATTTGGAAATTTTTTTAAGAAAACTTATCATCCGGCGTGCTGAGACTACTTCAATTTGTTGCTTCTATTGTGTCTGTGCCGGACATGACGTCCCGGGCATCCGGATGACTACAAGCACCTACTACTCCTGCATTAACAGTAAGAGACATTTATCATTTTTGTAATACGGGCTGAGACAAATTTTTCTTCTTTACTAATATGTGAGAATCAGGTCTCTGTGTTCCGTGGACCCTGACTCAAGTATAAGCCGAGGGGGCTTTTTCAGCATAAAAATTGCTGAAAAAGTTGGCTTATACTTGAGTATATACGGTAATATACATATGTACACACCTATCATCTCCTATGCTTACTGCATGTTTCTGTTGCTGCGGTCAGTATCCCTTGTAGTGAGAGGCGTTGATATGAATCACGTACATGACTATCCTTTGTCCCTGGGGGGGGGTGACACTTGTGGCTACTATCACACAGTATAAATGTCTCACTAGTTTCTTGCTCCTGGCTTAGAATACATGTCAGCAGGTCCCTATATGAGGATAACGCTTACAAATCCATAGGACCCGCAGTAATGCCCCGAGTACAGCGACAGAGTACACTTTACAATGTTTGGCATCAGATCGTGTTTAGTCAGCAGCAATCTAATCCAAGTAGAGAAAAAAATAAGGTCATTGCAGCGATACCATGTAATCTTAGTGGCAGTAATTGTTTTACTATATACAGGGATGTGGTCCAGATGTCGCTGATCTGATGTGTGATACGGTAGTGATACCAGTATACTGTGAGGTGAGGACCATAGAAAAGGCAGCGAGAGCTCCTCTTCTTATTGGCCATCAACGTCTTTTATTTCTTTATACACCTGTATTTGCTTCATCATCAGGGTCTCGGCAATCCGACTCGCAGTGGTCTTTGCTACCACTGAACTTGCGCCGTACCAATACCCTCTGTGACTGTGAGCAGGCCACAGCTTACTGGTGGTTCCAACCTGTGTATGTCATGATGACGTACTGCGCAAAGATCAGAAATAACCGAACATTACTGAACGGATGTAACGTACGTGCATAAATCAGTAACCAAAATGTATATTCTTGGTTTAAAGCCATGGTTACTCAGATATCACATATGCAGGTATATATTCCTTTGTGGAAACGACAAATAGCTAGGTTAGCACGGTACAGAATGAACCATAACATTCATGTGTACCCTGCTAACCTAGCTAAGTTTAGTTTCCATAAAGGAGAATATATATTTGTGATATGAGTAACCGTAACCTTCACTGTATTCTCTGTAGGTGCAGGTATAGTCAGATTTCCTTGCCTTCACCCCTTTGTGTAGTGCTCCTCCACTTGCACCCAAGCATATGTGCCACTTCCAGTATACATGGTATATAATGAGTTTGGTAATATACAGAAGCCACCATTTCTTAATATATAGTGTAAATATATCTGAGCACCTTATTGTCAACCGAGTGACGGTACATTATAATCAAGTTGTCCCCTCCATATATCTCCGACCTAATTCCCCGCTACCTGCCCACACGTAACCTCAGATCCTCCAATGACCTCCAACTCCGCTCTGCTCTCATCCGCTTCTCACACAACCGTCTCCAAGATTTCTCCCGTGCATCCCCCATACTCAGACACATAAGACTAACCCCCACAATCACAGGCTTCAAGAAGGCCCAGAAGACTCACCTATTCAGGAAGGCCTACAATCTCCAATAACACTACTGTCACCACATCACCATCTGTACAGTCTCCCCCCCACCTTCTGTCTCTATTCCTCTTCCCTCATAGACTGTAAGCCCTCGCGGGCAGGGCCCTCTACCCCACTGTGCCAGTCGGTCATTGTTGGCTAACATTTTCTTTTCCTTTTCTTTTCTTCCTATCTTCATTACCTGGATTTGGAATGACATAAAATCTCCAAGTAATAAGTTGTTTTAGATGGGCAGTCCTATAGGGATTAGAGACGACATAGCACGTTTCCTGCACCACTAATTTCCGTAGTATTACGAGCTGATCTGCCTTCCTGGTTTGTCTTCATGGCTAATCTGCAGTGAGTTCTCATTATGGTGATCGATATCCGCTCCTTGTTCTTCTCTCTTCAGCTCACGTCTAATCTAGACTTGGAAAGCAGAGACGTTTGCTTGACTATTGATGCCTAATTTAGCACACAAGGATGAGACAGTAAAATCATCTCACCCTATAGTTTAATACAGCTATAAAAGGCAGAGGGATTTGTATTTATGATAACAAATTGTGCAAGCTAATAAATATGGAAAAGTAATAGAATTGCTTCAGGAAGAGGCCACACGTCACATTGATTGTTGCCAAAGTCAGGATTGACCTCAAAAGGCATGGGGAATATAAAGGGTGTATTTCTAATATCTGATTGGTGGGATCCAACAACCCCACCAATCAGCTTTAGGGCACTGAGCTGCTGTGGACACTACAGAATGGCCGTGTTGCCAGTTTCATTCTCTGTGTTGGTTCTGATGACTGATCATTGGGGGTGCCAAGTGTTGGCCCCCCCAACAGTCTGATATTTATGGCTTATCCTATGGGTACGGCATCAATATCTGTTTGCCAGAAGCCTCTTTTATCGTGGAAATATTTGGACGTTGTTTGAGGATGAATTGGTTATTTTGCCCATGACCGCATTGAATAAACCAGAGTAAGGCTAAAGCCCCACGTTGCAGAAAAGGATCTTTTTTTTGTGACAGATTTTGCTGCGGTTTTATGAGCCAAAGCCAGGAGTAGATTGAGCAGAAGGTAGAAGTATAAGAGCTTCCTACATGCTTCCCATTCCTATGGTAGCCATTCTTGGCTTTGGCTAAAAAAAAAAAACGCAACAAAATCTGCAACAGAAAAAAAAGCTGCATTTCCACAACGTGGAGCCTTTCTTGCAGGTAGGAGGCCGCCACATACATGGAGATTGTCAGGTTTCACCAACTATGGTATTCTCTAATGGGTATTGCCAGCTTTAGGCTTTGTGCGTCTGTATTATTTGCTTTCTGCTCCTCCATTATCTACTAATGGTGTTCAGAGAGTCTGAGAATATTGTACTTACATGTATGCGAGGGAAGGATACGCTCAGCGCCTATTATAGGATTTCTCTTTTCTTCTTAATGATTTGGCCTATTTTCTAGCAGAAGATTAAATGCCACAGTCGCTTGTACGTTGGATCGGATCTCGCTCTGTCCTGTAAATGTTCTCTTTACTGCTCTTATAAAGCAATAAAAACCTATTTAACTATAGTATCTATAAAGTAGCAGTCACTATTCCAGGTGTGTGCACTGTCATCATATGGGCTGCTTATGGGGAAAATCTTCAATGCATTATTTATGTACGTAGTAGTGGAAACGTAGACTCATTTCCGTCCTGTTGTATTTCTCCTCGTTTCATGCACTCAGATGCAAACGTATTGTGCTATAGAAGTATGTTGCTGGTCTTTTCATGGTTTGTTATTACAACTTGTTGGGTGATATTAATATCTTGCTTCTCACTGTATACGGTATACAGGTTTTTGTATGTAAAGCAGGGAAAATAAGGGTTGGAAGAAGGTTATTTCCAATAGTTCTATCTTGGGCATTATAAAACCTAGAAATGTGATTCTGGTGTCCTATGAAAGCGTAGACTCTCCTCTTTCATATGGCATTCAGGTTTGGGATTCAGTAATTTATATACAGCTACTACTGATCCCATTCCTAATGCGAAGTTTACACTAGTATTGTGTAGTCCACCGTTCAGGACCCCATTGACTAAAATGATAACTGAAACCGGTGGAAAGAGATGTCCTCCATGCAGGCGGTTTTCGGCACAGGTATGAATCCAACCTGACTGTGTTTTCAACCAGTGATATCTCTGGAAATAATAAAGAAAGAGCTGCAGAATTGTCGTAAGAAACAAGAATCTCCTCTTTCATACTACACCAGAAGCAAGTTTCTATGTTTTCTAACTGTATGAAGTGACCCCCACCCCACCTTATTTTCTCTTCATTCTACACACAAGCCCGTACCCCATAAGGGTAAGTTCACACGGCAATTTTTGGTCCGGAACCTGAGGCGGAGGTCACCTCAGGTTCCGGACCAAAAACCGTGTAGCCACGACTGAAAGCCAGTGCTCTGCACCACCATCCAGCCGCACACTCCGGCTGGATGGGGCCTAGTCCGGAGGACGGAGTGTCTTCAGGCCGAATCGCGAGGTGGCTCCGCCTGAAGAATGAGCACGTCGCTTCTTTTTTCCGGGAGCCGGAAGAAACGGCTCCCGAGAAAAACTCCTGAGCGGCTCCCATTGATTTCAATGGGGTCCGTCTTTTTGATCAGAATTTTGAGGCGGATACGGCCTCAAAATCCTTACCAAAAAAACTACTCGTGAGCTTACCCCAAGAAGCAGGTACGCTTCTCAATTGAGAAACAAAAGAACGATGAAAAAAAAATAACAGGATTTCACAGAAATGAGCCAAAATTTGTTAATATAGTAAATTATAAAATGTATCAATGACACAAATACTGCCAGAGAATCAGAAGTAGTGTGAGAGTTTGGTTAGGCTTTAACCTGATAACCTTTAGTTCTGTCCTTGTGACATTTGTGACTGGTTGTAACTAGATATATATAATTATCTTTTTTTTTTTTTTTTTTTTTTTGTCTTTTCTTTCTAGGCGTTATGGCTTGTGGTCCAGGTTACGAATGTTTATGTTTGCACTAGTCGGTCTCTATATAACTATTCCATTCCTTGTGAAGATATGTCCGGCCATACAAGCTCAGCTGGTCTTTTTAAATTTAGGTAAGTTTCTGGCTGTCAGTATCACTGTTTGAGGTGGTGGAGAGGTACAAAGGGTTTATTTACATTCCTGTGTCTGTGTACACTGATCTAAGGAACGTTTTATGTTAGGATCTATTGTGTATTGTACGGAAATTACACAATAGATCCGGGCATAACCCATCAATATTAAATCAATGGGGGTTTGACTCTTGACACCTCCGTCATTTAGTCGCTGAAGGTGCCAGGTCTCTTTATAGACACGGCTTTGTACGCTAGAATGGGAATAAGCAGTAAAACCAGACACAGCCAACACTAGAGGTACAAGGCTGCTCCTAGTAAACAATGCAGGGGTGCAACATGTGCAACTGATCGAGGTTGTCTAACCTGAGAAGAACAAATTTGCACACAGAGGGTTCCACATATAGTAGGGATGCTTATTAGGCGTTCACACGGAGTTTTTTGGTCAGGAATCCGCCTCCAAAATCCTCCTCCAAAAAACACCTCATTATACAGTCCTATGTAACCTGCTTCTTTTTTTTTTCACGATCGTGGAAAATCCACTAGCGGAAAAAAGAAGCGACATGTCCATTCTTCAGGCGTTTTCCGCTTGAAAAAAATCAATGCAAGTCAATGGGAAACTGCTAGCGTTTTTTTGAGGCGTTTTTATGGGAAAAAAAAACAAAACGTCAGGCGGATTTTCTGCCTCCCATTGACTTGCATTGCTTTTTTCAGGCAGAAAACACTTCAAAAAATGCCTCAGGAATTTTCCTGAGCGTATTTTTCCTGACCAAAAAACTCTGTGTGAACTCAGCCTTAGGTGGGCAGACAGTGCGAAGTTTATGGTGTGGTTAATCCAAGGAAAGAGAAGCAGTCCCTTTTTTTAGGCAGGTGAGTTCACATGTTGGGTTTTACACTTGGAGTTTCAGGTTTGAGGTTAGTATGCAAAGATTAGATAATCCGTTAATAGTCCCACCATGGGGAAATTCAGTGTGTTACAGCAGTGTAGATAATACAATAAAAATACAAATACAAAAGCTCCATGGTAGAGGCAGTAGGTACAGATAAAAGATAAAGGTAAAGAAGATAGTAGGAGCGATATCACAACTTAAGGATCTTCCTGGCTCAAAGGGATCCTATCATTAAAAGTCATTTTTTTTGTCCCTAACATGTAGGAATAGCCTTTAGAAAGGCTATTCTTCTCCTACCTTTAGATGTCTTCTCCAAGCCTCTGTTTAGTATATAATCTGGCTTTCATCGGTATGCAAATGAGTTCTCACTCAGCACTGGGGGCGGGCCTCAGCGCTCAAACAGCACGGGGGCGTCTCCAATGCTGCAAGAGAACTCTCCAGTGCCACCTCCATCTTCTTCAGGAACAGGGTCTTCACGCATCTTCTTCCGGGGGTTGGCTTCAAACTTCTAGGCCTCAGGCAAAGCCCACTTCGCATGCCTGCTGGCCCCAAGAAAATGGCCTCTTACAGTACTGTGCAAGCGGCCTATGTGTTTGAGACAAAAAAATTACTTTTAATGATAGGATCCCTTTAATTCTGACACTTTTTCTGATTCTTTTGAGAAGAGGATATGTTTTAGGCTAGGTTCACATTTGCAAGAAGGCATTATGTTCTCTGGGGTACGATGGCAACCACTGTTTTGGTAGTCCAGCTCTCCTGGTGGACCCGGATGACACAGACCCTTGCACAGATGTAAACCTAGCCTTAGCAGAAAAGAGATGTTGCAATTGTTGGGCAATAAATGACGTAAACTAAATCAAAGGCTACCCTACCTTTTTTTTCTGAAGCGTAAAAATACTCCTCTTATCATTTTTGAGTTGTATTTTTTAGGCAACGAGGAGTGTGACGTTTGCTGTAATACGCATAAATGACATATAGGGTCACAATGGATATGTCCTATTCCCCAATTTTAGGTCAAGTCAAAGTCAGAAAAAAGTTACCAGCTTCAGAATAAAATGATTATTTTTAATTATATTATACAGTTATTAATATTGTATAATTAGATGCGTGGTTTGTTACATATTTTCATAGAAAGTCAAGTGCCACATTTTTAATAAATTGGAGAATCTTTACTGCCATGGCTGTCAGCCATTTATAAAGGAGTTGGAGTCAGTACAGGAGTCAGGTTGTGGAAAAATGGAGGAGTCGGGGGTTTGGCCACTGACTCCACAACCCTGCTGTGGGACATGATGCCCATACTGTGTGTCCAGATAGTCTTGAGTACATTAAGAACCACAGGACTGACTGCCCATTATGCCCAATGTTGCAAATTGCATTTATATGGGACTGAGCTATGACACAAGATGGAAACTGTACGTATATATCCCAGTAGGGCCTTCCATGACATGAACTGCAGTTGTTTAAGCATAATATATGTGTTTGGTTCTTGTAGTCATGTCCTTGGGTCCTGGTCACATCTGTATCATGCATCTATCATCACTGGAACCCACAGCACAGTTCTGTATCTGTCCCATGCAGGATAATGGTGGCGACAGACCTACCTCATCAGCTCATAGCAGGATCTGTCCTGTTCCACCGTGGTGTCGCCCATTTTGACAGGAACAAAAATTTGACATGTTGGGCTGTGGGTTGTTTTGTTTTTTTGTTTTTTTCTCCCATGAAACATGACAGAATCCACATTAGATTCTTGACAGAGTCGTCAATACAGGATGTGAACCTATCTCTGTATGAGCTTTCATTACTAGCAAATTCCAGTTGTTTGCCATGCAGGAACTTTGCCTTGGGTGTGTACTTATAGGTGGAGAACGTCATACACTAAAGAAGCCCTGCAGTCGAAACGCATCCTCTAGCCTTGACTGTAGAGTATATACACACTGCACTTCTGTTGTGTGTATTGTTTTTATTTTTTGCTGCCAATAAAGTTTCCATACTCATTTTTAGATTTCCCTTTTTCTTTGTCTTACTCTTTTATGCTCAGCTCACCATCACGCAGCCAGCTATAGACAGTACCATTTGTGTCTGCTGGCAATACAGTGGTTATACACTTCATTATAACAGTGTGGCGGTAGTTATCTAACCATCAGCAGGAACTATAAAGGGAGTTTCTGTTCACACTCCCTGTTGAAATTGTGTGTGGTACAGTCCATGTAGATTATCTGAGAACCGGGGGCTGGGGTATCTAGACTGGTGTTTTACATGCCGACCTGCATTAGGTGCAACCTATTGGTCTGTGCACCAACGGTTCCATCTCTACCATGCCCCCTTTTGAGGAATGTGGCGTGCGAGACAACAATTTTTGCCTAAAATTCTGACTTGTGCCAAATATAGTAACTTTTTCCTGGCTTGTATTACAGCCTTCTGGCACATAGGGTTAGAAGCGTCAGGCAGGTATGTCCGACCCTTTTTTTTCTACTTGTTGGTCAACATTATAACCGGTTTATCCTAAAGAAAACTATTGCCGGGTTCCACCTATTTTTGAGCCCAAATCTGTGCACATCTGATGGTATACACCCTCCTATACCACCTCTGTTCAGTATAGGCTCATGAGACCTTTTGCTGTTTTTCTCTTGTCTTTCAGTGAGGTTTCCATATTTTATTGATCTGAAGAGGCCTCAGGATCAAGGCTTAAATCACACATGTAATTTCTACTTGCATCCGGAGGAGGACGTCTCGATCGGTGTCTGGTAAGAGCGGCTTCTGTTTCTGATATATGGATTAGATTGTTGGATGCTTTGTATGGGATCGCTTTGATTTTTGTGTACAGCTCAGGAATAACTACATGTCAGTGGATTTACCTCTTATAATGCATTATGACGGCCTGATGCCAAAGAAATAGAGACAGGGTAGCTGAAATTTCCCGCAGCCTGTCTTCTCTTATCAGAACTCTCCGCTGGCTCTGAAAGCAGTTCAGATAAGGCGGGTGTTTTGGGAATTTCCAGCTTAAACAACTCCCTAGTGTATTATTGGTCTGTCAAGATAGAAGTGTTGGTTCTCTTTACAAGGATTCTTGCTTTATCAATCCTCTGATGCTGTCCAGATTCCGTGCTGGTCTCTACTTCCAGTTCCTCTTGACAAGGTAACACCCATTCAGCCAATCACAGGCTTCAAAATAAAAGCTAATTATTATTTGATTATTATATTAGAAAGTTATAAATCCTACTAATATTATAAGTGTGAAAGTTTGTGAGTTTGGATGTTTGTTCCTCAATCACGCTAAAACGCCTGGACGGATTTGCGTGCAATTTTCCACAAACATAGTTTTCCCTTAGGATTGAGTCATAGTCTACTTTTGGTGCCACTAAACAACATGGCTTCCTATCAGGAGACTCACAAAAGCAGGACTCCTAGCCCCAGCTATAGACTCACACACACTGCCTGGCATTTCCTGCCTCAACCTGCCTGCACACTCCTTACTGTCTCCTCAGGAGTAGCCCTCACTCTACTCACTCACATTTACATATAGCTTTCCACTATATAACACATCACATTGTCTGTATCACGATATACACAATACAACACATCACATTGTCTGACACAATACAACACATCACATTGTCTGTATCACGACATACACAATACAACACATCACATTGTCTGACACAATACAACACATCACATTGTCTGACACAATACAACACATCACATTGTCTGTATCACGACATACACAATACAACACATCACATTGTCTGACACAATACAACACATCACATTGTCTGACACAATACAACACATCACATTGTCTGTATCACGACATACACAATACAACACATCACATTGTCTGTATCACGACATACACAATACAACACATCACATTGTCTGTATCACGACATACACAATACAACACATCACATTGTCTGTATCACGACATACACAATACAACACATCACATTGTCTGACACAATACAACACATCACATTGTCTGACACAATACAACACATCACATTGTCTGTATCACGACATACACAATACAACACATCACATTGTCTGACACAATACAACACATCACATTGTCTGACACAATACAACACATCACATTGTCTGTATCACGACATACACAATACAACACATCACATTGTCTGTATCACGACATACACAATACAACACATCACATTGTCTGTATCACGACATACACAATACAACACATCACATTGTCTGACACAATACAACACATCAGATTGTCTGTATCACGACATACACAATACAACACATCACATTGTCTGTATCACGACATACACAATACAACACATCACATTGTCTGTATCACGACATACACAATACAACACATCACATTGTCTGTATCACGACATACACAATACAACACATCACATTGTCTGTATCACGACATACACAATACCACACATCACATTGTCTGTATCACGACATACACAATACCACACATCACATTGTCTGTATCACGACATACACAATACCACACATCACATTGTCTGTATCACGACATACACAATACAACACATCACATCACATTTGCTAGCCCACCAAACTTTTTAAAGCACTTTTACAGTTTCACACGTCTGTGTCCGCCCAATTCTCAAATCACCGCAGACGAAGTCGCGGGTAAAAGCTAGTAGTTATATAATTAATTAGACACCTAATGTGTCAGATTTACTTTCATATTAGTCAGTTCAGCTTTACTGAGGGGCTTTAATCACCATATTGTCTGAAAGCCCACTCCTCAACAGTAACAGTGTGCTTCCTTAGTGTGATCACTGTGTTTCCTTATCCCATGGTCACCTTCTTCAGTAAGTCACATGATCACAGCGTGACCTGTCTTTTCTAGCATGAGTTGCTGTATAAGAAGGAGGTCTCTCTTTGCTGCCTGCAGAGACTACTTGGCGTTACCATGTGACCTCATATTCATTAAAGGGGTATTCCCACTCCCCTGTTCACCACCATGCAGTCTGTCTGCTCTGTTCACTTCCTGGTTTTCTTGGTAAATTGGTGGGCGGGGTTTCACTTGCTGTGCTAGCTCTCTCCATAGCAGTACATGTTTGCAGTCAGTAATGAGGGGTGGTTGTAAATGAATTAGCACAGTATCACTGGAAGATCCACAATATGAAGCTGGATTTGTTAGGTGATGAGAATTCCAAACTTACATGCTACAGAACCACGAGTCAGCTTACAATATACTCAATTTTAGGTCTGTGTTTAATGGACTCCCTTTCTCAGCCCCTATCAGCAAAATTCAGTTAGCCGACTGATAACTGGAAGAGCAGGAGATAAACAGCTCAGAAATACAGTACAAGCTGCTCTGAGCACTCAATATCCCTCCCCTCCTGAGAGCAGGGAGCTACATCACTTGTCCCGGGGCGGAGAGATAAGACAATCCCCAGGTCTGTGGTTATGGAAACACAGTGTAAACAATGAAGTGAATAATCTCAGCGGCCAAACAAAGCAGTTTTGCTTAATCAATGTATTTAGGAAAAGTCTTAAAGGGGTATTCCCACCTCACATACTCATCAGTCTTTACTGCTGTAAAATCTTCTTTCTTCCTGGTTTCTTGCATCATTTGGTGGGCAGGGTTTCACATGCAACCTGCCGTTTAGCCCCGCCCCCAAATTCGTGTGTAGCTCCGCCCACCCATATTGGACTATGACGTACAGGCAGCAGCAACTCCATTCTGTGTTACATACAGAGACTGCCTGTCTCTGCCATAATGAAAACAATTGAATTAGCTAGCCTGATAACTGGGAGAACAGAAGAAATGAAAGCAGCTCCTCTCCTCTAACAGGAAGCTAGGTCACGTGGTGTAGACACAGGAATAGCTAGATACACAGGCTCGCTCCCTGCACTTAGCCCCTCCTCCCTCCCCCCTCAGAGCAGCAGATACATCACTTGACTCATGAGCAGCTAAGTCAGGGCTGTGGCCACAAAGAATTGAATAAAGTAAGATAGTGGACAAACAAAGCAGTTTTGCTGAAGCAATGTATTTAGGAAAAGTCTTACATCCACATTAACAAGCAGTATAGGTAGGATCCTTGTGATGGGACAACCCCTTTAAATCCCCATAAGCTAGCTGTATAGATAGGATCCTTGAGATGGGACAACCCCTTTAAAGTCCTGCTGCCCTGACTCTTCTATGTAAATGTCTCCCTGCTCCTCCTCTGCCTGCTTCTTTCCCATACTTCCCATAGTTCTCCCTTCTCTCAGGTCAGGTCTCCATGCCTCCCATAACTTCCCTAATGTTATCAGCTGCAGTTTTCAGGTCTCGCAGTGTAAAGTCCTGACCGGTATATACTATTACTGTATGAACTGCAAAAACAGGACATAGACATGGGTACAGGTACTAGTAGGCATGAGTGACAACATCACAAAGTGGATTCAATAGATTTCATTGATTACCTGGCATAGCTTAAAAACAACCCCAAACCCTGAACTGTCCCTTTAAGTGTAAACACAGCCTAAGTTTTTACTAATAATCCTATATATGTCTGACTAGGCAAGGTTAGTATACTGAACTAGTGGACCCTAAACCAGGAGTGTCGCTGTATAGGCATTGCTCTCTATCCTGGACTTGTTATTGTGTGTCTTTGTCCCTTTGTATATTTTAGCTGCAGGCACTGTATAGGCTTATCCGAGACCTTTGTTTGCACTTACATTGTAGATTATAAAATGCAGTGAGACAGCAAGTAAATAAAGTAACGTTAGATCAGTGCGACACTTTGTACAGATTTTTACAGAGTTTAGCGTGTCGGTAGATATTCTGCCTGCATTTTACTATTGCTTGTAGGGGAGATGCGAATGGTTGGGCAGTTTCCAGCCAAACCATGGATTTTATCCAGAATTTTTTCATTATTATTATTGTTTCTTTATTATTGATCTATGTTGTGAGCAGTGAAAAATCTCACAGCAATTATACATGGACGCAGAGTATATTGTAAGTAATGATCCCTTCTGAATCCAGGCACACCGTCCCTGCTGTCCTCTGGAAAGATGCTCAGGAAAAAGACCAAGCGTGGTATGAAGAAGTGATGTCTACAAGCTATCCTGTAATTCTTTATCTACATGGGAATGCAGGCACGCGGTAAGCTCATGAGGACTAAATAGTTGTTTAAAGCGTAACTAAACTTTTGGATAACTTTGGCTTTCCAACTGTATTTGTGTCATTAATACATTTTGTAATATACCTTATTGGCAAATTTTGAGTCCTTTGTGTGAAATCCTGCTATTTTTCACTCTTTCCCTTGTTTCTGTATTCAGGACTTTTTCTGCCTCTATACTGCCAGAAATCAAAAGTTGTCCAAAAGTTTAGTTTCACTTTAAAGGGATTCTATCATTAAAATGATATTTTTTTTGTTCCTAACATGTAGGGACAAAGAAAGGCTATTCTTCTCCTACCTTTAGATGTCTTCTCTGCGCCGCCGTTCGGTCGAATTCACGGTTTTCTTTTGTATGCAAATGAGTTCTCTCGCAGCACTGGGGCGTCCCCAATGCTGCGAGAGAACTCTCCAGTGCCGCTTCTACCTTCGCCTGGAACGGCCTCTTCCTGCATCGTCTTCTGGCGCTGGCTTCAAACTTCTAGGCATGCGCAGTCGGCTCTCCCCTCGGGCAATTTTCCTGAGGCCGCTTACAGAGTAAACTAGTGTAAGCGGCCATTTTCTTGTGGCTGCTTACACATTAAGCTGGGGTAAGCGGCCGCAAGAAAATGGCCGCGTGCATGCGCAGTCGGCTCTGCCCAAGGTCCGAGGGCAGAGCTGACTGCGCATGCCTAAAAATTTGAAGCCAGCGCCGGAAGAAGATGCAAGGTGAGGCTGTTTCAGGCGAAGATGGAGGCGGCGCTGAAAAGTTCTCTCGCAGCATTGGGGACGCCCCCAGTGCTGTTTGAGCGCTGGGGCCCGCCCCCAGAGCTGCAAGAGAACTCATTTGCATACAGAAGAAAACCGAACGGCGGCGCGGAGAAGACATCTGAAGGTAGGAGAAGAATAGACTTAAGGCTATTCCTACGTGTTAGGGACAAAAAATAGCATTTTAATGATAGAATCCCTTTAAATGATATTTTCCAATGAGAATTCTTTGTGCCTTTATATCGCCCACTAGTGGCTAAGGGTAAATTCACACAGGGAAAATTTTAACCAAAATCTTGAGTCCCTGGAATCTAAGGGTTTGTTCTCATCTATGTTTCAAGATGCTCTTAGGAGCCCCCGTTTCAAAGTCTGTATAAAAAGAGGTTGGGGGACTATCAGGCACCTTTGGTGACATATCTGCTACTTTGGAGTTACAGCAGCTTATGGACACACTGAGAGTCCCTTACCGGCCAACCCGGCGGTAGTGGTTTTATTAGTCGCTGTGTGAAAGCTGCTCCGGCCAGTTATTCTCCTTCTGCTGTGCCTGTATGTGTAGCTGTGCGACATCTTTCTTTATTTATTCATTTATTTCTCTTACTTGGACAGCGCCAACATATTCCACAGTATTTTATCAAAATTGTCAGTCACTGTCCCGGATAATCTTTCTTTCTATACTGAACAAGATTGATCTACCTTTACCGTGGGCTTTTAGGATGTTTCATGTGTAGCTGTGGTTCACACGGGGTATTTTGGACCGGAATTTGACGCAGAGGCTGCCTCAGATTCGGATAGCCGCGACTGGATGCCAGTGCAGTGCATCGGCATGCAGTCACAGCACTCAGATCCGGATTAGGCCCAAATGCATTGGTCTAGTTGGGAGGGAGGTGACTTCAGGCGGATTCGCCTCGCGACTTGGCATTCGCCTCACGGTGCAGTGCACAGCATCCCGTCGCGACTTTCTGCTCCAGATTAGGCCCAAATGAATGGGCCTAGCCAGGAGCGTGCTGCCGCGAGGTGGACACCGCGGCTGAATCAGGCTCGGATTCCGCCTGAAGAAAGGGCAGCTCGCTTCTTATTGCCGCTAGCAGTCTTCATAGACCACCATTGTGAGGGGGCGGATTATGACATGGATTCTGCGCCAAAATCTGCCCCCTCTTGCCCCGTGTGAATGGGCCCTTATAGTAGTAGGGGGTAGAGCCTGAGACCTTTTCTATTTTACTGTACTCGGTAGTGGCACAAATATTGCTATTGCTTTGCAATTACAAACATCAGTGTGAATGAAACCTAAGTTGGAACTATTAATCAGAACATTTCGCCACATTCAAAAATTCCATTGCTTAGTACTATTTAATAGGCACCACTCCACTGACTTATCAATAAAAATGTGAATATATATAATATATATATATATATATATATATATATATATATATATATATATATATATATATATATTATATATATATAGGACATTATATTTTAAATCATATTTTTTCTGTCTTTTTCCCCCCACAGAGGTGGCGATCACAGAGTCCAACTGTATAAGGTATTGTGGTTTTTTGTTTTGTTATTTTTTTTGGGCTGACAAATAACATTGACATTTCCACTAAACTGAAATCCAGGGCCACTTTAGTCGTGAATATGCTGAATAATGAAAAGACCTGTAGGGAGAGGAGAGCGGGTGTACCTTTCTTCTACATAAAACAAGAAGCGAGGTCTGCGTATGGAAGACACATGACTCTCTGGGGCACGGTACAAGCAGGAACTTGGGCCACTTGTCATGATCAAGTTTCTTAAACTGTGTCAAAGGGCTTCTGGTCTTATAGCAAGGTCAGGTAACTAGTCCAGGCCTTAGAAACCCTGTATGTGTGCGAAGAGATTGCTGTGTAAATGGCTCCATTATTAGGCAAACAACTTTCACTTCTGTTTTGAGTGTGTGTTTGTGTGTGTATGTACTATATGCACACCACACCCATATATATATATATATATATATATATATATATATATATATATATATATATATATATGTGTGTGTGAGTAGATAGATAGATAGATATGGGCTTGCTGATTGACCTGATTAAAAAGTGCGATGGAATGAGCATTTTTCTTCAATTACAATTCATTGCGATTATTTAGGCCACACCCCCAGACAAGGATTATAATAAGGGAGATATGGGTTGTATCCCGGGGCTCAACAGCAAGTCATTGCCCATTTTCCCCTATTCTAATCAACTATTTTAGCACCCTCGTACCATGGGACATAAGCGTCTATAGAAGGGGAGTATGTGTTCTGTTCTTTTATGTTTGTTCACCTCCCATGGGCCTCCGCTAACTATACTCTGGGGTTTCTTTAGTATGATAGCAGGTCTGATTTGGATATTTTGGGTCCGAGCAAAACTGCAGGTAAAGACAAATGCTGTGATAACAGAACTACATGTAACCTTATTCATTGTGGCTATTTTTGCTAAGTATACATGAGACCCTTTAAAAAAAGAATTAAAAAATTAAATTTTATTTTTTTTTTTACACTTTTTTTTTTTCTTTTTAATTGTGCTGGGGATGTTAAGTGAACATTTACATAATGTACTTTATTAGCCAGTTTAACTTCCCTTTATTCTAACCGTTGCCAGGGACAAAGTAGCAGTTGCCAAACGGGGAGGGGGAGCATGTGAAATAACTATATCTCTGATTTTATACCACCTAGGATCTATTATCCTGAAAGCTGAGGTTCTCAGTTTTCCATTGTTACCAAGATCACAGTTCTAGCTTAAAATACTGATATATCCCTAGTTAAAGGGAGTCTGTCAGCAGTAAATTGGTTCCCGATACCTGGTAGAGATGATTCTACAGTTTCCAAATATGCCTCTGTTGTTCAGCTTTGGTGCCCCCATCTCATGTAAATCACTGTTTATTCATGTGCAAATGAGAGGAGAGTGCTTTGCGGGCGTTCCTTAAAGGGGTTGTCCCATCTCAAGGATCCTATCTATACTGCTAGCTTATGTGGATTTAAGACTTTTCCTAAATACATTGATTAAGCAAAACTGCTTTGTATGGCCGCTGAGATTATTCACTTCATTGTTTACACTGTGTTTCCATAACCACAGACCTGGGGATTGTCTTATCTCTCGCCCAGGACAAGTGATGTAGCTCCCTGCTCTCAGGAGGGGAGGGGGGCTGAGCTCTCAGGAGGGGAGGGGGGCTGAGTGCTCGGAGCAGCTTGTATTTCTGAGCTGTTTATCTCCTGCTCTTCCAGTTATCAGTCGGCTAACTGAATTTTTCTGATAAGGGTTGAGACAGGTAGTCCATTAAACACAGACCTAAAATATTGCAAGCTGACTCGTGGTCCTGTAGCATGTAAGTTTGGGATTCTCATCACCTAACAAATCCAGCTCTGCAACATCAGCTTCATATGGTGGAGCTTCCAGTGATACTGTGATAATTTATTTACAACTATCCGTCATTACTGACTGCAAACATGTACTGCTATGGAGAGAGCTAGCACAGCAAGTGAAACCCCGACCACCAAATTACCAAGAAAACCAGGAAGTGAACAGAGCAGACAGCCTGCATGGTGGTGAACAGGGGAGTTTGGAATACCCCTTTAACTTGCCTGGACTTTGACCTCAGATCTAGATTCTTTCCTCACTTGCATATGAATAAAGGGTCTTGTGTCCGCCTTTTGCCTTCCATCAATTCTTCTCGGTACACTTGCAGACAGTTTCTTCTTCTGTGAATGTAGGTTTGCTCCAATCTGTCTATCTCTTTATGTAATCCCAGACGGACTGTATGATATTGAGATCAGGGCTCTGTGGGGGCCATATCAGCACCTCTGATATCTGATATACAGTACTATGCAAAAGTTTTAGGTGTGGGAAAGTGCTGTATACCGTGCTGATCAATTTTTCAATCCATTTTTACAGTGAATGGTAATGGTGATACGGTTTACGTGCGGCCTAGTATTTATATACACTTTGTGGTGGAATTATTAATGAGATGTGACCTATTTATATGTGACCTATTTGTTCTGTGCTTGCGTCCCCTTTCAGGTGCTGAGCTCTCTGGGCTACCATGTCATCTCATTTGACTACAGAGGTGAGAAATTTTCTATTTTTGTGTCTTTATCATTATGAATGTGTTCTGGAGTTTGCACCAAGCCTTGAAGTCAATTAAAATAGTATTGTCATGTGATCTGCCGACGTACAAATCTAAATCACATGCTTCTTCTGTTCCAAGCAGCTTATTTTCAGGAGGAGGAAACAAAGGAGTTTCTCAGAACGTTGTGCTAGGGAGAGCTTTTCTGTCATGTGCTCTATTATACACCAACGTCGCAGGAAGAGAAAGTCACAACTGGACATATAGGAGTAAACCAGAAAAAAGGACAATTCTCTAGTTACAGAGAGATTTGCATTTTTTAATTTTTTTCTAAAAAAGACAACGGGAAGTGCAGTAATATTGTCACATCTTCACCATTAGTGATATGTGCACTGGAAATGCGTCATGGGTTCAGACAATGGAGGACGTCAGCAAAACTGCTTGTAGCGGCAGAAGGGAATTATAATCCTGGTCTGTTAACCCCTGCTACATCCTCCAGTCACAACTGTACATGGCATTCATTTTTTTTTTTTTTTTTTTATTCAATTTTTTTTTATTGATTTTTCACAAATAATCCAACATAAACCAAAACAGATCATAAATGCAACTTTGCAAACCAAGACGGCAACAGCCAGCAAGGGCAACTTATACATGAACAAGAAGAAAAATAAAGTAGGAAGGAGAGAGGAAGCAGAGAAAAGAGAGAGGGAAAAAAAGGAGGGGTGAGGTGGAGAAAACAGGAGGAAATAGGGGAGCCTTCCATGTTAGGGCCCAGGTGACCATACGTGTCAGGTCCTTAAAGATTTGTTCA
Organism: Leptodactylus fuscus; assembly: GCF_031893055.1. Lineage (NCBI taxonomy): Eukaryota > Metazoa > Chordata > Amphibia > Anura > Leptodactylidae > Leptodactylus > Leptodactylus fuscus. The sequence goes on along the minus strand of NC_134267.1, from coordinate 37,924,189 downwards.
TGGCATCTTAAAGGGGTTGTCCCATCACAAGGATCCTATCTATACTGCTTGTTAATGTGGATGTAAGACTTTTCCTAAATACATTGCTTCAGCAAAACTGATTTGTTTGTCCACTATATTACTTTATTCATTTTTTTTAATTTTTTTTGACACATCCCTTGACTTATCTGGTCATAAGTCAAGTGATGTATCTGCTGCTCTGAGGTGGGAGGGAGGAGGGGCTAAGTGCACGGGAGCGAGCCTGGAGGGGGGTAGTTTATACTTTGGGGGGAGGGAAGGGGCCACCAATACAGACCCGGCATCCGCTGTAATAGAGAGGTGGATGCCGGGGAGTGTAGACGCCGGCACAGGTGAAGCCAGCAGCGGCAGGAGCAATGCTGCTATTCCGGAGAGGTGGGGGGGGGGGGGGGGCGGAGGAGAGGAATAGCAGCATCGGTCCTGCCGCTGCTGGCTTCACCTGTGCCGGCGTCTACACTCCCTGGCATCCGCCTCTCTATTACAGCGGATGCCGGGTCTGTATTACATTGTGAAGGCTGTACGTCCGATGCCTAGTGCATCGGCAGCGCACACGCAGGGCCAGTGGCATAGAAGCGACGACTTCTCGCCGCTGGCTTTGCATATGTAACCCCGCCCACCAATGACGCAACAAAGCCGGAAGACAGGAGAATTTACTGCAGCGAAGACTGGTGAGTATGCGACGTGGGACAACCCCTTTAACTGCTGTAGGGAGAAATAACCGAAGAAGCGCACCCTGTGCAGAACCCTTATAACATATGGGGTGTACCCAAATCCTTCCCTTTTGATTCGGATGCTCACCTGGTAAGGCTGTGAGGTCACAATCACTACTTGAGCATGTATTAATGACAGGCGTCCGGACGCCGCGTTCACTGGATTGGTCACCTTTGGAGGTTCCAAGAGAATCCAACTTATAACCTCTATGGCTCTATCACTATTCTGTTCCAGACTATATGCACCTTGTCCCAAGTGGAATTAGCAATAAAAAGGATAATAAGTCTTCCAACTGTATAAACTGTATAAAATTGGTTTGTTGACTAAAAATTATTAAAAGATATAAAAATTCAAGACCTATGATCACATAGACAAATTGCTGGTTAGTGAGTTTATCCCAGAGATGATCATGGCATCTTGGTTGTACAGATAGACTCCTTTAGGCTTCGTTTACATAGGACTCTATTGTAAGGAGGCAGACTCTGCGTCACAATCCGCGCCATTTTGCTCCGTGTGAACTAGTCCTAATATTATTCCTGGAAATCTGCATGTGTTTTGATTTTGGCTCTGACGTTGCCTCTCCGACTGGCCTTTGGCTTGGACACGTTCATTCTTCTGATTGAGTTTATCATGTGTTCTGGTTAGACTTTGTGGATCTTTTATTTTTTTTATACCAGTTTCCGTCTGGCTTTGTGGCTGGTGATGGTGAAGACGTTTGGGTGCTTGGGATCTATCTCTGAGCGCCGTATGAGGTTTAAATCACTAGTTCTTCTGCTCTCTGTTGTCAGCCAGATCTTGCAGCTTCTGATATTTGCTCCAGAGATATCATACACAAAACCTATATAAATTGGGCAGCGCTGTAATCGTACTGACCTGCAGAATAAAGTTACCATATCGCTTTTCAAGCTTTAAACTTCCTTTAGCTGCACCAATATTGATTGATATAAGATCACTGGAAACCGTCCCCTTTTAACCTTGCCATGTAACCTTCTTTGTAGAAATATCACACGCCGTTTGCTATTGCAGTCACCTGCGCTGTCTTAGTAGGCCGTGCAGTTTTATTACTCCCATTACATACTTCATTATAGTAGCGCTAATAAATGTGAGTTACATATACTACAGTAGAGCACGGCTGCCAAGGCTTACAGAAGGTCCTGCTGTTCTGCCTAATCTGAAATGAAGTATAAGAGAGCGCCCTTTCCATTACATGTTACATGTGATGTTGATGTGCTGGATTGCCCTGTGCAGAGGTGACCATTCACATTAGACTAAGGTTAGTCGACCTGCCTAAATACAATAAGACAGGCTATCTAATGTTCCTTCAATGCCAGTTCCTTCATCCCATGTTATCTTGGCCTGTGTTGGACAGATAATAAGGGTCGGACATTGGTTTCCCTAAGGTGTGAACCCTTTGATTATACCTTGATAGCCTAATATAAGGATACATCCAATGTAGAGATGAGCGAGTACTGTTCGGATCAGTCGATCCGAACAGCACGCTCGCATAGAAATGAATGGATGCAGCCGGCACGCAGGGGGGGGGGTTAAGCGGCTGGCCGCCATCAAAGTGGAAGTACCAGGTGCTTCCATTCATTTCTATGGAGCGTGCTGTTCGGATCGGCTGATCCGAACAGTACTCGCTCATCTCTAGTCCAATGTGCTAGATCCTAGAAAACTCCTTTAGGTGACCAGTCAGATTTCATTCTGGGCGTCCATCTCTTCAATTCACTTTAGGTAGAGTTTTGGGTCAAGTAGGAGAACACTTGTAGTTTAGTATGCCTTTTATGAAATTGTCAGATTAAGGGTATGTTCACACGACAGAATCTGACACTAAATTTTTTGCGTTATTTTCAACAGGAGGCAGGGCAGGACCCTGAAAAAATAAATGCCCTGCTTGTTCTTGCTGTGGATTCCGCAGCTGATCAGCTACAGTACCCGTGGTGCGAGACAGCGAGAGGATCAGTTCCTCTTCATTTTCCACCATCTCAACGTGCCCTTAGGTTCCATTCACCATGGTCTATAACACATAGCACGCTTACCTATTATTTTCTTATGGCCCCATACACATACCCCTATAGTGTAATGGATCCATATAGGGGGCCAGGTCCTACTCCTGTCTGTCTTGCGGCTCAGGCTCACTACATAAAATGAGAAAAATATGCAAATCTGTTTTCTAAGCTGTAAATAGGACAACAGTGCCTCTGCTTGCTGCCCTCTAGGGGCAGCCCCCTTAAACATCAAGCCCAACTTTTTCAACAAGCCTTTACTGCTATGATGCGGGGATTAGCCAAATCAGTAGCCCAGCTGTGGACAGCGCTGTTTCGATCTCCTCAGCACAGCGTAGGGAAAACTGATTAGGCAGAGATGAGAGACTTCTAGACCAAGTTCTGGGGATAATATCACTCCTTAAGGAGAGATCACCTTCTCAGGTGTATGGAGTCTTACAAAAGCCTTTTTTGCTCCACTGGGGGAGATTATGGGAAAAATATGCAAATCTGTTTTCCAAGATGTAAAATGCTTTTGTAAGACTCCATACTCCTGAGAAGGTGATCTCTCCTTAAGGAGTGATATTATCCCCAGTACATAAAATGTCTGAGCCTGTACAGGTCGGGGATAGTTCATGGATATCGTATCGTCTATTTGCCGTCTCTACAGATGCAGACATTCATGTGCATGAAGCCTAAAACCTTTGAAGCGCCCGTAGACAAGGTCTGCAGTGTCTTGGAGGACATTGTATTGACTGTACTAAGTTTAGCACACCGTAAGTCACCTTGAGAGGAAATGAGGAATAAAATATCAGAAAGCGATCCTTCAAGTCTTGTTACCCATTTTAGTCTTCTTGTAAAGATCTGCAGTGACTGGTGATGTGCTGATAGAGCGAAATGTCAGTCTCCTCAGAGAACGTGATCCCAGTACGTGACATCTGTATACTGTGCTGGATACACGATCCCGCTCTTTGTCACCTTTTTCTAGATGAGTAATCCTGGATCAGCAGAAGAAATCAATGGAAAATAAAGATGTTCTTGCAAATCCATCCCATTGCAGGTTTACTAAGGCTTATAAGTGCCAGTTTTGTGGGGGTGTTTATATTAGACAGAATTGTGGTGACCAGCCAATGGCCACGTCCGTGCCCTAAAGCTGGCCATACAACCCCACTTCTCCATATAGATGTGCTCTTATCCGGAGCAGTGCATGTGTACTGACCTGTCTGCTGAGAGTGTAGGGATGGGGCACTTGAAATTCAGCAACTTCTTTAACCCATATAGGCAGACATGTCAACTCACCCAGCTTTCCCAGGAGTCTCCCAGTCACCTGATGAGTGTTCAGTTTCACCCGGCTGCCTGCTCATTTGGATTCATTGTTCAGTGAGGTTATCCTAGTACATTACAATAGGACCAGCCTAAACCCCGGGTACAACACGTGTGAAGGTCTTAAAGGCGACCTGTCATCTCTCCGTACGTGTTTGTTTTAGGGGACGTTCACACTAGTGTCGGTGTCTGGTGCTAAGGTCCACGCAAGATTTTAGCATCGGACACTATCTGCGTCCGTTCACAATTTGCATTGTTTTAAATGGGACATCATGTAGTGTCCGTGGGTGTCCTTAAATACAAAGATGTCTGATTTTTCAAGCAGAAAGCTAAATCCTACATGTAATTGCAATGCCTGAAGATCCTATATCTATCATTATATGAGAACGGACTAGATGGACTGTGAGTTCTTATCCGGCAGTCAATAAATCTTCAATGATCTGGTATCTCCCCAGCTCTAGAGTCTCTGATTGCTGTCAGCCAGATCTGAACCCTGACGGTTAGAGAATATTTCCATCCAGTCAGTATTTGTGCTGTACTATGCATCTATCTACATGACTTGTATAAGGAGGGAGGCCATTAATGCACAGAGCGCTGTTTGTCGGCAGAGATGTGGTGTGGGCGCACATTAGCATCATAATAACAAGCCTCAGCGAGTATCAAGAGAGCTATTAATCCAGCAGTGGCTGCACAAGGCACGTCCCTGATGTATGGACCTCATTCCCAGGGAGACTAATAGATATTTCTGTATAAATAGGTAGATGTATATAAAGCACATTACTCAGCTGTTTTCTCCTATGTGTAACTGACAGCTCTTGCAGTAGATTGTGACTTGCTTCATAGCCCTGGATCTTTGTGTAGCCTTCTCCTCCCTACATGTCTGTCTATATATCATCTGTCTATCTATCTATCATATATTCATGTACTTCTACATGTGACACACATTTCTAATAGTGGATTGACTCTTGCAACATTATTTTAGATGTTTGTGGTTATAAGTCCTTGAAACACAAAAAACAAAGGGGTCTCTCCAAGCAGAGAAATGGTCATAGCAAGGGTAATGCAGGTTGGTATTGGTGCTGAGCTGCTTATATTTAGCCAATTGCTGTTGTGGATGATCCGCCTGCTCCCGCATCTCGGCTCTGCTACGTTGCTGCATATGCGCAGCATACTCAGTTGTATGTACATCTCTGAATATGGAGAGCGTACTGTGCTACAGCGCTGCCTAAGCTCTGCTACATCTGGCCATTTGGATTAGAGAGGTGTTCTTATGTCAGTGTCTGAGCAGCTTCTGTGTTGGAAACGGTTGAACGGATGTTGCAGAAATGTGCCAAAGTTCTCCCCCATCAGAGGCAGAACAACACATTCTCTGTAGTACTCATTGAAACTCTACACCCAATATAGTCCTCTTGCCCTCACACAGTCTGCATGTTCTGTAGTCTCCTGATCTTCTATGAGACTCCATTTTCTTCAGCTTTCACACTGTCCAGCTTCATCCTATATAGCTCCGCCCACAAAATAGTGTGTAGCTCCGCCCTGCCTAGCATGATCCTATCTGAGAATGGCTCAAGGACCTGTGATGACGTCATCACAGGTCCTTTAGTGTAGTGTGAACCTAAATTCCTTCACTGCGGTCATGTAGTGACGTCATTTACCAGGATAAAAAGTAGCCTATGTTTTAATCGGGGTTCCTATCTATGTATGTGGCAAATTTCATGCAAATCCGTTCAGCTGTTTTTGCGTGATTGAGGAACAAACACAAACTTTCACATTTATAATATTAGTAGGATAGGATATACACTCTGTGTGTGTATATGTATGTATGTGTGTGTGTGTGTGTGTGTGTGTATATATATATATATATATATATATTGTGACTAGGTAATTAGTACGACGTCCCCGTTAAGTATATTCATATGTTCAATGAGGATTGCACAGATTACTCTGACGCTAGGTTCACACTAGTGTTCGGGTCTCCGTTCTGGGTCCTGCCGTGAGCAGTGGTGAGCGTATTATGCTGTCCGCCGCAAAACCATTTTTTTTTTATATCGGACACAGAGTACTGCATGTCCGACTCAGTTCATGTATGCCCTATACCTTCCCCTGTCTATAGCATCAAATAGCAAGGAACCTACTGAGCAGACTCCGACCTCTCCCACCAGAGCGTTCAGGGACATTTCCTACTAATGTACAGCGGTTGATCTAGATGGATTTTGTTCTCCATCTTCTATACATTATATTTGCTGTCAGCATGTTGGAGGGCTCACGGACGGCGGAGAGAATCACTTTAATATACTTATGTTACTTCTCTGTTGGCTAAACTGTCCCTCCTATGGTTTCAGGTTAATGGGGGATGTTCTTCCTTATGTCACAGGCAGCAATTTTAAAATCTCTATCTCCTTTAGGATGGGGTGACTCTGTCGGCTCTCCGTCGGAGACTGGAATGACCTATGATGCGCTCCATGTTTTTGATTGGATAAAGGCCAGAAGTGGAGACAATCCAGTGTACATCTGGGGGCACTCGCTAGGCACAGGGTAAGCACAAAAAATGTTTCTCCAGTATTTTCTTGCCTTGGTATGTGGTCTGTTGGGAATGTGCTAAAACTCTGTACATGTCACTGCGGATATATGTAATAAAATGGGAGCAATCTCAACTAAAGTACACAGTGCTATGTCTAAGTGGGGCCTGAGTGTGAGGCGATACATGACACAGGGTCTATTTAGTGTGTTCGCAGTTACGCTCTGTACTTGCCGACCTCAGTGATGGAGATTTGAAATGAAATTGGATTTATTTATTTTTTCCCCAAGAATCAGACAGCCATTACATCTTGCAGATCTACGTTCTTGTAGTGGGTTTTTTATGGGATTGTCCTGCAAAATGGCCCTTATACCAGTATACCAAAAGTGGGCATTTCTGAGAGGTTTTTGGATCAGGGTCGTTTTAATCTCCCCATAACTAACAGCCTCCATGAGCTCCACTGCCCCCACAACCACCACACACATACACACAAAAACCCCCAAAGATTACTCACCTAACTTGTAGGCTTCGGCTGTAATGCCTGTGACTCGGCACTCATTGCTCTTCCCTGCCGCAGACATCATCTGCTGAAGGCAGAATAATGGATTGCGGAGCTGATAACGCTGGAAATGCGGGACTGTCCTGATCGATCCAGGGTGGCTGCACCGTTGGCCCTATGGTTAAAGCGGCCCTGGGTTGGAGTGGAATGAATGATAAATATTCAGCAGATGAGATTTATGACTCCACTCAGACAATATTCAGTATCAGTCTGGTCTCAGTATTGGGTGTGGAGTTCTGAGAAGTTCCTGTTGTTTCCAGTCATTTCTGGCCAGGGAGATGACGCTTGTACAGCTCAGACATTGGGTAGGATGGGATACAGTTTATTAAAAGAAAGCATACATGTTTAATGAAATGTACAGGAATCTGACAATGTCATGATCTGATTTATTATCCTCACATGAGGTTCCCTGAATGTTTTAGATCACTCCAAGTCTATCTAGAATAAGCGCTTACTAATGGTATCTTCTGATTATAGGGTTGCCACAAATTTAGTGAGGAGACTGTGCGAGAGAGGTAAGTCACGTGTACTCACAGGGTATGACAACTGAATCTATCATTGCTCCTTAGAATATTCTTTTCTATGGCTTTGTCGTAGGCGTTTTGTGCTTGTGCCTATTCGCGACATTCATAGACCCCCTAATTTGTGCCTCTCCACCCTGGAGCTCAGATGTTTCCCAGCCTTTTTGGATCATGAAGATTTTTGATCCATTTGATACATGCACATAGGCCTCGTCTACACAACTCTTCTGTTGTATGTTTTCAGACATCTCTTGGGTCATGCAAAGTAGAATTTACAGCGCTCATTGATTATTTTTTTTTTTTATATATTTGCAGAAACCCCTCCTGATTCTCTAATACTAGAGTCTCCATTTACAAACATCCGAGAAGAGGCTAAGAGTCATCCATTCTCCGTGGTAAATATTAAGCATTATTCATTCATTGAATGCTATTTATTATTGTATGTAGGGCTGGGCCATTATTAAGTGAAAAATAACCAAAACCTCAACCTAGATAACCAATGTGATTTGGTTCACATCAGTTATTTACAAGGGTCTAACTGCAGTTTTGTATGAAGCCAACACATCCGAGCCGGAACTGCTATTACACGCTGGGGACCCAAAAGTATAATAAGCAAAGGTGATCAAGTATAAAAAACGGTGTTCCTCACTGCTCTTGGGCTCCGGCACGGCTCCATGTTCTCTTTGGCGCTTCTCCCTGACATCAAGGATTGCTGAGGTTTGTCATTGGGCCTCAGCAGGTCCCGTGGTGTCGTGTCGCATAAATGTAGCCCTATTGCACTACGATTACTGTCTACACAGCCATTGCATGTGAAATCCACTGTTTCGGTGTCTACATTATCTACATGCACTGTTCTCTTGTCTTGTTACTTCTCTAGATATACAGGTATTTCCCTGGCTTTGACTGGTTTTTCCTTGATCCCATCACAGCGAGTGGCATAAAGTTTGCAAATGATGACAAGTAAGTCACTCCTATATTTGTAATAATACTATTACACTGAAGCCCTGTGGCAATTTTTATTACTCATTAGTACTGTAGTATTTGTTCACCCACCGCTCCCTCTTCTTTACTACTGCCTCGGTTTAGGCCCTTTGTTGGGTCATGTGATCAGCAGACTGACTCACAGATACACACAGCCTCCTCTCTGTGCTGGAGGTTTCTCTATGCAAGTCTATTCTCTTGCATGAAGAAACTGACTTCTGCTCCACGCAGCAGACATTGTGTATATCAGCGAGTCAGATTGCTGATCACATGACCCAATAAGGGATCTTAAAGGGATTCTACCATTAAAACACATTATTTTCTGGTTGACACGTAGGAATAGCCTTAAGACTATTCTTCTCCTATTTTTAGAAGTCTTCTCCGCGCCGCCGTTCCGTAGAAATCCCAGTTTTCGTCAGTATGCAAATGATTTTTTTTTGCAGCACTGGGGGAGGAACCGAAGCTGCGAGAGAACTCTCCAGCGACGCCTCCATCTTCTTCAGGAACGTCCTCTTCCTGCGGCTTTGGGCAGAGCCGACTGCGCATGCCCGCGGCCACAAGAAAAACGGCCACTTACACAGTAAGTAAGCGGCCATTTTCTTGTAGCCTATGGGTCCGCCCCCAGTGCTGCGAGAGAACTCATTTGCATACCGACGAATACTGGGATTTGTACGGAACGGCGGCGTGGAGAAGACATCTAAAGATAGGAATAGCCTTAAGAAAGGCTATTTTTCTCCTAAGTGTCAACGAGAAAAATATGTGTTTTAATGATAGAATCCCTTTAAAGTGGAATCTCCCACCACTACAATCTGACATTCTGTTGTGTGGGCTACTAGTGACATAGTGAACCTTTTCTTGTCTGGTAGTTCAGTCTTGCGGCAGACAAAATTGGCATTTAATCCATATTATAATTAGTCATTTGCTACCCCCGGGTATGACAATGTTTGCAACGTGTTTCACCTGTGGTCACCACACATGGGCCCTGTCACTCTTTATATTAGGGGTCCTCCGGCAGGTGAGGCCATGTCCCGGTCGCACAGCACATCTCATTGGCGTACGGATTAAATGTTCATTTACCAGGCAGCAAGATTGAAGCTTGATACAAAAGGTTATGTTCACCGTCTGCCCCCTACAACAGCACCAGCAAAGATTCTTGGTTCAGAAGGTTGGCCGGCACCTTGGTGACGTTGAATTTCTGTCCACAGCACATGACTTTTGAGGCCAGTTGGTACCTTTTTGTGCACAGGTCATGTCCAGTGAGGGGCTTGTTCATATTGCAATACCATGTGCCACGTTAGTGGTTACCGCTCCTTGTATTTGACAGCTGGGCTCTGTCTGATGATATGTCTTATACATGTTACAAGAACCAATTTTAGTTTATTTTGTACATATTCACTATCCTAAAGATGTGGACTGAACCCTTTATTCTGTGTCTTGCTTTAGTGTAAAGTATATATCATGCCCGTTACTCATTCTACACGCAGAAGACGACCCTGTGATCCCATTCCATCTAGGAAGAAAGGTATTTATCTCATCTGCACGTCTGTTTCTCATCTGTTCTTGTATAAAGAAGCACAAAGTAATGTGAGGTTATTAAAATATAGTGAAAAGAGAGGGGTTACTGGGTGTAGACCGCCCAAGAGTTTGGGTGTATTGCTTGGCCGAGCACCATGAGCACAGAGATCAGAACTGTAGTTACACACTGATTTCTGGCACTAGATCTGCTCTGTAATAGAAATGGCCTAGTCAAACATTAACCTCTAAATGACCACCCACTGGCTTTTGGCAGAGGTCATTGCAGGTCCCAAGTCTTTAGCAAGGTGGGGGGGTTATAACTGATTCTGTCTGCATGGAGCCCAGCGAGGTCCATATAGTGATTTTTAGATAGGTGTCCTCTGCCATGCCAGTGGGTATTAGCAGACGCAGATCAGTCCTTACAGTGTCAGAGGACTCCCACCGACGGCCATATTACAATGGAAAACTCTGAAAGTGGAAAAAAAAAAAATGCACACCAACCAAAAATTGTATTCAAGAACCTGAACAACCTATGGCTAAGGGCACACACGGAGGAAACGCAGCAGAAAAGAATGGTGCATTGTATACCGTTCCAGCAAAGCGATTGGGGTTCTATCTAATGTCATCCCCACATTGCAGGAAGAAATCAGAAATTGTATAGTTTCTTAGCTGTGATTCACTACTTTGGGTCTTAGCCTAAATGTGGCCACACTGAAGGCAAATTACATTGCAGTCTCCTGGTTTAGTTGCCTATGTGTCATGCCATGTTATTGTATCCTCTCTGCAGCTTTACAACATTGCTGCCCCGGCGCGCAGTTTACGGGACTACAAGGTACAGTTTGTTCCTTTCCACAAAGATCTGGGATACAGACATAAGTACATCTACAGGAGTCCGGAACTAAAACAGATACTGAGGTGAGTGCGTTGTCCACAAATACCAGATCCTACATTTAATCTTTTATTTTTTATTATTATGAATATTGTCTAGTTGAGGACTTATGAAACTTTAGTTTGACTCTGGCCTCACCAGTCAATCCGTTGTGATGCCGGGGTCTTGCCGCCAAAGAAATACTCCCATGGGGTGCCAAACAAATACTCTCACCAATGGAAAACAGATACACGTACAGCACACGTAATACCAGTAGCAGCACAATATACAAGTATATAACACATGTATAGATATATAGCGCAGCACAAAATACTTTGCAGAAGCGTCAGACACTACCCCATCCCCATCTCCCAAACTATCAGGAGCCCCCCAGAGAGGGGAGAAGAGGTTTCTACCTCCAGGGCTAGTATATAATGCCTTTGCTTCCAGATTCGAGCATTCAGCACTCGGGCTGGACTGCTCCCAGACCTGTGGACTTTTGGTGATGTTGTCTCCACAGGCCCTTCAGCCTTTCTGACCATGGTGACTGCACTGACAATGCAAAGCTGCCATTATCAGTGATGTTTCTGCTTTAGAGTCCCTGCTTTGTGCTGGAGCTGACACTGGCAGGAATCTGTGCATTACCAGCCGGGGAGCCATGGCTTACTAGTGAGACTCACCTCGGTTTGAATAATCCTGGTGTAGTCACTTGTGATGGATGGCTTGTAGCTAGCGTCAAGGTCAGTGAGTTTCAGTATGGTAATGTTGTCTAGTAAACCAACTCCAGTATAGTGTTCTCTTTGTACTAGGCCCCGCTGTTTTTGTGATATCCACAACCTCACTGTATGTTGCGCCCGCCACATTGATACTTCTCCATTTTGCTATTGAGAGCAAGGAGAGTGGCATCTACTCTGTGTGTGTGTAATGTACAAGATGGCACCGTAACCTATGATAAATGTATACTGTCCTGAGATGAAGAGACGCTTCACCTACTGCTGTGGAAAAGAAAGATCACTTACATTATTTATATAAGGGAAGAATATGATTCAAATCTGTCACCCATGGTGTTAATATAGGGAGACAGTGCCTCAGTCATGCAGCCCACTAGAGGGCGCTCCCTTTAACATCATGCCCGACCTTCCCAGAGGCCTTTGCTGCAATGATGTGGGATTTTACCAAGTCAGTCTCTCAGCCGAGGACAGCTGTTTCGATCTGTTTGGATCTCTTCAGCCCAGCGCAGAGAAGATTGACTTGGCAGAAGTGAGAGACTTCTAGACCGGGTTAAGGGGATATTGAAACTCCTTAGGGAGAGACCACCATATAGGTGTGTGTAGGTAGGTAGGTAGATAGATAGATAGATAGATAGATAGATAGATAGATAGATAGATAGGTATATTCAGCTTTGTTTCCAGAACATAATATTCACCACTTTGTCCTCCCTGCAGAAATTTCTTTGGCAGCACGGAGCAGCAATAGAACCCCCGAAGGACGACGACCCGGATGCTTGTACGTGATTGGGGACCAGCAGTCTGACAATCCCTGTGTGAGTTGACGCTTAAGGTGTCAGTGCTTGCCTACACTTCCACATGGGATCTCGTCCATTCCAGTGTCTTTGGGATACAACTTCTGGACAAGCGTGTGACTTTTTATTTTCTCGTTGTCATTCTTATTTTGTTGCCTGCAGTTGTCAGACTGTGATGGGACTTGCATTGTATGTTTCATGTAACAGTACGGTAGAATGAAGCTCAGGAGTCTGTGAATGAGCCCCCCGGGAGAGGATGGTGGCTTATCTGTTACTTGAATACACGGTGCTTCCCGGTGATTTTGAAGAGTTGCTGACTATGGTTCTCCTGACTTGGTTATTCAGAACGCTGCTGTATTTTGAACTTGGAGGAGCTGTGTCCCATAGGCACTATCAACGCAATAACTTTAGAGGTTGTGCATGCTACTGTGATTTCTAATGCTCAGATTTCCTATATTCAGTACTTCCTCTCTGATAGCACATAGGTGTCTGGTTATGTTTGGAGGTGAGTGGTTTTTCTTTTTGATCTTAGACTGTCTGCAGTTTGCACAGATTCCCGTGCCCACCCTGAGAATAATGTACCCGTCTATATTCTGTAATGCCACGCATGAGATGTGTACCTAGCAGGGGCAGGATCCCAGGCGAGGACGTGTATTGGAGAGAACATCTCTGATATAGATTTGCTTACTGTAGATTCGGTAATAAGTTTGATCAGGGATATTGTATAGGAGAAGCGGGTGGTCCAGGGTAATTGTAGGACACACTAGTCCTAATAATGACATCCAGAGGCCTAGCTAAGAGGTGTCACCAGGATCTGGATCTAGTTATCAAGGGGTTGTCCTAAAATATTAGCATATGCGTTAACTACAGGATAGTTACTAAGTGTCTGAGAAATGGGGAGGGGGGATCCAGTGCCCTTCATTATGAGTCGCGCAGTGGTCCAGCATGTACTTTGCCGCTCCATTGACTGCCAAAGATAGTCCAGCGCAGCACTCCATTTATTATTCCCAGGGCTATAATGTTGAATAGAGCAGTAAGAGGGAGGGCCCTTAGTTTTTGTGATTCATTGGGCCCCCACCAGACCCTTACCATCTATCCTATAGTTAGTTGATATTTTTTTGATCTTGGGACAAACCCCTTTAAAATCTGTCTGGTTCATTATTTTCACCCTGGGAATTCTCCTAATAGGATTCATTACATGAACACCACAAGACCCCACTCGCATCCCCTTACCCCGACTTCTGCCGACCGTGGCCCTTTCTGCTGTGACGTCCCCTGGTAGTGGGGAATATCTGGGAGTCTCAGATGGGTAAAGAGCGAGCCCGCATTATTATTATAGCAGATTTACTGACATACATTACATGCTACAGCTGGTCTGTCTAACATGTCACTGAAACACTCCAGATTGCACTGCCCGATAAGGGTCGGAAGTCGCTTACACTTGCACTTATACCCATAGGTCAGACACTCCAGTCTACTTTGTATCCTATACTTTCCATATAGGATTCCATCTTCTGCAGCGCTTTGACATCCAGGCACGTAGACAGTGGATTGACAGGTGGTAGATCTATCGCAGAAATGTCTTATTCATCTTGTAGAAATCAATGTTCTTGCAGCCAAAACAACCCCATTCAGATGAATAGAACAGATGATCCGTGTAAGAAGATCTGCCCTTGTCCGAATCCCACGGAAGTGGCGGCAAGATGGTCTCCATAAGTGACTGGAGCCGTGTGCATATTCCATTAAAGCTTACTTGAAATACTTCCTACGCGCCATTGGAACAAATGTCTGGATTCATAAAGTTGATTTTATTATTTGTTTCTTTTAGTTGACAAAACTGAACAAGAAGCTCAATATTTTATTGTAGACTTGCAGAATGGAGTTATGTAGTTGCCGTCTGTGTCATTTCTTCTTCAGTACCAATCTCTTTCTTCCATGATGTTTTTGCTAATATTATCTGCATTTTAAATGTTAAAAACCAAAAGAACTTAAACCCAACGTCTCCCCGTTTATTGTCTAGACACAACTATGGCAGCTGAACAATACATGAAATATACAATAGGTCTAAATGGAAAAACATCTTCTAGCGCTGGCCAATTCATCAAAAAATAGCCAGACCACCAGTCAGTCCAGATAACCAACGGGATTCTGTGCACGTCCATTCATTTGCGCACCTTTGACTACAGTTTTATTGGGACCAAACCAGAACTACTGTTAGGCCCTGTTCCCACGGAGTAACGCACCACTCATTTAGACATGTAAACACGTGACAGAGCGAGGCGCTTCAAAACAGATCCCATTGACTTCAATGGGTGCCAGCTTACGCGCACTACACATTGAAATCAATGGGTTATAAATTGCGCGCGTAAGCCTGCACCCATTGAAGTCAATGGGATCTGTTTTGAAGCGTCTCACCCTGTTACGTGTTTACGTGTCTAAATGAGTGATGTGTTACGCCGTGGGAACGGGGCCTTATACTTAGGGGTCTCCTTAGACCCCAGAGTATAAATAGCAAAGGGCCAGGGAAGGTGAGCAAACATTAAAAAAAAAAAAAAAAATGTTACTCACCTCCCTGGTCTCTGCCACTGGTCTTCGTCTTCTTCTTGGCTCTTTAATAACGTAAGGAACTGCTAAGGCCTGTAATTGGACCTAGCCGGTCATGTGGCATCTTGATACAAGCGTGATAATACTGGTCACACTTACGTCTTTGTCGCACAACACCATGTACCACTAAGGCCCAATCACTGACCTATGTGGTCCCTGAAGAGGACCAGGAGCAGCTCTGGAGCCCAGGGGAGGTGAATAACCCTGTTTTTGTTTGCTTACCAACCCTGGGCCTTCTCTTATTATATATCTGAAGAGACTCCAGAGTAGAATGGCAGTTCTCATTCAGACCTGCACGATCCAAACAAAACCGCCAATTCCAAAGCTAAAATCAACATGCCGTGTTTCTTGAAAATGCAGCTTTCTTTCCCGCAGTTTGCAGATGAAATATCTCGCTGTGCTGCTGCTGTAAGACGCAGCATTTTTTTCACTGTTGCATTTCTTCATTGTGGGGCCTAAATGTCATGGCTGTAAATCTGACCGATCAAAATCTGAAATGTAGCGAACACGGTGGCTCAGTGGTTAGCATTGCAGTGCTGAAGTCCTGGGTTCAAATTCCACCAGGAACAACATCTGCAAGGAGTTTGTATGTTCTTCCCATGTTTGCTTGGATTTCCTCCTATTCTACAAAGACCTACTGATAATCCCAGCTCCAGGATTTGGCTTCTAGATATATTTGGTCTCCTATATATACTAATATGATACCACACTCTGGTATTTGGGTCACGTGCCCATGAAGCAGAAGAGGTGACGTTTTACAACAGATCGGGGCATTTTTCAGCTTGAAAGATAATGGCAGCATGGTTTTGATGGTGAAACTTTCCCTTTTAATCTATGTTGTAAACACATATATGTATAACATACTGTCCTGTCCATTAGGCAATGTCTCACTTGTACGGTACGTTGTATTCTGTCATTGTCATTTACGTTCCCTTCACTTATTGAAAGCTCTGTATAAAGTAAGAAGTCTCCTGGCTGGACGCCTGAGCCGTCACTCAAGAACAGCGGGGTGGACTTAGGGTATGTTCACGTGGCGTTTTTTTGCAGGCGGATTTTGACGTGAAATCCGCCTGCAAAAAAAGGCTCCCATTCACTTCAATTTGACCGCTTGCTTTTTTTTTTTTTCCCTGCTAGCTAGTAGCAGAAAATAAGAAGTGACCTGCTCGAGACATGCTCCTGTTTAGGGCCATTCATTCAGGTCTAATAAGGAGCGGGATGCTACGACAGAATGCCGATGCACTACCGCGCCAAAAATACCACACGGCGGAGAACTTTTCTGCCATGTGAACTAGCCCTTAGGGAACATTTACTGCAGGAGGTCGATGAGACTTTACTGATAGGGCGCTCACAATGGACACTGGTCCTTGTGGTTATGGAACATATTATAGCTTTTATCTAGTACAACCACCACGGCATGCTTTAACTGGCATCTAGTGCTGTCAGCAGGTTGGAGAATTGCTGACAGACTCCCTTTTAAGGCAACTCCGTGGTTATTGAGGTGTGTTGGCTTTTTGACTCGAGGAATCTGCTTGGCCTTTGTTTAGCATGTTTCAGTACTGCCCGGCCTCCTTTTAGTTGTACTGGACATGTAAATAAGAAATGGGGCCTGTACTTATTCCAATCACTCCCTTGGCGATGGTAGCTGGGTGTGCGTTATAGTGCAGCCAAAGGGAATGTTTTTAGTGATAGTTTTTCCACTCTTCAGGCTTTATTTTCTCTGTTAGGCCATATTCTACCGTTCATTATTTGAGGGGGGGTCAGTATGGCACGAAAAAGTATTTATAGGATAGAGAATACATACATGATTGGTGGAGGGGATGGGGTCTGGCTGCTGTGTCCCCCACTGATCTAAGAATGGAGGGGGCCGGGGATCCTTACTCTCTGTTTGCTTTCAAGTGAGCAAATTTTCTGTGGATCAATATCTGTGTGAATCCAGTTAGAAGACTGAACGAGACAAAAGACTGAACCTCCGAAGTATCAGAGGATTTGGCATAACCGAAGCCAGAAAGAAATGCGGGTACAAATGTACAGCATCTGCTCGCCGGCATAGAGGGGCTTGTACTGGGGCACAAAATGGCCAAAATTATTAAGAACGGCGCAACTGTTAATAAATGTGATGCCTCTTGTGTCGGTCTATAAGTGCGCCTGCTAAATGACACAAACCTAACAACTATCCATACAATAGGTGATAAATGTATCAGTGCTACGTGTCCAGCGGATGGGACCCCCACCCATTACCAGAACAGGGGTCTTGTGTATTAGAATGGCACTGATGAAGGTAGTTTTGCACCAAAAACACCATCTTTATGGGCTACACGGGCCTGTGCTATATACTTGCATACAAAACCAACCCCAACAGATGAAGTGACCCGTGTCTTATGTAACGTCTTTGGCTTCTTATCTGCGTGTGATATAGACCTTGCAGTTTGTGATGATCTTTATCGACATCTTGCACTTGTTCTCACTGGCCCAGAACTTTCCAGCCTGTACCAGCTTGTATCTGCTTTTCCTATGTTTGTAGTGAACTTGGGTTAGGGCCATGTCATTGGCACGTGATGAGAAAAAGATTACACAATATACAACTAGATGTGAGACAACAGGGTCAGACTGGGAGACCCAGGGAGCGAGTCTGCCAAATGTATATTGCATCATAAACTCCATTTATGTCAGCAGACAAGGGTTTACTCCAGACTGTCCTCTACTAGCACCATCAGCACTAACTACGGTCCCAAGGCTCCTGCGGGGGCCATGACTGCCCGACCTACCCACCAACCTTGATTTAGCCAGGACTATATCCCTGCACGTGTGCTTGCTCCTCGCCTGACTTCGGTCACCACCGGACATCTCCGTCTATCTTGCAGCCCGGATTAATGGGCACTTCTAAAGATTGGTGAAACAAAACTTTCAGAAATTGTCTAATAAATGAAGAAATTGATGTGGTTGGGCCTTGTCGCATCTAAACGGCAGATGTGACTGTGGTAGTGATTTCTTTTAATGCTTAACCTATTCTCTTGATGACCACAGTGGCATGTAGTGTATCCTGCTGACAACTGACTCCTTATCATGAAAGGGTTTATTTTCTCCTTTCAGAAAGTGGAAGGCAGTGTATCATAAATCATCTCACTCTGGGGGCAACACGGTGGCTCATTGGTTAGTAATTGCAGCCTTGCAGCGCTGGAGTCCTGGATTCAAATCCTGCCAAGGACAACATCTGCAAGGAGTTTGTATGTTCTTCCTGTGTTTGCGTGGATTTCCTCCCATACTCCAAAGATGTACTGATAGGGAAAAATGTAGATTGTGAGCTCTATATGAGGTTCACAATCTACATTTAAAAAAAATAAAATAATCTCACTTAAGTGCGGTAGGGGTCATAAAGTTAGACTGTCATCCCTAAAAAAGGTTTATCCAGCCGTAGCAAGGTGAGTGTGACCTCCAGACCCCGCCACAACTGTGATCCCTATAGATTTGCCAGTGTACCCTGAGAGTTCTGAGCTGTGAGGGAAGATTAGACTTTTTGTCACGTCACTTTTACTCTATTCTTCGCACTTGTTCTTGTTTCTTCCCGCACAAAAACATCAGAATTCCAAAGAAAGAAACCTTTGATGTTCTCTCTGTGGAATCTGTTCAAGAGAAAAAAATAGAACTGAAAACTGCTGCAAAAAGCTTTGATTTCCCATACTGACCCTTAGGGGGCGCAGAGCACAAAAGCACTTGGGCTTCCGGCAGACACTTTTATCCCGCCGCTGCATTGTTCCTCATCTCTGGGTGTTTATCTCTCTTGATGTTTTTGTGCACACGTCGCTTTTAAAGGTTTTTTTCTTCCCATATAATCTGTAAGTCTATACAAAAACGTCTGAAAGAGACCGGTTTTAGAAGAACAGAAAAAAAACACCAAGAAAACCAAAAATTGGGGGAGATGGTGTTCAATGAACACAACAGCAAAAAAAACAAAAACTTTAAGGCTCTTCATGATTTCTTATTGAATAACCTGTGACCTCTGACCACCACGTTTTCAATGGCAAAAAAATAAATAAAACCAAAAAAGTTACAAAAGCCACAAAAATGTCAAAAAGACGTGACGTGAAAGCTCTTGGCTCTTATTATTGGTCTGAGACTGGACAACCCCTTTAATGTAAGTGAATGCAGTCGCATTGTACCCTGATGGTGACTGTTCAATCTTTGCATCTATAAGTCACAGTCACAGTCCCAACACCCACAGGGTCACAACGTAACGTCACTCACATTAGTGAACAAATAACAGGGCTACACAGCAATATTTGGTCATGTGACAGGAGATGCAGCCGAAGTCGCCCTGCAGCGCCAGCCTAAAAGTCTAATAAATGTAAAAGGGACACGGAACCGAATCTGCTGCGGAGGCTTCTAGAGCGCTTGATCTGATGAACTGCCAAAGGTCAGCCTACTGCTAGTTATCAGCCATCAATAAAATGATTGAAGATTATCCTTACTCGACCTTACTAGTGTCCATAATCCTAGATGAGATGGGCGATACCGAAACAGTAAAACCTTACATAACAATCTCACAACAGAGAGGTTGTGCCAGGATAAGGAGAGAATCAGTGGTGTAACTAGGAATGGCAGGGCTCCGTTGCGAACTTTTGACATAGGGCCCCCTGACCAACACTGATGCCGAAGACCTCGACCGACCCCCCCACCCCCGCATTCCTGCACACAGTATTATGCCCCATAGTGACCCCTACACACAGTATTATCCCCCATAGTGGCCCCTGCACACAGTATTATCCCCCATAGTGGCCCCTGCACACAGTATTATGTCCCATAGTGGCCCCTGCACACAGTATTATGCCCCATAGTGGCCCCTGCACACAGTATTATGCCCCATAGTGGCCCCTGCACACAGTATTATGCCCCATAGTGGCCCCTGCACACAGTATTATGCCCCGCAGTGGCCACTGCACACAGTATTATGTCCCATAGTGGCCCCTGCACACAGTATTATGCCCCATAGTGGCCCCTGCACACAGTATTATCCCCCATAGTGGCCCCTGCACACAGTATTATGTCCCATAGTGGCCCCTACACACAGTATTATCCCCCATAGTGGCCTCTACACACAGTATTATGTCCCATAGTGGCCCCTGCACACAGTATTATGTCCCATAGTGGCCCCTGCACACAGTATAATGTCCCATAGTGGCCCTTGCACACAGTATTATGTCCCATAGTGGCCCCTGCACACAGTATTATGTCCCATAGTGGCCCCTGCACACAGTATTATGCCCCATAGTGGCCCCTGCACACAGTATTATGCCCCGCAGTGGCCCCTGCACACAGTATTATGTCCCATAGTGGCCCCTGCACACAGTATTATGTCCCATAGTGGCCTCTACACACAGTATTATGCCACACTGTGGACACCCATGAACAATTACTATACTAATAATCGAAGACCCAAGGGGGGGATACAAACATAAAAAACACTGTCACTTACCTATCCCTGGCTCTGCTGCAGTCCTCAGTGGTATCGGCCATCTTACTTGACGTTCGGACATCGCAGGCCCCGATCATGTGATGTCAGGGACTTCACAGTAGTAGGCCCGAAGCATGCCAGGAACGTTGAAGGGTAAGTAACTGTGTTTTTTATGTTCACTTACCTGTCCCTTTTCAGACCCCCGACTATAATAATAGTGTTTGTGTTGCCGTGGCGTCACTTACCGATCCCGGCCACAAAAACACAGCGGTAGCGGCTATCGCCGGGCCCCTAATGTCCCTGGCCTTGTGGCAGCCGCTACCTCGGTAGTTACGCCACTGGAGAGAATGTCTGCTTTATCTCTGAAACAGCGCCACACCCTTCATGGGTTGTGTTTGGTATTGCAGCTCAGCTTCATTAAATGTAGAAGGGATTTTATCGCCATAGGCCGAAAATGTATGATCTATGAGAGCTGAGCTGCAATACTGATACCCAACCACTACACAGGGAACAGAGCCAACCGCTTTCGGACCTGTGTTGTGTATAGTACAGGCCCTGGAAGGTGCGGCCCACCCCCACCTTTGATCCAACATTTTAGACCATGAAATCTATATTCCTGGGCAACCCCAAGGATGGGATGGGGTACTGGATGTGATAATACTGTGAGAGCTCCTGGCAGGACACCTATGGAGTGGAGTATGAAGGTGCGTCGGGTTGTGCTTATTTTTATTAAACTTTTTTTTTTTTTGGCTTCACCTGAGGACTGGAAGCAGAGATCCTTCTGTACATAGGATTTCACAGCTGTATTTGTTTGCAGAGGGAGCCCCCTATATCTTGTTACATCTACTCCCAACAGAATGGCAGCTGACAAGTTCTATTAATTACATGTCATCATTAGTCTATGGCTTGTTCATTACTATACCATAGCAGGAGGGCTGTGGAGTCTGTAGGCCAAATCATCAACTCTAACTCCTACATAGATGGCTGACAGCCCAGGTCAGGCAGAAGCAGTGAAGACTCTAATTCATGAAAATGCCAACTACTAAACTCTTATGACATTAAATAAAGAACAAGCCGAACATCTAATGATACAATATGGTTTAGAATGGTATAACATGAGGTAGAAATCCACTGCCAAAATTCAAGGTGAAGTCCAATGATAGCTGTCAGGTTAAAGTACATTTTAAAGGTCTTGAAAAGTCACTTACAGCTCTATATGACAGAGAATCCGAGGAGATGAGCTGTGATTAGAATATCCATGCAACTTCTCTCCCCAGCCTTAAAGGGATCCTATCATTCAAACTCATTTTTTTTCTCAGTAACTCGTTGGAATAGCCTTAAAGAGGACCTTTCACCACTTTTGGGCACAGGCAGTTCTATATACTGCCAGAAAGCTGACAGTGCGCTGAATTCAGCGCACTGTCGGCTTTCCCGATCCGTGCCCGGTGTAAAGCGCTATCGGTCCCGGTACCGTAGCGCTTTACAGTCAGAAGGGCGTTTCTGACCATTAGCCAGAGACGTCCTTCTGCCTCGCGGCGCCAATCGCGCTGTGCTGTGGAGCCGGGAGGAACGCCCCCTCCCTCTCCTGATAATGCTAGTCTACGGACAAGCTGTGTGAGCAGAGGGAGGGGGCGTTCCTCCAGGCTCCACAGCACAGCGCGATTGGCGCCGCGAGGCAGAAGGACGTCTCTGGCTAATGGTCAGAAACACCCTTCTGACCATAGAAGAGCTACGGTACCGGGCCATAAGCTCTTCACACCGGGCACAGATCGGGAAAGCCGACAGTGCGCTGAATTCAGCGCACTGTCAGCTTTCTGGCAGTATATAGAACTGCCTGTGCCCGGACATGGTGAAAGGTCCTCTTTCAGAAAGGCCATTCTTCTCCTACCTTTAGATGTCTTCTCTGCGCCGCCATTTGCTTGAAATCCCAGTTTTTGTCGGTATGCAAATGAGTTCTCTTGCACCATCGGGGGCGGGCCCCAGTGCTCAAACAGCACTTGGGGCATCCCCAATGCTGCGAGAGAACTCTCCAGCGCCGCCTCCATCTTCTTCAGCAACCGCCTCTTCTTTCGTCTTCTTCCGGCCTGCGGAAGGATCAAAATTCAACACATGCGCAAGTCGGCTCACATGCCACCAGACCCGACTTAACATGCGGGCGGCCATTTTTTTGTGACCGCTTATGCGAGCAGGCACAGTATGCTCCTGTAGTTCTATGGAGAACAGAGTGTACTCACTCAGCTCCCTCCCATCATACTTACCTATCTTCTTCCTATCCAGACTTCTTTCTGCAGGGAACAGCTCCTCCTCTTTTGTGACTATGCCAGCAAGAAGCAGTCCCAACACTATGCTGTAGCCTTCACTCCATTTCTACTGGCCGGCGTGGGCAGCTACTTCAGGCTCCCATGCTTGTGTAATAGAGATAAAGTGTTGGCTACAGTGCAAGCGTGTCAGCTATTTTGCACATGTGCAGGGTGACATCACAGAAGAAGGAGGAGCTTTTCCCTGCAGAAGGAAGATAGGTAAGTATGATGGGGTAGAATGGGGCGGAAGTAGTAGTGACGTTCCATTTCCAGAAACGGCTCATCACCGGATAATTAGAAAATGTCCCTGGGGTGGTCACATGTATAAATCGGTCACTGATTGTTTTTTTTTTTGTTTTTGTTTAAAGAGGACCTTTCATCAGATTGGGCACAGGCAGTTTTATATACTGAATTCAGCGCACTGTCGGCTTTCCCGATCTGTGCCCGGTGTAAAGCGCTATCGGTTCCGGTACCGTAGCGCTTTACAGTCAGAAGGGCGTTTCTGACACTTAGCCAGGGACGCCCTTCTGCCCAGCAGCGCCTATCGCGCTGTACTGTGGAGCGGGGAGGAACGCCCCCTCCCTCTGCTCACACAGCTCGTCCATAGACGAGTATTAGCAGGAGCGGGAGGGGGGAGTTCCTCCCCGCTCCACAGTACAGCGCGATAGGCGCTGCTGGGCAGAAGGGCGTCCCTGGCTGTCAGAAACGCCCTTCTGACTGTAAAGCGCTATGGTACCGGGACTGATAGTGCTTTACACCGGGCACAGATCGGGAAAGCCGATAGTGCGCTGAATTCAGCTTTCCAGTAGTATATAGAACTGCCTGTGCCCAATCTGATGAAAGGTCCTCTTTAAGGGGGTCTTTTGGAGAAATTTCACTGTATTCTAATATTTCAGTCCATCTTCATAACAGTGAAATATTACGTATCGTGTACACCCCGCCCTATAGTGTCGGCTTCTTCAGGAGGGACGTTGGTGTTGTTTTTATGTTACCTAAATCTTATTTATTTTTTCCACAACCAATGAGGCTTGCCATTAAGTAATGTACTTTTGTAGGTCCGAGGAGTCGCGTCTTTGGCAGATTTAGGAGGTAAGTCCCAATAACCACAGACTATAATAAATTACATCCAACAAGCTGAAATTAGGTACTAGGTTTATTGAAGGACGAGTCCCACAAGCATGAAGGTGGAGTTAACGTGCAACTCTTGAGTTAGAAATACAGTACTTTGGAATCACACACAAATGCTAAAACAACGGCTTTTATACAAAGACAAAGACATGGAATATAATGCTTCACACACAAAGCTTGCTCATCCTCTCCCACGTCGTGTCGAGAGCATGGATATGACTTCCACATACTTAAGCGGCACTGGAAAGTGTTTAACTCCGTGCGGTCTGACACCTACAGCTAAGCTTGGGTGAGGGTTAACCCCTTCTATTACAGTACTGAAAATTGCCAGGGCTTTCCCCAGTGGTTTATATCACGACAATAGTAGTCTATGGACCATTCAACCGATGAGGATGCTCTAGAACATAAATGGTTCCTCTTTGCTTTTATTGCCTAAAATATTTTCTCCTCTCTAAAAGTCCTTGTGAATAAGCGAATTCTAAAAACTCAGTCTCATTTCCCCAGCAATTCACAAGGTGTTTGTATACTAAAATAGTAGAAAAAACCTAAAACAGGTGATAAAAGTCATCAAACAAAGATACGCTGTGAAATGCAAGTGGAGAGGCGATACATCTGTGCTTCCCATTTGTTCATACAGGGCAAATAAACTATGTCAAATAATCCTGTGTGAATGGGTACCGACACATTACAGTAGGATTTGTGGCTTGCAGTGGTTTGTTCTTAGATGAATTTTGCACAAGGACTGTGCACGGTGGACATGATGGCTCCTGCTCTATCATACAAAGCCAGAACTTTCCCTTGTGACCTCAAAGTTTCCCTATTTACGTGGTCAGGTCTACAAAAAAAACTGGAATAAATAACAGGTTATAAGTTGGAGTAGGACGACACATTCAATATTGTTTCCCCAGAGACAAGACTATGTTCTGATGGGAAAGCGATCACAACTGGTGAACAAACACTAATCCTGAGCCAACCAAACTACCAGCCAAGATGGTGAGCACATGCATCTGCTTGGAGCTATTCCCTGGGTATGTTGGGTGGAGGAATCTTCACAGCGGACGGTTCCACCCCCCAGATTTCGGTGGCGTATTCACTAATTGTCCTGTCACTTGAGAACTTGCCAGAGCAAGCGATATTTTTGATGACTTTCTTGGTCCATTCCCTGAGGTTCTGCAAACGAAACAGACCCGTCACTATAGAGAACCAATGAGTAAAATAGGGCAAGTGGCTAGAGCCGGCTCTTGTGTCTTACCATGTATAATTGGTCCACTCTCTCTTGGCATTTAATATAGGCCTCATAGTCTGCAAACACCTTGAACCTATAAAATATATATAGTTATATACAGTATACTGGCAGATGTATGTGTATAATGGCGCTCAATTATCATGCTATAGGACAGGTGTCTAATATGGACAGCCCGGGCTCTTCTTACCTGTCATGGTTCATCAGCATATTTACAACATCCTTAAACAAGTCTGGTTCTCTGGGAGAAAAGCGGCCATCCCTGATCTGATCGATCACTTCTCGCAGCTCTGGAATTCGGTCATAGTAATCCTTAGCATTGTATCTAGACAAGGCAGAAAAGACAAAGCATTATTTACAGGAATAGCACAATGTCATGAGGCTGGATCAGGGATATATGTCCATACTAAAGGATAATTAGGAACAGTGGCGTAACTTTTGACATGCGCCCCCCCCCCCCCTGACCAACGCCGAAGACCTCGAACGACCCCCTCCTACGCATTCCTGCACGTTCTATTATCCCCCATAGTGGCCCCTGCACGCAGTATTATCCCCCATAGTGGCCCCTGCACACAGTATTATGCCCCAATAGTGTCCCCTACACACAGTATTATCCCCCATAGTGGCCCCTGCATACAGTATTATACTCTGGGTGCCGGCGTGCCGCCATATGCACGCTACCCATTCAAATCAATGGGAGCTGCTTCTTACGCGCTCATTCTGAACGAATTTTACGTTCAGAATGAGCGGAGCGTAACATCGTGTGAATGCTCCCTAACTCATGCATGACCACGGCTCCATTTAATGGAGTTATCCATCTTTGTAATACTGACGGCCTATCTACATTAGATCTGCAGGGGTCTCCTCTGTCTATCAGCTGATTCAGGACAGCCCGATGCCAGATATCAGATATAAAGGTCGCATTACGCCTACAAACTGAATAACCTACAGCTTTACTAGGTGTAATGGCTCAGACTGAACACTCTGCTCATAAGAATGAGGGAATATAGACTTTAATAGGGACAATGTCAAACGATCGGACATCTCATGTAACTGAAACACCAAGCTATAGGAATCATGCTGGAATACAAACCCTTTCTTGTCCATAGCTTCTACATCTTCCACCCTCATGCCAAAAATAAACAGGTTGTCCTCTCCTGCTTCCTCTGCCATCTCCACATTGGCACCATCCATTGTACCAATGGTAAGGGCTCCATTCAACATAAACTTCATATTTCCAGTACCAGACGCCTCAGTGCCTGCGGTGGAGATTTGCTGAGATAGGTCAGCAGCGGGGATCACTAGAAAATAAAACATTCAATTATTACCTGTCTGTTGACAGAACACCATGAAGAAACCTCACGGCTCACAGCGGCGCTGCTTAAAGGGATCCTATCATTGATACCTTTTTTTTCTAACACATAGGAATAGCCTTAAGAAAGGCTATTCGTCTCCTGCCTTTAGATGTCTTCTACGCGCCCCCGTAGAAATCCGGGTTTTCTTCAGTATGCAAATGAGTTCTCTCACAGCACTGGGGGCGTCCCCAATGCTGCGAGAGAACTCTCCAGCGACACCCCTCTCTTCTTCTGGAACGCCCTCTCTCTGTGTTTTCTTCCGTCCTGAGTTTCAATCTTCTAGGCCTCGGGCAGAGGCTTAAAGGGGCTCTATCAGCAAAATTATGCTGATAGAGCCCCACATATGCGTGAATAGCCTTTAAAAAGGCTATTCAGGCACCACTAAAGTTATATTAAACTACCCCCCAGTTTTAAAATAAAACCCTAAAACAGAATATGATCAATTTACCCATCGAGCACGGTGGGAGGGCATTCAGGGTCCGCCGTCTTCTTCAGCCACGCTTCCTCTTTCAGCGATGTCCTCGTATCCCGTCTAACTAGCTAACTGACATTGTTAAAAAATGGCGCGGGTGCATGTGCAGTAGCATGCTGCTTCTACTACAGCTACTGCGCATGTGCGCGCGCCACTTTTTATCAATGTCAGTTCGTGTAAGCGGCCATTATCTTGTGGCCGTGGCCATGCGCAGTCGGCTCTGCCCAAGGCCTGATGGCAGAGCCGAAAGCGCATGCCTAGGAGATTGAAACCCAGGACGGAAGAAGACACAAGGAGAGGGCGTTCCAGAAGAGGATGGAGGCGGTGCTGGAAAGTTCTCTCGCAGCATTGGGGACGCCTCCAGTGCTGTTTGAGCGCTGGGGCCCACCCCATTGCTGCGAGAGAGCTAATTTTCATACCGAAGAAAACCGGAGGCGCAAAGAAGACATCTCAAGGTAGGAGAATAATAGCCTATCTTAAGGCTATTCCTATGTGTTAGTCCAATGATAGGATCCCTTTAATACACAACACCAACTATTCCACGAGGTATTCTATGGTTACTGTGTGATAGAAAGTGTAACACAAGTGTTCTCACAGTCCTATATGTCAAAGGTATGCCAAAGACTGAGCCTTGGGTAAACATTTGGCAGGGACATATTGTGGTCTTGTCCCAATAATATCGCAAACTGCATATGACACAACATATATGTTCAGGGACAATAAGTTATGTCAGTGAGTCCAGCCTATCCCCATCCTACATTATTCTTAAGCCTCGATAATACCTACCCTTCTCTGCCAGAGACACTCGGTAGTTCTCCAAGTAGATAACCTTTAGTCTATCGCCAATCACCGGGTCATTGTTCACGATGCTTCCAACAGATGTAATTAATTTGATGATCATTTTCGCCATATGGTAACCAGGAGCTGCCTATAGAACATAGAGACATGTCATTGTACACATGAAGTGCCAGAATAGAAGAGTCGCTGCTGTCTCAATATCTCCAGAAACATGAAAGTGAATATAAAAATGGTGGAGGCGTTACTAGAATTATTATGAAGATTATAGATGTCTTATTATACGGTACCTTTCCTCCGATCATAACCGTCCTTGGCACATAGGTTTTGGATGGATCTTTCTTGATTCCTGGAAAATTATCAGTATGTTACGGAGAGCACGCAATATAAAATCAACATACATTTTTGGTGATTTTTTTTTTTTATAATCCTCTGTTAGAGCCAATTTTTATTTCAGCCACCCTCACGGCTGTAGTAAATGGTCCCCAGTAGAGATGAGTGAGTAGTATTCGATACCGATGGAATAAGTGGCCGAACACCAAGGGGTTAAGCACATCGAACCCCTTGGTGTTCGGTCGCTTACACGCAAACATATGGTGGAGGGGTATTCGATCGAATACTACTCGCTCATCTCTGGTCCCCGGGATACATCTTGGACAGATAAAGTACCCTATGAAGACACCGAGGTCCTAAGCAAGGGAGTATCCAAAGGAGATTACTCTGACTGCAAGACCTTAAGCAGCCGACAATTCTAAACTTATTGGTCTGTTATAACTTTAGGGGTTTCTAGTTCCTATTGCATGTGTCATATTATCCACAGGATAGGTCATCAGTATCTGGACACAGCAATGTACTGGAGGGAACGGGGAGTGGAAACTGTTCTGCTTCTATTCAAGTAACAAGCAAGTATGACTAAGGATAAAGAGAGTCTGCCAGCTCCGAAATGAGCCCATAGTAGCCCATTCTTGTCTTTCTGCACCAGATGTTGGTGCACCTTGTGCTGCACCCTTCTTCATCTCCTAATGCCACCTGCATGTGCCCATGATTCCAACTTCAGAACCAAGAATCAAAATCTTGGCCCTCTTCTGTAAAATCTTGTGCATGCGCCAGCTGATCTTAGTCTGGTGCATGCGCAGCAAATTCAGGTTAAGAGATTGTGAAATTAAGGTTATTTAACCCTTAACCACAGAAGTAAGAACAGGGGACCAAAAGTGCCCCATGCGTCTTCTATATGAATGGGTCACGAATCATGATCATGGTTGAAGCATGTGCAAGTAGAGATGAGCGAACACTATTCGAAACAGCCGTTTCGAATAGCACGTTCCCATAGAAATGAATGGAAGCGGCACACAGACTTTGCCGGCAGCCAGCTGCTTAACCCCCCGCGTGCCAGCTATGTCCATTCATTTCTATGGGAGCGTGCTATTCGAAACGGCTGTTTCGAATAGTGTTCGCTCATCTCTATGTTCAAGATTTTACATAGGGAGATGTGATGTTGGCTCCGGGACAGAAATGTGAATGTCAGTGGACAGTGCAGGTGAGGCGAGGGCCAGCATTGAAAGCTGAAAATGGCTGCATTCTAGTAAACCGTCACTTATATACAGGGATAACACCGTAATATTTTTAATCATGACAAATTGTAATTTTTTTTGTCTTCCTGCTGCCTATTGTGTAACCCCTAACCAGGCTATAAGGAACTGGGACCTGGACTGCGCGTCTTGTAAAGATGATGTGAATATTTAAAGGGGTTGTCCCATCACAAGGATCCTATCTATACTGCTTGTTAATGTGGATGTAAGACTTTTCCTAAATACATTGCTTCAGCAAAACTGCTTTGTTTGTCCACTATCTTACTTTATTCAATTCATTGTTGACACAGCCCTTGGCTTATCTGCTCAAAAGTCAAGTGATGTATCTGCTGCTCTGAGGGGGGAGGGAGGAGGGGCTAAGTGCAGGGAGTGGGCCTGTGTTTCTAGCTATTCCTGTGTCTACACCACATGACCTAGCTTCCTGCTCTCAGATAAATTAGGGGAGCTGCTTGCATTTCTGAACTTGTCTTCTGTTCTCCCATTTATCAGGTTAGCTAATTCAATTGTGTTCATTATGGCAGAGACAGGCAGTATTGTGCATATAGTGTTGTTTGAGTACCTTTGATGACATCACAGGCCCTTCAGCCGCCCCATAGGATCTCGCAATGCAGTGGGCGGAGCTACATGCTAATTTTGGGGCGGAGCTACACTGCAGGTTGCTATGAAACCCCGCCCACCAAATGACGCAAAAAAAAAAAAAAAAAAAACAGGAAGAAAGAAGATTTTACTGCAGCGAAGACTGGTGAGTATGCGACGTGGGAATACCCCTTTAAAACCAATTTATCCCACAAAAAAAGCCGCGCCAGTAATGTCTGAGAGTCTGGGCCAGACACCATTTGACTTACTGTTGTACAGAGTAATGACATGTAAACAATTCAGAATCTGCCTTTTGTACTCGTGGATTCTCTTGACTTGTACGTCAAACATGGATGAAGGGTTAATTTTCACTTTGTATTCATTTTCCAGGTAGGCCGCAAACTTCAGCTTATTTTCCTGGCAATTGGAAGAAAACATTGAAAATAAGTTTTTAATGATTTCAGTAAATCTATGTTTTCTAGTTTGTGGAAAGAAGGTGAACTAAGCAAACTGATCCCTATAGTCATGTAACTCTTCAATATTAGTAAATGAGAATATATTCATAACTAGAGATGAGCGAACACTGTTTGGAACAGCCGTTCCGAACAGCACACTCCCATAGAAATGAATGGAAAAGGCCGGCACGCAGGGGGTTAAGCGGCCGGCCGCCAGCAAAGTCTGCGTGCCAGGTGCTTCCATTCATTTCTATGGGAGCGTGCTGTTCGGATCGGCTGATTCTCCATATATTGGACTACAATGTAAAGTGACTGTACAAGTGCAGTCATATCTCTCCTACAGACTGAGGATGTGTTTTTTTTTTTTTTTTTGTAAAAAATTTTATGATATTGTATTACAAATGATTATCAGTTGATAAATCTCCCTCCCCCCCCCCCATATGTTTTTTGGAAAAATAAAGAGATGACTAAGCCAGAGGTCCGCAGCCCTAGCGAACTTACCTGCTTGACTTTAGCTATATCATGCACAAAACTTTCATCATCTACAAAATCCAACAATTTCCTTAGCTGGCTCAAGTCGGTCACAAAGTCTTCACCAATTTTCTGTGAAGGAAGGAGACATTGTGTTGATATGATGACAAATGCTTACAGTTTCTTATCTTCAGTTGATGTTGCTATGGGGCCTTGTTATTTGCAGGATGAGTTGTATTCTTTAATGGCACCATTTTGAGAAACATTTAATGTATTATATATCTTCTATTAAGAGCAGAGATGAGCGAGTACTGTTCGGATCGCATAAATGAATGGACGTAACCGGCACACGGGGGGTTAAGCGGCCGGCCGCCGTCAAAGCGGAAGTACCAGGTGCATCCATTCATTTCTATGGAGCGTGCTGTTCGGATCGGCTGATCCGAACAGTACTCACTCATCTCTAATTAAGAGTAATTTAAAAAAACTATTCCACCTTTTTTTCCTTTAGGTTAAGGCCCCACGTTACAGAAACGCAGCTTTTTTTGTTGTTAAGATTTTGTTGCGGTTTTTTTTTTTTTAGCCAAAGTCAGGAGTGGATCGAGAAGAAGGGAGAAGTGTAACAACCTCTTATATATTTTCTATTCCTCTTGTAGCCATTCTTAGCTTTGGCTCAAAAAACGGCAACAAAAAAAGCTGCTTTTCCGCAACATGGGGCCTCAGCCTTAAGCATTCACTGCATGGTATCAGTGACATGATAACTCCATTAAGATTGTGCTATAACAGTATAACATGGTGCAGAAACTACTCATTCAGAATAACGTACTATAGAGGTACAGGAAGGGGTCAAAGGGTTTTCCCATTTCAAACGTAGAATAGGTCCACCTTTGGGGCCCCAACCACCATTGAGAACAAGAGTCCCCCACTGCTTGGCTGTTTGGTATCTCCCATAGGCTTGAATGAACAGAGTTGCTGTTGACGCTAGGTTCACACCTGCGTTCATGTCTCCGTTCTGTGGTTTCCGTCTTCTGCATGCCAGAAGACGGAAAGCACAGACCGGGTCCGGCCGTGTGCGGCGGTGAGCGTTTTAGGCTCTCCGCCGCGAAACCGGATTTTTTAATCCGGACACAGAGTACTGCATGTCCGACTCTGTGTCCGGATTATAAAACCCGGTTTCGCGGCAGAGAGCGCAAAACGCTCACCGCCGCTCACGGCTGGACATCTCTCTCACCCATTCAAATGAATGGGTGAGAGAGACTCCTGCAGATTTCTGTCTCCTGCTCTGTTATATGCAGGAAACGGAAACCTGCATAACGGAGTTCACAACGCTGATGTGAACGAGCCCTTACTGATATTTATAAAATTCTACTTTTTCAAATGAGAAATCACCACGCCAAGCATGGATGGGAAGCAACAAAACGCAACCAAAAGTACCGTACTGTTTTCAGTAGAAATGTAATAGATTTAAAAAAAAATAAAATAAAATAATACTAATACTAATAAAATAAATAAATAGAGTAAATAAAATAAGCCTATACTGATAGATAGATAGATAGATAGATAGATAGATAGATAGATAGATAGATAGATAGATAGATAGATAGATAGATAGGAGATAGATGGATAGGAGATAGATGATAGATAGATAGATAGATAGATAGATAGATAGATAGATAGATAGATAGATAGATGGATAGGAGATAGATGATAGATAGATAGATAGATAGATAGATAGATAGATAGATAGATAGGAGATAGATAGATAGATAGATAGATAGATAGATAGATAGGAGATAGATAGATAGATAGATAGATGGATAGTAGATAGATAGATAGATAGATAGATAGATAGATAGATAGATATGTATAGGTTTCACAGTTTGCATTCATGCTCCCACCACTAGGGGGCAGTAGCATGACATGTTACCTCAGCAATGATGTCTGATAAGCCAGGGTTGCAGAGCATTAACCATCTCCTTGGAGTGATGCCATTTGTCTTGTTCTGAAATTTATGTGGTTCGATGTCATAGAAATCTTTGAAGCTATTAACATGAAAAACAAAATGGCAAACGTTAGCTGCTATAACACATTAATAAATGCGCTGGATATGTTGCGAATAAAACATATGGTCTGAAGGACATGTACAACCAAGACTGAGGCCCCACACAGCGTTTTATTAAGCCAAAGCCAAGAATGGCTACAATAGGAATGGGAAATATACAGGAACTTCTTATACTTCTACTTTCTGCTCAATCTACTACTGGCTTTGACTCAAAAAACCACAACAAAAAAAGCATTTCCGCATTACTGATCCACCGGGACGTTCTCATGATCACTGGGGGTACCGATGGTTGGACCCCTAGCGATCAGATGCATAACCTTTATTGTGTAGATAGAGAATTTGTGTTAGGGAGCCTTCACACGGAGTAACGCCGGGCTCAATGTGTGCTTATTTGTACTGCTGTAGAAAAGCGAGGGTAGCGTTTACGTGGCGTTTTTTTACTATGAGCGTATAAGCGGCGTTTACGGACGCATTTTTTGCTTGCGTAAACATTCACCACGTAAACGCTACCCTCGCTTTTCTACGGCAGTACAAATAAGCACACATTGAGCCGACGTTACTCCTTGTGAACGCTCCCTAACACAAATTCTCTATCTACACAATAAAGGTTATGCGTCTGATCGCTAGGGGTCCTACACACCACATGTGGCCAGGACTTCAGTCACATGTGGCAGCCGCTCCTTGTGTTCTCACCAGAACAATTCAATAGAAGTAATGGGGATATCTTTACATTCCTAAATTTTCTGGCGTTAGTTAAAGCGTAATTTTATGATTAACACATTACATAACACCATGTAACAAACTTTAAATTGACATTTAAAACAACACATACCATTGAAAATATCAAGTTACGTTTGCTGCATCTAAACCATGTGATGAGCTTTTACAACTGGACAAAAATTGCAGAAGCCCGTCATACATGACATAATATAAAAGGTTATCAGTAATGTCCTATAACCCTGAGAACTACAGATAACCTCTTCTCATATTTCTCATTTACATGTCAGAAGACGTCCTTAAAGTCAATAACTAATGGCGCTCCCCACCTCAAGTACTTACACTGAATGCTTTACTATCTCGGAGTGGATCCTAGCAACACCATTGACAGCGTGAGATCCGATGACACATAAATGAGCCATGTTTATCCTCTTACAGTCGCCTTCTTCAATGATTGACATCCTACGGAGACGGTCCATATCCCCGGGATACATGGCTGCCACCTCCTACAAAAGAGTGGGACAGAGCACAGTGGTCACTACAATACATATAGAGAAAGACAAGTACTTTGGATGGAACAGCAATTCAGACATGAAGCAAAATCTCTTCTTTACTGGTTCCAAAGGAGCGAATTACAACTATAGCAGCTCCAGCAACACTTCACACCAATAGTCCTTTATTGGGCTGATGGCCGGTGCGGAGAAGGCTATACGGTCTGGAACTTGCACACAGCATTAGTCGGGGGCAGTCATTGCTCAAGATCCTATATCCCAATACTCTTAGGCTGCGTTCACACGGAGTAACGCGCCGCTCATTCTGACACGTGTCAGAGTGAGTGCTGTAAAACAGAACCCCATTGACTTCAATGGGTGCCGTCTTACGCGCGCTACACATTGAAATCAATGGGAGGCTTTTTAACCCATTGATTTCAATGTGTAGCGCACGTAAGCCGACACCCATTGAAGTCAATGGGGTTCTGTTTTACAGCACTCACTCTGACACGTGTTTACTCCGTGGGAACGGGGCCTTATCCCTCATTTCTAACATCACAGGATAACAGGACATTGTGATTTGCCTTGCATTGCTCTATAGACTTGAATAGGTCGGCGTTCTATCCATGAAAAAATGATATCCTCTATTGTAGCTGGTGGATTCTGTGTCTTATCTATATATACATGATAGCTGTAACCATCAGTAAGTGAGGGGGCTGCTGCAAAAAATAATCTCCTACAGGAAACAGGAAGTCTCAGCCACATTTGTAGACACAGTTCTAACCGCAGGACTTTTACAAATTTTCTAACATACTGATAATACGTAATAATAACATGAAATTTTTTTTAAAAAAACAATTCTTTTAAAATATATTTAATATTAATCTTAATTTTTTTTTAAAAAAAAAAAAAAAAAAAAAAAAAGCTCATTGTCCCTTTAGCACTACTTTTCATTTCATCTTTCTAGATTTGATTTGATTCTACATCCAAACCATTGAAATAATAAAAATTTTGCACGCTAGGATGTCATCATAGAGATCAAACCCCCAAATATTCTCAATTGCCCTCTATAACACAAACAATGGGGCAGATTCATTATGCCTTTTAATGACAGTTTTTTTGGCATACAAGGTATAAAGTTGCAATTTTTTTTTGTGCAAATTGGCAATTTGCAAAAAAAAAATAAAAAAAAAAATTGCCCAAACATAGGACACAGTGTGCCCAAATTTTTCATCATTTACGCTAGAAATTTGGGGTAAGTGATGTGGGAAATATACACCAACTATGAGCCGGCTTATATTTTCCCTCCAAGAACACGGGGCAGCGAAGGGTGCGTCTTATGTCCTTGAGACACACTCTTCAAGAACATAAGGAGTGACTTTAGTAATACCAGTCTTCATAAATCTGCCCCAGTCTTTGAAGTGTCAATGCCCCCTTTGTAAAAGAATACCCCAAACTATGTGCACGCGGAGGGCAGGTGAGCGCTTACATCCAGGTGTTTTTGATTGATTGCATAGATAATCTCCAGGTGACGAGGCAGAAGCTTCTCAAACAAGTGAACCGGCCAACGCTCCAGAGCCTCAGGCAGCACCGTGTGGTTGGTGTATGCACAAGTCCTCTTTGTTATGTCCCAGGCCTAGGAGAAGGAGCACAGATGAGATACATTGTATACAGGTGACAACAGGCGTCATCACTTATTGTACTTATTGTTTAGTACACACAGTTGTCCGAAAATACTGTAAAAAAAACAAACTATGGCCAAGCAAGGAGTAGAGCAAGCTAACTGTAAAAGTCCAGGCATCATCCACATGTTAAAGGACACGACTGGTGACGGCTCGTACAGCTTTATGTTTGTGTAATGACAGTAACTTCTATTACAAAACTGTCTGACCCCCTGTATAAGTAATGCCGCCCCTGCTACCTCTTGTGTCACCCCCTCTACCTCATAGATTGTAAGCTCTTGTGAGCAGGGCCCTCAGTCCCATTGTGTGAAGTGACTATTTCTTTGTAATGTATCTGTTCTCAAACCCTACAAATTGTACAGCGCTGCGGAATATGTTGGCGCTATAGAAATAACATTTATTATTATTGTTATTAGAGCAGGTCGCCTTGGCCGCTTATCTTAGAAAGACAAACTATTAATTTCTCATATATTCCTTACTTTACTCTGTAACAACTGCTGATCGCTGGAAAATAATAAAGTTGTCCTTCTAAGGCAACACTCAGGCTGCTGTCATTCTGTCTATTGTTCTGATCTGTCATACGCTTAGAACAACGGGCTGAAAAGTCTACAGAATGAAGGAGGCAGACAGAGCACATTCTGTTGGCAGCCATCACATTCACAATATAGAAGCTTCATCCATCTTGTCTGTGATGGAAAACTTTATGTTCCATGAAAGCTTCCATCTTGGTTTTAACATGAGAGTGAATGGAGTTGGATGCAGACACAACGGGGCATATTGACTAAGGCTAACGTATCATATGGCAGTATAATGAGATCAGTCAGATCTCCCTGCGTCTGAATGGAGATCTATGCTGGTTAGGAACCTGCGTATATTTCCATTATAACTATCCTATATCGAATCAGAACAATATCGGTGTGAGCCAAGTCTAAAAATACTGTGTGAACGAGCTCTTACTCTGTTTTCTTACTCTACTGCATTGTCCTGTAGCCACAGCAGCCACTAGAGGGCGCTTAGGAATTTACTGGATTCTTTGATGTTATTATTGAGCACACAAATAAAAATATGGAGTAGCCCTTTAAGTTTCACCCAGTGGCAGCTTCAGCCGACATTTAAAGGGATTGTCTCATGACCTGCCAAGTTTGGAAAACGCTGGCTGCGGCTTTTCCTATTGTAGTAGGATTTCTCTATTACGTGGTGTGTTACCTTACCTTATCCCACTCCATTTCCTCAACATCTACTAAGATCCTCATGAGCTCAGGAATAGCAAGTGCCGGGTGAGTATCGTTCAGCTGTATAGCAACCTGTGGGATAAAAGTGTAGTAAGATGTCAGGAAACGCAATAATATCCAGTATTTAGAGGTTCCTTCAGTTATAGGATATGCTAGGTACAGCGGTTCTGTAGATCCTTCTATGTGATCGCATACGTTCATACCCTATGGTAATTAGAAGCTGCCCCCAGTCTCGCAGACCCCAGCAGTCTGTAGTTTATGACGCGCTTCATACACTGGGATTATAGTCATTTTAGGATTAAAACGAATAACAAAAAAACAAAGTTCCAACCTGTGCTCACATCTGTGTCTAAAAGCCACATTGGAAATTTTGTCATACTACAACTAGACTATAAAAGCAGAAATTTACCTTATCAGGGAAGGTATCGAAGCAGGTTCTAACTGGGTCCCGACATCCAAATTTGGAAGACTTGAACCGCCTGATGATATCTTGCAGAGTAGCCGCTACCACAAAGTACTCCTGCTTCAGACGCAACTCCTTACCTTCAAAGAACTGTAGAAAGAACAGCACAGATTAGTCTCCATATTCATACCACAGCCAAATACATTACACTGAAGAGTCACCGACGCCTGCTGAGTGTAAACAGTGACATAACAAGTCTGTATCGTGATACTATAAATCCGTCTGCCATTTTAGTTTCTCTGTGAGGCCCCATATGTTCTCATATGAAGTATCTCTGCAACAGAGTATTGATGGAGGGCGAGCACTTTGGATGGAATGTATTAACCCCTTCCCGCCGATGGCACTTTTTGACTTCCTGACCAAGCTCAATTTTTCAAAACGGACATGTGTCACTTTATGTGGCAATAACTTTAGAACGCTTTAACTTACCAAAGTGATTTTGAGATTGTTTTCTCGTAACACATTGTACTTCATGTTAGTAGTAAATTTTGGTTGATATGTTTTGTGTTTAATTATGAAAAAATAGGAAATTTGGTGGAAATTTTGAAAAATATGCATTTTATAAAGTTTGAAATGATGTGCATTGCATACAGATAGTCAGACCGCCAAAATTATATAATAAATCTCATGTCCCAGATCTCTGCTTTATGTCGGCATCAAACTTTAGTCACCCTTTTATTTTTTACGGACATTATAAGGTTTACAAGTGAAACAACAATATTCAAAATTTTCAAGAAATTTCCAAAACCCATTTTTTAAAGGGACTAATCCAGTTATGAAGGGGTTTTAAAGGACCCCTGTATTAGAAACCCCCATAAATCACCCCATTTTCAAAACTGCACCCCTTAAATACGCCAAAGCAACATATACCAAGTATTTTAACCCTATAAGTGCTTAACAGGAATTAATACAAAATGGAGGTGAAATTTTCAAATTTGATTTTATTTTACTATTTTTGTTTAGCCCTAGAATTTGCACATTTACAAGGGGTTAAAGGAGAAAACGCATCCCACAATTTGTTAGGCAAGTTCTCCCGACTACCATAGTACCCCACTTGTGGGTGTAAACTAATATATGGACGCACCGCGAGACGCAGAAGGGAAGGCGCGCCAAAGAGCTTTTAGAAGGCAGATCTGGCTGTGAACAGTTTCAGGAACCATGTCGCATTTACAAAGCCCTTGAGGTGTCAAACAGTGGAAACCTCTAGAAAGTGACCCCATCTTGAAAACCGTACCCCTCAAAGAATTTATCAAGTGATGTAGTAGCATTAGTAACCCCGAAGTAAATATGTAAGCTGTGCGGAGTAAATTGGGTAAACCAAATCCCATTCTATTTTACCACTAGCTCCTATGACACGGACGGGGAAGAGGGGCTTTCTGGGGGATCAGCGCTGGTGTATTCTCTCTCATAAGCTCTAAATATGGGGGGTCCCCTGAAAACGCTCGCACAGCTTATACATTTCCTTCTAGTCGCAGCCACTTATGTCCTAATGATTTGGCGACTTTTGGGGTTTTTGTGTTCACATTGTACAAGCTAGATTTTTATTTTTATCTTCTGGCAATGTGGCCATATGAGGGCTTGGTGTTTGCAGTATTAGATGTACTTTTCAATGCCACCATTTTGGGGCCTGTAAATTATTGACTACATTTTATTAACTCTTTCTGGGTGGGATGTAAAAGGAAACATCAATTCTAGCATTGCTTTTTAGCATTTATTTTCTTTCCCGTGCAACGTTCAGCATAAGTAACATGTTACCTTTATTCTGCGGGTCGGTACGGTTACGGTGATACCTCATTTATATGATTTTTTAATGCGTTGCTATTTGTGCAGAATAAAATTCAATTTAGGGAAAAAAATCTATTATTTTTGCATCGCCATCTTCTGAAAGGCGTAACATTTTTATTTTTTGGTAGACAGAGCTGGTTGAGAGCTTATTTTTTGCGGGATGACCTCTGATTTTTATTGGTACCATTTTGGTTTTCATCTGACCATTTGATTATTTTTTATTGAACATTTTGTAAGGGAAAGGTGGTGAATAATCATTATTTTGAGCAGTTTTCTACGTTTTTTTTTTTTTACGCCGTTCGCCGTTCGGGTTAAATAATGTTTTAATTTTATTGTTCAGGTTATTACGGACTCGGCGATACCAAATATGTAATGTTTTTTTCTATTTTTCTTTATTTTACATAGTAAAACATTTTATATGGGGAAAAAGGGATTTTTGGGGCTTTATTTATTTCTAATTTATTTTAAACTTTTTTAAACTTTTTTATTTTTACTTTTTTTTCACTTTTTTTTTTCTGTCCCCATGGGGGATTGAAGCAGTGATCCGCTGATCACCGCTTCAATACATATACACTGCAATACACGTGTTACACGTGTATTGCAGTGTAGAGGAAGCTGTCAGCCTGTGTGGACGCACAGGCTGACAGCTTCATTTACGGCAGGATCGGCCAGGCGCGAGGAGGAGGTAAGTGAAGGGGCAGACCCGGGGTCACTGATCAGACCCCGGGCTGCC
This sequence comes from Leptodactylus fuscus, assembly GCF_031893055.1. Taxonomy (NCBI): domain Eukaryota; kingdom Metazoa; phylum Chordata; class Amphibia; order Anura; family Leptodactylidae; genus Leptodactylus; species Leptodactylus fuscus. The sequence goes on along the minus strand of NC_134267.1, from coordinate 37,884,069 downwards.
CCCTACGAACACCGGCACCCCCCGAAACCGGCGCGGGGGGTGCCGATCGCCGCCATGTTACACTGAAACCCCGGAGGTGCCGGTGGTCATGTTGACCACCGGCATCTCATGGGTTAACACCCGCGATCGGACCCGGTTCCGACCGCGGGTGTAACGGGGCATTGTCAGCCGTGTATTACCATGCAGCCGCAGTAATAGTACGGCGGTTTGCGGGAAGCCCTTCCCAGCAGCGCCGTACTATTATGGCACATGTCGGGAAGGGGTTAAGACTCATGGTTCCTACGCCAGCTTTAATAAAGTCCCCGAATAGCGCGAGGCACGCCTGAATTATTAAGAAGCTCCGGCCTCAGGCGTACTTCCAAGTGCCAGAGCTGAAATCTACAGCAGTCAGGAACTGGTTTAGATTTCCTGTAGAACTCGCACCAGTTTTATGTCATGAGGTAAAATAAATTTGTTGGGCCAAGGTATTGCAATCCGGCTCCAGAAAATGTGTAAAAAGTGGCAAAAGAGGTACGGAGCAAACAATGTAGCATATGTATGATGCAAAAGGTAGGCCACAATGACACACGTCTATGACAGAAAAATGGAATAGATGAGTTAAAGGGGGTTCTGACACAAAAAGTATATCCTCCATCCCTAAGATAAATAGTGCTGACCCCCCACCAATCCCTAGAATGAGAAGTGTTTCCTCCTCACTGCACATACATCTGGCTGAATGCAAGGCCAGGTTCACACGGGGTATTTTGGATCGGAATTTGACGCAGAGGCTGCCTCAGGTTCCAGTCCAAAATACGGGTAACTGCGGCTGGATGCCAGTGCACTCCACGGGCATCCAGTCTTGGCACTCCGATCTGGATTAGGCTCAAATGAATGGGCCTAGTCAGAGGTGTCTTCAGGCGGATTCGCGAGGCGACTTTGCCTGAAGAATGAGCATGTGGTTTGTTTTTTTTCCGGGAGCCGGAACAGCCACCTCAGGTTTTGGTCCAAAAACTGGGTAGCCGCGACTGAAAGCCATGCAGTCCGCTCCGGGTTAGGCCCAATGAATGGGCCTTGTCTGGAGGAGGTGAGTCTTCAGGCCGAATTCTGAGGTGAAACGGCCTGAAGAATGAGCACCTTGCTTCTTTATCCGGGAGCCGTCTTTTTGGTCAGGATTTTGAGATGGATACGGACTCAAAATCCTGACCAAAAAAACCCCGTGTGAATTCAACCTAAGGCTGTTGCTTTGTGGATGGCAATCCCATTCACTTCAAAGGGAGCCCAGGTTCGTCTACCAAGCGTCACGTTCATATTCAACCCTGCTGAATGTGCGGTGGGGAAATAAATACCCCCATACCTCAGATTTGATGGGGGTCTACCCTAAGGATAGAGGATACTTTTCATGGCATAATCCCTTTAATAAATTCCTCACTTCATGCCTTACATTACAACTAAAGGAATATACATTGATATAGCCTAGTCTCATAGCAGCCATAGGTGCACCTCATACGTGCCATAATATACAGTGTAGGCTCATAGCAGCCATAGGTGCACCTCATACGTGCCATAATATAGATCCCTAAAACAGATTACTGACAAGTATACATAGAGAAAAGAAACTCACATTATCGTTGGGGTACAAAACCCGGGAGATATTTTCAGCCAGGTTCCTATCCAGTACAGCTTGTATATAGTCACCAACATTAACTGTAAGAGAAAGGGTCTAAATGTTAGTAAATGAGATTTTACACTTTATTAAATTACCACATAACCTCCATGTACAATATAGACATTGGTAAATATTAGTCCCCTAGCTGACGCTGACAAGTCACCCCCACTCACTCGTGTTGTGCTATTTTCTTCCCAGTAAACATGGAGTTAATCATTGGAAACAGTTTGCCGTTCACTTCTAATACAGGTTATCAGGGGAGAAATACTGACACATCTCCTGCAGCAGAAATGTTATGGACTACATACTGCAGGAATGTATTGTACGTCACCTCCATGTTACTGAAATACAAGATGTTACCGCGGAACTGCGTAACACTGACACATGTATGGTATGTATAACGTGACATGTACAGGAACCCTGCACATAGAAGGAAAGGAGTGCAGAGGTCACAGCTCCGATCACCTGGTGAACTTTACCTTGCTTTGGCCAGATCGATTCTCATCACAGCTAAGAGTAAGTTGAAAATAAAGTTGTACAATAAAAAGACTTCAGGACTTAAAGGGAATCTGCAGGTATATTTGAGGCACTAAAACACTCACAGTTCCTTATGGACTGAATATGAGGAAGGTATTTATAAGACCACCATTTGTCTGTCAGAGGTCAATAATTTGTGCCCAATGCTATTCATGCTGTCAAAGATATAGAAACCAATATGGAATCCATAAAAGACCCCGGTGTAAGTAAATGGGATCTGTCAGGTGTCATGGCTATCTGCTTTATGGCGAATCTAAAACGGTTTTCTTTTCCTGTCCAAGATTTCTCTTAAAAGTCATGTCTTGGTTTAGAGGAAGAAAAGTGACGGACGCCATCACTAGGTCATACCCTGCTATGCAGGGAGCGGATTATGGCTGACTGCGGCTCAGCTGTTTTTGTAACTCCCATAGACTCTAATAAAGCTTCTTCTGTGTGAGCAGCACCCTTGCTGAAAGGTAATTCCATTCATATATCTGGACGTTATAGGAAAGGACCAGCCCTCCATTCACGTCAAAGTGGTCAGAGCGTGAATTGGCGGACAGGGGACACATGACTAGCAGGCACTTATGGCATATCCATAGCATACACCATAGCACAATCAGTATATAACAAAGATGCTGAACTATATCTGACGTGAGTATCCTATTGTAATAATAATATAATAAGACCAGATGACCTTGCCAGAGTTCACCTTTAAATAGCGATGTCCTGGGGATGAGGCCTTTGCCTTTTATAGCCAGTCAGAGCCGCTATTAGACTGCAGCGATAATGACAAGAGCTCCGAGCTGTCACAGCCCTTGTAATGTTCTCTAATAGGGAAACCTGTTGATGGAAACCTCTATCTACACTACCGTGCTGCACCAGCTACAGTAAAGGGGCAGAACCAACATCAGGAATACGCACGACCAAAATAGAAGAGTGCTGACAGATCTGATCACTGTCTATGGGTCCTGGAATGCAGAGCTGGCCTATTATACACATAATCAATGGCTTAAAGGGTTGTGTCATGGAAAGTATTCATCCTCTACACCCGAATGGATGGGGTCTGACTGCCGGGACCCCCACCGATCCTGAGAACGGGAGCTCCTGTCCCTCCGCTGCATATTCTACCTGACCGCAGTCAGACTGAGAGTAGGTGTGATGGCCGGCGCTTCCATTGTCTTCAATGGGAGCATCAGAGATAGCTGACGTACAGTGTATGGCACTCCTATAGGGTCACAGTCCACCACCAATCACGCCTACATGTGAATATGTAGCCAGGAGAAAGGATCCCCTATTCTCAGGATTGGTGAGGGTCTCGGTAGTCGCACCAATGAAGAATATATCCTCTATCCTATGGAACATTCTAAAACCCACTATCCAATAATTCTAGTGCATCTTAGGTCTAGTGCTTCAGAATTAAACATCTACTCCAGGCAGGACCTAGTATTTCTAGTTTTCTAGTGTGTGTTATAGTAAATCTGATGGGCTGGGGTCTCTTACCATGAGAGGAGAAGAAAACTGACAAAGTGGTGCATCTTTTGTACATGTTGGAGTCACTTCTATGCCATTTTTCTGACATAGGTAGCATAATAAATTCCTTCAATACAGGTATGACATATATGACGTCACTGGACTCACTAACCAAACATTAGAAATATACATTTTCAAGTAAGCAATGCCGTGACCGATATGGTGCAGCGATGGTCCCAAGGGCATTAGCATGGACTATATATTGACTATATATATATATATATATATATATATATATATATAGCATCTTTATATGGGTTTATCATTGTAATGTGACTCATCCAGTATCAGGAGCTGTAACTCTTTTAGAAATATGCCTCTCTGGAACCTACTTTAAAATTCCATTAAAAGTGAAGAAAATGAAGCGTAACATCACTTTCCAGGACCAGTTCCAATAAAAATGTCACTGAACAATGCGATTGTGCCACTGGAGAGCCGCAATGGTAGGAACTCACAATGTTATTATTTCTGGATTATCCTGGGAACAGATTTCACATTCGCATGGACTGCAGAGCATTTCTCTACGTGATACAATGTATAATCCATTTCAACAGGACTCGGCTACAGCAGTGTGATCCCATGTGAAATGTCCCTTATATAGGCTCTATCATCCTTATAACACGGCAAGCTCCATGAGGTGCCAGCTCTCCATCCTTTCCTTTATACATGCTTCTTACGTTATCCATTTACCTGCAGCCCAAGCGTTGTACTTGTAAGACAGCTTTCCAATTTTCCAAAATGACCCATGAACCATTCTTAGGATAGGCCATCAAGATCATAATGGCGGGGGTCTCACACTACTGATCAGCTGTTTGCAACCTCTGCACTGTACCCATCAACCTGCACGCCATTGCCTCAGCAGTGGCCGTGCAGGGTATTACAGCTTTGTCTTAGTCACTTCAATGGAACAAAGCTGTAATACCTCACACCAGTACAGATCAGTGGCAGGCATAGGCCTGGTTCACATCTGCATTCGGGTCATTCCGTCCCCCTCTCCGCATGAAAAATGCAAAGAAAAGTCCTGCAAGCAGCACGTCTCTTGCTGCATTTTTTGTGTGGTAACCACACAGTCCCCATTATAATCCATAGTTTCCTTAGGTGACTGCTTTTCTATGCAGATTAGGTTTCCGTTCGGGGGGTCCCCAAGCAGACTCTCTGAACGGAAACCCACGCGCAGATATGAACCAGGTCATACAGGTAACCAAACCAATGTAAACTATGAAGAGATTGCCGTGCTCACAGCGGCCCTTTTAAAGAGCTGAAACCATAAATCCCTTCAGGGTACTATGTAAATTTAAAGAAATTAAAGAAATTTAATATAGAAAGTCACCATTTTCTTTATGTAGGGTCCTCCAAATCAGCATTATGAAATGTGGTCCTATTTGGATCCAAAATATCGCCAAGTGCATGTAGACTTTAAAGACTCTCCAACCCATAAAAACAACACGTATAAGAAGATGGAGATGTTCAAAATATAACATTTCGATTACTCTTAAGTGTTGATTCTGTTCCCACAGCAGCAGTCAGGGGCGCCCCCTGTTGTATACTATAACATCTAAGAACAACTTACACTCCTTTAGGTCGAATTCGTTGGGTGCCTTTGCTGACCAAAGCCTCATGGTGTTCACAGTGTTGTTCTTATAGCCAGGAACAGGAGTGTCATAAGGCATTGCAAGGACCATCTGCGGAGAGGAGAAGTGTCATTTTATTATTACATAGTCAGTTATTACCGGTAGTAATGTGTATATGGATCTTTACACAGAACATGCAGCTTGTTGGATACTATCAGGGATGTATGACCCAGTTTGTACTGTGTATAGGAGTGTTATGAATTATTTGTAACTCATCCACATTGTATATTATATCGTAAAAGTATTTTATCAGCTTACATTTTAAAATGGGACTTTTGTGTGTGACACTGAGCTGAGAGGCTTCACCTCCCCATGACGTTCCCCACACCTGTCTGTACTTCTTTCCCCCTCTTCTTCCTCTACCACACCAGCTTCATCCCCTAGTTCCCCTGTGTATCCCTCCATTGCTGCTGAAGATATAATTACTGTCCTATATAAGGTTGTAGTAGAGCAGCGATATTATAGGCAAGTCCCTACAATGATCTGTGTGCTGTGTGCAGAATCTCCTGTGTATTCCTATGACATGTTGCTTCATATTGCTCACTGCCTTCTGTTTATAAGAGTTGACATAAAGAAATCTATCACAGGCCAAGGCCTAGTATCAGCAAAGTGAAAGAGATTTTGGTTAATTATTGGAAAAATTTAGATGTGAAAAAGTGGCATATTAAAAAATGCAGAATCTTAATGTTGGTGTGAAGCTGTATTTCTCAGGAATACACTGAGACTCTGCAGAGCGAGTTTGGGGACAGCAGTTCTGTATCACTGGACTATCACTTATAGGATTCAGAACAGAGCGGAGGGATGAGACCTGCACACTCTGCCTCTAAGCCAGTTTCATCATGAGAAATGCAAGCTGTATACGGGAACCATTTTAGTGGAAGAGGAAGGAACCTATAAAATAGATATACACAAGGCACACACCCAAGACTCTACATTATTACTCCCACATTATTATCCTTTAATAGCGTGCCCTACACAATAAAGCATTACAAATATTCTGAAGTGCTTTTTTTAACACAATAATTCTTTCAACATTTCACCTTATCAACGTTCCCATATTCCCACATTGCTTATCTGATCCGTCCCCCATCGCTTTCTATTGATGTTCCTGTATGAATATGTGTCACCCATCATTATAGTTCATCTGTCAACTAAACGTCCCTGCGGAGGCCAGGCAGTGGTTGTCCTGGTTTGTCACTAAGGGCCACACGTCGTCATATAGGATCACTAGCAGAGAGGGTATCAGGCACATCACAGGTGCAGGGATGATGTAAAACTGATAGAGGACATCATAGACATTACTGTTGTAAAACTGGGAAACCCCAACAGCTAAGGCCATGACAACTTCCCATTTTCTTGAACCTCTACATTATAATAAGGTTTTACATACTGTATGCAGGGAACCTTCTTAACGTGTCTTGATTAAACATATTAAATGGCCGCCTTTGCCGTGTGTGGTGTTAAATATCATTATCCAGAAAAACAAGAAGCAACAATGACCGTCTACAAGCCACAAATATTCTTTGGTATTTTCCTTTCAAGTAGTCTCCAACGTGTAGCTTTCCAGGTCTAGTGTCGGAGTATGCTGGGAGTTGTAGTGACATAATAATGCAGACTACCACATTACCCTAGTCTTATCTACTGGAGTAGTTATACTTAACCAATAGAGATGAGTGAACACTGTTCGGATCAGCCGATCCAAACAGCACGCTCCCATAGAAATGAATGGAATCACCTGTGACGCTGACTTTGCCGGCCGCCCAGCGTCACATGTGCTTCCATTCATTTCTATGGGTGCGTGCTGTTCGGATCGGCTGATCCGAACAGTGTTCGCTCATCTCTATTAACCAAGACTCCAGCCTTCTCTGAACCCACCAAGAACTAGGGCCATAAATCTGGACAATCCCACACCCAACAGCCATTAAGAAACGCTGTACAATCTATAGACCTGCCTCAACCATAACCGCAATACCAGAGGGATCCCTGTGCTGCAACCCCATGCCCTACCAGACATCCAGCCTGATATATATCACTGCCCAACATCAAGACCAACTACAGCTAAGACCTGGGGAGTGACTGCGGCCACCTGAAGTCTATTTCACATAATGCACTATAACTATAAGCAAGTGTTTTACTTGTGTGCATAGAATGAAGTACAAACCTGAGTATCAACCCACTTGGCACCTTCGGGTCTGTGCTCTACTCTGCCATAGAAATGTACTGGCAGCATATACTCCGGACGGGCCTTCTCCCAGGGATTACCGTAGCGCAGCCAGTCATCCGCCTCCTCGACCTGTGACAACAGAAACAAAAAGCATCTGCGTGCATGATCTCTGGTACTTAATATTCTTACATAACCCAGATCACATACTACACAGTCCAATCATATAACCAATCGCAGAAGGCACGTGTCATCAGACATCTGGGTGCACTCATCATTGTGGAAGGCACGATGGATCAACACAAGTATGCATCTATCCTTGCAGACCATGTTCACCCCTACATGTGAATTGTTTTTCCTCAGGATGATGGCATCTACCAGCAGGACAATGTGACATGTCATAAAGCTTGCAGTGTACGTGCGTGGTTGGAGGAGCACCAGGATGAGTTTACCGTACTCCCTTGGCCAACAAATTCCCTGGACTTGAACCCCAATGGAGAATCTGTGGGACCACCTCAATCGGGTTGTTCGCGCCATGGATGCTCAACCACGTAACCTAGCGCAGCTGGCCACGGCACTGGAGTCCGCATGGCTCAACATCCCAGTGATCATCATCACAGCATCACCTCTCTTCCTGCACGTCTCGCAGCGGTCCACTCTGCCAAAGGTGGTTATTCTGGATTTTGACAGGTGCTCACATTAATGTGACTGGACTCTGTATTATGACATCTCTGTATTATACATGTATATACCAACTGTTAAAGACAGCTTTACTTGTAGGAAATATTGCTCGTAAAATATGGAACTGAATTATTATTAGGGAATAGATTTTCCTGCAAGAAGATATCATTCGATTAAAGAAACGGCAGGAAGATCAATTGCTTCTCCATCGCCATGTGAGTCTATCTGATGGTGAGCTGCAGGAAAGCCATATTAAATTTGGTTTCCGTGCTCATTTATTGGGATCCACCTACCTGCCAGCCATTTATAATCCTTTGGTTAAAGATCCCAAATTCATATCGAATTCCGTAGCCATACGCGGCTAGTCCAAGAGTGGCCATTGAGTCAAGGAAACAAGCTGGATAAATAAGAAGAGACAAACCATTGCAGCATGTTAATAAAACAGCTATGCCCTCTCCAGGGAATGCAGACATGTTATACAAAGAGTCAATTCACTAAGAAGGAAAGCATTGTGTGCCTCGAAGTGCTGACAAGTGTCTCTATGGTACATAAGCTGGAAGCCTAGAAATGCTTCAGGGACAATCGCCTAAGAAGGGAACCAGTCATTAGAGCCCCATGTGAATTCATGCCAAGCTGGCAGACAAACACAAACACATTGCACATGAACAAAACCTAGTTCTTAAACTAAAACTGAGCTAAGAAAGGTAAGGCCTGTGGTCGGAAGGCTTGCAAGCACAACTCTGCAGAAAAATCTTTCTTTATCATCCTTTGCTGTGTTTTCTATGCCAGGCTATTCTGTAAGTTGTAGCAGAAGCGACTGATGATGTGAAGTCAGACTTTATAGAAAGACAAGATCCAAGTTCGCTCCATTTCTCCACCTTAGCCAGGGGTGACCCATATCCAAAACTACAGCTGTGTGTATGGGACCACTGAAATGTAGGGGATCGAACTTTGCTGAAAAATATCTTTGTGTGCATAAGGCCTTCTTCAGATGGACCGGGAAGAAGACACGAAAGGGACCTTGGCACGGTCAGAGTGTTGGGCATCGGAGAGAATTTACTTTTCGTCTTTATTTTTTAACCCATTCAAAGCATTTTGGGGAAAGATTTTACCTACCGGATAAAGTCCCTGCAGAAGATTAGCTGCAGGATAACAAAGGTGTTTAATATTCTGCCCGGAGATCAAGCATGATGTTTATGTTTCTACTAGCTGAAAAAATCTACTACAGAAAAAATCCACCAAAAAAAAATACAACAGTTTTTTCCTCCAATTCAAATGAATAGAAATTTTTTAGGCTCATCTTGAAGCTAAATTTGATACAGAATCTGCCTCAAATTCAGTGCCAAATTCCTCCATATGAACATACCCAAAGACGGCGGAAGAAGAACCTCTAGTAGCATAATATGGACAATACACACAGGGGTTGTTTTGTAACATAACACACAATGTGTGGCTATTACCTGCTAAGCGTCCCAGTCCTCCATTTCCAAGACCTGCATCTTCTTCTATCTCCTCCAGCTCCTCCATGTCCAGGCCCAGCTGTGAGAAAATGAAAAGGTAAAGATGACATGTATTGACCCAAGTTCAATACTTGGTAATAAATTGACCCCATGCATGCTGTCAGAATTCGGACAATACAGTGGCAATTCATCTAACCTAAGTCTGTCGTAAAGGGAGTCTGTCACCAGAGCCCCGAGAGATCGATTCGGGTGACCATAACCTAACGGTGTTTGCCCCTTGTGAATCGGTCCCTCCGTTGCTGAGCTCTCCCTGGTTTTTTTTTCAATATGAAAATGAAATCTTTGGAGCAATGAAGGCGTGGCCGCTTACCTCTTCAGATCAATGCTAACTCCCTTGCCAACGAGCTCATTTGCATATTGAGAAACCAGCGATATCATGACAACATAGACAATGAGCAACATGACAACTTGGGCAGAAAATTTAGAGGACAATCCACGCATTTGTGCCTGTCTGTAAGCAAACATGGTAAATCAGGCCCCACCCCCAATGCACTTGAGGCTGATTTGCATATCTCAAGGTGACTTTCTCTGCACTGCTGCAGTTTGTAGCCACAATGGTACGTTTCTGCTCCTATTAATGGCCCCTACGGAGGCATTTTTAGACCTGACAGTTTCCCTTTAAGTCACAAAGTTTTATTTGCTGCCAAAATAACTTTCTCTTAATGGGATTCAGAAGAGACAGAGGGGTCAGGGTCACGTTGGACATCCCAGGGGGTTCTGCAGCTGTATCCTTTGGAAAACATATTCATGACTTTGATTCCCAAACATGCAGGGGACACATCTTCTACTACAGATCACGGCACTTTTTTTTTTTATTTGTAAGAGGATAAAATAGAAATCTGCTTTTTCTCCTATTTATAGCTTGTGGGCCTACATTATTACAAAACGGGATATTCTCAGGATATGGGACATACCATATTGTCTCTCTGTATATACAAACACAACAAGCCTCCCCTCCCCCACCTGCACTATATTTACCATGCCACAGGCTACATACCACCCAGGGCATATCCAACTACTGGCATGAAAACCATTGATCACCTAGCCAAAGGATAGGCTGCAACTACATGATCGCTGGGGGGGAGGGGGTCCGATCATTGGCAACTCCGCCGATAATGTATATAGGTCTCAATTGTCTATTGTGTGAATGGAGTGGAAATGTCTTTATAACTTTCAACAACTTTACTTTGAGGGGGCATTCACACGGAGTAACGTGACGCTGATTCTGGCACGATAACTCGCGTAATAATCAGCGCTGCAAAACAGAATCCCATTGACGGGATTCTGTTTTGCAGCGCTCATTATTACAGCGCCATTTTCGCTCCACTGGGGGATTATGGGAAAAATATGCAAATCTGTTTCCCAAGATGTAAATAGGAAAACAGTGCCTCTGTTTGCTGCCCTCTAGGGGCAGCTCCCTTAAACATCATGCCGCCTTTTTCAACTAGCCTTAATGCTATGATGCGGGATTTAGCCAAATCAATATCCCAGCTGTGCAAACAGAGGCCCAGTTTTCCTACTTACATCTTCGGAAACAGATTTGCATATTTTTCTAGATAGATTGTGACATATTTACTTTCATAGGAACTAAATCCCTGGATGTTATTGAATGAAGGCCTAAATAACGGATCAACCTTGGACAGCCGAGCACCCGCAAGTGCACAGGATGGGGCGCTGTCCGTCAGGACCGCAGATGAGGAGCCTTAAGTCTTCTGACTTTGGCCTACAGTCCTGAGTCTGACAACCCCAACAACATGTGTAATTCATAGGGCAATGACCCTGTGTCGCTGTTTTCTGGGCGACTATTTGGCTTTTATCTAGGGCAAAGTTTAGGTTATTGGTAGCCATATCCCAAGGAGAAGCCTCCAGCCAGCACTATGTGCTACAACCATTCATCCGTGCATAGTGTCTGTCATGCTGATGGTTTAGTGTTCTCCATGTTAATAGTTAAGGATTGGCCCGCTGTTCCTGCAGCTTCAGTTTTATAAGAATATGTCAGTGTGAGATTAAAGCCAGCCAACCTGGATGTAACAGGATCTGGACAATACACAATGGCAGGGCTGTGAACGTGCCGAGCGACCTGATCTTACACAGGAAACTGGAGAGCAGCGGCCTGACAAATCCCATACGCTGTCTGCACTGTCCCCTGCTCACACATTATTGATAACGTAACCTATAAGTAGACTTTCCTTCCTTAACCCTTCATGTACCACCACTACAAAGCTGATGCAAATCAAACTTCATTGAAAAGGGCAAAAACAGAAAACAAAATGCTGAAACCTCGGCTTAACCCAGTTCTCAATATGCCACTCCTGCTGGCGGTGAAGGATTACCAGTATTTAGAAATATATTATAGTCGTATAGTTGTATTATAGTCGTACGGTGTAGTTGTATATGTACAATATACCTTTAGGTCCCCGTTCTGCCAACAAGGGCCAAAATAGTGTCCCTGCTTTACATCCATTTTATTTTAGCATAGTTGACTATATACACTATTATATACAGGGGAATCCAGCAAAAAAGAAAAAATACTGCACTTTATATGATTTTTTTAACATTTGACCCTTTGGGTGATGAATCCTACTAATATTATAAAGGTGAAAGTATGTGAGTTTGGATGTTTGTGAGTTGAACGGCTGAATGGATTTTCACACACATATTGGCCAGGAAGGAAGGATAGGCTACTTTAAATGTGGGTCACTCACCCCAAATCGCCACCGCCACCCTCCTAAGAACCCTGCGGCTCCGCAGCAGCAGCTGGCATTCCGCCAGCGCTGGTCTGTCCACGCACCTCCTATTGGTGCATGGCTGGGTGTGGGCGGGCTATGGAGCCAGGGCTGCGGCACCATACGTTGGGGGCTGCATGTGGGCATGCCGATTGAGCAGGTACACAGTGAGGAAGATGGCGGCAGCCCACATGGACCCGGCACCGCAGCTATCCCACACCGCCTAGACACTTCATGGACGGCTAAAGAGGAGGCTGCTGCACCCGACACACCACATAACAGGTCAGGGGGGTTTTCCGGGGGGGTGTCCCGGGGAGGGGGGGGGGGTCCTCAGGGATCAACCACATTCCCCCTGAACACGTCATCCGTCAGCGCAGCCATGTCCCCTCTCCGCGCCGGCACCCGGACGAGTCTCCGGAGCTGGCGTCTGGTTGCTATGACAGCCGGAAGCCTTGCGCTGGCTCCCCGGCCTGTCAGTCTTGCGCTTCTGTTGCAGGCTTGGCTGTGTAGGCTGCAATAGAGGCGCCGGTATTATGCAGTGCATTGCATAAAACCGGCGCTTCCATTGCAGTCTACCTGCCATAGGCTGCAATCAAAGCGAAGAACTGACAGGCCGGGGAGCCAGCGCAAGGCTTCCGGCTGTCATAGCAACGAGACATGGAGAGGGGAGAGGGGACATGGAGAGGGGACATGGCTGCGCTAACGGATGACGTGTTCAGGGGGAATGTGGTTGATCCCTGGAACAACTCCCCCCGGGAAACCCCTCCCCCCCCCCCCCCAACTCGCTGCACTGACCTGTTACAGTCCTATGAAAAAGTTTGGGCACCCCTATTAATCTTAATCATTTTTAGTTCTAAATATTTTGGTGTTTGCAACAGCCATTTCAGTTTGATATATTTAAATATTTAATTATTAATAATTGATGGACACAGTAATATTTCAGGATTGAAATGAGGTTTATTGTACTAACAGAAAATGTGCAATATGCATTAAACCAAAATTTGACTGGTGCAAAAGTATGGGCACCTCAACAGAAAAGTGACATTAATATTTAGTAGATCCTCCTTTTGCAAAGATAACAGCCTCTAGTCGCTTCCTGTAGCTTTTATTCAGTTCCTGGATCCTGGATGAAGGTATTTTGGACCATTCCTCTTTACAAAACAATTCAAGTTCAGTTAAGTTTGATGGTCGCCGAGCATGGACAGCCCGCTTCAAATCATCCCACAGATGTTCAATGATATTCAGGTCTGGGGACTGGGATGGCCATTCCAGAACATTGTAATTGTTCCTCTGCATGAATGCCTGAGTCGATTTGGAGCGGTGTTTTGGATCATTGTCTTGCTGAAATATCCATCCCCGGCATAACTTCAACTTCGTCACTGATTCTTGAACATTATTCTCAAGAATCTGCTGATACTGAGTGGAATCCATGCGACTCTCAACTTTAACAAGATTCCCGGTGCCGGCATTGGCCACACAGCCCCAAAGCATGATGGAACCTCCACCAAATTTTGCAGTGGGTAGCAAGTGTTTTTCTTGGAATGCTGTTATTTTTTGGACGCCATGCATAATGCCTTTTTGTATGACCAAACAACTCAATCTTTGTTTCATCAGTCCACAGGACCTTCTTCCAAAATGAAGCTGGCTTGTCCAAATGTGCTTTTTCATACCTCAGGCGACTCTATTTGTGGCGTGCTTGCAGAAACGGCTTCTTTCTCATCACTCTGCCATACAGCTTCTCCTTGTGCAAAGTGCGCTGTATTGCTGACTGATGCACAGTGACACCATCTGCAGCAAGATGATGCTGCAGCTCTTTGGAGGTGGTCTGTGGATTGTCCTTGACTGTTCTCACCATTCTTCTTCTCTGTCTTTCTGATATTTTTCTTGGCCTGCCACTTCTGGGCTTAACAAGAACTGTCCCTGTGGTCTTCCATTTCCTTACTATGTTCCTCACAGTGGAAACTGACAGGTTAAATCTCTGAGACAACGTTTTGTATCCTTCCCCTGAACAACTATGTTGAACAATCTTTGTTTTCAGATCATTTGAGAGCAGGCTGTCCATGCTCGGCGACCATCAAACGTAACTGAACTTGAATTGTTTTGTAAAGAGGAATGTTCCAAAATACCTTCATCCAGGATCCAGGAACTGATTAAAAGCTACAGGAAGCGACTAGAGGCTGTTATCTTTACAAAAGGAGGATGTACTAAATATTAATGTCACTTTTCTGTTGAGGTGCCCATACTTTTGCACCGGTCAAATTTTGGTTTAATGCATATTGCACATTTTCTGTTAGTACAATAAACCTCATTTCAATCCTGAAATATTACTGTGTCCATCAGTTATTAGATATATCAAACTGAAATGGCTGTTGCAAACTAAACTTTAGTTTAGAACTAAAAATAATTAAGATTAATAGGGGTGCCCAAACTTTTTCATAGGACTGTATGTGGTGTGTCGGGTGCAGCAGCCTCCTCTTTAGCCATCCGTGAAGTGTGTAGGATAGCTAGCGGAAAAGGGAACCCAATGAAGTCAATGGGAGGCTTTTTTTCCACGTGGATTCTGACGCGGATTCAGCGTCAAAATCACCGCCAAAAAAATGCGTGTGAATGTACCCTTACTCCAGCATGTGAACCAGTCTTTCTAGTTGCTCGCTGCTCTAGCTACTAGAGAGAGGTCTACAACACAAAAACTACCTATATCCCATCCATAAGACAACCACCCTTAGGCTGAGTTCACACAGGGTATTTTGGTCAGGATTTTGAGGCCGAATCAGCCTCAAAATCCTGACCAAAAAGATGGTCGTTCTTTTGTTCCAGCTCCCGGAAAAAAGAATGGACATGCTCATTCTTCACGAGGCAAATCCGCCTCAAGACACTGCCAACTAGGCCCATTCATTTGGTCCTAATCTGGATTGCAGTGCCGCGACTGGATGTCCTGCACCGGCATCCAGTCGCAGCTACCCCGTATTGTGGACCAGAACCTGAGGCGGCCTCCACCTCAGATTCCGGTCCAAAATACTTAGTCTAAACTTAGCCTTACTATCTTTTGAAGTGCAAAACCTCTGAAACAAGTAGAAGGGAAAACAATCCCTACAAGAGGAAGACAAAACCCCACCGACAGAGCCAAGGACTCTATTAGGGTCTGTTTGGTTATTTTTCCAGACTAAAAAAGTATTCCATGCAGGAGATTTTCATCCGGGATTTTTGATGCAATCTCAGAACCAGAAGTTTCCAAATGTTATAATGGCAGGGATAAAGCTGTGCAATGGTGAGTAAAGAGAAACAGACTAGAAAACAACAAGCAACTTCAGTCTGTCCTGTTTAGAAAGGCAAGTCACAGCTAAAGAGCAAGCAACTTGGCAACAAAAAGCTATTTCCTTCCAGGCACTAAAATATCATAACAAAGAAGAGCGAAGCGAGCAGAACACCAAACCTGCGTCTAGACGGAGACAAACAACGGCGCCTTGTAAAACTGTAAATGTAGATAAAGGTAATATCTGAATATAACATTGGAATACACTCTTCTACATTAAACAGGGTTTAACATTCACTGCAGCAAATAGTAGAAGGCCATGTACATGTTTCTTTACAGTAAGGGTTTGTTCACACGTGTTTGTCATTCCATAGTCCACAGGCAAATCTGACACCTAATCCATGGTAGAATTTGAGGCTGTGCGCAGATTAAAGAGGATCTGTCACCAGGTCTCAAAAGCCCATTGACATATATCATCTGATCGGAGCTCTAACCTTGAGCAGTTTGGTGTTTTATTTATCAAAATCCATTCAGTTATTCCAAAGATATAAGCCCTTTTATTGTTGATGCAAATTAGACTATAGGACCGAGTTCACACGTAGTTTTTTGGTCAGGATTTTGAGACCAAATTCACCTCAAAAGCCCTCGGCTTATACTCGAGTCAGCAAAAAAAAAAAAAAAAGGGGGGGGGGTCTGACCAGCCGCAATGTCAATGTATAGAGTCTCCCATGAAATAGTGGGAAAAAAAGAAGCTTTCAAAAAAATAAATAAATAAAAATTCTAAAATCACTCCTTTCCCTAGAATACATACAAAAGTAGAAAATGACTGTGACACACGTACACATTAGGTATCCCTGTGTCTGACAGTGCCCGGTCTACTGAATATAGGGGATCTGCAGTGCTCCTGTTCCGTCAGGAAGGGGTTAATAGGAGCACTGCAGATCCCCTATATTCAGCCAGACTGAATTCCAAGTGGGGTGAAAAGCCCAGTCCTCAAGCTCAGAGAAGGGGCAGACAGACAACCAAAACACCCCCTCCCCTTCCCCAGCACCCAGTAACTACTGCACCCAAAAACTCCAACCATTTTAATTTTTGAAGTTTTCCAGTAGCTGCTGCATTTCCCCCCCTCGGCTTATACTCGAGTCAATAAATTTTCCCAGTTTTTGTGGTAAAATTAGGGGCCTCAGCTTATATTCGGGTCGGCTTATACTCGAGTATATATGGTATATCTTTGGAATAGCTGAACAGATCTTGATAAAGAAATCCCCAAAATACTCATATTTTTCCTGTGGGTTTTTGAGCCAAAGCAGGAGTGGACTGAGCAGAAGGTAGAAATATAAGAACTTTCTACATATTTCCCATTCCCTTTTCAGCCATTCTTGGCTTTGGCTTAAAAAACCGCAACAAAAAAAAGCTGCAACGTGTGGCCTCAGCCTAAGACTCAATTTTTCTTGCTGCATTATGGCTTCCTATTATGTATCTATAGTCACCACACAAGTCCTTACGCTGTTGCTTTCTATAATGATCGATACTTTTAATACACAAGTGACTCAGGCTCAATTTTGTTATTTTTACAGCTTTCTACTAAATAATTCAGAGTGCTGGCAGGTCTTCCCGAAACTCCATTATACTGAGGCTGGATTGGCAGAAGAGCAATGCGCTGTGTCTGTATGTGAAGATGCTGAAAGCTTTATATAAAAGACTAATGATTTTAGAAGAAAAATAAAAAATGATGGCACAAAAATGTTACAGACTTGACATAATTGTCAGCACAGAGGCTCACTGATATCATGGAGGACATCATAGACTTGGGTCCGCGCTCACGTCCTCCACAGTCCATACCCACTAACATGTTTTTCACCCCAACAATGCTGCTGTATTTGATGTCTTCAAATGCAGCTCACTAAAGGGGATGCACATACTTAAAGGGGTTTCACGCTTATTAAAGTTATACAACAGTATAGAGGATAAATTGGTGATCAATGGCGGTCTGACCGTTGAAACCCTCATTAATCTAGAGAACGGGGGTGTTGTACTCCCATTGGGAATATAGCCATGATGGAGGCAGACAAACTCCCACCCCATTCATTTTAATGGGATCAACAGAGATAGGCGTAGGACAGCAACCCCAATTCTTATAATTGGAAGATGTCCCAGCAGTTAGACCCCCATCGATCAGCAAATCACCCCCCATATCTTTACAGTGACTGTAATGCCCCTTTACCTTCAAGGAGACAAAGTGCTAAGAGAGGTCATTAATATGATGTCAATACTGACAGGTCATCAATCAAGTCTTGGAAAATCCCTTTAATTCACCATACACGGGGCTTGTCACTATATCTCTATAGGTGACTTGCAGGAAGTCTAGTAAAGTACCTGCCCCTTTGATCACTACTTTATCTGACACTTCTGAGAACTGTCAGGAACATTTACATGGCCGTCATACTGTCAGTTCTTGGAATACATTTCAGTTTGTACTTTGCCCCTGTTTCAGCCAGACAAGCATTCTCCATCCTCTGCTTCTCTGTGCTAAGGGAGGGAAGAGGTGTCTCCGAATAGTCCCATAAAACTGAAGAATAGTGACGCAAGGCACCGACAACTAGGTAGCAAGTGTAATACCTACCTATAGTCATATACACTCACCGGCCACTTTATTAGGTACACCATGCTAGTAACGGGTTGGACCCCCTTTTGCCTTCAGAACTGCCTCAATTCTTCATGGCATAGATTCAACAAGGTGCTGGAAGCATTCCTCAGAGATTTTGGTCCATATTGACATGATGGCATCACACAGTTGCCGCAGATTTGTCGGCTGCACATCCATGATGCGAATCTCCCGTTCCACCACATCCCAAAGATGCTCTATTGGATTGAGATCTGGTGACTGTGGAGGCCATTGGAGTACAGTGAACTCATTGTCATGTTCAAGAAACCAGTCTGAGATGATTCCAGCTTTATGACATGGCGCATTATCCTGCTGAAAGTAGCCATCAGATGTTGGGTACATTGTGGTCATAAAGGGATGGACATGGTCAGCAACAATACTCAGGTAGGCTTTGGCGTTGCAACGATGCTCAATTGGTACCAAGGGGCCCAAAGAGTGCCAAGAAAATATTCCCCACACCATGACACCACCACCACCAGCCTGAACCGTTGATACAAGGCAGGATGGATCCATGCTTTCATGTTGTTGACGCCAAATTCTGACCCTACCATCCGAATGTCGCAGCAGAAATCGAGACTCATCAGACCAGGCAACGTTTTTCCAATCTTCAATTGTCCAATTTCGATGAGCTTGTGCAAATTGTAGCCTCAGTTTCCTGTTCTTAGCTGAAAGGAGTGGCACCCGGTGTGGTCTTCTGCTGCTGTAGCCCATCTGCCTCAAAGTTCGACGTACTGTGCGTTCAGAGATGCTCTTCTGGCTACCTTGGTTGTAACGGGTGGCTATTTGAGTCACTGTTGCCTTTCTATCAGCTCGAACCAGTCTGGCCATTCTCCTCTGACCTCTGGCATCAACCACCCATTTCCGCCCACAGAACTGCCGCTCACTGGATGTTTTTTCTTTTTCGGACCATTCTCTGTAAACCCTAGAGATGGTTGTGCGTGAAAATCCCAGTAGATCAGCAGTTTCTGAAATACTCAGACCAGCCCTTCTGGCACCAACAACCATGCCACGTTCAAAGGCACTCAAATCACCTTTCTTCCCCATACTGATGCTCGGTTTGAACTGCAGGAGATTGTCTTGACCATGTCTACATGCCTAAATGCACTGAGTTGCCGCCATGTGATTGGCTGATTAGAAATTAAGTGTTAACGAGCAGTTGGACAGGTGTACCTAATAAAGTGGCCGGTGAGTGTATACAGGACTACTATTGTCAGACCCCCACCAATCACATACTGATAGGATGGTTCATCCATATGTAAGCCCTGGAAATAACTGGGGTGTCTAATAGAATACACACAAATGGCAGGAACATTTGACGTTACATGTATGTATGTGTATATGTTAGCCGCTGTGCATACCTGGTATATAGCTTCATCACAAGCGTGCTGGAGGCCTAAATTCAGCATGGTATTTTGCAGAGTACGTCCCATGTAGAATTCCAGAGAGAGGTAATATATACGCTGCAGGGATAAGAACAAATGCTGGTTAGCCCATATACTGTACACTATAAATTATTACATACATATGCAAAGTGGCCATAACGGAACGGTAACAATTTGCAATTCTTTTGAAGCTCAGATGTCACAAAGAGGAAGAGCCTGTCCTTGAGTACAGTCATCAGGAGGAATTTTTTGTCATTAGGTTAACGTTAGCTACATAAAATTGTAAGTATATTCTACCAAAATATTATAACGGTAAATGACCAGCAATTTTCACTCCGGCCGCTAAGCCTAATAATAGTCTGACACCTGCTAATTCTATAGGGGTTCTCTTTTCAGCAGTCAGCTCATTTACATCACAGTCAGGATTACAAGAAAAGATACACCTCTATAGATAACACTAGTAACCCATCTTTGCATCTGCTACTGACAGCGTATCTTTCTTCCTGTAGATGCCTTGTCTAGAACACTCGCCATAGACCTCAATGAGTCAGCTCCCGACTACTGCTGTCCATGACCATGACTATGCTGTAAATGAACGGACATGACCAACAACAAGAGCAAAGTGTGAAATAAACAGGAAATCTGATATATATAAAGGTCTCTCACAGAACACTCTCTGATCTGATTGTCAACCTCACTATTTTAATAACTTTTGTCAGAATATTTGCAAAAATTTGTTTTAATTCTCCGTCTGATGGCACGTTCAAGGGTTATATCTAGAGATGAGCGAGTAGTATTCGATCGAGTAGGTATTTGATCAGATACTATGGTATTTGAAATACTCGTACTCGATCGAGTGCCACTCGCTATTCGAATGGAAAAATTCGATGCAGAACCAGCATTGATTGGCCGAATGCTATACAGTCGGCCAATCAACGCTGGTTCTTCTCCTACCTTTAGAAGTCTTCTCCGTGCAGCTTCCCCGCGGCGTCTTCCGGCTCTTCATTCACTCTGCCAGGCATCGGGCCTGGGCAGAGCCGACTGCGCATGCCCGCACTACAAGAAAATGGCCGCTTTGACTCTAAGCGGCCATTTTCTTGTAGTGCGGACATGCGCAGTCGGCTCTGCCCAGGCCCGATGCCTGGCAGAGTGAATTCAGAGCCGGAAGACGCCGCGGGGACGCTGCACGGAGAAGAGTTCTCGGAGGATCCAGCCCGACCCTCACTCGTGGACTTGGTAAGTATAATTTGATCGAACGTTACCTACCCCTGAAACGAGCATTTTCCCCCCATAGACTATAACAGGGTTCGATATTCTATTCGAGTAGTCGAATATTGAGGGGCTACTCAAAACGAATATTGAATCTCGAACATTTTACTGTTCGCTCATCTCTAGTTATATCTAATATCAGTGCCGTTAGTGTCGGCGCCTATATTCCTCCACTGTCAGAAAGGACTTAGGCTGAGTTCACACTGGGTATTTTGGTCAGGATTTTGAGGCCTCAAAATCCTGACCAAAAAGACGGCTCCCATTGAAATCAATGGGGGCCGGTCAGTTCTTTTTTCCGGGAGCTGCTAGTGAAGACACTCCCTCCTCCCGACTAGGCCCATTCATTTGGGCCTAATCTGGAGCAGAGTGAGCGAGTGGATGCCGGTGGAGTGCACTGGCATCCAGTCGCAGCTACTCGTATTTTTGACCGGAACCTGAGGCGGCCTCTGCGTTGAATTCCGGTCCAAAATACCCCGTGTGAACCCGGCCTGAGAGCCTGGCGATATACTGCGCCCCCGACACTTTTCTTACATGGCCTCCGCACAAAGCAATGCACTGACTTCAGTCAGCTTTCTAGTACGGTAGTATATAATACCGCCTATCTCCAAGAACACGAAATGTCCTCTTTAATGTGTGCTTTGTGTGAATTTGGGTAAAACAACCTCCTGCATCAGAGATTCATCTAGGCCCTGTCTTTGTTTTTCTGACAGAGATCTTTCAAAACAATTTGCATTTGTGATGTCATTTTTGATAACATTTATAAGGAATGACGTCATGTTTCTTTCCTGTTGGAGAGTTATGGTTCAGAATAAGGCCCAGGCTACGGCAGGCGGGTGAATATTTTTCTCATGCGAACTCCATAAACATTTCCTTTTTCATCCTGCACACATCGTGTTTCATTGTTGAATGCTCTGCTTTCGGTCTATTTTTAGGCACCGTTTTTACAAAGCTAATAAAATGTCTTATAAACTTTCTGCCAACTCAGCAACCTTATTGTTCAGGATTTTTTGAAGGCCTCATTCACACAAGGGCATTTTGGTCAGTATTTTGTATCAGGAATTGGTTCAAGACACTAAATCAAGCAAGCAGGACTTTTCTCTCCGCATATTTTGTGCGAAAACGGAGCGGAAACCACATGGACCCCATTATAGTCTATGGGGTACGCGGGTTTCCTAAGGTAACTGCTTTTTTATATGGACTAGGTTTGCGTTCGGGGGGTCCCCAAGCGGATTTCCCGAACGGAAACCCATGCGCAGATGTGAACCGTCGCCTAACTTTACATTGTAAAGTCAGGTGCATTAATTTGTCGTGGGATGAGAGCAACGGACTTTAACTGGGCTAGAATGTCTTATACAGATGGAGCGCTGTCCGTCAGCATTCATTCTAGTGAAAAAAACTTGACAAAAGCTTTCTGTTAGAAAAATTCCTATATCCTATGACAGATGAGAGCAACGGACTTTACAATCAGGAATGTGAGCTTAGCCTTACTCCTGATCCATTGTCAGGCTATCAGGTTGCCCCAATAAAAATTACCCTGCATTTCTTATCTATCATTTAAAGGGGTTGTTCAGTATGACTTTTATTTTTTAGGAAAGGACTCAGAGAGTCAAAAATAATAGAAGAAGCCATACTTATTTCAGTGATCCCCTGCTGCTCCTGCTCTGATGCTTATCAGGTGGGTCCCCATGGTCTCTATTTCTTGGACAATGTCAGGAAATAACGCTAACATATAGGGAAAGCAGAAATACTCATTCCTCGGGCACAGCGCAAGTAATGTGTTCAGCGGCAAGCCAGCTTGACAGCTGCCGAAAAGCCGGAGCAGGCGAATGATCAACACCAACAACACGCTCATTATATGGCGTCCCAGCGAGCTGCTGAGATGCCGAAACAATCACAGGCACGGCGTGAGGAATGAGTTCAGCAGCAGGACAGCTTAAGAGCTGCCGAAACACCAGAGCAGGCGAACCATCAATGGCAGCAAGTTGTTGAATATAGGTGGATCATCAACGCCAACAACACGCAGACGAAGTCGCGGGCAGAGGCTAATACACCTATAAAAAACAGCATTCCATAGGGAGTCTACCACCACCAATATCACTGCTATATCACTTACAGTATTTGCTATTGTAGGGCTGGCAGGGACTTAGTGAACACTCCTTTTTGTGCCAAAGTGCAATCTTGCTGCAAAGAAAATCAACTTTTGATCCGTATACAAATGAGCTTTTTGGCCGCGCCTGCTGGAGCTTCTATTTTCTCCTGCAGTTACTGACACTTAGACTAACACATCAGCCTATAAGTGGTTAGAGCCATTTTGCTGGTGGTGACTCCCTTTAATGCTCTCCCATAAATTAAACTGTTGGGATTTTGCAAAACTGCAGCATGTGCCATAAATCCAACTTTACGTCACCATTGAAATCCCAAAACCCAATTCATTAAGTGTTATGGTCTAAAACATTTTTTGACCGGTATCCATACTATAAGCAATAGATAACTGGAGCGAAAAGCTCAGTCAATAAGGTCAACCTGTCAAGGGCACCGTGTTATTGTACAGAGCCTCGTACTGTGAAAACCATAAGAAGCAATAATCCAATAAAGCACTTAGCACTGGCCATAAATCGTGAACCTATAGCCATTAGTTCTGTTAATTCCACTTGTCAGCCTTCCATACAATTCATCCTTACTCAGAATATAGGACAGCAGGGCGCAGGTTAATGAAACGTTCTTAGTTCTTACTTTGATGTAGCAGAGATGTCGCTGATCCTAAAAGGTATAAAAATAATGTCCCCTATAGGGATACGCTCTATCCTTTCTAGCTATATCCAGCCATTCTGCTTCCTAGACAGGTCGCCCACACTTATACTACGATGTTTCTCCACTTTACATCCAGGATTGGTATTGTAAGATATACTGTCCATAACCCGAAGAAAATGTGCTATATATGGCCTGTCCCCCCTCCTGTCTTTTAGTAACTACTTGTATTCTCCATTAAATTATAATTCTGCAACATTTTTTGGTTCTGTTCCCTTGTTATCCCTCCTGGAAATGTATAAATAAACTGACAACTGGGTGTTACCATTCCCTCTTGCCTAAGGGGCATGTTCCCGCAGTCAGCACTGATTGGATGGATGTTCACCTTAAATCATCTTCCATTCCACCGTATGAATATACTCTTGGGTTTGTGAGGATATGACCTGTCCGAATCCGACACTCTGCACATATCATCTGTTCTTGCAGCCTCCGGGTTTGTGGATGACCGGTGTGTGCAGAACTACGAGAGGAGCTGCAGTTCATCAGAACCACCACTATACAGTGGATGGCGCTGCTGTGCCACTCCTTTACCTGAATACAAGCACTGCTGCACACGCTGCCCATCCACAACCTTCGGCTCTCCAGCTGCTGTGAAACTACAACTCCCAACATGCTCCATTTACTTCCATGGGAGTTCCAAGTACAGCAGAGCCAGTATGCATGCTGGGAGTTGTAGTGAAGGATGCCTACCCCTGCACTGGTAGCTTCCGATGCCTGCAGGCAACTAGAACAGATGGTCTGTGCAGGGTTCAGGTGTCAGACCCCCGACAGAAAACATACTGAGGACCTATCCTGTGGAAATTCAATTTGGGTCTGGACAATCCCTTTAATGTGACCTAATGCCTCCAAGATATTATTAAAAAGAAAACAATTCCAAGGAGGAAATAGGAAAAGTCTAATAAAGCAAATTGTAATACAATATATTATAATTATTAAAAGCTACCAATGGTGCCACTGTAATAAGATGACCTTATTTCACGGACATGTGCTCATGTGACATGTGAGGTCATGTGAACTGCACGGACAGCAGATGAGACTATTGATTGCAAAGGGGTATGTGCAGCGGACCATTGGGCAGAAGAAAAAAACAAACATCTGAAACGCGCTCTATTTTGCAGACTAACCATGCCCATTAAAGTCTATGGGTCCATGAAAATATGGCCGGCATCCGCAAGTATAACAATTTATACACAATTGATCCATTCTTCACAGAACAAAAACAGGTCCGCAAAAAATGAAAAGACTGCATGAGAACAAAACCATTAGGGTCATGAGGTTTAGGGTAAAACAAAATCGACTGCCATGGCAGGGCAGGTATTTGGCTACTGTGTGCAGGGCCGTCTATCTCAGCCCGTATGTTATATTCAGAATAATAGCATTTTAAAGCCTGGTTCATATGGTTTCTGTTCCGTTTGGAGAACCCCCCCGAATAGAAACCTATACGTATAAAAAAGCGGTTACCTAAGTAAACCTGCGGACTCCATAGACTATAATGGGATCCGTGTGGTTTCTGCACAAAACATGCAGAGAGAAAAGCGCTGCTTGCAAGACTTTTCTCTCCACATGTTTCATGCAGAAACCACACGGACCCCATTATAGTCTTTGGGGTCTGCGGGTTTCCCAAGTAACCGCTTTTTTTATGCGTATACGTTTCCGTTCAGGGTGTGAATGGGGCCTAAGATAAAATTACAATTAAATGAATTCCATCATTTACTGAAACAATTCCAAAGGCGGAGCGCCATTGTTCTCCTAAACAGTAAAAGAACCGTAAAAATGATAGGAATCGTTTCAAAGGATAAGATATCTATGGAAATAGAAATAATACAATGTGAACACACAGACGGGCTAGAAAATGTGTCTAATGAGCTTATGGGTAAAGCAGATGAAGCAATTATCAGAAAGCGAGCATTGCTGTAACAATAGTGTGCGCACAGCTGAATCATCACACCAAATATAGTGCTCGCTCGCTAGGCAGCAGGGTGCAGGTGGGAAATGCACAGGGTGACACCAGGGGGGGTGACGTCACAGGATGCTGGGTAGAAATGGCCATCCCTCACTAACAGAAGGCAGCTGACAGCATCCGTCTATAGGATTAACAGTTTACCCTTAATATGACCTACAGGACACTTGTGTAGGACGTCGGCATAGTACATAAAGCCTAATACCTAAAAAGAGGAATACAGCAGGGGAAACAAATAAAGGACTGTTTTGGTTTTATATACCGTATTTTACGGACTATAAGGCGCACTGGACTATAAGCCGTATTGCCCATGAGCGCCTTATAGTCCGTCTCGGTTCATATATAAGGCGCACCGGACTATAAGCCGCAGTCCGATGCACATTATATGTTATTGAAAGCGGCGGCAGGCAGACTTTGCCAGCGGCCGCTTAACCCCCCGCGTGCCAGCCGCTTCTATTGGAAGCGCTCGGAAGGCGAGGAGGGGCTCTATCAGCAAAATCATGCTGATAGAGCCCAACCCCCCCGTTTTAAAATATAAGCCTGAAACAGAATGTGAAACTTACCGAGCGGTGCAGGGTGGGCGGGCATTCAGGCCTCCTCTTCCTCCGATGTTCCGTCCTCCTCCTCCACCGCTCGCTAGCTGATAATGGCCTGGGCGCATGCGCAGTAGTAGAAGCATTATGTTATTGCGCATGCGCCCAGGCCATTAGTTCGCGAGCGCCGGAGGAAGTGGTCAGGACATCGGAGGAAGAGGAGGCCTGAATGCCCGCCCGCCCTGCACCGCTCGGTAAGTTTCACGTTCTGTTTCAGGCAGGGCTGCCGGACACTTCCCATTCATTTCTATGGGAGCCGGCATGCGAGCGCTCCCCATAGAAATGAATGGGAAGTGTCTGTCCATTGATTTCTATGGGGAGCGCTCGCATGCCGGCTCCCATAGAAATGAATAGGAAGTGTCCGGCAGCCCTGCTGTAACGTCGGCGTGCCGTAGTGTGAATGCACCCTTACGGTGCCTTTTATGTATGTATGGAAGCGGCACGCAGACTTTGCCGCCGCTTCCATCCATATATAAGGCGCACCGGACTATAAGCCGCACTTACGATTTCTGAGGAAATCGTAGGTTTTTATGTGCGCCTTATAGTCCGGAAAATACGGTAATAATTGATATCGTAGAATTTTCTAATATTCGGACAGATCAGCAGATTATCAGAGCCAAGTTTTATTGTAGCTGACAGTGACTGGGAATAGTTGCATTAAAGGACTACAAACCGATGTCTTATCCTTACCATTGGTGAGGTCATCACTATCTAATTGGTGAGGCCTCATGCACACCACCAAGTGAGCAGTCTGGGGCGAAGGGGGGTCCGATGCTGCAATCCGTTCCGATAATTATCCAGCTCCATGAAAATGGAACAGAACCCCCTATTCTAAACAATGGTAACACAGAAGGAACTTAAAAAGTACAACCTCCTCAGTCTGAACATTTGGTTATGTGCATCAGGCCTAAGGATAAGTTCACATGCACCGCACCGGCATCCAGTCGCGCAATCCGCTCCAGATTAGGCACAATAAATGGGCCTAGTCGGGAGTGTCTACAGACCGATTCGCCTCGCGACTCGCTTCTTTTTCTGGGAGACGGAACAAACTGGGTAAGTTCACACAGACATTTTTGGTCAGGATTATGAGGCCTCAAAATCCTGATCAAAAAGATGCCCCCCATTGAAATCAATGGGAGCTGGTCAGGTCTTTTTTCTGAGAGCCGTTTCTTCCAGCTCCCGGAAAAAAAAAGCGAGGTGCTCATTCTTCAGGCCGAGTCGTCTCGTGATTTGGCCTGAAGACACTCCCTCCTCCGGACTAGGCCCATTCATTGGGCCTAATCTGGAGAGGAGTGTGCGACTCCTCAAGGAAGGAGCAAGTTTAAAGCTCCGAAACGCGTAGCCATGTCATGCTGTACATCTGCTGTATACCCTCTTTGAAGATGATGATCGTTTTATGGGAATTGAATAAAGGTTAAATTTTATCTATCACCATTCGACTGATGCTGGATACAAGTCTCTTTTCGTCTTCATGTTGTTTCAACTGGATTGAGTCCACCAGTGTTCTGTGCACGTCGATTTGGTGAAGAAAATCTGATGATACGATTTATTTCGGTAGTCAAACCAGGTATTTGGACAATTGCTACAGGGGCAATTACGGCAGAGGATATAAGAAAATGAAGGGATGTACATGCAATCCTAATGCGTTCTGAAAAAAAGACTGAGCTGAATCCCATGTGGTCCTCCCGCTCATTGTTTTAAAGCAGCCAACACATGCCTTACTATTGGCATCATGGCACAATGGTGATCGGTGATGCCAGTACAGTATGGTAGACAGTGGCTGCAGAAGTCCCATGCTAGTTGCTTGCAAACAAAAGTCAACAGGATCGCCTCTGGGTCAGAAGTGGGTCAGCACAGAGGAAGAGGTGATCAGTGTTTGGTTCTTTCTGCATTATAAGGCTAGGTTCACACTAGTGCTTGCTATCCATTTGGAGACTCCTTCCCCCATTCCATTTGAAAAATGCAGAAACAAAAGACGTTTCTCTCTGCATTTTTGGACAGAAGTTCAGCGGACCTCATGCTGTAGGCAGAATATTACAGAGAATTAGGATATGAGCAGATTGATATGTTGGGAAAGATTCAGTACCTTATATTTTATTTATTGAAATCTCAGCTCTACGTTATAAAGTCTACAGTCCTAGAGGGGAGACTCAGTCACTGATAGGACTACTTCCAAGACTTTAAGATATACAGCAAAGACTTTGAGGAATAAAATATAAGTTAGGCTGCACGCACATGACTGTAGTAGTGTTTACTGTCTGCAATTTTCAAAAAACATGTCTGCACCCCTGTATGGTCGCCTACACCTGTATCTGTGAGTCTGTTCTATGAAGGTAAACAAGAATAGAACCTGCTCCACAATTTGCAGATTTCTAAGGCCCAGACACTAAAAACTATAGACAAGTGTATAGGGACATTATTGGGTCCGTGTACTATATACAGTGGCAGACAATATATAGAAAACAACTAAGGTGAAGGCACCACGTTGCGGAAATGCATATTTATTTGGTGCAGGAATGGATTGAGCAGAAGTAGAAGTGGATTAGCTTGAGGAAAAGTAGAAGTCTAGGAAGCTTCCTATATATTTTCCATACCTTTTGTAGCCATTCTTGGCTTTGGCTCAAGAAACCCGCAACAAAAAAAGTTGCATTTCCGCAAAGTAGGGCCCTAACATTAAACTGGATCTTTGTCAACAAGTCTATTTATCAATGTGGTCAAGTCAGATGCAGATTACATTGCATTTTACTGGTGACGGCTCCCTTCAATGCTTAAAGGGATCCTATCATTGGATACCCTTTTTTTCTCGATAACACGTAGGAATAGCCTTAAGAAAGGCTATTCTTCTCCTACCTTTAGATTTCTTCTCTGAGCCACTGTTCGGTAGAAATCCAGATTTTCTTCAGTATGCAAATGAGTTCTCTCGCAGCACTTGGGGCGCCCCCAATGCTGCGAAAGAAATCTCCAGCACCGCCTCTATCTTCGTCTGAAACGCCCTCTCTCTGTGTCTTCTTCCGTCCTGGGTCTTCAATTTTCTAGGCCTCAGGCCGAGCTGACTGCGCATGCCCACAGGCCACAAGAAAATGGCCGCTTACACTGTAAGCTGGTGTAAGCGGCCATTTTCTTGTGGCTTGGGCGTTGCGCAGTCGGCTCGGCCCAAGGCCTAGAAGATTGAAACTCAGGACGGAAGAAGACACAGGGAGCGGGCGTTTCAGAAGATGGAGGCGGCGCTGGAGAGTTCTCTCGCAGCGTTGGGGACACCCCCAGTGCTGCGAGGGCACTAATTTGCATACTGAAGCAAATCTGGATTTCTACCGAACGGCGGCGCGGAGAAGACATCTAAAGGTAGGAGAAAAATGGCCTTTCTTAAGGCTATTCCTACGTGTTATTGAGAAAAAAGGGTATCCAATGATAGGATCCCTTTAATGCGCTAAATGGAATATATTATCATAAAGACATAAATGAAGTCATGATGGTATTACGCAGCGATTTGGGCACAAGTTCCTTCACCTCACGCTCCGGCATGAAGGTCATTCCATCGATTAACCATCAATAACAGCAGCTCTTGTATCTGGAAGGATCCACCAGACGCCAGGTATCTACAGTATCTACACAACCAGCGCACACCAGCCACTGCTTCACTAGACTGATAAAGATCATGGGCTAATAGATAGAAAAGAAACTATTCACATACATAAAAGACACCACAGACAGAAGATAATAAATACTAACAATGTTTGTTATCTATACAAATACACTATTGATGTCTCTGTAGTTCTTGTAACCATGGTCAGCAACGCTCTGTCCATGTACGGTATAGAAGTGATAAAGCTCGGCTTGCTGACACTTCCTCTATAGCCCTGTTTAGTATCAAAAATAGCAATACAAGCCTGGGCAAGGGTTTAAAGGGGTTGTCTAGCACCAAGTTGTTGGTTTTTTTGATACTGATGAGCTATCCACTTGTATTACTTGAATACCTGAGCCTATGCATGCTCCTGTCCATTGCTATAGCCTCTGGCACCCAGATGACTCAGTTTATCTGGTCCGCGTGTCAGACCACCCGGAGATCACAAACTGATAACCTATCCAGTATGACAAATCAATTTGGGGTCAGACATTCCCTTTGACCTCAATGCAAAGTGTGTTCAGGGCCCACTACTTATTTCATGCTACTACAATAAGTGAGTCTACTTATGAGTCAAAGGGGGTCTTGGGGCTCCTTCAAGTACCTCTGCATCTTCTACACATGAGTCCTAACCATTGTAACTGATTCTTTACATCCAGTAGGTAACAGGCCGGGAGGCAATGGCAGACTAACTAGATTTCAGCACTTTATGCACCACTGGAGGACCAAGCTGCCATATTTGTGAAATACAGGAAGGTTCTTTAAAGGGATCTGCCCACCAATGGAACGTATCCCTTTTACCCACAGGGTCTGATTATTTACATCACCATCATGAGATCAGGCTGTGTTGAACCCTAGTCTGATGTGGTGGCTGGGCAGACATGTTGCCACTCTATTCATTTCTATGGGGTTGTTGTAGGTACCCAAAGGTGATCTCTGGCAGTCCTACAGAAATGAATGTAAAGGTAGCACATTCCCAGCAATCCCACAGATCAGGGCATTTCCACTCTCACTGTTGTCCCATGGCCGCCACAGGACAATACATCAATGAAGACAGGGATGATGTCAGAAACGCTGGACTGTAAATCAAGATAATGTAAGAGATTTTAGACACAGCTCACAGCAACTGACGGGGATGGTGATATCCTTGCGGCACTTCCAACCTCATTTGCATAATAGGTAAATGTTGATTTTCTTGCAAATAAAGATGGTGTGAACAGCGACAAAGCAATCTGTACACATTGGGGGGAATTTAAGACTGGCGTTCCCAGCGCCAGTCTTCATAAAAACCCCAACCCGCCTGAGAAGCGTCTAAATTATTTAGAGGCTCCAGCAATAAATCTCCCGTCTGTGCGCCAGAATGGAAATCTACACCAGTAGATTTCCTATGTAGTTAATGCCAGTTGTCAGGCCAAGATGTCCCCACCCAAGCCCGCGCTCTACT
The DNA here is from genome assembly GCF_031893055.1 of Leptodactylus fuscus. Classification (NCBI taxonomy): domain Eukaryota; kingdom Metazoa; phylum Chordata; class Amphibia; order Anura; family Leptodactylidae; genus Leptodactylus; species Leptodactylus fuscus. The sequence goes on along the minus strand of NC_134267.1, from coordinate 37,852,660 downwards.
TTGCTCCACCCACTTTCACGGAAAAAGTGGATAGCAAGGTGTAGGATGGGGGATGTGGCGCATCTCCGTTGCAGGAAGGGGCAATGCGCCAAAGTAGAACCACAATTACACCCGTATAGTTAGGTTGACAAATGTACCCCTTTATGATACGTGCCCTAGTCATGTGATAGGGTTAAATCATCCGTCACAATCCCTTTAAATAAAAAAAAACACAGAATACTATACATCATTTTCACTTAAACAGATGATAGCTTTAGTAGAATGGAGGTGATACGTATCAGCAATACATGTGTACATGACATTAGACTGTGTCAAAATAAATCCATTAAATGCATACAAGTCTGTAGAAAACACAATGTACAACAAAGCCAGGCTGCCTGCAAAAAGGATGTACAAATGATTCCTTCAAGGTCAGCAGATGAGGGGACATTGTGGCTTCTCCTGGAGGAGGCCTCAGAAGCTCATCTATAAATGGAAGCCTAGAGGAGGCATCTCCTGCACTGACACAGGAGGATGCAGGAATATATTCACAGTCTTGGCTTCTGAACTCATCCATACACAGCCATATTTAAGGCAGGTACTGGGGGTGAGGGTAAGGACAGACAAACAGGGTGTCGCTGCAGCACTGGCACAATAACATGACTATGTGATCAGAGAAATAGGGTATCAATGCAGCACTGACACATTAATATGTCTATTTGTGTGTGATCAGAGAAACAGGGTATCTCTGCAGCACTGGCTATTTGTGATCAGATAAACAGGATATCTCTGCAGCACTGGCACAATAATATGTCTATTTGTGATCAGATAAACAGGGTATCTCTGCAGCATTGGCTATTTGTGATCAAACAAACAGGGTCTGGCTGCAGCACTGGCACATTAACATGTGTTAAGCCTCACTGCAGTACTACAATAGATACCTTCCCCCCTGGACAGTGCAATACACATTCAATGCAAATGCCCAACATATCGATGACTAGTTTAACCTGTTGACGCCCAGCTACATACAGTGATGTGAAACAAAAAAGCAATGTAAATCCATTCCTACAACTGTACTGCATTACCAGAATCTAAACCCTGCTCCATGCCTGTACGTGCTGGCATCAGTGGCTCTGAGATCCTGCACAGATTCTGCACAACAAGCCAAGATGGATGATGTTGTGGCACTGATCCTGCACCACTACAGTAAGGGCAGGTGCATTTACCTTGGGGTCCTTCTCGTAGTAGTACTGCTGGGTCCGGATCCATCTTCCCACCAGGTGGTCCCTGACAGTGTGTGCCAGGGCAAAGTAATAGTCTCTGGGGGTGGACACGTTCCTGTCTTTCACTAAGGTGAAATGGAGATGCCTATTGAAGCTTTTCCTGACCTCGGACACATCCCCGAGCCCTGCGATGCCCCTGACACTGATCTGCTTCCTCTTGTCGCTATCAGACAGTGGGGCAGCCATGGCTCAGCAGTGGGAGGTGAGTGCAGCTGTGACTGTGCGGGGAACTCAGGCTCTGCTCACTCTTCTTAGCTGCAGAGGGAGGACGAGCATGCGCACTGAGCTCCTGTACCCTGCAGACCTGCCTCCTGTACACTGAGATGATAAATACAGGACAAGCTGCTCCTCCCCTGCCTGTGGCTCCTCCCCCTGTGATGGCCTCCTCTGTGCTCTCTGTACATAACATTGCTCAAGTTGCTTTCTCATTCCCATGATATGCATTTATAAGGGGAATCCTAGTGATAAAGTATATGGCACTGCCCTAAGGTGACAAGAACCTGAAGTCAGAAACAACTGGCACCAAACTGGGCATCAAAGACTGGGGTTTAAAGGGTTAAACGAGTTTACAATGGCCAAATACAGGGAGGGCTGTCCCACATCAGGGGCAAAGTGATTCTGGGCATAAAAGTAGTAAAGGGTTAAATGCATTTGGGCCTCTGATACTGCCATCAAACAGAGGCGCTAAATTTTGTTAAGGTCAACCAGGTGCGTTCCCGGGCACAAGGATTGGCATTAAAGTGGGTAGATTGATACTTTTTACCAGTGTGATGTTTTCAAAGGGTTAAATGAATTTGGGTCTCTGGCCTCACATAGAAGGGGGGTTGCCTACAGTAAATACATCTGAGATGAGATTGGCCCGATTGGTTCCAGGCATAGGAACTGACATTAAATTGAGCAGATGGAATTTTTCTTAACCAACTTGAATAACGAACTTGTGTTTTTAAAGGGTTAAATAGCTGCGGTCCGTTGTTCTCACGCTGCCAACATACAGGGGGCGCTGTCCCATATTACATTTCATTTAGATCGGTCTGGCCCAATGTAGTTCTGGAATGGAAACTAGCATCAAAGTGGGTAGTTAGCCTTAAAATATTGTCTGTCTACCCACTATGATGCCAATATATGCCCAGAACCACTTTGGGTCAGACTAACTGAACCTGATAGGGGACACCTTCCTCTGGGTAACAGTGTGAGGATAGTGTCCCAAGGTTGCCCTCAATCGGCCCATAACAATTGGCATCTGCCCACTTTGTTGCCAGTTCTTGTGTCCAGAACCTGTTTGGACCAGGTAGAACTCAACTGAATTTGCTGCAAGTTATCGCCATCTGTAGGTTGGCTCAAGAATGGAAGTCTATGCAAGTTCCATTCTGGCACAGGGATGCTCGATGCAGCCTCTTCATAGATCTCTTGGCCCCCTTGTGCCAGTCAGGAACTTTATTAAGACTGATGTAAGATACACTAGGCTTAAAGAGTCCAAAGATATCACAAGTAGATAACCCCTTTAAGAGGACCCCTCATGTCCTCAGAGATGTGCGGTATTATATAGCGCTAGAAATACGACTGTCAGCTTTCACGGTATCCGCTCCAGTGCTGGAAATATTGGTGCCATTAGTTTTGGTACCAGTGTCTCTGCACTGTCAGAAGGGCGGGCCTTACTTAGTTTCATCGCTGGGTTGTGAGGAAAGCCCCCCCCTCCCCCACACACACACACACATGATGGTACTCTTCATAGCCTGGCACTGGGGTGATATTCACCACCCAGTGATGATGCTAAGCTGTAAGGCCGGCCTTTCTGACAGTGGAGGGGGGATATTGATGTCCAAACTAATGGCACTGATATCTCGAACACCAAAAAATCTGCCAGTACGCGGAATTCAACGCAGCTTCCGACAGTCGCGGCTTTCCGCTCCGGATAAGGCCCAAATAAATGGGCCTAGTCAGGAGGGAGGTGTCTGCAGCTGAATCAGCCACAGAATCTGCCTGGGCAGCTCGCTTCTTTTTTTCCGCGAGTGGGAACAAACCCATTGATTTCAATGGGAGGCAGTTTTTTGAGCCAGATTCTGACGCGAATTCCGAGTCAAAATCCGGCCTATTTGACTCCGTGTGAACTAGCCCAAAAAGTCATGTCACTTCTTTTTTTCCGCTAGCAGAAAAAAGAACGCTAACGGTTTACATAGGACTCTATTGTGAGGAGGCGGATTTTGAAGTGGATTCCCCGTCAAAATCTGCACCATTTTGCCCCATCTGAACTAGCCCTTAAGCGCTGCCAGAAGAACTGCAATGTGTTGTCGCTGTGTATTTTCCTGCAGCGCTTCTTTGCTGCGGGACGCCACATGGGGTCTTAGCCTAAGATTGGTTTTGAAGGCCAGGACAAGATAAATCAGTTTAAAGGGATCCTATCATTAGAATCCCTTTTTTTCTAACACGTAGGAATTGCCTTAAGAAAGGCTATTCTGCCGGAGCAAAAAACCCCATGTGAACTTACCCTCAGAGGACATCATGTGATATAGAGCTCTAGAACCAGAATTCACAACAGAATATACTATGTAGCACGCATCATTTCAGGTGGTATTGACCACGGGTGTACACAAGAAGGCTGTTGCAGGGTTAAAAACTGCTCCTTGCAATTACCCTGCTGTACTGGGAATATGATAATGAATCACCAGCATCATCATCAATGTCCCCACTGCAGGAGGAGAGTGGCGGTGAGGATCAGAAAGGTGTTACCTCCATTGAGATGTTAGAATTAAGGGGTGGGGATAAGCATTAGCAGGTACCCTGGTTGAGATCCCAACTGCAGCAACATGTTACGTTGTATTCCAGTTCATCACCTGACTGGGTGAGGAGTCAGAGGCAAAAAGGAGGCAAAGGATATCTATGCTGTACTGATCCTCCTCTGCTTCCTCTTCCAGCCAGGTGATGAATGCCAATGTGGCACTAACACCAGGGACTAATAGCCAGGTTACCCCCATAGGGCCTTAGAAAATTCCTGTGTATGCATCTTGTCTGACATGAAGAGTAGGTCTACACACAATAGGATATTTTATACATTGTTTGAATATAATGCACATGTCAATGAAACCAACACATCTGAACAAACCCCAACTACCTTGTCATCCCATCCCAACCTCTCTTTCTTTTAAAGGGGCTCTATCAGCAAAATCATGCTGATAGGCCCCACATATGCGTGAATAGCCTTTAAAAAGCCCATTCAGGCACCGCTAAAGTTATATTAAACTACCCCCCAGTTTTAAAATAATACCCTAAAAAAGAATGTGATCTACTTACACATTGTGCATGGTGGGCGGGCATTCAGGGTGCGCCGTCTTCTTCATCCACGCCTCTTCTTCCTCCGATGTCCTCGGGTCCCGTCTTCCTCTGGCGCTCGCGAACTGACATTGATTTTAAAAAAATGGCCTGGGCACCTGCGCAGTAGCCGTAGTAGCATGCTACTGCACATGCGCCCAGGCCATTTTATTTTATCAATGTCAGTTCTCGAGCGCCGGAGGAAGACGGGACCCGAGGACATCGGAGGAAGAAGAGGCGTGGATGAAGAAGACGGCGCACCCTGAATGCCCGCCCACCATGCACAATGTGTAAGTAGATCACATTCTTTTTTAGGGTATTATTTTAAAACTGGGGGGTAGTTTAATATAACTTTAGCGGTGCCTGAATGACCTTTTTAAAGGCTATTCACGCATATGTGGGGCTCTATCAGCATGATTTTGCGGATAGAGCCCCTTTAAGAAAGGGATCTGCTATCCTATACTCAGTTCCAAGTTGTATAACCTGTATACCAAGTCATTGTTGCCTGATGTAACACTCTGAAAAGCTAAAGTACTCGTGCTAATTTTTTTCTATTTGTCAAGATCTTCAGCTTAATAAAGTCTTCCCAAGAAATTCCCAGTCTTTGTCATCTTATTCAATTGAGTATAGAGGCAGACCATTGTGAAGATGCAATCTAATTTGCTAAGGAGTGATTGAATCATAGGGGCTGTAGGTGAAATCCACATATGTAGAATTGTCTTTCTCATGACTGCAGATAAGATAACGCAATAGGGGGATGTGAATTCTAGGCCTGGTCTGGATGTCTGTCTGTGGAAGAGAACCAGACAAAGCTGAACTGAAATTCAATATGTAATTTTATCCAAAAATAGGAAGGAGCTTTCCTTCAAAACCACTGAATCTGTTCTTTATATCAAGTTTAATCATTTTCTTATTACAAATTCTCCTATTTTCTATTCCATTTTAAATTCGCAAGGCCTAGGAAACCTGTGAACCCAATAGACTGTAATGGGGTCCATGTGGTTTCTGCTCAGTTTCCGCACGAAATATACAGAGAGAAAATTCCTGTAGGCAAATCTTTTCTCTCCACATGTTTTGTGCAGAACCACACGGACCCCATTATAGTCTATGGGGTCTGCGGGTTTCCTTAGGTAACCGCTGTTTTATGCGTAATGGTTTCTATTCAGGACTCCAGAAACGGAAACCCGAACGCAGATGTGAATAGGACCTAACCAATATTTACTTTCTGCTCTGTCATAGCTACAAAGTGTCAGCTAAGGCAAAATGTATCAGCCTGGAATCCAGGATGTTCAGCTCCGAGGGGTCTGCCTACACTGTGTGTATTGTAGGAAATTCTCAGTATTGGGTCTATATTGTGTTTTAGACTCTAGATGTACACAAGATGGTTCCCATACAGAACTACTGAAAATGTAAGAAACGGAATCAGAAAGGAACTGATTTATTAAGTGTCTAAAATTTCATCTGCATTGGGGTTTCCGTTCAGGGAGTCCACTTAGGAACACCCTCCCCCCTCCCCAAACAGAAACCTATCCACATAAAGAAAAGTGGTGACCTACGGAAACCCAAGACCCCATGGACTATAATGGGGTCCGTGTGGTTTCTGCTCTATTTTTGCACGAAAAATGTGGAGAGAAAAGTACTGCTTGCAGAACCTTTCTCTCCGCATTTTTCCTGTGGCTAGGTGAACAGAATGGCCCAAACACAGATGTGAACCGGGCCTTAGAACTAAATGCGGCAAAGTTATCACAGTGGCTCATGCTGGATGATAAAGTTGGCACGTTTTTAGATACCTCTTAGTTGCCTTATTTTCTGAGAGTATGATCACATGGGGTTTTTTTGGACCGGAACCTGAGGCGGGCGACTGAAACCAGTGTACTGCACCGGCATCCAGCTGCGCACTCCGCTCCGGATTAGGCCTAGTCCGGAGGAGGGGGTGTATTCAGGCTGAATCGGGAGGCGAAATGGCCTGAAGAATGAACATCTCACTTCTTTCTCCCGGGAGCTGGAAGAAATGGCTCCCAGAAAAAACTCCTGAAATCAATGGGAGCCGTCTTTTTGGTGAGGATTTTGAGGCGGATAAGGCCTCAAAATCCTGACCAAAAATCCCTGTGTGAACTCAGCCTAAGGGCCCCTTCACACAGAGGATACGCCGGCTGATTCTGAGCGTGTAAACGTTCCGAATCAGCGGCGTTTAAAACAGATCCCATTGCTTTCTATGGGAGCCGGCATACGTGCGCTCCCCATAGAAATGGATGGGCTGCTTTTTTCCATTCATTTCTATGGGGATCGCACGTATGCCGGCTCCCATGGAAAGCAATGGGATCTATTTTAAACGCCGCTGATTTGGAACGTTTACATGTTCAGAATCAGCCAGCGTATACTCCATGTGAAGGGGCCCTAACAGTTTGGCACGTCACTTACCCATTAGGCTACGTTCACATCTGCGTTGGATTCTCCACATCGAGACCCCATTGCAATAGGCGCAATGGTTTTTGAAATCACTGTGGATGTTATTCTGCAATGTGTGGATGGGATTAGTCGGAATCCCATCCACTTTGCAGGGACTGTAATACGTAGCACTTTTTGGTGCAAAATGCAGTGTGTTTGCAACGCGAGGTCCCGGCCTTCCTGACTTGCTGAGTGTTATTGTCTGTGAGCTGTGCTGAGTGCTAGTGGTCATGGCCAGCAGCAATAAGATGTCGCCTGCTTTTCTTTCCCTATTTTGGCGATTGAACTGCTGGGATTCTTACAGCAGAGGATATTGATTCTTTTGTTGTCCTATTCTTGCACCCTTCCCCTCCCCCATTGAAGAGGTTAACATCAAAGTGGAGTAAATGCGGGACCTGGACCTGCCTCTTCCTCAGGTGTCACAGGAAATATCTAATGGTGCAATACAAACTACTCTGGCTGGTAGGTCTGGACAAGTGCCGGACATCTGTCACTTCCCCACCTCCATTCCCCCTCTTGCCATTACAATCTTTTGTATTTTGTGTTTTTTCCCCTCTTCTCTTTTCCTGTAACACAATTTACATAAAACCAAACAGAAACGTGTTAACCCCTTCCCGCCTCAGCCATTTTTTCAATTTTGGTTTAGCACTCCCTGTCTTCCAAAAGTTACAATATTTTATTTTTCCATTCACAGAGCTGTATGAGCACTTCATTTTTTGGGGGGGACAACTTGTACTTCATAATTGTACCAGAGGGGAATCAGTGGTGGTGGTTCGGCTCTTATCGCTCACTGTATGAGAAAAATATTTTTAGAAGTTGTTAGACCAGGCCTGAGCGGTCCCTGATGTCACTCAGGAGGCTGGAAGAGTCCCATAGAGGACTGAGACATAACACTGGGGGAAGGTAACACTGTTTGTTATGTTTACTTACCTCCACCGGGCCTCTGCTTATTATATACTGGGCTCTAAAAGGACCCCAGAGAATAATAGCAGTTCATAGTAAATTCCCAAAATTTCATGTTTGGCTGAAGGCGAATTTTTTGGAAACGAGAACTCCTTTGGTTAAGCCTATTATACAGTATGGAGGGGCCACTATGGGACATTATACTGTATGGAGGGGCCACTATGGGACATTATACTGTGTGGAGGGGTCGCTATGGGACTTTATAATATGTGGAGGGGCCACTATAGGGCATTATACTGTGTTAGGACCACTATGGGACATTATACCATTCAGAGGGGCCACTATGGGATATTATACTGTATGGAGGGGCTACTATGGGACATTATACTGTGGGGAGGGGCCACTATAGGACATTATATTGTATGGGGGGCCACTATGGGACATTATACTGTGTGGAGGGGCTACTATGGGACATTATACTGTATGGAGGGGCCACTATAGGGCATTATACTGTGTTAGGACCGCTATGGGACATTATACCATTCAGAGGGGCCACTATGGGATATTATACTGTATTTGGGCCATTATAGGGCATCACACTGTGTGGAAGACCATATGTCTTCCACACAGTGTGATGAATGTGGGGGAGGGGGCTTTCTGAACATCCAGGGGCCAATGGTACCCTTAAGCTGCCCCTGTGTACTACCATTGCTCAATAGAGGCAGGAGACATGGGACCAATGTTATAAGTGATCCCCCGAATAGGTGATACATTGTAACAGTGAGACAATACCTTGTGTGGGTAAACTTCTGAATCTCTGATGAATTTCTGTAAGGCCTTAGGTAGGACATAATACCATACAAATTCAGTGCATGATGATTTAGTGCGTTGGGTTCTTACACATACAAGTGTTGGATTAGGCTGTGTCATTTCATTCCAGTGACTGTAATATATACCTTGGTATACATGTAGGGTTGTCCATTTGGGATATCATTGCTGTCTGCACTTATGCTTTCTTCTCTTATACACAGTTTGTAGAGCTCTACATTACCAGGGATTATTGTTTAAGATAATGCAGACATATAGCAGAACCACAGCGAGTGTACACCGCAATAATAATGATGTCATGTGATGTATTTATTGTAGGGAAACCTCTCTGCAGAATTTGCTAATGTACAGTAATAGAAAAGTAAACTAATGAGTATGGCCCGGGGCCCTCTGCTTCCAGGAATAGACAGACAGCAGGGGCAATTCTGTGATTTATTTAGTGAGAAGGGAAAGGAACAGTGAGAGGAGTCCTGCTCCTAGTCATGTACACAATGGCGGAATGACATTAGAAAGTTGGAGACTCTATAGAAAACAAGTAGGTGTATGTCGGCTCTGTGTACAGTAGTGGTGCCCATGTATTTCTGCTGTCACCAGTCTAATGAAATAATAATATTGTTTGAGGAAAACATCAAAGGACTTGGTGCTTGTTTGCTGCAGTTCTCAGACAACCCGATCCACAGTTACCCTGGAAATACAATTATTCAGAACTGCCTTGTCCCGGTCATATCTGCATTTAGTCTTTTTGTTTGTCCCCTGTCCTGCTCAGCGCTGCATTATTTTGTTGGACTGGGTGTACAGATAACTTTTGTGCCTGCTACATCGTTGCCAGATGCCGACTGTATTACTCAGTTAGGCCCAGTTCTTGCTAACTTAGTGAAATATCACTCAGACCCCATCCATTTAACTCCTTAGATGTCATGATAACGAGTGATCACAACATCTAAGTAGCTGGGTGGGGGGGGGGGGGGGGCGAGTCCCTTTGTTCCTCCTCCGCACCTTCCCCCCTCACAAGATTGTGAGATTACCACAGCGGCCAGAAGGTGTAACAATAGTCTCCATTGTCATGCCTAAATGCCCTGCCAGAAACAGGATCTAATACGCATATGCTGAAAATGTGCAATATACTGCAATGCAGAAGTACTGCCGTATACTGTACATGTGATCCCTTGTGGGACATGTGCTGTAGGTAATAATTGCATGTATATAAGATATGTTTCAATATATAAAAGAAAAATACGGCATCCCCCGCAGATTTCACCATAAAGGTGTCATTCAGGGGGTCACTGCCACAAGGACACTATGTCTATTTCTTTAAGGATTTGGTCAGATTTGTGTTATTTTCCATTGCGCCTTCTCTTTTAACCCTTTCCTGATAAAGTCTTTTTCTGCTCATACCATTTAATTTTTTATTGCCTGTCTTCCAAATCCCATAACTTATTTTTCCTTTCACCCAGTCATAGGAGGGCTTGTTTTTTTTGTGGGACAACTTTCTTTTTTAAACTGTACATTTTTATTAAATTTTTCATAACAGAGTAAATAACATAAGGAACAGCAACAACATCTGTGTGCAAAACATCTATTACAACATAGAACAGTACAGAGCATCTAATGCAATGGAGAAAGGAATAGACAAAGACACAAGACAAGACAAGGGGGGAGGGGAAGGGGGAAGAAAGACAGGGGATATACAAGTGGTCAAGGAAAACAAAATAAAAAATCATGAGTAATACAGTAAGCATCCCAGGACGACCAAATAAGAGAGGAAGGCCCACTATGGGACGTTATACTGTGTGGAGGGGCCACTATAGGACGTTACACTGTGTGGAGGGGCCACTATAGCACATTATACTGTGGCAGCGCCGCACCTCCCATGAGGCAACCTGAAGCGACCGCTTCAGGCGGCGCTATGCCAGGGTCTCAGGAGGGCGGCATTTTTGCTGACCTAAGCCAGTCCAGGACAAGCTGTCCTGGACTGGCTTAGCGTCATCGTGTCTGCAGCCCGACACGGGAAGCAAGCGGTGTATTGGGGCGGCCCTGCTGGACGCAGCGCTGCTCCAGCGGCCGCCCCGCACACTCAGGCATAGAGCAGGTCCTCTCCCTGCCTGCGAACGCCGCTCGCTCCGCTCGGCCACGCCCCCTTTCCGATCGGGCCCCACCCCTTTCTTGTGACCCCCAACCCCTCCGCTCCTCCTCCGGGGGGGGCGGCTTTCTGAAAGCCCAGGTTCACCCCTGGTGGAGGGGTCGCTGTAGGACATTATACTGTGTGTAGGGGCCACTGTGGGACATTATACTGTGTAAAGGGGGCCACTATACATACCTCCCAACTTTTGAAGAACCGAAAGAGGGACAAAATGTGTGGCAAATTTAGCCCCGCCCACTTTTGTGTTGACTCCACCCACTCGTTAATTTTTTATGTGCCCGCACACAGTATAATCCTCCTACAGTCACCCGTAAATTATATGTCCCCCCTCTATCTCTCCCCCAGTTTCATATACACCCTTCATCTGCCCCCAGTTTCATGTCCCTCCATCTCTGCCCCCAGATTCATGTCCTCTCCATCTCTGCCCCCAGATTCATGTCCCCCCATCTCTGCCCCCAGATTCATGTCCCCCATCTCTGCCCCCAGTTTCATGTCCCTCCATCTCTGCCCCCAGATTCATGTCCTCTCCATCTCTGCCCCCAGATTCATGTCCTCTCCATCTCTGCCCCCAGATTCATGTCCCCTCCATCTCTGCCCCCAGATTCATGTCCCCACATCTCTGTCCCCAGATTCATGTCCCCCATCCCTGCCCCCAGATTCATGTCCCTCCATCTCTGCCCCCAGATTCATGTCCCCCAATCTCTGCCCCCAGATTCATGTCCCTCCATCTCTACCCCCAGATTCCTGTCCCTCCATCTCTGCCCCCAGATTCATGTCCCCCATCTCTGCCCCCAGATTCCTGTCCCTCCATCTCTGCCCCCAGATTCATGTCCCCCAATCTCTGCCCCCAGATTCATGTCCCTCCATCTCTGCCCCCCGATTCATGTCCTCTCCATCTCTGCCCCCAGATTCATGTCCCCACATCTCTGCCCCAGATTCATGTCCCTCCATCTCTGCCCCCAAATTCATGTCCTCTCCATCTCTGGCCCCAGATTCATGTCCCCCATCTCTGCCCCCAGTTTCATGTCCACTCCATCTCTGCCCCCAGATTCATGTCCCTCCATCTCTGCCCCCAGATTCATGTCCCCACATCTCTGCCCCCAGATTCATGTCCCACATCTCTGCCCCCAGATTCATGTCCCCACATCTCTGCCCCGTTTCATGTCCACTCCATCTCTGCCCCCAGATTCATGTCCCTCCATATCTGCCCCCAGATTCATGTCCCCACATCTCTGCCCCAGATTCATGTCCCACATCTCTGCCCCCAGATTCATGTCCCCCATCTCTGCCCCCAGATTCATGTCCCCACATCTCTGCCCCCAGTGTCATGCCGTCCTCTCCTCCATCTGCCCCCAGATTCACGTTCCACCTCCACATTAAACTTACCTTCTCCTCCGCTCCCTCGCCGCTCTCTGCGCGCCTCTCTCGCTGACACATATGCGGCTGCCGCATCGCGTCTACAAGCCAGGAGCCGGCGGCAGCGGCGAAGCGAGGAGCTGACACAGGTCAGCTCCTCGCTTCAGCCGCATGTGTCAGCGAGAGAGAGACGCAGCGGCGAAGCGAGCACGCGAGCAGCTTCAGCCGCATGTGTCAGGGAGAGAGGTGGGCAGCGGCGAAGCGAGGAGCTGACCTGTGTCAGCTCCTTCCTTCAGCCGCATATGTGTTCAACTCAGATCTGCGTCCTCTGGACACAGATCTGAGTTGAAATCGGGACATACCTCCCTCCAACCGGGACCGCGGGACATGTCACCCAAATCGTGACTGTCCCGCGGAAATCGGGACGGTTGGGAGGTATGCAGTGTAGTTCAGTTTTTATAATAAGGATAAGTTCACACGGAGATTTTTGGTCAGGATTTTGAGGCCGTATCCGCCTCAAAATCCTGACCAAAAAGATGGCTCCCATTCAAATCAATGGGAGCTGCTCAGGGCTCGTTCACATCTGCGCCCGGTCTCCGTTATGCAGGTTTCCGTTTCCTGCACAAAAGAGTCGCCTCACGATTCGACCTGAAGACACTCCCTCCTCCGGACTAGGCCCATTCATTGGATCAAATCCGGAGCGGAGTGCGTGGCTGAATGCCGCTACAGTGTACCGGCATTCAGTTGCAGCTACCAGGCTTTTGGTCCGGAACCTGAGGCGGCCTCCGGACCAAAAAGCTCCGTATGAACTTGCAGCCATGTTTATCTAAACCTGCACATCCCCTTTAAGGGTAATGCCACACGGCGACTTTGGTTGTGACTCCCATCGCGCGAATAAAAACAGACATATGACTTCTTCACTTATGTTAGTGAATGGTGACCCCAGGGCGACTTTTTAGTGACTAGAGGTGGTGGCGCCCTCTGCGTACACAGTGCCACCTCCCTATTCACTAACATGAGTGAAGTAGTGGCTGCGTGGCCCTAGTCTTCCTTCACAGTATTCCCTGTCCATACACGTCACCGCCCTCCCTCATGTGAGGTGACACGGCCGCCAGGCGGATTTCCCGCGGATTCCTTCAGATCTCGCATCCGTGACGTCAAGGGGCGGGCTTTAAATAGCAGCGAAAGGAGGCGTGGCGTAGAGGATCCCCGCAGTCTGTGAGGCGGAGGTGGCCGCGCTCGGTCCTCCGGTGTCAGGCGCAGCGCTGTCCGTCCATCTGCAGAGTCTTGGTCTCTTTTCTGCCGCACCTTTAGAAGTATGACAGTCCTCACATCTATGGCGCTGCTGCCAGTAATTCTACCATAGATTGCACTGCCCCCTGCTGGACGCTTTGTGTTTGCTTTGAAATTGGTGCATTATTTTGCAGCTGGTTAATGTGAGGGAAATCTACAGTGATAAAGAAGACTGGAAATTGTGTTCATGTGTCCCGTGTAAAGCTGCTGATCCACTGCAAGTCATTTCCATGGGGCACCTGCTAAAGTTTGTCTTTTTCATCACATGGGTGCTTCCTGTACCCCTAGCTCAGGCTCCATGCACCCATCTGTATGTTTAGGTCGGTGTGCAACACATAGCAAGTGGCCGAGAAGTTGGGCTACAAAACTCAGGACGTGGCCTATAATGGTGCATTTTGCACTGCAGCTTCATTCATAGAAGCATATGGAGCTGTGCAAAACCTGGCCGGTGGCGTGCATGTAGGCTTATACAATGGTAATGGTCAACCATTTGTTTGATGCACCCGGTAATTCCTGAAACTGTGGTAAAGGACTCCTATCTTTAAGACTTAGGCCCAGTTCACATCTGCATTTGGGCCATTGCGTTTGCCTATCCACATGAAATATGCAGAGAGAAAAGTCCACTGTAGTCTATGGGGTCCTTAGTAGCGTTGAGTGAGTAGTATTCGATCAAATACCTCGTTGGCTTAGGAATGCGTGTAATCGGCTGAACACCAAGGGGTTAAACGCATCAAATATTCAAAGCGTTTAACCCCTTGGTGTTCGGCCGATTACACGCGAGGTATTCGATTGAATACTACTCGCTCATCACTAGTCCTTAGGTAACCGCTTTTTTATGCTGATAGGTTCCGTACAGGGGTCCCCAAGCAGACTCCCCGAACGGAAACCTGAACGCAGATGTGAGACTCCATGTTGCAGAAACTAAGTTTTTTTTTTTTGTTGTTGTTGCAGATTTTGCTGCGTTTTTGAATCAAAGTCAGGAGTGGCTACAAAAGGAATGGGAATTATATAGGAAGTTCTTCTCCCCACTGCTCAATCCACTCCTGACTTTGATTCAACAAACAGCAGCAAAATCTGCAACAAGAAAAGCAGCGTTTCCACAATGTGGAGACTCAGGGCAGCTCTGGCTCTCTATGGTCAACCTGTCATTTGGATGGTCTGCATGTAAATCTATTGCATTACAAATTGTGGGTGACTGTAAAAATGTCCATCTAAGGCTAGGTTCACATCTGCACTGGGCTCTCCATTATTTGGGTCCTCTGGGGCATCTGAACAATGGGACCCTGACCACCAAAACGGGTTACCTGTGGGCACTGGCAGTCCCTATGGACTATGATGTTGTCCACTATTTTTATACTGAAACAATCTGCCAATTTCTGACGGTCTCCAACGGATCACAGCGCAGATATGAACTTAGCTTCAAGCTATATTCAGATCATGTTTAAAGAGGACCTTTCATGTCCTCGGTCACATGCAGTTTTATACGCTGTTAGAAAGTTGACAGTACGCTGAATTCAGGGCACTGTCAGCTTTCCCGTTCTGTGCCCCGGGGTTGGAGATATCGGTGCCGTTCTCTGCCCACTGTCAGAATAGTGTTCCCGTTAGTCTAGCTGGGCTGTGAGGAACATCCCCCCCCCCGACAGTACTATCCATAACTCTGTACTGTCAGAGGAGGCGTTCCTTACCCCCCCCCCCCCCCCCAAGTACATGTCTATGGACGAGTGCAGTCAGGGTGGGTATTCCTCGCAGCCCAGCTAGACTATCAGGAATACTATTCTGACAGCGGGCAGAGACCGGCAACAATATCTCCAGGGCACGTAGCTGGGAAGTCGCTGGCTTTCTAGCGGTATATAAAACCACATGTGCATGAGGATACAAAAGGTCCTCTTTAATGGTTGTAAAAACGGACGCAAACAGATGATAATCCATTTATATAGACATCAATGTTTTGTTTTTTAAATAATAACAATTCAGCTCCATTTTGTACAACACTATGATATTGCTGACATAGATGTCCCTAAGGGTATGTTCACACGGCGGAAAATGGATTCCACGTGTGAACATTCAGCGCGGCTAGCCGCGACGGAATGCCGGTGCAGTGCATCCGCATCCCATCGTGATATTCCGTTCCAGATTAGGCCTGAATGAATGGGCCTAATTGGGAGGGAGTCTCACGCCGCGGCTGAGTCAGCTTTGGAATCTGCGAGAAGACAGGGCATGTCGCTTCTTTTTTCCACTACTAGCTAGCGGGGAAAAAAAAAGTGAGCGGCTCCTATTGAAGTCAATGGAAGCCGTTTTTGGCAGTGGATTTTGAGGCGGATTCCGGATTTGAGGTCTATAGTTCCTGAGTATTGTACCAAATATAGGCCGTAGTAACTGCGTACAGTATAATCTTGTGAAATGGTTGCGAAGGGAGGGTTGGCTTATTCACCACTAGCATGCCATGGTCTGGAAATGTCAGGTTTAACTTTGATAAATCTGTATAACTTTTTTGATACCTTTTTTTTTTTCTGCAGAAAAGATGTCTCACACGTCACAGAAGCATCGAGACTTTGTCTCTGAGCCCATGGGCGAGAAGCCAATCACAGCTGTGGCAGGTATTGGAGAAGTTCTTGGTGGCAAATTAGAAGAGCAAGGCTTTGATAAGGTAAAATATGTGGAGTATACAGGAGTAATCTGTTCCATTACAACAGACAAGTCTTCATTAGTGCATCACATTATTGAAGGCATTGTCTATTTCTTAAAGGGATCCTATCAATTTTTTTCTCAATCACACGTAGGAATAACCTTAACAAATGCTATTCTTCTCCTATCTTTAGATGTCTTCTCCGCGCCGCCATTCGGTAGAAATCCCAGTTTTCGTCTCGCAGCTCTGGGGGTGGTCCTCAGCACTCAAACAGCACTGGGGGCATCCCCAACGCTGCGAGAGAAATCTCCAGCGCGGCCTCTCTGTAAGTCGTCTTCAGGTGCTGGGTTCAAACTTCTACACATGCGCACGGCCGTTTTTTTTTTGTGGCCGCTTACCCAAGCTTACTGTGTAAACGGCCACAAGAAAATGTCCACTTACACCAAGCGAGCATGCGCAGTCGGCTCTATCCGAGGCCCGACGGCAGCACCGACTACTCATGCATAGAAGTTTGAACCAGTTCTGGAAGAAGATGTACAGAGAGGCCGTTCCTGAAGAAGATGGAGGCGGCGCTGGAGATTTCTCTCAAAGCATTGGGGACGCCCCCAGTGCTGCGAGAGAACTCATTTACATACAGACGAAAACCAGGATTTGTACCGAACGACGGCGCGGAGAAGACATCTAAAGGTAGAATAGCCTTTCTTAAGGCTATTCCTACGTGTTATCGAGAAAAAAATGTGATTTTAATGATAGAAACCCTTTAAAGTGGATTTTCCAGGACCCAATAGAGGTCTTTTTATGGATGACCTAGCTATAGGATAGGCCTACAGTATTGGATTGTTGGGGTCTGACCCTGCACCAAACGGCTGTTCTGGCTTCCCCCTAGTGCCGGATGTTAATGCTGTGGACATAGCAGGAGGCAGCCCTGATCACTCTATAGCGGTATGGTAGTGTCAGGGTCCTTTCACACAGAGGATAATGGTGAGGAATTTGGTGTGAAATTTTCCACGCTGAAAAAAAAAAAGCCTCCCATTGATTTCAATGGGTTCTGCTAGCTTTCCACTAGTGGGGGGGGGGGGGAGCTAACAGAACCCATTGAAATCAATGGGAGGCTTTTTTTTTTTTTTTTTTTTTTTTTCAAGCGTGGAAAATTCCACACCAAATTCCTCACCATTTTCCTCCGTGTGAATGAAGCCTTAGGGTTATGCATCTCTGTACTTATTTGAGTCGGAATTGCCCATTCACTTCAATAGAGCTCAGCGATACAATGCAAAACTTAAGCCACAGAGAGGTGTGGTACTGATTTGACAAGAACGTAATAATGTTTTTCTGATAACAGACCCGTTGCTGTCCGTTTTTGACTTTTCAAAAAACAGACCAGACCATCATGATGTTGAGAAGTCCTTTTTCTTTCTTCTTCAGGCGTATGTACTTCTGGGGCAGTTTCTTATCCTAAAGAAAGATGCAGATGACCTTTTTAAAGATTGGCTAAAGGATTTCTGCGGGGCCAATTCTCGGCAAGCAGAGCTGTGCGCTTCCTGTCTGAAGGAATGGTGTTCGTCTTTCCTTTGATGCTACCTCTTGCACTTTGTTCTGTCTCTTGTTCTTGTTGAAGATTTTACCTGCAATATAATTTCATTGTTTAAAATTTTCTACGGAATAAAAGTAAAGAGAAAAAGTTATGTCTTCTAAAATAGTGCGTCGTATTAACCTAAGTCATCACAAAATTCCAGTATCTTTGATAAATCGCTTCGTAGGCTCCTAAAAACACTTTCTTATAGTGGATTATTGGAAGAAAAATTCTGATTGAGAAAGTGGTGGAAGGTGTGAAATGGCATCCACCTCTCCTGTGTCTGATCACTGGGGGAACCCCTATGAGAACAGTCTCTGTTCCCCATTTAAAAGGAGCAACTTCGCACATAAGTGTACCATTCAATCTCTATAGGACTGGCATAGCCACGAGCAGTTCCTGCCTATGTTTGTCAGGGCCATAGATTTTGATTGTAGTTCATATGTGTGCCACAGTCACTCCATTCAACCATGAGACAAAGGACCCCCATTCTCGTAATCCTTGAAGTGGTGATATTTTTGTCAGAATATCTGATCCTTGGTTTTAAAGGAAAAACCTACAGCAACACTACTGGCCGAGAATAAGGGCTAGTTCACACGGGTGAGTGCAGCCAGTAGCAATGGGGGAAATTCACTAAGCTAAATGTGCCAGAAGACAAGTCTTGTACAACAATTTCTTGCATGTTTAAGAAACTAAACATGTGATGTGGTTTAGCAAGAATGGGCGCGACAATGAATGTGACATCCTGTGCCAAAATTCTGGCACTTGGAAGGACGGTAGGTGCTTTAAAATTAGACAAAAAGTTTCTAACACACATCTAGCAAAATGCCAAAAATGTATCTCATGGCGTGGAAATCTTTACTGGTTTGTGTCTGGGGCCAGTGAGTGGGGTAGTGATTGGGAATGGACATTCTTACTCTGTAGTCACATGCAACAATCATCATTGCTGTATGGGAACAACAAATTGTTCATCCACATCCAACTCACCTTTGCTGACAGATGACCTTTTTACCCAAGGCAACGTACAGTGTTGGCCAAAAGTATGGGCACCCCTGCAATTCTGTCAGATAATACTCTGTCTTCCAGAAAATGATTGCAAGCACAAACTCTTTGGTATTAATATCTTCATTTATTTTGCTTGCAATGAAAAAACACAAGAGATTGAAAAAAAGTCAAATCATTGATCATTTTACATGAAAGTATTGGCCCCCTCAGCCTAATACTTGGTAGCACAACCTTTACACAAAATAACTGAACAACTGCTTCCGGTAACCAGCAATGAGTTTCTTACAAGGCTCTGCTGGAATTTTAGACCATTCTTCTTTGGCAAACTGCTCCAGGTCCCTGAGATGTGAAGGGGGCCTTCTCCAAACTGCCATCAAGAGATCTCTCCCCCACAGGTGTTCTATGGGATTCAGGGCTGGACTCATTGCTGCCACTTTACAAGTCTCCAGTGCTTTCTCCCAAACCATTTTCTAGTGCTGACCTGAAGTGTGTTTTGGGTCATTGTCCTGCTGGAAGACCCATGACCTCTGAGGGAGACCCAGCTTTCTCACACTGGGCCCCACATTATGCTGCAAAATGTGTTGGTAGTCTTCAGACTTCATAATGCCATGCACACGGTCAAGCAGTCCAGTGCCAGGGGCAGCAAAGCAACCCCAAAACATCAGGGAGCCTCCGCCATGTTTGACTGTAGGGACCGTGTTCTTTTCTTTGAAGGCCTCTTTTTTCCCCCTGTAAACTCTACGTTGATACCTTTTCCCAAAAAGATCTACTTTTGTCTCATCTGACCAGAGAACATTCTTCCAAAACGTTTTTGGATTTCTCAGGTAAGTTTTGGCAAACTCCAGCCTGGCATTTTTATGTCTCTGGGTAAGAAGTGGGGTCTTCCTGGGTCTCCTACCATACAGTCCCTTTTCATTCAGATGCCCGACGGATAGTACGGGTTGACACTGTTGTACCCTCAGACTGCAGGGCAGCTTGAACTTGTTTGGATGTTAAAGGTTCTTTATCCACCATCCGCACAATCTTGTGTTGAAATTTCTCGTCAATTTTTCTTTTCCGTCCACATCTAGGGAGGTTAGCCGCAGTGTCATGGGCTTTAAACTACTTGATGACACTGCGCACGGTAGACACAGGGACATTCAGGTCTTTGGAGATGGACTTGTAGCCTTGAGATTGCCCATGCTTCCTCACAATTTTGCTTCTCAAGTCCTCACACAGTTCTTTGGTCTTCTTTCTTTTCTCCATGCTCAATGTGGTATACACAAGGACACAGGTTGAGTCAACTTTAATCCATTTCAACTGGCTGCAAGTGTGATTTAGTTATTGCCACCACCTGTTAGGTGCCTCAGGTAAGTAACAGGTGCTGTTAATTACACAAATCTGTCTCCCAAGATGTAAACAGGGAGACAGTGCCTCTGTTATCCTGCCCTCTATAGCAAGCACCCTGAACATCATGCCCGACTTCCCAGCTTAGAGAGAATTGATTTGGTTTAAGTGAGAGGCTGACATTTGCATATTCTTCCCATGTTCCCTTGCAGTGGAGCAACTATGGCTGTATAAGTCTCCACACACCTGAGAAGGTGGTCTCTCCCTAAGCAGTGACATTACCCCCATAATCTGGTCTCATAGCCTCTCACTTAAACCAAATCAATTCTCTCTAGGCTGTGCTGATGAAGTCCAAAGAGACAGAAACGGTGCCGTCCGTAGCTGAGAAACTGATTTGGTTATAACCTCGCATTATGCAGTGAAGACTTCTGGGAAGTCGGGCATGATGTTCAGGGTGCTTGCTATAGAGGGCAGCATAACATAACATATATATATATATATATATTTATTTTTTTTATGGTAATTTTTGATACACTACACCCGGCGGAGCAATGTACCCGGCGGAGTCAAAAGAAGAAAGGCCTTGCAAAGTTTACGTCATACTACAACAAAGAATTTCCATCTACAGACTATGAGCATCACCAATAAACAAGTACATGTCAGGTGACTGCAGGAACAATTTTTAGCTGCTGCTCCTTTGGCTTGGTGGGAGTCTGATACCAGGGATTCCAATGATCAGCTGATCAAAGCAGTAAGTGCCCCTGCCACGTCACAGTCCATATGACATCACGTTCATCGTGGCCTGTTTTTAGCTCATTCACATTCAAATACTGTAAATGAAACTCAGTTGCAATACAAAGCAAAGTTGCTGTAAAATGTGAGGTGCTTGGTTATCAGAGAAGAGGCTGTAGAGCTGGTCTGCACACTGCTGATCGGTGGTGGTGCTGTGTGTCACATGCCCATCAATATGATATTGACCTATCTTATCTGGAAAAAAAACTATGCCGAGCTGTGGAGTTTATCTCAAAATTCAAGGCCACTTTTAGGCTCTGTTCCCACGGAGTAACCCGCTGCTCATTTAGACACGTAAACACGTCAGAGCACAGCGCTTCAAAACAGATCCCTTTGACTTCATGCTTATTGGCTTATGGCTCATGCGCGCTACACATTGAAATCAATGGGAAGCTTTTTAACATATTGATTTCAAAGTGTAGCGCGCATAAGCCAGCACCCATTAAAGTCAATGGGATCTGTTTTGAAGCGCCGCGCTCTGACACGTGTTTACGTGTCTAAATGAGTGGTACATTACTCTGTGGTAACGGAGCCTTAGATGTCAGAAAAATATACTTAGTCCAAAACTGCCAATTTTTTTTTTTTTTTTTAGCCCTCCCTGCTATGGCCATTTTTTTCCCCCGATTTTCATTTATACTCACCACTAGAGATGAGCGAACAGTAAAATGTTCGAGGTTCGATATTCGTTTCGAGTAGCCCCTCAATATTCGACTACTCGAATCGAATATCGAACCCTATTACAGTCATGCACCGTATATACTAGAGTATAAGGCGAGTTTTTCAGCAGTTTTATTTATTTATTAATTTTTTTTTTGGGGGGGGTCCTATGTCCATGCAGGTCTATGATAAGCTGCAATAGTAATGTATAAATGTTTACAAAAAAAGAGACTGTAACAAAATGAAATAAAAGTTGTAAATCCCTCCTTTCCCTAGAATACATATAAAAGTAGAAAATGACTGTGACACACATACACAATAGGTATTCCTGTGTCTGACAGTGCCCGGTCTACTGAATATAGGGGATCTGCAGTGCTCCTGTCCAACGGGAAGGGGTTAATAGTAGCACTGCAGACACCCTATATTCATAGTAGGGGGAAAAAAAAAAACAGTCCTCAAGCTCAGGGAAGGGGCATGTCTATGGGGGGGAAAATGCTCGTTTCAGGGGTAGGCAACGTTCGATCAAATTATACTTACCAAGACCACGAGTGAGGGTCGGGCTGGATCCTCCGAGAAGTCTTCTCCGTGCAGCGTCCCCGCAGCGTCTTCCGGCTCTGAATTCACTCTGCCAGGCATCGGGCCTGGGCAGAGCCGACTGCGCATGCCTGCACTACAAGCGGACATGTGCAGTCGGCTTTGCCCAGGCCCGATGCCTGGCAGAGTGAATGAAGAGCCGGAAGACGCCGCGGGGAAGCTGCACGGAGAAGACTTCTAAAGGTAGGAGAAGAACCAGCATTGATTGGCCGACTGTATAGCTTTCGGCCAATCAATGCTGGTTCTGCATCGAACTTTTCCATTCGAACAGCGAGTGGCACTCGATCGAGTACGAGTATTTCGAATACCGTAGTAGTCGATCGAATACCTACTCGATCGAATACTACTCGCTCATCTCTACTCACCACCTTTCAAATGCTCTAAAGGGCTTCATTTTTTGAGAGAAAATTTTTACTTTACTTTGTAATGGTATCCTATAATCTTCCATATGGCAAATAAATAAATAAATACAAAAAAAAAAAAATCAGAAATGAGCAAATTTAGAGGAAAAACTGTGTTTGGGCAACATTCTTACAGGCTTTGTTATTTTTACAGGGTTCATTTTGAGGCCGGAATAACATTAGCTGAATTCTGTGAGTGCGCTCGCTTATGGAAATACCAAACTAAGGGGGCATTCACACTACATATACGGCAGCTTATTCTGAACGTAAAACACGTTCAGAATAAGCGGCATATAAAGCAGTTCCATTCATTTCTATGGGAGCCGGCCTACGAGTGCTCCCCATAGAAATGAATGGGCTGCTTTTTTTCACTACAAGCAGTCCCATTGAAGTGGATAGGAAGTGCCCGTGTGTACGGCTCAGCATTTTTTTTTTCCGGCTACAGATCTTGAGATAAAGCATTGCAATGTACGTTCTTACTCTGGGCCTGGCGATCCACCACAAAATGGCACCCCGGTCACGTTTGATCGACACATTAGCAGGGTTATTGTCCATGATCAGTGGGATTGCAGGTATTGTCGCTGAATCTCCACTGTATGACACAACGGAGACATGGCGGCCATTCAGGTCTTGCTATGGATTAAAGGGGCTCCATCACTAGATTTTCGTGTTTTTAGCTAAAGATATGCCTGAATAGCCTTTAAAAAGGCTGCTAATTGTTTGTAGAAAGACCCCCCCTTTTTTTGTTAATTACCGTGGAAATTGATATGCAAATCAGCTTCACCGTGCACAGTGGGCATTCTGTGCACCCCCTTGCGTAATACGTTCTGGACGCCCACCGCTGCCTCCAAGCCCTCCTCCTCCTGCTTATTCACAACCTCCATTGTTGGCGGTTTCTATTGAAGTCATGCGCGTGCTCAGTAGCGTTCTCTCCGGCGCGCTATTGCGCAAGCTCCAGTACCAGCTTGCAATCTTCTCTACAGGAAAATGGCATAGGAATTCACTGGCTTTTTTTGGCGAATTAGAGGAGCTTTACTGCTTCTGACTAACCAAGGTTGTCAGCCATTTATGAAGGTGTCAGATTCAGGCTGTGGAAAAATAGAGTCGTCAAAATTAAGACTTTGGCCTTACCAACTCCTCAACCCTCTGGAAAACCACTTGGAGACCGTGGCCCCACGTAGTGTAAACGCCACGTGCGGGTTAGACCGGGATGAAATTGCGCAAGCGTACATTAGTCACTTATTTTAGGCCCCCCATATATCAAAATTAAAAACACTACGCTTCAGATTATAAAACTACATCTTTATTAAATAGAACATTTACATATCTACAAAATGTATGTTCATAGTAACAGGTTAATAAGTTAAAACAGACTTTCCCAATCTCCTTCATGAATGTGCTATAAAATAATGGGAAGGATTTATGAAACCATCTAAGGGTGGGCCGGACCCACTGCCAACTCGCCCATGTGTCCCTAGTCTCTGTTATTCATAGAAACCAATTACAGCGCAGCTTTCATTTCTAAAGAGCAGAATACCAAATAAAAGCTCTGCTGTGATTGGTTGATACGGGCAAGGGAGACATTTTTCATAAATCTGACCCATCGTACCCACTAGAAGAGCAAAGTACCTCATAGTTTTCATGACAAAACTGCCCATAAAAAAAAAGAAATTAAAATGCGACTGTCGGCAATGAATCCGGAGATGTAGTAGAAGCCCCGTGAGGTAGGAGGTGGTCGGTGACAGTCGCCACAGTTTGGCTTCAACCCATTTTACAAAACGTTAATAGCTAGTACAACGGGATAGGATTAGTACCAAAAGCACCTTGTTAGGCTTCTGTCACACATCATGGTGGTGTCCTGTATTTGTCGGTGGCAATTCTTGTTACTAGTCCCGTGGGTGGTTCTACTCACTGACGGACAGCCATGCATGTATATACGGTATACACTCTTTTACGAGGTAAGCTGTCATCTATAAGAACACACTGGACTTATCTCAGAGAAGGAACTTACCACTTTTCACCACAATAAAATATATCCCCACTATGTCCCAATAGTGGTTTAGCAACATTTTTGTGGTAGTAGAGTCCTAGCAAATGGGGGGAAGGGGGGGCGTTGTACTGAAGCTTTCCCCCAAAAAACTTTATATTTATCTGCTGAGCAGCCCTGCTCTATATACTGATCTCAGATGATACTGCTTGTTCAATGTGACAGGTTCTCTTTAAATCTCTCTACAATACAGAGGATACAGGAGACTGATCTGAGCCCCATGGATCATAGGAACAGGGTGGGTCTTTCTTACCCTCAGTTCACATCTGCATTCTGTATTCTGTTTGGGGACCCCCTAAATGGAAACCTGTACGCATTAAAAAGCGGTTAGCTAAGAAACCACATGGACCCCGTAGATTATAATGGGGTCCATGTGGATTTCTTTCCGCATGTTTCGTGCGGAAACCACACAGACCCCATTATAGTCTATGGGGTCCATGTGGTTTCCGAGCTAACCATTTTTTAATGCGTACAGGTTTCCATTCAGGGGAATACCGAACGCAGATGTGAGCCGGGCCTTACTTATATGAATGAAGAAATAGTCAAGCATGCTCCATTCATCTCTACAGGGGTTCACATTGGTCAGAATATCACCGATTAGACACCCCTTTAATGGTAATTACATATTAAGCCATATACGGGATGCCACATTTTCATTTACAAGATTTTTACTTGCCGGACAGGTTGCTGATAAGATGCCTTTCATGCTCTAGGTGATCACAATGTAACATGTATAGTCAGTGCATGTTCAAAATCTCCTAAAAAGTTAATTGGAGCCTCCAAATCTTTGGTACAATGATGCTTCACAATTGAAATGTTTTCTGCAGCTTATACGGGATGTTATCAGCTGTCAAGTCATGACAAATATATAGGATGCCCAACACAAAAGATCAAGCATCTGCGCTTCCTCAGGTAAAGGGGTATTCTCGTCTTAGGGGTGTGGTCACAGAAATGCCAGATCTATAGGAATCCCAGAGATGTGACTGTCTTCAGAATGGGAATGCTGTAATCTCTATCTCAACTGCTGGCTGCCATGTACTGGCAAATATTAAATGAGGAGGTGGGTAGTCAGATATTTATGGCATATCCTATGTGTCTAAGATGGTAATACCTCATAACCCCACTAGCTATACATATTTGTAATTTTGCACGCTGATTGGATCTCCATTAATTAGATATGCTAAACATTATCGAGTTTATTGTCCGTTTACTGCAAATCAGGACTGCAGGAGTGAAAGCACGGATGAGGCGATGTTCACACTAGTGTCCTTCCATGATCAGTAGGACAAATCCCAATGGATTCTCATAGATCTGCTTTGAGTCAGTCGGGGGTTCCAGTGTTTTTGACGTCAAGAGTAAATGTGCGGTCTATGCCAATCTTTCTGTCAAATGAACAAGGAAACTCTGATGTCTCAAAAAACATCTATAGGAACCGAACTTTACTGTATGACAAAAAAATAAATAAATAAAAAAAATAAAATAAATCATATACACAGTCCAGTCATATTAATGTGACCACCGCCTACTTTATAACCAATCGCAGAAGGCACGTGTCATCAGCCATCTGGGTGCACTCATCATTGTGGAAGGCACGATGGATCAACACAAGTATGCATCTATCCTTGCGGACCATGTTCACCCCTACGTGTGAATTGTTTTTCCTCAGGATGATGGCATCTACCAGCAGGACAATGCGACATGTCATAAAGCTTGCAGTGCACGTGCGTGGTTGGAGGAGCACCAGGATGAGTTTACCGTACTCCCTTGGCCAGCAAATTCCCTGGACTTGAACCCAATCAGAATTTCTGTGACCACCTCAATCGGGTTGTTCACACCATGGATGCTCAACCGCGTAACCTAGCGCAGCTTGCCACGGCACTGGAGTCGGCATGGCCCAACATCCCAGTGATCATCATCCAACATCCCCTCTCTTCCTGCACGTCTCGCAGTGGTCCGCTCTCTGAAAGGTGGTTATTCTGGATTTTGACAGGTGGTCACATTAATGTGGCAGGACTGTGTAACTTAGAGCTTGGGCTACATTTAGGGTTACCCTGCCTGCATCACATAGAATGTAAATGTGGTCATGTGGCAACTTGCAAGTTAGCCACAACACTATGGGTGCAAAAAATTCACACTGGACAGATTTTTCTACCCACCAAGTTGCCATAAGTCTGCAGTTACTTGCATTACATTTTATCCAGGCAGGGCAACACTGGGATCTCTGGCCTTATGGCTTGTGCTGCAGCCAACATCGACGACTAACCCCAACCTTATGGACCATTTGAGATCAATATCATGAAAGTGCAACCAAATGAGTAAATCAGGAAGAGTCGAGTTATAGCAGGACTTACCACGTGATAGAAGTCTCAGTACAATCTAGAGGTCTCAAGTTTTCAATCAACATTAGTCAAGACAAAGAATAAAAGAAATCAACCCCAGCACCGGGTGATATGGCACATAGTATGGCAAGGTCTCTGACGTCATCAGAAACGGTTCAAGTATTTGCCCTTTCCCTATAGTTCATCATATTAAACGTGCTGCTCTAGACGTTGCTCTTCAACAGATCCATGTAATAAAATGTTGCACCGAGGGCCCAGCTGGTTTCTACGTCATTGATCTTCTTAACAAGCTGCAGAGACACAACAATACAAAGATTTGGATTTACTAAATACCTTAGTACATTTACTCTTTGCACAGTATACCAAGGCGTCGGGATGTGACAGAGCTAAGGAAGTGCCCAAGTTATCATGACTTACATGTAGAAATAGAAAAGTATATGGATACGTCCTGCAGAAAACATCTGTGCCCAATGCACATGGAAAGAGAACTACAATGCAGATTTTAAAGGGTCTTTGCCATTGATACAAAAGGCAATAGGTACAATCAATAAGTTTTTTAGAGAAACTTTGTGAAGTACGGTTTAAAAAAAAAAATAAATGTTTGACACATAAATAATAACATAATAATAATGTTTGTTTTATGTAGTGATGGGGAATCACTTCATTTTGGATACTAATGAGGAAATTTAAAGGGGTTTTCCCATGTCGCATACTCACCAGTCTTCGTTGTTGTGAAATCTTCTTTCTTCCGGTTTTGTTTCGTCATTGGTGGGCGGGGTCACATATGCAAAGCCAAGCGGCGAGATGACGCTGGCCCTGCGTGCGCGCTCATAGACCAGTTTAGCCTTCACAATGAGAATACAGACCCGACATCCGCCTCTCTCTATTACAGCAGATACCGGGTCTGTATTCGCATTGTGAAGGCTAGACTGGTCTATGAGCGCGCACGCAGGGCCGGCGGCATCTCGCCGTTTGGCTTTGCATATGTGAATACACACCCGGCATCCGCTGTAATAGAGAGGAGGAGTGTAGACGCCGGCACAGATGCCTGCAACATCGCTATGTGCCTGCCCTGCATGAAGCCAGCAGCGGCAGAAGTGATGCTGTTATTCCGCTCCTCCGCCCCCCGGAATAGCAGCATCGCTCCTGCCGCTGCTGGCTTCATGCAGGGCAGAAGCATAGTGGTGTTGCTGGCATCTGTGCTGGCGTCTAACCATATCTGGCATCCGCCTCTCTATTGCAGCGGATACCGGGTCTGTATTGGCGGCCCCTTCCCCCCCCAAAGGGTACCCCCCCCCCCCCCAAGGCTCGCTCCCGTGCACTTAGACCCTCCTCCCTCAGAGCAGCAGATACATCACCAGATACATCACTTGACTTATGACCAGATAAGTCAAGGGATGTGTCCCAAAAAAACGAATAAAGTAAGATAGTGGACAAACAAAGCAGCTTTGCTGAAGCAATGTATTTAGGAAAAGTCTTACATTCACATTAATAAGCAGTATAGATAGGATCCTTGTGATGGGACTACCCCTTTAAGAAATCTGATCATTACAAGTATTTACAACATTAACACTATAAACTAGCAGTGCCATGTTGAACTCTACAAAGTTAAAGGGGTTATCCACTTTCTAATATGGATGGTCTATTCTTAGATCTGCGCAGTTCCAACAGTCAGTCATCGCTATGACTAAGGGGCAACAGCCCTGAAACGCGTCAGCGGGTTTCAGTATGTAATGTAGGTCTTGTCTTTTTTGTATTCAGTATGTTCAATTCATATTTTTGATCATTTTTTCTCACTCAGTGTTCTTGTGAATGTTTTTTATGGACTTTCCTTTATTAAAAGTTATGTTTTAAACACACTGGATTCCTTGGTTTGCTGGACAGCTTTCAAATTTGGTTTCCAATAGCCAGGACCCCTGCAGATCAGCTGCTCTGGGACGGCGCAGCTTGCAGTAAATTCTACATGGTGGGAGACCTGCTGCTCACCTGCCGTATGATTTAGGTACAGCAGAACTCTGCCCTATTGAAGTGCTGCAGCTGTCAGGGTGTGGGCTGTATTTCCCTTTCAGAACTAAAGTTGTGTAAATGGCACTCGCTGAATCATAAGAGACTTATGGTGCGGCAAAGTCCTGAATGTCCAGATAACTATTGCACTGATGTGACAGCTTTCTCTCTAGTGATCTGGCTGCTTAGGACCTTACTGCATCATAAGTCACTTGGACGCATGCGAGTTCCAGTCTGGGATATATAACGCACATGCAGATCGAGTTTTCACAAAACAGGAAGAGTTGTGTGACTATAGCCTTGTACGGTACAGCTTCTGATGTGATGTATGTTTGAGATAACCGCTCCACACTGGTCCATCATGAACCATTGTTCAGTCCTCGATGAGGAGGAGAGAATCTTGGAGTGGCGAGGTCGACAGATTACATATATTAGGTACCTTTAGGCGTTTGTCTCTTGGGAAACCAAGATCCTGAAGAAGGTGTGTAATATACGTTAGATCCATACAGAGGTAAGGGTTGCCGCCTGCGGCCTTTTCTATACTTGTACATTCTGAGGCAAAGAAAGCAAAGATGGTGAGACAACGGGGCAGACATTTCCACATGCCACACAAAGGTATGTTCACACAGCACAATTTGGCACTAGATTTGAGATGGATTCCACCTGAAAATGGCCCCCACTGATTTCAGTCAGGTCAGATGCTGAGTTTTTCATCTAGCTGATTTTTTGATATTCAGGCAGATTTTGTCGGATAACTCCTATTGAAGTGAATGGTACGTGTAAAAATACCGCCTAGTTGCTGGCAAATTTGCTAATTCCACTGTGGAGTTTGGTGAAGCAGAAAAATTCAGCCTCAAATTTCTTTAAAGCAGAATTTTCAAGTAGGAAAAATTCAGCAGTGTGAACAAGTGTACCCTCAATATACATACACAAAGATGCATAAAACAATATACATACACCAGGATACATAACACAATATACATACACCAGGATACATTTCCTCTAAAGTGCCTGCCACTAGGTGTCTCCCTCCTTTGCTGTTCACTACCAGTCACTAGGGAATGACCGTCTTTAGAAATCACCAGGTTCAAAAAAGAAGTTTGGGGGGAGGCAGGTCGCTCTTCACAGTCTCTGCATGTTTACACACAGTCTTGCTGCTCTGTGCTCCCAGCAGAGAAGAGTCTGCACCTTTTCACCCCCACTTTTACGAGCAGTGGTCAACACATCCTCTTGTGGCTAGATATCCTTTATACACAATAGTAGAGTACACATGCCACTTACGATACAGTAGGTGTTAAGTCCAGATTCTGTTGTGGCATGTGCTGCAGATTCACTTTAGATTTCACACCTGCTACATTGAACATTGTGGAATCCACAACAGAATGAGCATGTGATAGATCTGGATCCCTAACATGCTTTTCTTACAATGTGGATGAGATGTGTAGATTACCATCCACTTGCCTTACACTGTATAACTCATTACACTCAACAGTGCTCAGGAAAGATGGCGGCCCCCATAATCTATTTCACCATCCAGTTTTAATAAAGAAAATGATGATTCGTTCCTTTTCTGGAAAGCCAACCAGCCGGGTGTTACATGTCAGGGACTCACCTTTTATTGCTGCGGCCTCAAAGTCACTCACTCTTACAAAGCCACCAACACTTGGATCTAAGCAGAAAAGAAAAGCTCTATAATATCTGTCCATACATGCAGGCATAGCTGCATGTGTATATACTTATAAAATCAGCAGTTACCTACCTATCAAATGTGTATCTTCAGCTCGATCAAAGTAATAAGAAAAGGCGTAAACGTACAGAGTCAGCACTTCATCCGCACGCTTTACTTTGCCAGTTAGCATCTTGGATACGCTTGTATAACACGACTGATATAAAGATTTTACTGCACGAAAACAGAGAACAAAATGGTAAAATACACAGCAAGAAAAGAATGGCCCACATACAGATGAACAGTAAGTACTGACATTACCTTAACATCTTTGTTGTATAGATTGGAACAGAAGGACCATTACCTCCCAAACATGTACAGGGGATCTCCCACTATTAAATATCTTTGTTAGGGGCGGTTTACATCTATTTAGCAGATGACATCACATGTATTCAGTTTTGCATGTTGCTGTTGGTTATCCTGCACAATAGCAACAATCCCTCATGACTGTGTACAAAGAGAACCAAGATATAGGACTTGGATACCGCACATGTGTGTCCATCAGCAGTGGACGCATTCGTTCAGACCTGGGCAAAGCCCGACCCCACGGGCCATATCCGGCCCTCTGACTGATTCAGACCAGTCCGCACAGCGTGTCTAGGGAGGCGTGTCTTAGTGCCAGCAGGACAGTGCAAGAAGATGGAGACATGTGGTGTGTATCCTAAGGTACTGAGAGGGGAATGTGAGATGCAGGGCGGAGAGTGTGTGTGTGTCCGTATGTGTGTCTATCTGTATGTGTGTGTCTCAGTAACCTAGGGGCAGAGATGGAAGGGGAATGTTATACTAGGGCAGAGATGGCAGATGGAGGGGGGGGGGACATGAAACTGGGGGAAAGATGGGAGGAAGGACATGAAATGGGGCAAATAAAGGGGGATATGAAACTGAGGGAGAAATGGAGGGGGGGGGGGCATTAAACCGTGGAGGAGGCTATAGGTGGACCTGTCTGCCTCTAGTTGCCCCCAGTTTAATGTCACCCTCCAGCTACCCCTACGGTTTCATGTCCCGCTCCAGCTGTCAATTTATTGCCCCCCCCTGAAACTACCCCCACTGTTTAATGTCCCCCTCCAGCTGTCCCAGCTTCATGTCCCCTCTAGTTTCCACCAGTTTACACTGGGGCACCAGGAGAGGGACCTAATACTGTGGGGCAGTTGGAAGGGAACATTATAATGTGGGGGCATATAATGTACGGGTGACTGTAGGAGGATTATACTTTGTGGGGGCACATGGAAAGATGACTGGGAATGGGTGGAGTCAATGTAGAAGTGGGTGGAGCTAAATTTGCTGTGGCACGGCCCTCTAGCATAGTTTCAATTTCTCATGCGACCCCATGGGAAAATTAATTGCCCACCCCTGCATTAGGTGGATGTTCTATGAAGTGACTGGAAAGAACACTAGGGGGTGCTACAACAAATATGTAACAAACTGTTATATTTTGCATTATCTACCAGAGATAGGAACTATTTGTGGGCTAAGCTCTTAAAGTGATCCTATCATTAAATTGTTATTTTTCCTCACTAACACATTGAAATAACCTTTAGATGTCTTCTCCACACCGCCGTTCGGTAGAATCCCCGGTTTTCTTCTGAATGCCTATGAGTTCTCTCGCAGCACTGGGGGCGTCCTCAATGCTGCAAGAGAAATCTCCAGCGCCGCCTCCATCTTCTTCTGGAATGGCCTCTCTGCGCCTCTTCTTCTGGCCCTGGCTTCAAACCTTCTACACATGCGCAGTCAGCTCTGCCATCGGGCAGAGCCGACTGCACATACTGCGGCTATTTTTTTTGTGGCCGCTTACGCTTGCGGCCACAAAAAAATGGGCGCGGGCATGTGCAGCCGGCTTTGCCCGAGGCCCCCAGTGCTGCGAAAGAACTCATTTGAATTCAGACAAAGTCCATACGTACCATCTCTCTGCCCCTTAACTTTGTAAGTTATCCCTGCATGGTCAAACTCGGTGGCAAAGCCTGGTGTTATACAAGGTGTTACTAACTCTGCACCGGGCTCCACTGCACAGAAGAAGAAGAAAAAAAAAATCATTAGATTTGAGTTTTCCAACTAAAATGAGCTTATAAAACAAATGCATTCGCCTTAGGATCAGGTCCCACTATGTCCTGGGCTAGTCAGTTAGCCAAGCCACAGAGGAAAAACCAAAGCCCTGCTACAGCTTATCACTGGGATGTAAAGGGCTGGAATTTAGAGAGGAGTCTGAGGTGGAAGTTGCCCAAGTTCCTTTTCACTTTCTACTGTATATGCCTAACCTAAGTATCCTGCGGAGATCCTCAATAGAGCACAACCTACGTGCGGTCAAGACGGTACCAATTCTGCAATAGGAAAGGAATGGGCACCCAGGTCCCTACTTCTTCCGTCAAGTCTCTTGGTATGACATGTACTATGGGAGCTGGCAAACTTGCTCACTGTAATTACAAAGCCAGCCTCCATTGTACATATCATGCCAAGCGAAGAGATGGAGGAAGTAGGGATCTGAGTACCAGACACCATGTAACAGAACCTGCCTGGATGCCTGAGAGCCCAGGTTGATAACTGGTCATTTTAATTTCTTGGATAATGGCTTTAAAAGGGATCCTATCATTAAAATGCAATTTTTTCTCGATAAAACGTAGGAATAACCTTAAAGGAGCTCTATCACTAGGAAAAGTCATTTTAACTAATCACATCCTTGCATAGCCTTTAGAAAGTCTATTCCACACTTACCTTTTGTATGTAGATTGCCTCAGTGGTTTCTGAATAAGTCCGTTTTTATTCATATGCTAATTAGACTGGTGCACGATAGATCGTGCACACCTCTCCCTGTTGTTTCCTATGCACAGGCTAATGATGATGATGACTCAGCTTCCTGTTTGCCTCACACACATAGGAGATAATAGAAAAGAGGAGGCTGCTGGGAACTTCCTGAGCTGTCTGGAGGCTCATTAGCATATGAATTAAAACGGACTTATTCAGAGACCACTGAGGCAATCTACATACTAAAGGTAAGTGTGCAGTAGCAATTCTAAAGCCTATGCAAGGATGTGATTAGTTAAAAATGACTTTTCCCAGTGATAGAGCCCCTTTAAGAGAGGCTATTTTTCTCCTACCTTTAGATGACTTCTCTGCGCCGCCATACGGTAGAAATCACGGTTTTCTTCTGTATGCAAATGAGTTCTCTTGCAGCACTGAGGGCGGTCCTCAGCACTCAAACAGCACTGGTGGCGTCCTCAATGCTGCGAGAGAAATCTCCAGCAACGCCTCCATCTTTTTCTGGAATGGCCTCTTCACGTGTCTTCTTCTGGCGCTGGGGGTAAAACTTCTACACATGCACAAGTCGGCTCTGTTGTCGAGCCTCGGGCAGAGCTGACTACACATGTGGTACACAAAAAATGGCCACCCGCAGGTGCAGTCGGCTCTGCCTAAGGCTCGACGGCAGAGCAGAGTAGAAGTTTGACCCCCAGCGCCGGAGGAAGACAAGTGAAAAGGACGTTCCAGAAGAAGATGGAGACCGCGCTGGAGAGTTCTCTTGCGGCATTGGGGACCGCCCCCAGTGCTGCGAGAAAACTCATTTGCATACCGAAGAAAAACAGGATTTCTACTGAACGGCAGTGCGGAGATGACATCTAAAGGTAGGAGAAGAATAGTCTTTCTTAAGGCTATTCCTACGTGTTATTTAATGATAGGATCCCTTTAATCTAGTAAACATAATAGTTACCTTTTGGTGAGACCAGCTGACTATCTATTATGTATGGGGTCTCCAACTTTCCCCAGACAGCAGATGGCTTTGAGAAGAAGGGTCAGGCTGTTGCCCCAATATCCCTTATTTCAGAATCTAATTGTTTGAAAATACTAAACGAACTATAAAGACATTTTTTTGTTAATTTGACAGTTCCATCCATTACTGTGTTACAGTCTGGGCCCACTGGAAGATCATCTGAATCTCTGGTGCGCCAATCCGACAATGGTCTCACATATCATATCCTTTAAAACATATCTTATTTTGAGGCATTTGTGACATTAATACATTTTGGCTCCTTAGGGCCCCTTCACACGGCGTAAGCGCGTCGCTCATTTAGACACGTATCCGAGCGCGGCACTTCAAAACAGAGCCCATTGATTTCAATGGGAATCGCGCGTATATCGGCATATATGCGCGCTTCCCATTGAAATCAATGGGCTCTGTTTTGAAGCGCCACGCTCGGACACGTGCATACGTGTCTAAATGAGAAGCACTTACGCCGTGTGAAGGGGCCCTTACTGTGAAATCTCGTTGAATCTCCTCCTTCAAAGTTATAATGTTCAAAATATAACAGTGACCCTCCCCTAGCCTCTTTTTTCTTTACACGTTACACCGCCCTATACTCCCGTATTCCGTACACAGTAACATTTAGCGACTGGCAGAAACAGCTCTCAATACTGAAGCAAGGGAAAGAGTAAAGAGAGGCAGGGTTTCACATAAAGGAACCAAAATTTGTTAAACTATATTACAAAATTTATTTATGACAGATGCTGCCGGAAAAACAAAGGTTGTCCGAAAATTTAGTTACGCTTTAAGTCCGGGGGGGCATCCATGGCGGTAAGGTTTCTTGCCATTAGTACGTTTTGGAGCCCCTATGGACATTGTAGTAAACATGTTCATTGAACTGTTCAACTATGAGGAGGTAAACGTATGTTTGATGGCTTGGAATTCCTGATCTCAAGTCTTAAACCAGATTGCCTAACCGTGCAGCTTCTTGAAACGGGAGCCTATACTTTCAGTAACTACTGAGATATTACAGCTCCTACATCACTATACATAGGCACAATTCTGCACAGAGGGATTGTTTCCCCCTTCTTAACAAGACAAAAACTTACATGGCTTTCCTTCAGTGCCTCCCATAATCTGCAGTCTTGCTGACATTAGTCCAAGTCCAAGGTAACTGCAGAGAAAAAAATTAAATAAAATAATGAAGCAAAAAAATCTGATCATCCTGTAATAATCCTGTTTACACTGTGAGCAGCTGAAGATGGGTGAGACTACAGGATGACTGACGGCTCTAAGGTCAATGCATACAGCATCATATAATATATACACAGACTATTTCTATCTATACGCATTTATAAAGATTATAACAGACTAGCCTCTGCCTGCAACTTCGTCTGCGTGCTGTTGGCGTCAATGATCCACTTATATTCAGCAAATTGCTGCCGCCGATGGTTTGCCTGCTCTGGCGTTTCATCAGCTCTTAAGCTGTCCTACTGCTGAACTCGTTCCTCATGCCATGCCTGTGATTGTTCCAGCATCTCAGCAGCTCGCTAGGATGCCATATAATGAGCGTGTTGTTGGCATTGACTATCCGCATGCTCCGGCGTTTTGGCAGTTCTTAAGCTGGCCTGCCGCTGAACTTGTACCTCACACCGTGCTTGTGATTGTTCCGGGCATCTCAGCAGCTTGCTGGGATGCCATATAATGAGTGTACTGCTGGCGCGGATGATCCCCGTCAGCTCCGCTTGAGGAGAACTCTGTGACTTCTGGCTTCCTTCATAGCTCTCGTTGTTTTAGAATTTTCCAACAATTTAGATTTTCTTTTTCCCGGCATGTTTAAAAGTAGCAAACTGCCAATTTGGAGTAAAGGTGTTTTCCCATCCAGTGTGTCAGCACTGCCTGGAGCTGATCAGATAATATGCAAATGCAGGTACAGAATCCACTGAGGGTTAGCTGTGTATTTACACATAGAGTTAACAGACCTGGCTTTATCAGAACCTGAGATAAGCTCCTGCAACAGCAGTGTAATATAGAATGTGAACATAAATTCATAACAGTCGTGAATAAAAAGTAGCCTGTGTGTTAATCGAGGTTACAAGCTATGTGCCAAATTTCATCCAAATCCGTTCAGCAGTTTTTACGTGATTGAGGAACAAACATTCAAACACACTATTACTAGTAGGAAAGGATAGGATACCCAGTATAGTGGCTGGGTGTCGCAACTGCAGCTCACCTCCCATTGAAGTCAATGTGATCTGAGCTGAGGTACCGGTTCCCACCCACCCGCTTCCCTCCGTGCAGTGTATAGTATGGGTGTTGTAAGATGCTCTGAACAAGTGACCATGCAGGGGCCACCTGACTCCCCCCCCACACCCCCACCGATCAAAAATAAATCCTGGCCAACCCTTTTAATGCAAAACTATTGACAGAATTGTTCTAACAAGCAAAATCTTAAGCATATACACTGCACAATCCTAACCAATATATGGCCAACCCTTTATGACTACAACTGATCAGATAACTCACCTGTGTGAATAGAGGTGGAATGTGCGGTTAAACAGCTGAAAGTTGGTAATATATCCAGCGGGTGCATCCGTAAATGTGGTCTGTATATGAAAGAATACAGTGTTACTACAGTACACGAATACACAAGACGACGTACAACCCAATCCTAAATATATTAAGCTGGCCTAGAGCTGAACATTCAGTACATAGCAGGAGTCAATTAGTGCAAGGAAATGTCTCCACCTAGTGGCCAAACTCTCTTCTACAGTCAAGTGGTCATCAATAATAAAATCTAAGGATGTATTTCTGGCTATGGCCGTTGAACATAGGGTTTCTGGCTATGGCCGGTGAACATAGGGTCTACAAGAAACAGATGGTTCATGTAACTAGAGGACGATTTCATCTTGGCCAACTCTACCTTTTCATATGGATAGAAGGTAATTTGCGTTGAGCCACCCCCCAGATCCAGCATGCCAGCCAACTTTCCAGAAGGATTTGTTAGACTCCCTGTTAGAATAAGACAAGATACACATGAGTGGCAGAAAATACATAATATTAAGTGAGAGCAAATAACACGTATCAAAATTTTTCATGTACGTCATTTACTAGTTATCGGAATACAAAGTGATACAGCGATTTTGGCTGTGACTCCCATTGTGTGACCAAAGCTTGTCACTGTGCACTGCAAGACCTAAAGTGAAAGGGGTCACATACATAAAGTTTGTTTCTTTTTTTTTTGTGATGGTTGAAGCAATCTCAGGATCACAGGGCCGCAATGACTTAGGCCCGATTAACATCTGCGTTCGGTAGTCTGTTTGGGGAGTCCGCTTGAGGACTCAGGAACGGAAACCTATACGCATTAAAAAGCGGTTAGCTATGTAACCAAACGGACCCCATGGACTATAATGGGGCCCGTGTGGTTTCCTTTTGGTGTTCGCACAAATCACACGGAGAGAAAAGTCTGTCTCCGTATGTTTCATGCAGAAACCACATGAACCCCATTATAGTCTATGGGGTCCAAGCAGACTCCCCGAATAGAATACCAAATACAGATGTGAACCGGGCCTGACATTGCTTCAGCTAAGTGGGAAAAAACGTAGATGAGAAAGTTGTATCTTGTTCCGATCCAAACCCTGGGTTACAGAACCCCTTTTAATTTTGGGATCTATG
The DNA here is from genome assembly GCF_031893055.1 of Leptodactylus fuscus. Classification (NCBI taxonomy): domain Eukaryota; kingdom Metazoa; phylum Chordata; class Amphibia; order Anura; family Leptodactylidae; genus Leptodactylus; species Leptodactylus fuscus. The sequence continues at coordinate 37,814,635 of NC_134267.1, read as the reverse complement.
CAATGGGCACATCCGAGGCAGTAAATATTGCTTACCTGTTAGAAAGTTAACAGTGATCCAAGCAAATATTCCTGGAAAATAAAAATGTGCTTGTTCATGAACGATGGTATACATTTTAGGCGACAACAGCTGAATGAATATTACAGGTAACTGGTTATATGAAACTTTGTAATATCTTATCGGAGAAATATTTTCCTTTCTCCTCTTATCGGGCCGTTTTCTTGTTTTTCCCTCCCGATTTGTGCCATATCCGGCTTGAGATGAACTACAGGTCACACATAACTCAGATTACACGTCTATAGGAGTGACCAAGATGCCAGACCATGTAACATTACAGAGCAGAGTGCCTAGATGTATAGTAGTAGAAGTCTCCAATGCTCTATGCGCCTCATTCACTTCTATGGGATGAGGCTGAATACAAATGAACTGAATAACCCTTTAATTGTCAGTGCTTGGAAGTAGATGGAAAACATAGCCGAGCTCACCTTCATCCGTACCGTCCATAATAGAGACGCTTTCTTTTCCAACAAGGAAGGGGGAGGATTGAAAAAGGTTTTTCACCTGGAATATATAGAAAGTAGGCAAACCAAGAAGTTATTGTTACCCTTATGAAATGTAGAGGAAATCACTTTATACATTTACTACCTCTTCCATCGAATTGTAGCAGTGGATATACACCATATACCACATCCAACTATCACATCTACGGTGGATGAGCTTGTTTGACGTATTCCATATCTACGGCTGTTAATATGGAGTTGGAATCTGATCTGATGAAGGGCTTTGAGCCCAAAATGTGTTATCCAGTGGAGACTTATAATAATACAATACTGACTATAATATATCCTGGGAAGGTTTCCAGTGCTGTAGAGTATTGTACTTTATGTGATGATTGGCATTGTGCATAGTGATCTCTAAGGGGCGCTCTCAGCCTGAACCATGTGAAGGTACATCTACGCTCTAACCACATGCCGCACCTGTACATGTGACTGCTGCCTGCTGTTATACAGTCACTATGGCTGGAGCATACAAACACCCCGAGTCTCTGCAGTTATAAGTCAGAACTGACAGATGCAAACTCTGAAATGAGATTCTCCTAGCGGAGCCCATCGTCTAAGTCACGGACCACAATAACGCCATTCATGGTCACGTCACTGTTCATAAGATACAAATGTGGTATCCTAGAACAATTCATTCTATAGGGTAAAAGACAAAGAGATTGTTGTATCTGTTCTCTGCTCCAGCTGCGGAGGATATGAAGGAGGGACCTTCGTGGGTTAAAGCTAATAGTAGACGTGAATGCGGGTTCTCTAAGCGTGCCAGTAGATTTTCTCGTTTTGAAAAGGTTTTTTTTTGTTTTTTTTTTAAAGGTCAGGTGTGGATCATAAAGGAATCCATAGTATAAGCCTACAGGGTGCATGTACAAGTCATTGAGAAAGCAGAATGGACGGTACATGATGTCTGTGTGCAGTCTGTGACCTCCATATTCATGTGCCTGGGACGCATAACACAGAGGAAAGGACTTATCCTGAGTTTGCTCACAGACCCATGATAATGTGAATAGGACCATAAGAAAACAATGGGTCAGTGTGCTGGAGGTGCTAGAACACCGACCATGCGCACACTCATGTACTTGGGGACTAAAAAACAGATGGTACCTAAACCCACTGAAAAACTGAATCAAAAACGTGAACAAAACCTGTCTGTGTAAACATAGCTTTACAACAGGTTTAGGGTATTACCGTATCCAGTAGTTTCTGTGCTTTCTCTTCTGATAAGAGGCGTAATCCAGCAGTTGCCTTGAGGACGAGCGGAGTAGAGCTCCGGAGGGGCGCAGGTATTTCTTTTATTGCGATATCTAGCAGCTCTTTTATTCCTGAGGTACACTGAGAAAACAAGAAAGAAAAAAAGGTAATGGATGCATGTTCTAAATGTAAAATAAAGCTACTTTGGGCACTACCATATTTGCCATCTTGAATTGGGTTCGACTACAAGTCACCTCCTATTTTTACAAATATGACGCCACGTTTGACACATCCAACCATTTGCTGACCAAATATATCACAGGAGTCACTCACAGACGTGCTTTGTCCGAGGAGTCTTGTGCACAAGTTCTATTAATAAAGTAGGAGCCGTGCAGGACACCGTCCTTATGTCAGGTTGTGTCCTTGGTAACATCATCCTTGGTTTTACATGAGGCCAGATAATGGAATTAGAAGTACCCCTTATAAAGACTGCACTTTCCAAATACTTTTGACATGTCAAATTTTATTGGTATCTGGGGGCTGAGGAAACACTGATGGATGAAATGATGGACAGAAGTGCTGACCTGAGTGCTGTACCCCTTCAACTGTGATCTGCCCTTCCCTGCTGAAGTTGGGCTCACAGTCTCTAGCTACCAGGGAGAGCTGATCACACCGAGGGGACAGAGTGGTTCTGCCCCTGCCAGTGGCGACCTGCAATTTTTGATTTTCAGATGACTTGGTACACGGGTGTATTCTGTTACTGATCCAGACAGTAGGCTGGACAGCGGTGGATTCATGACGGAGGAAATCACCAGCTGTTTGTATTTTTGCAATATCCACACAGTGGACACTATGGAACGCCTTGCGTTTCCCTCCAGTGACCATTTATTTTCGGTTTCTGGAGAAACAATTCCATGTAACTGCTTCTATGGAAAACCTTGATCGCTGTACAGACTTGTGGTTTTTCTGGCTTAACGAGAATCCATGTTCATTGTGTTACAGGAGGACGCTCTTAGGTTATGTAACCACTGAGAGACCAGCACTGCAGAGGTTACTGCCTGTTATTTGGCATATTGCCTATATAAACAGGTTGTGTTCCAGGACATGGGCAGAAGGTAATGGTTTACTACCAAATAGCGTGACATTTAACAAGTGCTTCACAGCTGTAAGGCAATGAGTAACCTAATATTTGGTTGGGTACTGCAGCTATAGGCTAGTGTCAGCTCACACTTGCATTATGGGGATCCATTTCCACCTCCTCCAACAACAAATAGGTTCCCTTTACCTTGGCTCCGATCAATTTAATTTCACGACAAATAAAAAGAGGTTTTGGTTTTCAATATCTTCAGTGTCCCAAATTCTAAAATTTGCAAACAGAAAACTGACAGATGGAAGAAAGACTTTCACTCTGGTGGATCAGAACTTACCGTATATACTCGAGTATAAGCCGACCCGAATATAAGCCGAGGCCCCTAATTTTACCACAAAAACTGGGAAAAACTTATTGACTCGAGTATAAGCCAAGGGGGGGGGGATGGGGGGGTTTTGGGTGCAGTAGATGCTGGGGAAGGGGAGGGGGTGTTTGGTTGTCTGTCTGCCCCTTCCCTGAGCTTGAGGACTGGGTTTCTCCCCCCCCCCCCCACTTGGAAATCAGTCTGACGGAATATAGGGTATCTGCAGTGCTCCTATTAACCCCTTCCCGACGGAACAGGAGCACTGCAGATCCCCTATATTCAGTAGACCAGGCACTGTCAGACACAGGGATACCTAATGTGTATGTGTGTCACAGTCATTTTCTACTTTTATTTGTATTCTAGGGAAAGGAGGGATTTACAACTTTTATTTTTTTTATTTTTTTTATTATTTTTTAAAGCTTCGTTTTTTTCCCCCTATTTTATGGGAGATTCTATACATTACTATTGCGGCTGGTCAAATTTTTTTTTTTGCTTGACTCGTGTGCTTTTTCAGCACAAAAACTGTGCTGAAAAACTCGGCTTATATTCGAGTATATACGGTATTTCATGTTTATTACTTGTAATATTTCATCAAATCAGAACTTTCTAATATGAGAAAACATGGAGGTCTCTGCATGGACACTAAGCACGGTACTTACCTTATCTGGCTCATCAGCATACGCAGACAGTCCGGGTTTTATGGCCTTGAAGAGTTCGTGTTCCAGATGAGGAGCTCCTGATCGATAGACACAAAAATTAATCTGATCAGAAAAGAGTGTTTGACGAGTTTCTGGAGTGTTAAACACTGATGTCCTATTATTAGGATAGATCATCAATAACACACCTAAGATCACCAACTCCCACTTAGGTCTTTGGAGCAACGGCAACATCCTTGGTGCTCCAAAGAGGTGATATCTCTGCACTAGGGGCACTGATTCACAAAGGAAAAACACTGGTACCCCCAACCCATCCATTTGTGTGACTGGGTTGATATGGTGAGGTCTAGAGACAGACTCCCTGTAAACAGTACATTATATATAGAGATGAGCAAGTACTATTCGAAACTACCGTTTCGAATAGCACGCTCCCATAGGCATGAACGGACGCAGCCGGCAAACAGCCGGGGCCAGTGTCCGGCCACTTAACCCCCTGCTCGCCGGCCGCTCCCATTCATTCCTATGGGAGCGTGCTATTCGAAACTACCGTTTCAAATGGTACTCGCCCATCTCTAATTATATAAATGGATACATGATTGACCTGATAACATCAGCTTTTACACAAGGTTGGACTTGTAAAACATTACCGCAAGGGAGATTTAGATAAAGTTGTCGTCCCATTAGTTATAACCAAGTCACAGGATAAATGCTAAGCATCTTATTGCTGATAATCCCGCCACTGGAGGTCATGGTCATGATATTGGGGGTCCTGCTCCTTTTAATCACTATGGCGTTGATGGAAATAGTCACACACAGAGCTCCTCTATTTTTGTCAGTGTCAGTGTCTTCGATGAGTGGTGACAAGAATGTGTAAGCATGACACCGTTCTACCAGGGGGCACGAGACCCTTTTCTTGTGATTGGGACCCCTAGTGATCAGTTCACATCTGCGCCCTGCGGTCCTGTCCGCTTCCCCTGATACCCGCAGCTAGAGCCAGTATGTGTGCAGGTCCGATCATCTTTCTCCAGAACTGCCACCAAAGAGATCACCGGAGGTCAGTGATCCTCAACGAGTGGAATTTTTGCATATACTCAATAGACTGAGCAAAGCCTGGCAATCCGGGACAATACGACAACTTATAAAACAGTGGGTGACATTAAGAATTGTAGATAACATAAAATAAAATCTATATATAAAACAGAACACGAGTTACATGTCTGCTAGAAAATATACTGATCTGGCCAATCATATCAGAATAGGTGACACTTCCATGTCTTTTGTACATATCCTATGATTCAGTATGTACTAATGTAGATAGACCTGGTTTCCTAAATTCCTCTTTATAAAAGTTTAATTCATCTATAGCATTTACCCAAATGTGAATAATGACTAAGCCGTTCGCATTTAGTTGGAGTTCTGACACTCATACACACTCCTGTTATAGAACTGCAATGAATCATTCCGACTGCACGTTTCAATGAGGTCACTACGGCTTCGAGGATATTTGACAGTCTGGATGCCAGAGATGTTTAACAGCCGAATCCTTTGTTAGGCTGAGGTTCCACGTTGCAGAAGAACTGCTTTCATTTGCAGATTTTGTTGCGTTTTATTGAGCATAAGTCAAGAGTGGATTGAAATAGAGTGAGAAATATAAAGGAAGCTCTTATACTTGTTTCTTCTGTTAAATCCACTCCTGGCTTTGACTCAAAGAAAAAAGTGCCGCAAAATCTGAAACATAAAAAGCAGCTTTTTTTTGGGCCTCAGCCTTAAAGATGATTTCCAAGACCTGGTTCACATCTGCGTTCGGGGAATCCACTTGGGGACTCTTAGAATGGAAACCCAATCTGCATAAAAAAGGAAACCCGCAGACTCCATAGACTATATTGCAGCGCTTTTTTCGCATGCGGATAGGGGAATGGAATGGCTCGAACGCAGGTGTGAATTGGGCCTTACCTATATGTGGCCTAGTAAGGAGTCATCTGATATCTGATTGGAGAAGGACAAAAAACCAGGCCCACCACAGATCAGCTGCTCAATGTGGCAACAGCGCTCACGTTCACTCATTACCTTGCTTGCACCTCAGTCCCATTCAAGTAAATGGGACTAAGTTGTAATACCAAGCACAGTCCCTACACAATGTATGGTGCCGAGTCAGGTAGTCAATCAAGAGGCCTCAGCGCTCAGCCAAATACTGCAGTCTCTTCAATAAGCTAATCCTTCGGGATCCTGAGTACTGGACTTCATTGAGATAGATAGATAGATATAGATATTAGATAGATAGAGATATTGGATAGCTAGATAGAGATATTGGATAGATAGATAGAGATATTGGATAGATGGATAGATGGATAGATAGATAGATAGATAGATAGATAGATAGAAATCTATCTATCTATCTATCTATCTATCTATCCATCTATCCAATATCTCTATCTATCTATCCAATATCTATATCTATCTATCTATCTATCTATCTATCTATCGATATTAGATAGATAGATATGTATAGATATATGGAAAGATAGAGATCTATCTATCTCTCTAGATAAATAGATATGTATAGATAGATAGATATGTTATAACCTAAGAAAAGGTCATCAACAATATGTAACTCCCAGAAAACCCATTTAATCGGGTTGGTTCATCAACAACAGCCTTTGTTTTCTCAACACCCCCCCCCCCCCTCCGCCATTGCTCACCAATAGAAGCTTATACACAGGATCACTTACCTAAAGATGTTTGACTAAACTTGTAGACGTGCACTCGAGTACCCGTGCTCCCAGCATCAAACATTATACCATAGAATATTCCATCTGAAGCAGATATCCTCCTATTCTTTTGGTCTGACAAAGATTTCTCGCTTGGTATAGTGGGACTCCATCGGAGGTAGCTGACATACAATGTGACGCATAGAGCCACAAACAGGAGAAACGGGAGCTTGGGGATTTTCATGGTTGTCGTTTCAGAACTGTAAGACGAATAAAGAAGTTTCAGGAATGTGACAGCGGCGGATATTATAAGCCGACCTAGATACAAATACTACGTCATCATACAATAAAACGTCCAAACAATAAATGACATAAGCAATGTGTAAACCGGAAGGAATTCACTACATTAGGTTAACCCCAAATATGCTGCTCAAGAAGAATCGATAGTAAATATCCATCCTTTAAATCATCATGGATCATTTGTGGCTAAAATTTCTATCCAGTTCTTTCTTAAAAGGGCTGACCACTTTCTGATATGGGATAAAATAATGTGCTCTGATATAGTAAGGATTCTGGACTGCGGCTGGGCAACTGTGACCCAAATCAAAAATTGACTTTACAATTAATTGAACATTTTAACTAGATTACAATTAAAGAGCGATTACTTTAGGATACTCCACTTATATATAGTATAATATGGCATTATTATTAGAGATGAGCGAGTACTGTTCGGATCAGCCGATCCGAACAGCACGCTCCATAGAAATGAATGGATGTACCTGGTACTTCCGCTTTGACGGCGGCCGGCCACGTCCATTCATTTCTATGGAGCGTGCTGTTCGGATCGGCTGATCTGAACAGTACTCGCTCATCTTTAATTATTATATATATATTAATATAATTTATATCAATGAATTTTGGGTTCTGTTATTCACATATCAGCTATTCTAAGTGGATATTGTACAGCTAGTGACATATCCTTCAGCCAATGGCAGTGATGGGATATAATCATACAGTCCATGGTCATGTGATGCACAGTAATTAGGCATCTGCATGTTAATGAGCTGTGCACCTGTGTGTTCATCACATGTCCAGGGACTGTATATCAGAATTATATTCACTAGAAATTAGCAGAATTACACTAACATTGACTAGACAACCCCTTTAATAGTCAATTTTGCAATTCAGAAGTCTATAAAAGCCCTCCAATTACTGGCCTCAGCAACCATGTGCAGGTGGTTGGGTACTGGCATTGAAAAAAAATAAAATAAAAACATACTCACATGTCCCCAATGCTGCGGTCCTCCTGCTGAATGGGTCTCATTCAGAGTTCCACTGAGGCCAATCAGCGAATGGGAGACAAAGTCACTACCTGTGAGATCATGGACCTCTTCTTGAGAACTACTCATTGCCCTCAGCGGACTTCAGTGGAACTCCGGATAAGACCCGGGAGAAGCTGCCGGAGTAGAAGAATCGGGACATGCTGGGAGGACAGCGGAGCAACGGGGACTGGTATTTTTTTTTTCCACTGCCCCCGGCTGATTGTAAAGTTAATGAAGGTCCTTACTGGAGCGAGTTATCGAGAGGCACCCCGTGTACCAGAATGGGAAGCTATACCAATCACAGCACTGATTTCCTATAAAATTCCACACACATTCACTGAAAGTGGCAAGCGTGCTGCATATTTGGCCTAAGAAAGGGCTGTGCGCCAAAGATACGCCACTTTATCGCCCATCTAAGCCAGAACACTTGAATAGATGGGTGATAAATTCCCCTCACTAAGGTTAGGTTGTCTCGGCGATTTTGGCTACAACTCCTATTGCGCAACCAAAGATCATCTGTCGCCTTGCGACTTCTTCACGTACATTAGTGAATGGAGACACTGCCACAACTTCAAGTCGAACGCAGCTTTGACTTTTTTTGTGACGCGACGTCACGTCACAGCAGAATGCGACTCCCTTCAGTAACATAAGAGAAGGAGTCACAAGGGCGACCCAGTGAGCCTGAGCGGTGGCCAAAATCAACACAAAGTATCGAAACATGACAAGATTATACAGGATATATAAGGAGGACGGAGCGCAGATACAGGAAGTATTATGGGAGACAGCAAGTGCACAACATGGAATGTGGAACAATCCCTGGTACAACCTGTGGGGGGCAGTGTGGAGCAGTGCTAGTAAATACCCCCCTGTCTGTACAGACCACAATGAATACACATGAAGGATCCCTCTTCCTAGTCCTTCAATGTCTCCCTGGTAATGAATGTCACACAGAGCGGCAGCCATGTCTCCACTCACCTGCTCATAGTCAGAAGCCATAGGAGGAGTGTTTAGGTGCCGGCAGAGTCCCTGTCACCGCCGAATAGCTCCACATCAGTGCCCTGCTCTGCGCTACGTCATCCCAAGGCGTCAGGAGGCGGAGCTCGGAGAAGCGGCCGCTCTGATTGGCTACAAGATACACAGGAATGCTGGAAGGGAGGTCACGTGGTCAGACAAGGAAGAGGGCGGGGCCTGGAGTAGTGGTGTGTGTGACAAGGCTGTGCTATTACTGCACTGGGGACTGGCAGTGAGGAGGCATGTCCTCTGCATCAATGATGGGGAGGAAAGGAAAGAGTTAACAACAATTTCTAAATAGATCAAGGGATTTGTTATCAAATGCACATGCGCAGACCATGACATTAAAGGGGCTGTCCAGGAAAAACTAAGGTGAAAAAAACAAAACAAAAACACACCACATACTCTGCTGTCCCTGGTGCTCCAATGTCCAAGGCTGCTGTCATTCTCGTGAGCTTGTTCCAGCGGCAGTCCTCGCCACAAGTGACTACTGAGACCAATCAGTGGCCTAAGGAAAGGAACTGGGACTCGTGTACGTCACCTGTGACCTCCCGGGTCCTTACTTTAGGCTGATTGGTCTCAAGGACTTCCACCGAAACAAGTTGCAGGGACCCCAAAACATTGGGGACAAGTATGTTTTGGTTTTTTCACCTTTTCTGACCACCCTTTTAAAGGGGTTGTCCCACCACAAGGATCCTATCTATACTGCTTGTTAATGTGAATGTAAGAATTTTCCTAAATACAATGCTTCAGCGAAACTGCTTTGTTTCTCCACTATCTTACTTTATTCATTTTTTTTGACACATCCCTTGACTTATTTGGTCATAAGTCAAGTGATGTATCTGCTGCTCTGAGGGAGGAGGGGCTAAGTGCACGGGAGCGAGCCTGGAGGGGAGGGGTAGTTTACCTTTTGGGGGGAAGGGGCCGCCAATACAGACTGTGCCGGCATCTACACTTCCCGGCATCCGCCTCTCTGTTACAGCGGATGCCGGGGAGTGTAGACGCCGGCACAGATGCCTGCAACATTGCTATGTGCCTGCCCTGCATGAAGCCAGCAGCGGCAGGAGCGATGCTGCTATTCCAGAGGGGAGGGGGGGGGGGGGCAGAGGAGCGGAATAACAGGAGCTCCTGCCGCTGCTGGCTTCATGCAGGGCAGGCACATAGCAATGTTGCAGGCATCTGTGCCGGCGTCTACACTACCCGGCATCAGCCTCTCTATTACAGCGGATGCCGGGTCCGTAGTCGCACTGTGAAGGCTACACTGGTCTCACTAGCTATGAGCGTGCACGCAGGGCCAGCAGCATCTCGCCGCTGGCTTTGCATATGTAAACCCCGCCCACCAATGATGCAACAAAGCCGGAAGAAAGAAGAATTTACAGCAACAAAGACTGGTGAGTATGCGACGTGGGACAACCCCTTTAGGGGTAAAGGCAACAAAATGAACTAAACACGTGTTGTGTTGCTGTGTTTTTTTCCCCCGCAGTGTTTTCCAGAGTTTTTCTCTGCCTTTTTTTATTCCCCCCTATAATGCCACACACAAAACGCTCACAAAAATTGCAGACGTTTTTGAAAAAGCAGCTTTTCTCCAGCTCTTTTTTCCATCACATGTGGATGAGATAAACCAGAATCTCATTTTCTTTAGTGGTAATGTAAAATCGCACTGAATTTTCACAACATGGGGCCTTGGACTTAGACCACATTCACATGACAGCGAAAACTGGCCATTCGCATGACCATTATTTTGGCAGTCCGTTGTCACAGACCGTCAAAATATAGGCCATGTCCTATTTTTGAACATTGTCACGGATCCCTCCATACACTGGTGTATGGGAGGTTCGTGAAAACGGGGGTCCCTCTGGTACAAGACGTTTTGCACCTCTTTCATGTGCGTATAGCCTAAAGGTATGCTCACATGACAGATTTTGTTCTGAAACCACCATTAATATTCACAGCAGAAATCTTCCTGTCACCTACCTATTCCCACTCATTTCAATAGGGAATTCGGGAGGAATCTGCCGAAAAATCGGGTAGGATGCTTTCCCCCTCTAGCTTATTTTTTCAGATAGCGGAAAATGAAAAGTCTGCCTCCCTTTGAAATAAATGGCTGGCTCAATTTTTGAGGCAGATTCCACTGCAAAAATTCTACTGTGTGAACGTATTCGTAGCATCGATTATAATGGTGCCTGTAGAGGGGTGAGGCCATGGGCAGCCATGCAGCGGCCCTTTTTGTCACGCCAGCTAACCCAATGATGTAGGTCAGGACAGTCAGTGTCTTACAAACCCTAAGTGCTTCCTAATGCGATGTGGCCAAATAAGTACTCAGACACTTGAAGGATTCGTGCTCACTGGGCAGTTTACTGAAGTTACGCAGGGTTCACAGTGTAGACACAACATTTGACAGCCCTGAATGACATTGTCGGAATTGCAAAGCCTGCAGAGGTCTCAGCCACAATTCCTCTTTGCACAGGGAAACACACCCAGCTCACACGTACCTGTTACTCTGTGCTATTGCCACGTGTTACACTGCTAGCTTCCAGGACAGAGTTGCAAAGCTCTGAACAGGACACAGCTCTAACTTTCACTGGACTGGAGCTTGAAAAATCCAATTTGCGGTTTGTTCTCACTGAGACCATCTGAGACCATTCCCATTGACCAGTGGTGTAACTACCGCCATAGCAGCAGAGGCAGCTGCCACAGGGCCTGACACATCAGGAGGCCCGGGCCCCGACGTGTCAATTTGAAATTTTTTTACATTTTTTTTACTTCTGAAAGCTCGGGCACCCCCCCCCCTCCTCTCCGGTGGGAGCACTTGTGAAGGCACAGGTGAGCGCTGGCAGGCAGGACAGGAGTGCTGAGCGCTTGTAAAGATAGGTGCACTCAGTGCTGGTGAAGACATCGCTTTGCGCTTGCTGTGTGGTGGTGACGGTGTCCATGTTGTTCACCGTGAGTAACAGTGTTTTTTATGTTTTTCTCCCCCTGGGTCTCTGATTATTATACTCTGGGATCTGAAAAGACCCTAGAGTATAATAATTGTTTATGAGTGTCCACAGTGTGGCATAATACTGTGTGCAGGGGCAACTATGGGGCATAATAGTGTGTGCAGGGGCCACTAAGGGACATAATACTGTGTGCAGGGGCCACTATGGGGGATAATACTGTGTGCAGGGGCCGCTATGGGGCATAATACTGTGTGCAGGGGCCACTATGGGGCATAATACTGTGTGCAGGGGCCACTATGGGGGATAATACTGTGTGCAGGAGCCACTAAGGGACTTAATACTGTGTGCAGGGGCCACTAAGGGACTTAATACTGTGTGCAGGGGCCACTAAGGGACATAATACTGTGTGCAGGGGCTACTATGGGGCATAATACTGTGTGCAGGGGCCACTAAGGGACTTAATACTGTGTGCAGGGGCCACTAAGGGACATAATACTGTGTGCAGGGGCTACTATGGGGGATAATACTGTGTGCAGGGGCCACTATGGGGCAGAATACTGTGTGCAGGGGCCACTATGGGGCATAATACTGTGTGCAGGGGCCACTATGGGGGATAATACTGTGTGCAGGGGCCACTAAGGGACTTAATACTGTGTGCAGGGGCCACTAAGGGACATAATAATGTGTGCAGGGGCCAGTAAGGGACATAATAGTGTGTGCAGGGGCCACTATGGGGCATAATACTGTGTGCAGGGGCCACTAAGGGACATAATAATGTGTGCAGGGGCCACTATGGGGCATAATACTGTGTGCAGGGGCCACTATGGGGCGTGATACTGTGTGCAGGGGACACTAAGGGACATAAAAAAGTGCGGAGGAGGGGGCCGGTCGAAGTCTTCGGTGTCGGTTGGGGGGGGGGGGGGCATGTCAAAAGTTCGCCACGGGGCCCCGCCATTCCTAGTTACGTCACTGTACTTTGGGGATGCATATCTAAAAGTAATGTCTGTGATTAGAGTATCTGATCGCAGACAATAGCTCCAGGTCTCCACTGTGCAATATAGTGACTTGCCTACTGGAATCAGAGAGCTGCGCCTATTGAAGGATCAGGAGAATAGTAGTTGATGGAACTGGTGAAAAGTCCTCGAAAGGAAGGAGAAATATAGGAAAACATGAACAAAAACCTATCAAAAATAAATAAAGAAACTTGTGCGCAAATGAAAGTTATCTCATATTCTATGTACAGTATAACTATCTAAGCAGTAAGAGTCCAACCACAAGGAGCCGCTTCAGACTGGGGGTCATAAGTCCCGTCCATGTGAATAGATTGGCCGTCATACCTGCACATTGCTGCTCCATTTGTCTCTATGGGACTACCGGGTATATCCAAATCCTCAGTCCACTGGATTTGACTTGATGAAATCCTTATAAACTGTATGGATATTGCTGTTGTAACATTTACAGAACTAATCCAGCTTTGTGGTGCTACGTTAACTTCTCTGTCCAGGAGAGGGCACTGTCTGCATGTTTATCAAATCGCCACAAATTACTAAACAACTAAACAGAGAATATCGATTTACAGGATTTTTAGGCTGATTTCTGTTAAAACAAACGCCGTATTTGTCTTCCTGTAAAATATGTTACATTAAAATTTGTTTTATAGTCCGAAATACACTTGGAAAATTGCTGCGTAGAGATAACCTTTTGGACATATACATTTATTTGCTAACCAGAAAATTATGGGGAAAATTTATTAAAGACTGACGTATCGTATGTCGGTCTTAATCAATGGCCCAACTGGTGCAGGGACTTGGAAATTTATGACGATTTCCATTTTATTTCATGCCAGGAAACGGTTGCGAATTTTAGTTAAATCAGCCAGGTTAAGGTGTCCCCACTTTAGTCCGTCCTGCAATAACCACCTTCACATGAATATGGTGGACAAGGTGTAGATTGGGGCTTGAAGCACCTCACCTGACGTCACATCTTGCCACGTAAACAGAGGGTGTGCAGCTGACAGCAATGTGAAGTCGGTCATACACTTTAGATTTTCATCAGCCAATGGATGACCGGGTATCACATGTAGGTGCCTCAGTTGTTTGGGGTTGCACACTTTAATCTGCCAAAAATAGATCCGGTCACTTGTATTTTTGACTTAATAGCCCACCATGCAAACGATCTCTGCCTCAGTCGGGAAACCAAGTGAACATGGCTAGTGTCATACCTCCCAACTTTTGAAGAACCGAAAGAGGGACAAAATGTGCGGCGTGCGTAGCGTGCCGTGGCAAATTTAGCCCCGCCCCGCCCAAATTTTGACTACGCCCATTCTCATTAATTTTTCATGTGCCCGCACACAGTATAATCCTCCTACAGTCACCTGTAAATTATATGTCCCCCCTCTATCTCTCCCCCAGTTTCATATACACCCTTCATCTGCCCCCAGTTTCATGTCCCCTCCATCTCTGTCCCCAGATTCATGTCCCCTCCATCTCTGCCCCAGATTCATGTCCCCACATCTCTGCCCCCAGATTCATGTCCCCCCCTCCATCTCTGCCCCAGATTCAGGTCCCCACATCTCTGCCCCCAGATTCATGTCTCCTCCATCTCTGCCCCAGATTCATGTCCCCCCATCTCTGCCCCCAGATTCATGTCTCCTCCATCTCTGTCCCCAGATTCATGTCCTCTCCATCTCTGCCCCCAGATTCATGTCCCCCTCCATCTCTGCCCCCAAATTCATGTCTCCACATCTCTGCCCCCAGATTCATGTCCTCTCCATCTCTGCCCCCAGATTCATGTCCCCTCCATCTCTTCACCCAGATTCATGTCCTCTCCATCTCTGCCCCCAGATTCATGTCCTCTCCATCTCTGCCCTCAGATTCATGTCCCCCCATCTCTGCCCCCAGATTCATGTCCTCTCCATCTCTGCCCCCAGATTCATGTCTCCACATCTCTGCCCCCAGATTCATGTCTCCACATCTCTGCCCCCAGATTCATGTCCTCTCCATCTCTGCCCCCAGATTCATGTCCCCTCCATCTCTTCCCCCAGATTCATGTCCTCTCCATCTCTGTCCCCAGATTCATGTCCTCTCCATCTCTTCCCCCAGATTCATGTCCCCACATCTCTGCCCCCAGATTCATGTCCCCCCATCTCTGCCCCCAGATTCATGTCCTCTCCATCTCTGCCCCCAGATTCATGTCTCCACATCTCTGCCCCAGATTCATGTCTCCACATCTCTGCCCCCAGATTCATGTCCCTCCATCTCTGCCCCCAGATTCATGTCCCCACATCTCTGCCCCCAGATTCATGTCCCTCCATATCTGCCCCCAGATTCATGTCCCTCCATCTTTGCCCCCAGTGTCATGCCGTCCTCTCCTTCATCTGCCCCCAGTTTCACGTTCCACCTGAGTGTACACATTACACTTACCTTCTCCTCGTTCCCCCGCCGCTCTCTCCACGCCTCTCTCTCACTCGCACACAGTTGTAGATGCAATGTGACGTCATCACATCGCATCTACACAGGCAGTAGGCGGTGTGCAGCAGCGAAGCAAGGAGCTGAAATGTGACAGCTCCTTGCTTTAGCCACGTATGTGTTCAACTCAGATCTGCGTCCTCTGGACGCAGATCTGAGTTGAAATAGGGACATACCTCCCTCCAACCGGGACCGCGGGACACGTCTCCGAAATCATGAATGTCCCGCGGAAATTGGGACGGTTGGGAGGTATGTAGTGTAAGTGAATGGCAAGAGCAGTGTTATGAACCAAATGCAGTACAAGACACAAAGTTAGTCCTCGGAAACCAAACTCCCCTGCACACCGAGGTAAATCAGCACTAAGCATCCAATGCCCTCCAAACTGGAGCAGAACCAGGCCCCAGAAGTCTTTGCCAAAGCTCCTGATGGTGGAGATGGACTTGGTTGACTCTGAGGCCCAGCACCAAAGCCGCCAAAGAGAGCACCAAACGCACAGCGCACCTCAAGTCATATCAGGACCCAGAAACCCGAAAACCACTCACCTCTGCGGATGTAGAAGCAGATGGAACTGGCAGCAGAAATGGATGCAATTGCAAGAGTACTCCAGAAGATGGCAGAAGCACAGTAAAATTGTTGTACTAGTCAGGTCGGCACCAGGAGGTCGCCCAGTACCAATGGATGAGGCGTAAGCGTGTCAGGCAAGCTGGGTCAAACACTGGAGGTCACGCAGTACAGAAATACAGGTCAAGGAGAAGTGGTCTAGGAGGCAAGCAGGGTCATAACAGGAGGCAAAAACGGAGGTGCAAAATCGGCAGGCAGGAATTGTAGTCAGGAGAATAAAACGGGTAGTTCAGACATCAGGACACCAGGAAAGCTCAGGGAGGAGCGGACAAACAGAAAAAATTGAATAACTTAAATAGGCTCCGGCCCGCCACATGACCTCCTGCCCCAGAAGTCTGCAGTCTGGTAAAGAGGAGGAGGCCGGAAACCCTTCTGGTCCTCCACTGGGAGAAACCGTAAGTAGTGGGCCAGGGACTGCAAGAGGAGAGGGTCGGCAAGTTCCGTGCATCGCTGTGCAGGTTCTGACCCTGCTTCTGACAAGCAGTTTGCTAGAATGATCATTTGCTCATATTCCTCGTGATGACTTCAATGTGAACATAAAAGTTAAAAGGACCTTAAGAAGATCAACCTTTTTTTTTTTTTTGTATAATTTTCTTATACTTTCTATGTCCCTGGGTCCATGAAAAACGGATAACACACATTGTTTTTTTTTCACAGTCCCAGGTTTCTTAAGGCTGCATCCACATTGCTGCTATTGTAAAATGCTGCAGATTATTGTATTGCAATTTTATAGTGTTTCAGTCTTGTGGAGTCGTTTCATCAGCTCGGCTGGTCTGATGAAGAGGCCTCAGTGCTGTGAAAGCTTGCAAATATAGATTTTCTAGTTAGGCTAGATTCATATGAAGTTGTTCAATTTTATGGCCTGTTTGAGGACCAGACGAACAGAAAAAACGGACCACAAAAGTAGCGGACATGCATAAAAACCAAGGGAGCCCATTGACTATATAGGGTCTGTCGAGTGTCTGGTTTTTTTTAACTGAAGTCTCTGGATGAAAAGAGCAGCACTTTTTCATATGCCGTTTTATGACGGATCTGCACCAGGTGAACCTAGCCTTAGCCACTACAGCTATCACTCCTATAAAACATTTGTCTTTTCTTTTGCCCCTTGCCGACGACCGTGGTGTGGTTCAATGTGCTATCCAGGTTTATTCTGAATAGCACACTGACCCATTCGTTCCTGCCAGCCCATGCACATAAACTTGAATTACACGGTCCCATGTGCGGGACGACAGTCCGGGCTGTAAAATATAGAACAGGTCCTATTCCTGTCTGGTTTTGCGGCTGTGCTTCTGCGGCTCCCATTCATTGAATGAATGGGGCTTTGGAAACACGACCATTGAACGGGCGGAACATGGATGAAAACTCAGCTTTTCCAATTAACCAAAACCTCATTCGCTTTGCCGGTGTCCGTCAGTATGTCAATTGTTTTTAAATAGAAAAAAATAAGAGGCACATTATTTATTTATTTCTTACCTAACCCATTTGTGCGTTTTTTAACGTCATTGAAACTGATGACTCAAAAAACAGGCATTAAAAAAGATCCCCTACCTTGTATTTGGGTTGTTGGGGTGGAAAAATTAACAAAAGTAGGACATGTCCTATGGTTTACATTGACTTTAGTGATTAAAATAATGAATGAATTTCATTGGTCTTTCTTTTTTGACCCAAGCCACTGATCCATTTTTAACTTGGACAGTGATCTGTTTACCATCCGTTAAACTATCCATTGATTTCTATTAGGTCCGTGTATCTGTCACAACCAAGATCTTGTCAGTTGTTTTCTGTCAAAAACGGATATGTGAATACGCTCATTCACCCTCATTGCTTTTAAAACGGTCATGTGACGGCTGTTAAAAAGACAACCATGGCATAGACATTTTTCACTGTTGTGTGAATAAGGCCTACCTAAAAAACTGACTGCACTAAATTTGTTAAAGGTTCATGGTTCACATGTCCTAGCAATCCTTGAGGCAGAAAATAAATCGACACCAGCTATGACCTGATGTGGTTTTGCGCAATAAGGCTACATTCAGACGTCC
This sequence comes from Leptodactylus fuscus, assembly GCF_031893055.1. NCBI lineage: Eukaryota > Metazoa > Chordata > Amphibia > Anura > Leptodactylidae > Leptodactylus > Leptodactylus fuscus. The sequence goes on along the minus strand of NC_134267.1, from coordinate 37,796,673 downwards.
GAGGTACAAAACGGCTATAAAAAACTTCCATTTTTCATGGCCTCATTGCACCCATAGATTGGAGTGTATGGAGGGATCTGTAACAACGGCCAAAAATAGGACGTGAACTATATTTTGACGGACCGTCAAAATAATAGTCATGTGAATAGCCCTCATTCACTGACATTTAATGCCGTGTGATTTCCCTTTAAAAAAAATGGATGTCCCATAGGCATTAATCACTGTTGTGTGAATGTGGCTTAGCGCACACAGCGCACTCTCAGCACTGCTACATCTCTGGTGTAGCAGAGCTCAGTGCACACTCAGCTCTACTACATCTCGGGTGTAGCAGAGCTCAGCTCACACTCAGGTCTGCTACATCTCTGGTGTAGCAGAGCTCAGTGCACACTCAGCTCTGCTACATCTCGGGTGTAGCAGAGCTCAGCGCACACTCAGCTCTGCTACATTTCAGGTGTGGCAGAGCTGTGTGCTCAACACTGCTACATCTGAGATCAGACTGTGGACCGATCTTAGACTCCGCCTTCTCCGGCACTCAGCTCTGCTACATCTCTGGTGTAGCAGAGCTCAGCGCATACTCAGCTCTGCTACATCTCTGGTGTAGCAGAGATCAGCGCACACTCAGCTCTGCTACATCTTGGGTGTAGCAGAGCTCAGCACACGGCCAGATCTGTTACATCTCAGGTGTAGCAGAGCTGTGTGCTCAACACTGCTACATCTGAGATCGGACTGTGGATCTATCTTAGACTCCGCCTCCTCCGGCACTCAGCTCTGCTACATCTCTGGTGTAGCAGAGCTCAGCGCATACTCAGCTCTGCTACATCTCTGGTGTAGCAGAGCTCAGCGCACGGCTATCTCTGCTACATTTCAAGTGTAGCAGAGCTCAGCACACACTCAGCTCTACTACATCTCTGGTGTAGCAGAGCTCAGCACACGGCCAGCTCTACTACACCTGTGCGCTCAACACTGCTACATCTGAGATCGGACCAGAATGGGGACTGCTGTGGACCGATCTTAGACTCCGCCTCCTCCGGCAGAACCAGCGTTGATTGGCCGAATGCTGTACTCTGTATGGCATTCAGCCAATCAACGCTGGTCAATGCATTGCTATATCACAAGCTGACAGGGATCCTGAAGAGATAGAGCCCCAAAGAGCTGTGTGAGTAACATTCCCATCTAAATAAAGGTAATCCCTAGCTAACCATGCCTGTACATGTATCCCTGTCTCACAGTCACACAGTTCACAGTCTCATATGACCCGAATCTGAAATCAACGATTCGTATAAAGTGGAGGTCACCTGATTTAGCCAGTCAATTACTTTTTCCGATTTTTTTTCAATGCCTCTGTTTTCATAGTTCCTGTCCCACCTCCCCTGCTCAGTTATTGGTGCAAAAAAAGCGCCAGGGAAGGTGGGAGGGGATACGCCTGCCAGTGTCCGGAGATGACTCTCAGCCTGCGCTGTGAACAAGCAGCACCCCAGCTCCCTCCATCCCTAAGAGCAGGGAGCGCGTCATCCCCCGTAGCTGCTGCTGCCCGGCCTGCAAGTGTCCGGAGTGCTTGTTCACAGCGCAGGCTGAGAGTCGACTTTCAGCCTGCACTGTGAACAAGCAGACACCGGGGATCCCTGACTGCATCCCGCGATTGACCCATACATCCTTTGCGATCGACCGGTAGATCGTGATCGATGTATTGGGCACCCCTGGCCTACAGTATCTTCCTATCAGGTCTGAGTCGGGTTCTTCCTTCCTATTTATTCTGTGCTCACATTCTCGTTGGTGCTTGCTATTGCCTTGTGCTTGCTGGCTGTTACTTTTGCTGATTTGTTACCTGTACTCATATTATTGACCTCTGACTTTACCTTTGATTATTCTCTTGGATCTCGTTTCTGTACTGTGTTGCTCAACTGTTACTGATCTCTTGGCTAACTGTCCTCCCTTTTGTTGTTGTTTGTCTTGTCTGCATTCTGTGTCATCACTTATATCTAACAAGGGCTTGTCGACCAGTTGTCGCCTGTCGCTTAGGACAGGGCAGGCAAGCAGGAAGGGATGGGAGGAGGTTCAGCTGAGGGCTCACTGTCTTATTGTGCTTCTCCCCCCAGGGTTCACCAGTTAGCCATTAAAAAGGTATCAACTACTGAAGATTATCAAGTTTTCTTGTTTTTTATATTCCCAACCCACTGGCTAACACGGTACAACAACGAACATTTTCCCAGTAGCTACTGGGAATTGCACAACACACTGACAACTTCATCTTTGACTTGGACTAGATAACGGAATGCTCATCCCTTTAATGAAATAACACCCTAAAGGTCAGTCTCACATTTGCATAGCATAGGCAGGGCATCATATTTGTAAGTTTGATGGTGCCTGAACTGTTCCTAAGCTATGAGCTGGTGTACATTTCAGTGTAGGTGCAGAACCCGCTGGAGGATGCACCCTCAAAATTCAGGCACATCACTTCAGCTTTCTTAATGAAAAAATCTGAATGGCCAAAGCACGAGACAGGAAGTGTTGTCCCGGGGAGAAAGCACAATCATCAGGTTTGTAGCCTCTAATAATGGGGTATAGTAAGCGAAATGTGTATAGACCTCTCTATTAGCTGCCCATTAAAGAGCAGGGTAGGATTATCCGAGTACTTGCTGTACACTGTAGAAGTGGATCTACAAGTATGACCCAGAAGAACATAAGGCTGCTCAGCAGCTGCCAACCTTCAAAAGTCAGAGATAATTAAAAATCAAGCAGGAATCTGTTCTTAGACATTCGGCATAAAGTGCATTTTCACCACTTCTTAGCCGAAACGTCTGCACTAAATTTCATTACCCATCCTTTCAACATCAGCCAAAAAGCAACACGCTGCATAATGAAACATTAATTCCGCAACTCCTCACAAGTGATGTGCTCGGGATAAGAAGTAGAAAGTGCTTAAATCCATTTTAATTATCCAAACACTTCAAAACCATTTATCCGCAAAGCTTTCTAATTCACTGGACAGTCCTAGCTGTCATACTAGCGGTGCGTGTAGATCGCCCTTCCCAGTTTTCTGTAACGCTCTATAGACAGAACGTGCATCCTTATGGCAATGTACAAGTAAAACTGTCAGAGGTTGCGGCATCAAGGCATCCCTTTAAGGGTGTATGATATCCTAGAGAGGGGGCCCCACACAGGAGTGTGAACATTTTTGCTTTGGAGGACCTAAATGGTCATCCATTGACTACAGTTAGCAGCTTCTAATACCACCCTTTTGTAGGAGTAAGGTGACACAATGGCAGCTTCACGTGGTAAGGAGGAGAGCTGCACAATGATAGGTTGTCCTTTGTGTCCATGATGCTAATACATTATTATGGTGTGGTTTTTTAAAAAATTTTTGTTACTTTTTTGGCCACTTACTTTCTGATCGGTGGGGGGTCCTAATGTTAGGACCCCAAATATTCAGGCTGGCAACTGGATTGCTACCAACCAGAAAGTGACAGCACATTCTAGTGATATGCCATCAAACTCATCCCAGTGGCTGACCATGAGTGATACGTTTGGTGTGTTATAAGATAAGATAAGATATTCCTTTAATAGTCCCACAATGGGGAAATTTCAGTGATACAGTTTCATAGATGGTACAGTAGTATATAACAAGAGAGAAACACATAGAAGCTCATGGCAGATAGAGAAATCCTAGGAATCATAGCAACTAGAAAAGAAAGAAACACAGACATACTGCAGGATCATTTAGTTCTCTGTGCAGATTGATGTTAATAATAATAATTATAATAATAATAATAATACAGCCGACTTGGTTGTAGGACACGAGGAGGGGGGTCACAGCATGTGGATATAACACGCAGAAATTTTTGCAGAGGTGGGGGACATATGCAGCTATCATGATAACATGTGGCAGTTCCTTTGGTAGGTGGTGAGATCTCCTGCTCACAGCTGATAGTTCGGTATCTTGCATCAGCACTATTGTCCTTTTAACCACAAAAAATGCCCCAAATGTCCTTCATCACAAGCCCTCCTCCTCCTCCTTACCACAGTGTTCTACTGCCCCAAGGAAGTCAGAGACCATCCAGGTATACATGGTGCTGCTCTCTTGCCAAGCTTCCATAACTCCTGGGGTAGGTGGGTGATGGTAGGTTCCCAGGTTGTAACAGTGTCCCACGTGTCCACAGTAATAGAAAGAAATACCAGTCAGCTGTAGCATCTTCACACATCAGCAATTGACGCCAGAAATCATCTCCTTGAACGAAGAAGTCCGCATTTCCATGTAGGTTTCTCTTCCATGCCGCATGTTGAGCCATGCTGTCCTAGCTGGGGGGATGGTAACAGGCACATGTGGAAACCAGCTGAACCAGGTCTTGAGTCCATGCTTTACAATGGAAACAAAAGGAACAAAAAACTCCACAGGGTCTTCCATTCGATTTATAGTTGCTAAATTCATAGTGCTAGATTGCTTGGTTACCAGATTCTTGAAGATATAGAGAAAAAGAGTGAAAAAGGAAAGAAAAAGTTTGCTCCCAGCTTGGAACACTGCATCAAGGCAGCCAGCCTCTCAGGGGGCGGCGCCTAAAAAAAAACAAAAAAAACACGCCAAATCATCTCCAAGTAGGTATAACGTTATAGGACTGCGTCACTAAGGACACTAAACCACCAGTCCATAAGGACACTTGGGTGGTTATTTGTTCCATATCGGCTTGGTAGGTTCCCTTTAAAACTCAAACAAATAATAATTTTGGTGCAAAACGTATTCCAAATTCATTGGCACAAATTTGAGTTGAAATTCGTTTGCATTTAGCTTAGTAAACCTCCAAGTTTGCCAATACATACCCATACCACTGGTGTTCCTATGTACATTGGTGAATACTTTGGTCCCTACAGGTTCCCTTGAAAAACGATAATAAAACAACGTCCAATTGAGTAAATTTAGCAGCCAATTGTGTAATTTGTTAAGTAAATAAAATTTTTATTGGTTATGAAAGTTATTTTTAATAGAAAATGAATAAACGATTTTTCTCAAATTCTCTTTTGTGTTCTTTACTTCCATTTTGTATATTGACTAATGGTATTGACAAAGTAACTAGTTTTCAATTTAGACAAATCTGTAGAAAACGTGCGAATGTTCTAATTTCTAAAAAATTCTAAAAAGTAAAAATTATAATATGTCTTCAAAGGTATGAAGAGGCCAGTCTGCTTTATGGTTACTGACACTTGTCTTGTCTAAGTAGACTATAGCTTGTTGGCTTTGACAACCACTTGGGTTCATTGCCCCTATTTCTAGGGACCTAATGCCTTGACAATTGTGGCACCAAATTGTATGTCCGGCTAGAAAAACAAACCTCACCTCTATGGTCTGGGTATGAATGGAAGTTAAAGTTTACCAGGCTACAGCGGCCATTCTCTCCTACTCCCTCTCTATTCATTACTTCCAATAACAATCATTAGCTTGAAAAATGGGACAATCTGTTTCTCAGGAAGCTTCTCACAAAATATATGAGCCAAGCCAATTAACGCCCTGAATCGGGCCGCTCTGGGAATTTCATTTGGTCTCTTGGCTGACTTAAGATACCTTCATATCTATGCCATTTCCAAAGAGGGAAACAATGTTGATTAAATGAGAGGAACCCCCAAAAGGCCATATGTTACTGATATACTCGCGTCTCTCGTTGAGCGGGGCCAATGGGGTGACAATGCTTTGTTGCAGACACATGGCTCCTGTATTCTCGTGACAGCTCACAGCAGCTGGACACAGACAGCACAAACTGTTGCCACCCGTGGTAGGCGGGACAGCTTCCCCTAAATAGCTGCACACTTGAGCAAGCCCATTGTCTACAGAGAAAGCATTTCAACTGCCCATTAACAGTCATCATAGGAGACAAGGCAGCTTCACAGCGGAGAAAACCTTTAGGGCATATTGTTTGGGACAATTAATTTGTAAATTGCCAGTTTGCAAAACACACCATGAATGAATTAGCTACAATGATCAAATAGGCTGAAAACCTCTAATAGCATGGAATTCCCATGAATAATGAGGGTAATCACAGCGCTTCAATCTCATGTCATCTTCATTGCATATATATATATATATATATATATATATATATATATATATATATATATATATATATCGCATCTCGATAAATTGGAATATCATCGAAAAGTTTTTTTGTTTTTTTTAAGTAATTCAATTGAAAAAGTGAGCCCCACATATTATATTGAGTCATTACAAACAGAGGGAACTTTTCCAAGCATTTCTTTCTGTTAATGTTGATGGTTATGACTTACAGCCAAGGAAAACCCAAAAGTCATTATCTCAGAAAATTAGAATATTATACAGTCCTATGAAAAAGTTTGGGCACCCCTATTAATCTTAATCATTTTTAGTTCTAAATATTTTGGTGTTTGCAGCAGCCATTTCAGTTTGATATATCCAATAACTGATGGACACAGTAATATTTCAGGATTGAAATGAGGTTTATTGTACTAACAGAAAATGCGCAATATGCATTCAACCAAAATTTGACAGGTGCAAAAGTATGGGCACCTCAACAGAAAAGTGACATTAATATTTAGTAAATCCTCCTTTTGCAAAGATAACAGCCTCTAGTCGCTTCCTGTAGCTCTTAATCAGTTCCTGGATCCTGGATGAAGGGATTTTGGACCATTCCTCTTTACAAAAAAATTCAAGTTCAGTTAAGTTTGATGGTCACTGAGCATGGACAGCCCGCTCTCAAATGATCTGAAAACAAAGATTGTTCAACATAGTTGTTCAGGGGAAGGATACAAAAAGTTGTCTGAGAGATTTAACCTGTCAGTTTCCACTGTGAGGAACATAGTAAGGAAATGGAAGACCACAGGGACAGTTCTTGTTAAGCCCAGAAGTGGCAGGCCAAGAAAAATATCAGAAAGGCAGAGAAGAAGAATGGTGAGAACAGTCAAGGAGAATCCACAGACCACCTCCAAAGAGCTGCAGCATCATCTTGCTGCAGATGGTGTCACTGTGCATCGGTCAACAATACAGCGCACTTTGCACAAGGAGAAGCTGTATGGGAGAGTGATGAGAAAGAAGCCGTTTCTGCAAGCACGCCACAAACAGAGTCGCCTGAGGTATGCAAAAGCACATTTGGACAAGCCAGCTTCATTTTGGAAGAAGGTCCTGTGGACTGATGAAACAAAGATTGAGTTGTTTGGTCATACAAAAAGGCGTTATGCATGGTGTCCAAAAAAAACAGCATTCCAAGAAAAACACTTGCTACCCACTGTAAAATTTGGTGGAGGTTCCATCATGCTTTGGGGCTGTGTGGCCAATGTCGGCACCAGGAGTCTTGTTAAAGTTGAGGGTCGCATGGATTCCACTCAGTATCAGCAGATTCTTGTGAATAATGTTCAAGAATCAGTGACGAAGTTGAAGTTACGCCGGGGATGGATATTTCAGCAAGACAATGATCCAAAACACCGCTCCAAATCGACTCAGGCATTCATGCAGAGGAACAATTACAATGTTCTGGAATGGCCATCCCAGTCCCCAGACCTGAATATCATTGAACATCTGTGGGATGATTTGAAGCGGGCTGTCCATGCTCGGAGACCATCAAACTTAACTGAACTTGAATTGTTCTGTAAAGAGGAATGGTCCAAAATACCTTCATCCAGGAACTGATTAAAAGCTACAGGAAGTGACTAGAGGCAAAAGGAGGATCTACTAAATATTAATGTCACTTTTCTGTTGTGGTGCCCATACTTTTGCACCGGTCAAATTTTGGTTTAATGTATATTGCACATTTTCTGTTAGTACAATAAACCTAATTTCAATCCTGAAATATTACTGTGTCCATCAGTTATTAGACATATCAAACTGAAATGGCTGCTGCAAACACCAAAATATTTAGAACTAAAAATGATTAAGATTAATAGGGGTGCCCAAACTTTTTCATAGGACTGTATGTGACTAACTGTAAAAATAATTATTTAGCACAGAAATGTTGACCAAATGAAAAGTCAGTCCAGTAAATGTCCTCAGTACTTGGTGGGGGCTCCTTTTGCTTGAATGGCGGCATCAATGCTGCAATGTGTCATGGAGGGACCGGCCTGTGGCACTGCAGAGGTGTTATGGAAGTCCAGGTTGTATGATAGCAGCCTTCAGCTCATCTACATTGTTGGGTCTGGGGTCTCTCATAGATCTCTATGGGGTTATGGTCAGGCGAGTTTGATGGCTCATCAAGCACAGTGATACTGTGATTATTAAACCAGGTCTTGGCACTTTTGGCAGTGTGGACAGAGGCCAAGTCCTGTTGGAAAATGAAAATTCCTTCTATGAAAATCTTGTGGGCAGAGGGAAGCCTGAAGTGCTCTAGAAACTCCTGGTAGACGACTGTGCTGACTTTGGTCTTGATAAAACACAATGGACCTACACCAGCAGATGACATGGCTCCCCAAACCATCAATGATTGGAAATGTCACACTAGACCTCAAGCAGCTTGGATTGTGTACAGCGGCCTCTCCGCTCTTCCTCCAAACATTTGAACAAACAAGTGAAAAAATTTTACTTTCATCTGAAAACACTTTTGACCACTGAGCAAGCCAAACCACGGAATTTCACTTTCCTTCACCCCTTTGGGCCTCCATCTGCCACTCTCTCTCAGATACAAGATACAAGTGAGCTTTACCTTACCAAAGAATAAGACATTTGGTGTTGCCAAAGCAAAGAAGGGGGTTGGGGGTGGTGGAGGGGGGTGGGTAAGGGGTCCGTGGGTCTCGTCGTTCTTCATGGTGACATGTGCCCGGGGTCACCGCTGAGGTCTGTTTCCACATTGTAGACCATTTCATTCAATGATTTAGAGTGCTGTGGAAAAGTTTTGCAGAGTTATGGAAAAAATACTACCTTGTAAGAAAGCTTTCAGTTCTATCCAAACTTGTTCGACCTGGAACCCGAAACAAAATGAATCTTCGTAAGTTTGCCCATCTCTAGTAACAAGCTGTTTATTACTGTGTATATGCTATTGACTTTTTGTACTGTATGGTGTAACATTGTCACTTCAACTATGTTGTCATTGGGGTATATTTATTAAGGCTGGTGTTTCGTACACGAGTTTTAATAAAGGGTCCAACAGATGCAAGACATGCCTGATTTATCAAGGCGCTCCGGCCTCTCCATACACTAGCACACCTATGCACCAGAATGGAGGTCTATCCCAATTGGGAACTAGTGCAGATTTCCTATATAATTGGGTCTTAACTAGAGATGAGCGAACACTAAAATGTTCGAGGTTCGAAATTCGATTCGAACAGCCGCTCAATGTTCGTGTGTTCGAACGGGTTTCGAACCCCATTATAGTCTATGGGGAACAGATACTCGTTAAGGGGGAAACCCAAATCCGTGTCTGGAGGGTCACCAAGTCCACTATGACACCCCAGGAAATGATGCCAACACCTCTGGAATGACACTGGGACAGCAGGGGAAGCATGTCTGGGGGCATCTAACACACCAAAGACCCTCTATTACCCCAACATCACTGCCTAACAACTACACACTTTCCACATTCAAAAAAACCTCTATCAAAGTGGGAAAATACCTGGAAACCTTCTTTACTCCCCAAATGGATGGACACAAACCCCAATTTAAGCTCAACAAACAGTAACAACCACCCCTTTAAATCACGTTCCCCATGACAACCACAAATGGAATAGGCAATGGGAATTCCAAAAGCCCTCACCCTTAACTGTCATTTTGAGTGTGTGTGTGTGTGTGTGTGTGTGATGTGGTAAGACCTTCCAAAATTCACTTTTCTAGCCCTTAACATGAGCCCTTCCAAACAAAGTTACATGACCTTAAGCTGAGCTACCAGCAGAGATTGAGGCCCTTGGCATGAGTAGAGCCTTGCACCAGCAGTGTTTTTGGCACTTAGGGTGAGTTGAGCCTTGTACCAGCGTGTGTCCCTTAACATCAGGCGGGCCCTAAGTTCTGCGCTTTGCACAAAAGTTCCACATTAACTAGGCTGAATGGTACAAAGATTAGTAGGCCCGAGAACCAGGAACAGGTCTTGCAATGGCTGTCGGATAACGCTTAAAGCACATTGTCCACCAGCCAGTCAGCCTCTACCTCCTCTTACCCAACAGTCTTGTCCTCCTTCCACCCAAAATTCCCAATCTTCTCAGAACAATAACCCCAACTGTCCCTGCTCCCCAGAGCTGTTCTCCCTTCCTTTGACTGTACCGCAACCTGCCCCTCCATTTCGCGATTCCACGGACCTAACAGACGAGTATCTGTGTCCAGATGCTCAAACACTAGAGTCTCCTCCATTCCATCTCCGGTCGATTTGGTGGCGGATGACCAGCAACCCACCCTCATCGACGACGATGAGACGCAGTTGCTGTCAGGGCAGCCAGTTGACATGCGCATTGTGCAGGAGGAGGAGGCGAGACAGGAGTTGGAAGAGGAGGTGGTGGACGACGAGGACACCGACCCCACCTGGACAAGGCAGATGTCAAGCTGGGAAAGTAGTGTGGATGTTGAGGCAGGTGCAGCACCAAAAAGGGTAGCTAGAGGCAGAGACATGTCCAGAGGCAGAGGTCAGCTGCTTTGCCGAAGCCAGGCCAGACCCGGAATGTCCGAAGATGTTCCCTTTTGTACCCAGCCCAGAAAAACTCCCCCATCGAGGGCACGTTTCTTGAAGGTGTAGAGTTTTTTCAAGGAATGCGCCGAGGACAGATATAGTGTCGTCTACACAATTTGCCTCTCGAAATCGAGTAGGGGCCCTGAGAAGAGCAACCTGTCCACCACTTCAATGCACCGTCATTTGGAATCCAAGCAATGGAATCAGTGGCAGGCAGCAACGGCAGGACAAACGTCGCCCGCCGTTCATGCCACTGCCTCTGCTCACAGTGCTGGCGATGCACTCCAGAGGACGAGCCAGGACATCACTTCATCTGCCTCCGCCACTTTGTTGACTTCTCCCTCATCCTCCCCTGTTTCTGTCTTATCTCCTTCTCCTGCACCATCAAAGGCACCATCAGGCGCTTCTTTACAACAACCCACCATCTCTCAGACATTGGAGCGCCGGCAGAAATACACCGCTAACCACCCACCCACGCAAGCCTAGAACGCCAACATCGCTAAACTGCTGGCCCAGGAGAGGTTGGCGTTCCGGCTTGTTGAAACTCCCGCCTTCCCGGACCTGATGGCAACTGTGGCACCTCACTATGCCGTCCCTAGCCGTCTCAACTTCTCCCGGTGTGGCGTCCCCGCCTTGCACCAGCACGTGTCACTCAACATCAGGTGGGCCCTTAGTTCCGCGCTTTGCTGCAAGGTCCACTTGACCACCGACACTTGGACAAGCGCCTGTGGTCAGGGATGCTGCAGTGCTTATCTTTAATGACAGGCAGGGTGAATGTGGTGGAGTCTGTTCCCCGGGTGCAAACTGGGGTGGCCTATCTCCTCTCCCAGGCCAAAATTCATGGCAGGAGTAGACTGAAACCCTACGACGCTGCAACCTCCACCACAGCTTCTAGCGGCAAACGCTAAAACACTGGTGTGGGGAGACGTCAGCAGGCGGTGCTGAAGCTCATCAGCTTGGGGGACAGACAGCACAGTGCCTCCGAGGTCAGGGATGCCATCCTGGCTGAGATGGCATTTTTTTTTCCCTGCTACACCTGGGGCCTGGCATTTTTACGCCTGTGATAATGGCTGGAACCTGGTAGCGGCTCTGGAGCTTGCCAGCCTCCAACACGTTCCATGTTTGGCCCACGTCTAACCTAGTGGTGCAAAGTTTTTTAAAAACATACCCAAATGTACCGAAGCTACTGTTGAAAATGCGGCGCTTGTGCGCCCACTTTTGCAAGTGCACAGGAGTCGCTGCTAGCCTAAAAACACTCTAGCAAGGCCTACATCTGTCCAAACACAGGCTGTTGTCCGTCATTCACACACGCTGAAACCCTACAATACCATATCTTGAGCAGGGTGTGTGAGCTGCACAGACCTTTGATGGAGTTCCATCTACAAAACCCAAGGGTTCCTCAAAGTCAGCAACCAAAGTTTCTGCACCATGAGTTTCCAGGGGTGGCAGAGTTATGGCTAGGGGAAGAGGCATGGATAGGGATGATGTCTAGGGGCAAAAGCAGTGTGGATGTGGAGGCAAGCTAAGCAGGAAAAACTGGGGGTACAAGCTAAGGCATGGACTGGGGTGATGTCTAGGGGCAAAAGCAGTGTGGATGTGGAGGCAAGCTAAGCAGGAAAAACTGGGGATACAAGCTAAGGCATGGACTGGGGTGATGTCTAGGGGCAAAAGCAGTGTGGATGTGGAGGCAAGCTAAGCAGGAAAAACTGGGGGTACAAGCTAAGGCATGGACTGGGGTGATGTCTAGGGGCAAAAGCAGTGTGGATGTGGAGGCAAGCTAAGCAGGAAAAACTGGGGGTACAAGCTAAGGCATGGACTGGGGTGATGTCTAGGGGCAAAAGCAGTGTGGATGTGGAGGCAAGCTAAGCAGGAAAAACTGGGGGTACAAGCTAAGGCATGGACTGGGGTGATGTCTAGGGGCAAAAGCAGTGTGGATGTGGAGGCAAGCTAAGCAGGAAAAACTGGGGGTACAAGCTAAGGCATGGACTGGGGTGATGTCTAGGGGCAAAAGCAGTGTGGATGTGGAGGCAAGCAAAGCAGGGAAAATGGTGGCTAGAGGCAAAGGGATGTCCATAGGCAGCAAGGGCAAAGATGCAAAACTCTCCCGTTTCAAGAATTTTCCTGACTTGTTTCCCCACAAAACATTCCTGGGAGGAGGGCTGAAACACCACCCTCCTCCTCCTCCGCTGTTAGATTGACCCCAGCTACGAGCTGAAAACGCTGCAACACTGGTGTGGGGAGACGTCAGCAGGCTGGGCTGAAGCTCATCAGCTTGGGAGACGGACAGCACACTGCCTCTGAGGTCAGGGATGCCATCCTGGATGAGATGGCAATTTGTTTATCCCCGCTGCCCCTGGGGCCAGGTTTTTTAGCTTGTTGGAGGGCTCTGGAGCTTGCCAGCCTCCAACACGTTCCATGCCTGGCCCACATGTTCAATGTAGTGGTGCAATGATTTTTAAAAACATACCCCAAATTAGCTGAGCTAAGGGTGAAAGTGCGGCACTTGGACACCCACTTTCCCAAGTCTACAGTACCTGGAGCTAGCCGCAATACACTCCAGCAAGGCCTACATCTGCCTGAAGCACCTACTGTTGTGCGAGGTCACCACACGCTCTAACCCTAGATACCGTATGTTCAGCAGGGTGTGTGAGCAGCAGAGACCTTTGATGGAGTACCAGCTACAAAACCCAAGGGTTCCTCAGAGTCAGCTCCCTCACTTTCTGCACCATGAGTTTCCATGGGTGGCAGACTTATGGCTAGAGGCACAGGCATGGATAGGGGTGATGTGTAGGGGCAAAAGCAGTGTGGATGTGGAGGCAAGCTAAGCAGCAAAAACTGGGGGTACAAGCAGCCGGTGACATCATCACTGACAAGCACAGCTGTCTGTCAGCTGACAGGCTGACTTTCACCAAAATGAACAGACAATGGATAGACTCATCATATACATGTCAGTTACATGACAAATTTAGTGCAATTTGCAAGTCCAAGATGGTTTGGAGATCTGCGGAGAGGAATCTCACCACCTCTTGCGGGTGCCATCATTTGGAAGGCAAGCCCTGGGCTCAGTGGGTGAGAGCAAGCGCAGGATAATCGTCGTTTGGCCTGGCGGCCACTGCCTCTTCCACTGTTGACAGGGCTGGCGCTGCAGTCCAGACCAGGAGCCAGGACACCTCCACATCTGCCTCTGACACTTTGGGGAGTTCACCCTTATCCTCACCTTTTCCTGCCATTTCTCCTTTTGCCCGCGCCATCATGCGCCTCTTCCCAGCAACTCCCCATCTCCCAAGCCTTTCATTTCATGCTAAAGTACAGCGCAACCCACCCACATGCCCAAGGCTTCAACGGCCTCATCTCAAGAAATCTGGCCCAGGAGATGTTGGAATCCCGGCTGGGGGACACTCTGCCCTTTTTGGGCAGAGTGTCTACTGCGCCACCGCACTGTGCCGTCCACACCAGCACTTTCCCCCAAACATGAGGCGGTCCCTAAATTCAGCGCTTAGCCCTAAAGTTCCATGTGACCAGTTACGAATGGACAAGTGCATGCCGACAGGGACGCTACCTTTCAATTTGGGCACAGTGGTTGAATGTAGTTGAGGCGTGGACCGGGTCGCAAAATGTGGTGGCCTGACTTGTCTCCCCACACAACATTCCTGGGAGGAGGGCTGAAACACCACCCTCCTCCGCTGTTAAATTGACCCCAGCTACGAGCTGGAAACGCTGCAACACTGGTGTGGGGAGACGTCAGCGGGCCGTGCTGAAGCTCATCAGCTTGGGGGCCAGACAGCACACTGCCTACAAAGTGAGTCATGCCATCCTCGATGAGACGGCAATGTGGTTTTTGCCACTGCACCTGGGCCCAGGCATGTTGTCATGTGTGATAATGGCCGTAACCTGGGATTGGCTCTGTAGCTTGGCAGCCTGCAACATATTCCATGCCTGGGCCACGTTTTTAACTCATTGCTGCTAATCTTTTGAAAAAGGTACCCCAATGTTCCTGAGCTACTGGTGAAAGTGTGGCGCTTGTGCGGATAGTTTTTAAAGTGTATAGTTGCCGCTGCTAGCCTCTATGCACTCCTACAACGCCTGTACCTGCTGGAACAACGGCTGTTGTGCGACGTCTCCACACTGCTGGCACTAAACATATCATGTGTTGAGCAGAGTGTGTGAGCAGCACAGACCTTTGATGTAGTTCCAACTCCAAAACCCTCGGGTTCGTCAAAGTCAACTCCCTCAGTTGCTCAACCATGAGTGGCCATGGGTGGCAGACTTATGTGAAATCCCATCCCATCCATTGCACTGGACACGAAACATTAGCATGCGCTCAGCACAACTTCGGATATGGCAGATGCGTTAAGCAGGGTGCAGGGTACAACACAGACCAGGCCCGAGCACCAGGAACAGGTGTTAGAAATACTGCAGCATCTGCCATTTCCTTCCAATTTTGGGGTTTTGGACCTGCCACCGACTTGTCTGGACCTAAGTGGGGATCATGAGACACAGTTGCCATCAAGGCAAGCTGTGGTCATGTGCGGTTTGCAGTAAGGGGGCAGTGCGCAATTGGAAGAGGAGTTGGTGGATGATGAGTCCACCGACCCCACATGGACAGGGGTGATGTCTAGGGGCTAAAGCAGTGTAGATGTAGAGGGAAGCTAAATCAACAAAAAACCTGGGTAGAAGCAAAGGCATAAACTGGGGTGATGTTTAGGGGTGAAAGCAGAGTAGATGTGGAGGGAAGCTAAGCAGCAAAAACAGTGGGTAGAAGCAAAGGCATGCAAAACTCTACCCTGTTGGAAGACTTATTCCTAGGTCTGGAACACGTTAATGGCCCCCCTGGACAAATTACTGCCACTCAGGGGCCTAGTGTCACCAGGAGGGACAAGTATAGGCGCATGTTGTGGGAATACCTGGCCGACACCAGCTCTGTCCTCTCCGATCCCTCTGTGCTCTACAGCCTAAACTTATTTTCTCATCTTTTTTTCTGAACTGCACATCTCTTGCCTGCTTCCTTTGGGATCTTAGAAATGGTGGTCCACTTCCACAGATGGTAACTTCAATAGACAGTGTAACGGGAGTAGCTGAGGGATCGCTGTCTTAACCACTTTTTGGCACAAAATTAACTTCCAAAGCCAAATATGGTGCAAGTATATGATGCAAGGACACCTACACACCTATCTCTGACACATTGGGGAGTTCACCCTCATGCGCCCTTTTGGCCTGCACCATCATGCGCCTCTTCCCAGCCACTCCACATTTCCCAAGCTTTTCATTGCAGGCAGAAGTACAATACAACCCACCCCCATGCCCAAGCCTGTAACAGCCTCATCGATAAACTGCTGGCCCTGGAGATGTTGGTGTTTGTTTATGCTTCTGGAGACCCAGGCCTTCCGTCAGCAGATGGCAGCTGGGGCACCTCCCTATGCTGGGCCTAGCCGTTACTACTTCTCTTGGTGTGCTGTCTCTGCCTTGCGCCTGCATGTGTCCCATAACATCAGTCGGGCCCAGAGCTCTGCGCTTTGCTGCAAGGTCCACTTGACCACCGACACATGGACAAGCGCCTGTGGTCAGGGATGCTGCAGTGCTTATCTTTAATGACAGGCAGGGTGAATGTGGTGGAGTCTGTTCCCCGGGTGCAAACTGGGGTGGCCTATCTCCTCTCCCAGGCCAAAATTCATGGCAGGAGTAGACTGAAACCCTACGAAGCTGCAACCTCCACCCCAGCTACTAGCGGAAAACACTGTAACACTGGCATGGGGAGATGTCAGTAGGCCGTGCTGAAACTGATCAGCTTGGGGGACAGACAGCACAGTGCCTCCGAGGTCAGGGATGCCATCCTGGCTGAGATGGCATTTTTTTTTCCCTGCTACACCTGGGGCCTGGCATTTTTGCGCCTGTGATAATGGCTGGAACCTGGTAGCAGATCTGGAGCTTGCCAGACTCAAACACGGTCCACGCATGGCCCACGTTTTCCAACTTGTTGGTGCCATGTTTCTTTGAAACCTACACCATTGTGCCTGATATACAGGTCAAAGTGGGGCCATTTTCGTAAGTGAGAACTAGCCTCTGCTAGGCAGAAAACATTCAGAGCACACTCCTCTCATCTTCGCACCGTTGGCTGGCGGAGGAAGACGAGGGGGTTGGAGTGGCATCTGATGTCCCTATCCCACACGAGGCTAGAGGGTGCACTTCAGTGCATCCCATTGCTTCACCACAAATGGTGTGAAGGGGAGTGGAAAATGGAGGAAATGGAGAGTGACCCTTACAGTTGGGGCCAGCAAAGGCATGCCAAGTAACACACTGGCACACATGGCTGACTTCATCTTGGGTTGCTTTTCAACACATATTTCACATCATGAAGAACAAATAATACTGGATTTTTTCAAGCCTCGAACCCCGGTCTAGGTCTAATGTCTGTTCCTTTCTTATATTAGGGGAGAGGGAAAAAAAATTACTTCAGTGATACGTTTAGCGTACATAGACTGACTATTAATGTGTATCCCACTTAGTGTTGTTAGGGTTACACACCGTCACAACCTGGCTAAAGCTTCTATAGCTGTTAATAAAGTCAACATAACTTTACGGTATCCAAAAAGACAGCTGGTACCGACAGAGAGCAAGACAAATGTCACCCAAAGCTGTGAGCTCTGAACACCCACAGTGACTTTGGCGTCATCATCATTATAAGGGAGCGGGTGGTAATAAATAACTTGGCAGTGCCTAAAACCCAAAAAGCTTATACAACTATATTTACATTAAGATACACAAATGAAACTTTTCAGTAGCATGTCATGAGACAAGCTGATAAGCTCTTCCTTTGTGCAGTGCTATTTGAAAGTTAAACGCTGCCTTTATTTTAATTCTGGAGAAGGTGCAGACATTAGATTTAGAACATGTTGTCTTCATTGTCCAAATCCTCTATATAGGTAACGTGTTTTTCGGGCCGAGCTGTCTGGGAACGAGCTGGTGCAGCACTGACAACCTGGGTGAATATGGCAAGAGCCTGAGATGTAGGGTGAATGAATCCCCAAATTATTTGTGGAATTCCCAGTGAGACAATGGCACTGTATACCAGTATTAAAAATTGTGGGTGCACATAACCCCCATATATTCTTTGAATTCCCAGTGAGACAATGGCACTGTATACCAGTAGTAAAAATTGTGGGTGCACATAACCCCCATATATTCTTTGAATTCCCAGTGAGACAATGGCACTGTATACCAGTAGTAAAAATTGTGGGTGCACATAACCCCCATATATTCTTTGAATTCCCAGTGAGACAATGGCACTGTATAGCAGTAGCAAAAATTGTGGGTGCACGTCACCCCAATATATTCTTTGAATTCCCAGTCAGACAATGGCACTGTATACCAGTAGTAAAAATTGTGGGTGCACATAACCCCCATATATTCTTTGAATTCCCAGTCAGACAATGGCACTGTATACCAGTATTAAAAATTGTGGGTGCACATAACCCCCATATATTCTTTGAATTCCCAGTGAGACAATGGAACTGTATAGCAGTAGCAAAAATTGTGGGTGCACATAACCCCCATATATTCTTTGAATTCCCAGTCAGACAATGGCACTGTATAGCAGTAGCAAAAATTGTGGGTGCACGTCACCCCAATATATTCTTTGAATTCCCAGTCAGACAATGGCACTGTATACCAGTAGTAAAAATTGTGGGTGCACATAACCCCCATATATTCTTTGAATTCCCAGTCAGACAATGGCACTGTATACCAGTATTAAAAATTGTGGGTGCACATAACCCCCATATATTCTTTGAATTCCCAGTGAGACAATGGAACTGTATAGCAGTAGCAAAAATTGTGGGTGCACGTAACCCCCATATATTCTTTGAATTCCCAGTCAGACAATGGCACTATATACCAGTATTAAAAATTGTGGGTGCACATAACCCCCATATATTCTTTGAATTCCCAGTCAGACAATGGCACTGTATACCAGTAGTAAAAATTGTGGGTGCACATAACCCCAATATATTCTTTGAATTCCCAGTCAGACAATGGCACTGTATACCAGTATTAAAAATTGTGGGTGCACATAACCCCCATATATTCTTTGAATTCCCAGTCAGACAATGGCACTGTATACCAGTATTAAAAATTGTGGGTGCACATAACCCCCATATATTCTTTGAATTCCCAGTCAGACAATGGCACTGTATACCAGTATTAAAAATTGTGGGTGCACATAACCCCCATATATTCTTTGAATTCCCAGTGAGACAATGGAACTGTATAGCAGTAGCAAAAATTGTGGGTGCACATAACCCCCATATATTCTTTGAATTCCCAGTCAGACAATGGCACTGTATAGCAGTAGCAAAAATTGTGGGTGCAAGTCACCCCAATATATTCTTTGAATTCCCAGTCAGACAATGGCACTGTATACCAGTAGTAAAAATTGTGGGTGCACATAACCCCCATATATTCTTTGAATTCCCAGTCAGACAATGGCACTGTATACCAGTATTAAAAATTGTGGGTGCACATAACCCCCATATATTCTTTGAATTCCCAGTGAGACAATGGAACTGTATAGCAGTATTAAAAATTGTGGGTGCACGTAACCCCCATATATTCTTTGAATTCCCAGTCAGACAATGGCACTGTATACCAGTATTAAAAATTGTGGGTGCACATAACCCCCATATATTCTTTGAATTCCCAGTGAGACAATGGAACTGTATAGCAGTAGCAAAAATTGTGGGTGCACGTAACCCCCATATATTCTTTGAATTCCCAGTCAGACAATGGCACTATATACCAGTATTAAAAATTGTGGGTGCACATAACCCCCATATATTCTTTGAATTCCCAGTCAGACAATGGCACTGTATACCAGTATTAAAAATTGTGGGTGCACATAACCCCCATATATTCTTTGAATTCCCAGTGAGACAATGGAACTGTATAGCAGTAGCAAAAATTGTGGGTGCACATAACCCCCATATATTCTTTGAATTCCCAGTCAGACAATGGCACTATATACCAGTAGTAAAAATTGTGGGTGCACATAACCCCAATATATTCTTTGAATTCCCAGTGAGACAATGGCACTGTATACCAGTATTAAAAATTGTGGGTGCACATAACCCCCATATATTCTTTGAATTCCCAGTGAGACAATGGCACTGTATAGCAGTAGCAAAAATTGTGGGTGCACGTCACCCCAATATATTCTTTGAATTCCCAGTGAGACAATGGCACTGTATACCAGTAGTAAAAATTGTGGGTGCACATAACCCCCATATATTCTTTGAATTCCCAGTCAGACAATGGCACTGTATACCAGTATTAAAAATTGTGGGTGCACATAACCCCCATATATTCTTTGAATTCCCAGTGAGACAATGGAACTGTATAGCAGTATTAAAAATTGTGGGTGCACGTAACCCCCATATATTCTTTGAATTCCCAGTCAGACAATGGCACTGTATACCAGTATTAAAAATTGTGGGTGCACATAACCCCCATATATTCTTTGAATTCCCAGTGAGACAATGGCACTGTATAGCAGTAGCAAAAATTGTGGGTGCACATAACCCCAATATATTCTTTGAATTCCCAGTCAGACAATGGCACTGTATACCAGTAGTAAAAATTGTGGGTGCACATAACCCCCATATATTCTTTGAATTCCCAGTGAGACAATGGAACTGTATAGCAGTAGCAAAAATTGTGGGTGCACGTAACCCCCATATATTCTTTGAATTCCCAGTCAGACAATGGCACTGTATACCAGTATTAAAAATTGTGGGTGCACATAACCCCCATATATTCTTTGAATTCCCAGTGAGACAATGGCACTGTATAGCAGTAGCAAAAATTGTGGGTGCACGTCACCCCAATATATTCTTTGAATTCCCAGTCAGACAATGGCACTGTATACCAGTAGTAAAAATTGTGGGTGCACATAACCCCCATATATTCTTTGAATTCCCAGTCAGACAATGGCACTGTATACCAGTATTAAAAATTGTGGGTGCACATAACCCCCATATATTCTTTGAATTCCCAGTGAGACAATGGAACTGTATAGCAGTAGCAAAAATTGTGGGTGCACGTAACCCCCATATATTCTTTGAATTCCCAGTCAGACAATGGCACTATATACCAGTATTAAAAATTGTGGGTGCACATAACCCCCATATATTCTTTGAATTCCCAGTCAGACAATGGCACTGTATACCAGTATTAAAAATTGTGGGTGCACATAACCCCCATATATTCTTTGAATTCCCAGTGAGACAATGGAACTGTATAGCAGTAGCAAAAATTGTGGGTGCACGTCACCCCCATATATTCTTTGAATTCCCAGTCAGACAATGGCACTGTATACCAGTAGTAAAAATTGTGGGTGCACATAACCCCCATATATTCTTTGAATTCCCAGTCAGACAATGGCACTGTATACCAGTATTAAAAATTGTGGGTGCACATAACCCCCATATATTCTTTGAATTCCCAGTGAGACAATGGAACTGTATAGCAGTATTAAAAATTGTGGGTGCACGTAACCCCCATATATTCTTTGAATTCCCAGTCAGACAATGGCACTGTATACCAGTATTAAAAATTGTGGGTGCACATAACCCCCATATATTCTTTGAATTCCCAGTGAGACAATGGCACTATATACCAGTAGTAAAAATTGTGGGTGCACATAACCCCCATATATTCTTTGAATTCCCAGTCAGACAATGGCACTGTATACCAGTATTAAAAATTGTGGGTGCACATAACCCCCATATATTCTTTGAATTCCCAGTGAGACAATGGAACTGTATAGCAGTATTAAAAATTGTGGGTGCACGTAACCCCCATATATTCTTTGAATTCCCAGTCAGACAATGGCACTGTATACCAGTATTAAAAATTGTGGGTGCACATAACCCCCATATATTCTTTGAATTCCCAGTGAGACAATGGCACTGTATAGCAGTAGCAAAAATTGTGGGTGCACGTCACCCCAATATATTCTTTGAATTCCCAGTCAGACAATGGCACTATATACCAGTAGCAAAAATTGTGGGTGTATATAGCCCCAATTCTATTGCTAGGGGACTTGCAGGGTATTTCTGAGGTGAAGGTGGGGGGGCACACCGTTGGAACGGGGATTTGGGGTGTATATATGGGGTATACGGGAATACACTGTCAGTGTGTTCCATTCAGGATCCTGGGAAAGCTGGGTTGCGGCGATTGAGCCCGTCAGTGCCACGTTACACTGACAAGCTTCTCCCTGGAATTGAAGTTATATGTAAGCCCAATATATTCTTTGAATTCCCAGTGAGACAATGGCACTATATGGCAGTAGCAAAAATAGTGGGTGTATATAGCCCCAATCCTATTGCTAGGGGACTTGCAGGGTATTTCTGGGGTGAAGGTGGGGGGGCACACCGTTGGAACGGGTATCGGGGGTATATATCGGGTATACGGGAATACACTGACAGTGTATTCCATTCAGGATCCTGGGAAAGCTGGGTTGCGGCGATTGAGCCCGTCAGTGCCACGTTACACTGACAAGCTTCTCCCTGGAATTTAGCTCTTACAAGAGCTGTTGTGGTTGTCTTCTCCTTCCTATCCTAGCCTGTCCCTGCCTACCCAGAATCTAACCCCTAGCTAACTGGACGGAAACCTCCGTCCTCGGTGAATTGCAAGCTCAGAATGACGCGAAGCTGGGCGGCGCTGTTCTTTTAAATTAGAGGTCACATGTTTTCGGCAGCCAATGGGTTTTGCCTACTTTTTTCAACGTCACCGGTGTCGTAGTTCCTGTCCCACCTACCCTGTGCTGTTATTGGAGCAAAAAAGGCGCCAGGGAAGGTGGGAGGGGAATCGAGTAATGGCGCACTTTACCACGCGGTGTTCGATTCGATTCGAACATGCCGAACAGCCTAATATCCGATCGAACATGAGTTCGATACAACACTGTTCGCTCATCTCTAGTCTTAACAATTAGACTTTTGGCAACTGACTGTGTGGCATCAAATCTTTGTGCAGATGTCCAGTGAGAATTTCATTCAGAGGAGTGAAATTAGCAACAAGTTTGACAAAACAAGACAAAATCTGCATGCGGTTGTGGTGTGAAAAGTCTGCAGCATATACTTTAATGTGTGTATGTAGTCTTATAGCGGTAAATCTACTTTTTCTTATCTTGGTCTTTACTTGTATTCTGCCCTATAAATAGATCAGCCCTTGACCTGGTAGCTGAAGCCTTCATCCAGATATTACCTGACATCAGACCAATCTCTGTCATAAAAAACTAGTATAGGCTAATATGAATTGAAACTGTTTCCCTAAAACACATTGACATGTCTTGTCTACATCTGCTTTCTGTTTAGAACAAGCTCACAAATTAGAATTGTACATGGGTCAATAAACATCTATAGTAAGGTCATTGCGAGCCTTCACGAGGGCTGTAAAAATGATAATTTTCCCGCGTAGAGATCGCTCAAAAGACTCATCTCAGACAGTTAACAAAGCTTTTGTTTTGCTTCTTTTTATCTATCTATCTTTCTATCTATCTATCTATCTGTCTGATATCTATCTATCTATCTATCTATCTATCTCCTATCTACAGTATCTATCTATCTCCTATCTATCTATCTATCTATCTATCTCCTATCTATTATCTATCTATCTATCTATCTATCTATCTATCTATCTATCTATCTATCATCTATCTATCTATCTATCTATCTATCATCTATCTATCTATCTATCTATCTATCTCCTATCTATCTATCTATCTATCTATCTATCTATCTATCTATCTATCTATCTATCTCCTATCTATCTATTATCTATCTATCTATCTATCTATCTATCTATCTATCTATTATCTATCTTCTATCTATCTATCTATCTATCTATCTATCTATCTATCTCCTATCTATCTATCTATCTATCTATCTATCTATCTATCTATCTATTATCTATCTATCTCCTATCTATCTATTATCTATCTATCTATCTATCTATCTATCTATCTATCTATTTATCAATCATCTATGTAACTGCCTATCTATCTATCTATCTATCTATCTATCTATCTATCTATCTCCTATCTATCTATCTATCTATCTATCTATCTATTATCTATCTTCTATCTATCTATCTATCTATCTATCTATCTATCTATCTCCTATCTATCTATCTATCTATCTATCTATCTATCTATCTATTATCTATCTATCTTCTATCTATCTATTATCTATCTATCTATCTATCTATCTATCTATTTATTTATCAATCATCTATGTAACTGCCTATCTATCTATCTATCTATCTATCTATCTATCTATCTGATATATATAATCTATCTATCTATCTATCTATCTATCTATCTATCTATCTATCTATCTATTTCATCTAATGCAACCCTTTTCAAAACACTCTCTTGATACCCCCCTAAACAATCAGTCAATATAAGGGGTGACAGAGGGTCTCACCCTCCCTCTGACTAACCTTAAAAACAGATCCAAAAGTCTGATTTGTGAAAAAAATAATGCACTACTTTTTCTTGAATTATGGACAGCACACAGCCAAGCAACTCAGTAGTGTGAATAAGGGTTTAGGAATCTGGATTCATCTCCAATTCTGGATGTTGCAGGGTCACAACCAGGTTCTGTCCTGATAGCGTGTACACAGCTCTTGTGCCGTATGGTCACAATGATACAAAGGTATTTTGAGAAGAAAAAACTTCATTGTTTTTATTTCCTTTATCAACTCCTCACTGATTTCTAGATCTCTGCTTTCTGTCTGATTATAAAAATCAGTATGTGGTCATGTGATATATACACAGGTGCACAGTGCGTTACAAGACAGAGCTCTGATTACTGTGCTGTGATAAGTAGTGTTGAGCAAATCAGTCTGCAACAAACCAGATTTGACCTGAATATTCCAATTTGTTCTTTTTTTAATGAAATCGAATAATTTGGGATTCATCTTGGATGTTCTAAAATGGCCGGTGTGATAGGAATTACTGAAAAAGATTACACTCTGGGGTTTATTCAGACCTTGGAGTATACAGACGTGGAGAAAATTGTTGGTACCCCACATTTAATTAAAGAAAAACCCACAATGGTCACAGAAATAACTTGAATCTGACGAAAGTAAAAATAACAAAACTACATGATGACAAGCCACAAAGCTTCTGGGAGAATGCCCTATGGACAGATGAGACAAAAATTGAATATTCAGCAAGGCACATCAGCTCTATATTCACAAATGGAAAAATGAAGCATATCTTGAAAAGAGCACTGTCCCTACTGTGAAACCTGGAGGAGGCTCTGTTATGTTCTGGGGCTGCTTTGTTATATCTGGCACAGGGTGTCTTGAATCTGTGCAGGGTACAATGAAATCTCAAGACTATCAAGAGATTCTAGAGAGAAATGTGCTGCCCAGTGTGAGAAAGCTTGGTCTCAGTCGCAGGTCATGGGTCTTGCAACAGGATAATGACCCAAAACACCCAGGAATGGCTAAGAGGAAAACATTGGACTATTCTGAAGTGGCTTTCTATGAGCCCTGACCTAAATCCTATTGAGCATCTTTGGAAGGAGCTGAAACATTCCGCCTGGAAAAGGGACCCTCCAAACCCGAGACAACTGCTGCAACTGCTGAGAGGTGCAGAAGTCTCATTGACAGTTAGGGAGCCTTCACACGATGTAACGCTGCGCTCATTCTGATCGTAAAAAGATGTTCAGAATGAACGTGTAAAAAGCAGCTCCCATTGACTTGAATGGGAGCCGGCATATGAGCGCTCCCCATTGAAATCAATGGGATGCTTTTTTCCCTAAGCTTTCAATGTATTACATGCGTAACCAAGTTTTTCTTTCATTAAACGAGGGGGATCAACAATGTGGTCCACGTGTGTAATAGGTGGAGGCCCAAGGGAGATGTAAAATAAAAAACATTTATACTCACCTTCCCTCACCTTTTTCAGGCCTCCTTGTGGCGTCCAGCGATCTGCATCTTTCTTTTCCAGGTGCTCTGGAACTCTTCTTTGACATCACGTGCCCGGGGTCACCACTGAGGCCCTCAATGGTGACATGGGCACGCCAAGCATCACGTCAATCACAAACCTCAGCGGTAAGACATTACAGAAGGCACTCTTCTGTGATATCATGCACCCAGAGGAGAAAGACACAGATCAGCGGATGCCATGAGGAGGCCAAAAAAGGTGAGGTAAAGTTAGTATAAATGTTTTATATTTTTTACACCTTCCTTGGGCTTACACCGATTATACGCTGGAGACCCCAGAGTATAATAATTTTCACATCTGGTTCTGTCTTAAAAAGTTTGGATCTGATCGCTTTGTCCGAATATCAGACAAAATCAATGTTCAAAGGTTTGCCCAGAGCTGTGTACCTATGTGTCCATCACATGACCACTAGAAGTGAACAACGAAGGACAGCAAGCAGGTAGGATCGAGTTAATATTATGGGTGATATGATAATTAGAGATGAGCGAGTAGTATTCGATCGAGTGGGTATTCGAAATACTCGCACTCCATCGAGAACCACTCGCTATTCGAATGGAAAAGTTTTATGCAGAACCAGCATTGATTGGCCGAATGCTATACAGTCGGCCAATCAACGCTGGTTCGTCTCCTACCTTTAGAAGTCTTCTCCGTGCAGCTTCCCCGCGGCGTCTTCCGGCTCTGAATTCACTCTGCCAGGCATCGGGCCTGGGCAGAGCAGACTGCGCATACCCGCTTGTAGTGCGGACATGCGCAGTTGGCTCTGCCCAGGCCCGATGCCTGGCAGAGTGAATTCAGAGCCGAAAGATGCCGCGGGGACGCTGCAAGGAGAAGACTTCTCGGAGGATCCAGCCCGACCCTCACTCGTGGACTTGGTAAGTATAATTTGATCGAACGTTGCCTACCCCTGAAACAAGCATTTTCCCTCCATAGACTATAATAGGGTTCGATATTCGATTCGAGTAGTCAAATATTGAGGGACTACTCGAAACGAATATCGAATCTCGAACATTTTACTGTTCGCTCATCTCTAATGATAATATGATATGAGTTAACACAATGGAAAGTATATTGGAAAATTGTATAATCATTACATTGATTTTCTGAAACTGGACAACCCCTTTAAAGAGAACGCGATCCTTGACTATTCTATCTGTGCGACCAATCTATACAGTAACAATCTCTCATAAGGTTAATGAAGCTAGCTATTTCAATGCACAAATTTGTCACCTCGCCATATCCTGATTAATGGACTGTAGTGTATGTCACGTTGCACATCACACCCAAGTCCGTTATCTGCTTAAGTCATGATGCGATATCGCTGCATGTAAGGTGCAGATACCGCCAAAGCATTTGTTCCACTTTCCTATCCCGCATAATGACCATTGCTGCTAATGAACTATGGCTGTTATTATTATCATTATTGTTATGATTATTGTAAGAAGAGATCTGCTTAGACTGCTGCTAAATGCTTAGTGAGTGCATGTAACTATTTTATCAGCGACATGCAAAATATAATCGGATAAAACGCTCACTTATTGGTGGATGATTATGGGGAAGCATTATGCCATTTTGCCTTTTTCCATCTCTAAAATCTCTACATTTTAGATCAGATTTTACTTTCATTTGCTGCCATTAACACTTAGGAATTACACAGGAGTATATTTCAAATGCTAAATTCTCTGGGATGAGGATTATGTTATCAGAAATAAATATGAATTTCTCAAGTTGGCCTTGACTGTGTTGGTAATCAGGAAATCGCTTATCCGTAAGCTAAAATAGGGGATTGTATTCTTAAAAAAACGAATCTAAAATGCTTTTAGGATGATTTATTTGGAATAAAACAAAGATAAAAGTGCACATTTATTGTCATAAACTCGGATAGAACCGAGACCTACAAAATGAGGTTTCTAAGCTAATATATCATCATGAGAATCATGTAAAAAAAAATAAATAACAGGATTTCATTACAAAAACAAAACAAAATAATAATTCCATGTAAGTCTAGACAAGGGGCTGCCAGGACATAGCTTTTAGCTAAACCTTAGATTCCAAACCTGGACCAATTTGCTTAACCAAAGCTTACTGTACCTCTAATACTCTATTATTTATTTTGTTTTTGCCAATCATCCATTCCTGTTGCGGCTCAAGTTATGAGCAATACACCTTTATTAACAAAACTGCGGGGTTTAATCTCCTTTAAAGCTCTGGAAAGCATTACCACATATAATCTAACTTACCGAGGTTAGCGCAGATGCACTTGAGAAAAGAAGACCATCTTCACGGAAATTAGGTATTTTTACCATTATGCTCAAAAATGTAGTCAGCTATTCACAAAGAAATTTTTGCATGAAGGTTGTGTCTTATCAACATTGTTGTGTGATCTCAGGAAAGATCGGAGGAAAGCAAATCGTGGAGACAAAGAGTATTTTTCAGTTGGGTAATATTTAAAGGGAGTCTATCATTGTCCCCAGGTACTTTAAGCTGCTCCCATAGTGCTGTAGATGCTGTTAGCAGAATAAAAACCCCATACCTTTCTTATGTTTCAGAGCCCCAGGGATGCAGAGAAAAAGCACTTTTATTCTTTAATGGAATGAGGATCTTGGAGCACAGGGGAGTTTTCTTCTATTACTGAGCACTGCTGCATCATCACTAAATCCACCAAGCCTGCATTGAGGTAATAGGGATACATACAACTTAAAGGGGCTCTATCACTGGATTTTCACTATTTTAGATAAACATATGCCGGAATAGCCTTTAAAAAAGGCTATTCAAGTCCTGCTAATTGTTTGTTAAAAGACCCCCCCACCCGTTTTAACGAATTACCTTTTAAGCTTATATATAAATGAGCCCTTCTGTTTACCGTGGGCGTTCCCGTGCACCCCTCACGTCATACTCTGTTCACGCCCTCCTTTGTGGTTCTTCTATGTAAGTCCCTCCTCCAGCTTTCGATTCCCAGCCTCACAACTGTGTCTTCCCTGCTTCTGGAAAAGGACCTGTGATGACGTCACTGCTACTCTGTGATTGGCTTGTCCCTGTGATGACGTCACTACAAGGTCCTTCGTCATCTTCTAAGTACTGAACTGTGTAGAGCAGGGGCTGCAGCTCCCTGTGTCTATCATAGCATAGATCTCCATGTGCACAGTAGATCTATGATGTGATAGACACAGGGAGCTGCAGCCCCTGCTCTGTATAGATCACTACTTAGAAGACGACGAAGGACCTTGTAGTGACGTCATCACAGGGACAAGCCAATCACAGAGCAGTAGTCCTTTTCCAGAAGCAGAGAAGAGACAGTTGGAGCTGGTGAATCGAAAGCAAAAGGAGGGACTTACATAGAAGAACCACAGAAGAGGGCGTGAACAGAGGGGTGCACGGGAACGCCCACGGTGCACGGAAGGGTTCATTTACATATACATCTAAAAGGTAATTTGTTAAAACGGGGGGGGGGGGTCTTTTAAAAAACGATGAGCAGGACTTGAATAGCCTTTTTAAAGGTTATTCAGGCATATGTTTATCTAAAATAGCGAAAATCCAGTGATAGAGCCCCTTTAATGTATTTCCATGGACTACAATGGTTGCGATTGGAGCTGAGATACTACTAGAGCTGAAAGAATGTTGCATAATAAGTGTTTATTAACAACATAAACAACAGGACATAAAACCCGGAATGAAAACAGTATAAAATGGCAGTATTGTCAAATAATGCAAAGAAAGCATAGGGTATCTGTAACATCTCTGCCTGTTCAGGCCTCTGCGCCACCCTCTGCTCGCGTGCTGCGGCGCAGGAGGCGTGTGCAGTTTGAGAATCTGCTTAAAGTTTTTAGTTGCACTGTGTGAACAGGGCTCTAGTCCTTAATTGGATTTGCACCACACCCGTCTTCTGCCAAGGTTGCCTCTGTCCATTAAGTGGTTAATCTGGCCTTGCCCTTTGATTGACAGCCTGCCTTTCTGTGAACTCCATGGGTGGGTTCTTCCTCCCTATTTAGCCTTGGTTCCCATTCACACCAGTGCTTGTTATTGCCGTGCGCATACCTGCTCTTACGTTCCCTGTTTGCTTATACTATTATACCTGACCTTTGGCTTTTCTCATTGACTATTCTCTTGACTCCGATTTGGCACTGCATCGCTCTCCTGTTACCGAACCCTGGCTAGCTGACCTCCCTTTGTTGTTGTTCGTCTTGTTTGTGTTTTGTGTTTCACATATTCAGGGAGGGATTGTCCTCGTGGTTGTCGCCTATTACCTAGGATAGGGCCTGGCAATAGGAAGGGAAAGCTGGGGGCTTCAGCTTAGGGCTCACTGTCTCTTGTGCCCCTCCCAGGGTTTAACAGTTCTGGGAATTGCTGTCTTAGCAATTCCCTTACAGTATCCTTGTAGCAGTGAATCCTATTTGAGCAATAGAAAACAGGAGTAAAGCACATAAAGCTGAATATAAATTAACAGAACTATGAATAGAAGGAAAGAAAGAGAGAGAAGAGAAAAAAGGAGGAGGGGATAACAACAACAACATAACAACTATACTAGGGTGCCATAGGGGAGGAAGACAACGAAAAAATGCAAAAAAGAAGAGTGGGCACAGGATGTATGGGAATGTATGGGCAGGTTTGGATTGGGGTGCCTAGGACTCACCATAGAAATAATTTTGGTGGCCCACTATACAGCTACATCCTAATTTTACAGTGCAATTCTGTCAGATAATACTCACTTTCTTCCAGAAAATGATCTCAATCACAAATTCTTTGGTATTATTATCTTCATTTAATTTGTCTTCAATGGAAAACCACAAAAAGAATTGTCAAAAAGCCAAATTGGATATAATTCCACAGCAAACATAAAAAAGGGGGTGGACAAAAGTATTGGCACTGTTTGAAAAATCATGTGATGCTTCTCTAATTTGTATAATTAACAGCACCTGTTACTTACCTGAGGCACCTAACAGGTGGTGGCAATAACTAAATCACACTTGCAGCCAGTTGAAATGGATTAAAGTTGACTCAACCTCTGTCCCGTGTCCTTGTGTGTACCACATTGAGCATGGAGAAAAGAAAGAAGACCAAAGAACTGCCTGAGGACTTGAGAAGCAAAATTGTGAGGAAGCATGAGAAATCTCAAAGCTACAAGTCCATCTCCAAAGACCTGAATGTTCCTGTGTCTACCGTGCGCAGTGTCATCAAGAAATTTAAAGCCCATGGCGCTGTGGCTAACCTCCCTAGATGTGGAAAAGAAAAAAAAAGAAAAATTGAGGAGAGATTTCAACGCAAGATTTTGCGGATGGTGGATAAAGAACCTCGACTAACATCCAAACAAGTTCAAGCTGCCCTGCAGTCCGAGGGTACAACAGTTTAAACCCGTACTATCTGTCGGTGTCTGAATGAAAAGGGACTGTATGGTAGGAGACCCAGGAAGACCCCACTTCTTACCCAGAGACATAAAAAAGCCAGGCTGGAGTTTGCCAAAACTTACCTGAGAAAGTCAAAACCATTTTGGAAGAATGTTCTCTGGTCAGATGAGACAAAAGTAGGAAAAGGCATCAACATAGAGTTTACAGGAAAAATAAGAGGCCTTCAAAGAAAAGAACACGGTCCCTACAGTCAGACATGGCGGAGGTTCCCTGATGTTTTGGGGTTGCTTTGCTGCCTCTGGCACTGGACTGCTTGACCGTGTGCATGGCATTATGAAGTCTGAAGACTACCAACACATTGTGCAGCATAATGTGGGGCCCAGTGTGAGAAAGCTGGGTCTCCCTCAGAGGTCATGGCTCTTCCAGCAGGACAATGACCCAAAACACACTTCAGGTCAGCACTAGAAAATGGTTTGAGAGAAAGCACTGGAGACTTCTAAAGTGGCAGCAATGAGCCCAGACCTGAATCCCATAGAACACCTGTGGGGGAGGAGAGATCTCTTGATGGCAGTTTGGAGAAGGCCCCCTTCACATCTCAGGGACCTGGAGCAGTTTGCCAAAGAAGAATGGTCTAAAATTCCATCAGAGCATTGTAAGAAATTCATTGATGGTTACTGGAAGCGGTTGTGCGCAGTTATTTTGTCTAAAGGTTGTGCTACCGAGTATTAGGTTGAGGGCGCCAATACCTTTGTCCGGCCCATTTTTGGAGTTTTGTGTAAAATGATCAATGATTTGATTTTTTTTCATTCTCTATTGTGTTTTTTAATTGCAAGCAAAATAAATGAAGATATTAATACCAAAGAGTTTGTGCTTGCAATCATTTTCTGGAAGAAACTGAGTATTATCTGACAGAACTGCAGGGGTGCCAATACTTTTGGCCAACACTGTACCAACGTCCTAAAACTGCACTGACACACATTTTTCAGTATTAGCCTGCAATCTAGTACTCGCAGTGGACCATTTATATGGCCATCTCACTAGGCTTCTGACTTGTTCTTGCATTAGACCATGGCCCCCCATAGTTCTGTGGGCAAGATGATTGGTGATGGGAACCCCACAGTGACATTAAGGAGTAAGATCTAGAAGAGAAAACAGTGGTCTGTGCCTAGATGTTATCTCACCCACCCACCCAATACCTTTCTATACAATAAACTGGGCAGATTGTGAAATATTTTACTAAGTTTATTATATGGGAGCATAGGCTGTGTGAGATGCTGTACACTGCCTATTCCATTGCAGTGCACCACGCTTGTAGGGTTAGGGGTTTGGGGTCCACCATGGGATTCTTCTGCTTCCCTGTGGGCCAGTCCATGCTTGTGTATAGGCTATTGCAGAGAAAGGAATTCATATCTATCTGTCTTGAAAGAGGTGAAGCGAAACCTTGTCCTCAGTCCAGCGAAGCCAAGACCCAGAGCCTAGGAGAGCCATCTGTGGATCACTGGGCCAGAGTAGAAATCAAGGCAGGTAGTACATACTATCCATTCTCTAGCTGGAGGGTCTGCCACCTTCCAATGTTGCAGGATGATCACTGTAGCCATGGTCAAAAATGCCTCAAGATGATGGAGTGATTGAGCCATGGCAGTATGTACAACCTTCACAAACTACATGGTTAACCCCTTTGTTATGCTTTCTTGAATCTTATTACATCCCCCTTCCCCCATGGAGCCCTCCATCAAAGATTCTACTAATAACATTTTTCAAGGCAGCATCCTCAGGGACCTCGGTGAAGCCCTCCCTAATGTCTGCTTGCAAGGCGTCCCTTTCCTACTACATCAGACATAACTATAGGGCTGTAGGTAGGACTATACAGGTCCCTTTAGGATGATCACGGCCGCAAAATAACGCGGCGTATACGATCCAGGCTCCCATTGAAATCAATGGCAGCTTTTACGGCGCTCAAAGTCTCACACGCCGTATACGTGCCACATCACGTGGCACGTTACTCCATGTGAATGGACCCTAGCTATTTTTCTACAGTCATAACAAGGCTAACCTTTTCTGAACGGTGCGGCTATTGTAATCCAATAGTATATAAGATTTTTTGTGTTCTACGTGTATTCAAGAATGGTATCCAGCACTGTGATCATAATAATAATAATAATAATACTATATATGAAAATAAATTCAGTTTATGGAAATTCCATGTATCCCTCGAATGTGTTATTATGATTAGGAGGGACTGATTTCTGAATTTATCAGAGGCTTCTATTGTGGTCTAAAATTTACGTGTGCAGGTGCATGATGCATATGGCTGCCATATGCAGGTTATATCCGCACACATATTTCATATTGTTTGGCAGTGTAGACCACATTTTTCTTTGTTATATTGTACATATAAGAGTATGGCTGATTCCATTTTTGCAAAATGGTATGGAGGAAAAATGGGGTTGCATAGAGCGCTGCTGATAATGTGTAGAATGGAGATCCTAATGCTGGCAAATCCAAATACTTTTATTCCATTAAAAATAAACTGGCAATGTGTTTCGACATTGAACAAACGTCTTCATCAGGCCAACAAGGTACATTGTGAAATTAGAGTGGATTATGCTGATTCCATTTTTAGTAGTGTACGTCAGTCATCTGCCCAGTGCTGTTTTAAAGTGTAACTAAACTTTGTATTTTCTGCCAGCAGTTGTGTCATTCAAACATTTTGTAATCTACTTTATTAACAGATTTTTTCTCCTGCACTGAATCCACTTTCTATTTTCTCTGTAATCTTTCCCCAATTATTGACAGAAGCAATCCTCACTGCTTCTGAATGTGTATGTCGGAGTGTGGGTGTAATACAGAGAATTGTGTTTCTGGTGTCATGTGAAAGATGAGATTCTCTTCTTTCATATGACACCAAGATTACAGTTCTACCTTTATTATTTCTGGAGCTATCCACAGTTGAAAATGCAGAATTGGGAGCAACTGCATATAAATATACAGATCCTAAACTAGGGCTCTACAGTTTATAATTCCTGAGATATAAGTGTCTGAAGTCTCAGTTTCTCTGTATTACACTGGTATACTTCAGACTCACAGAGGCAGTGAGGATTTCTGGTGCCAATAACAGGGAAAAGATACAGAGGACAGAAAGTGGATTTCATCACAGGATTTCGCGGAAAGGAGCCAAAATCCATATATTACAATTTAAATTTTAAGTGACACAAATACTGGCAAAAAAATTACAAAAAAATGAACTATTATTATACTCAGGGGTCTTTTCAGACCCCCGAGTATAATAGTCGGAGCCCCAGGGGAGATAAAAGAACATAATAAACAGTGTTATTCACCTGTCTGGGATCCAATGTTAATCCTAGCAGGCTTCGGGTCTATATGGTAATTCCCAGGCGCCACGTGGTCTGGGATATTACCATATAGGCCCAAAGCCTGTGCTAGAAGTAACAGGCTATTACTACTAGCACAGGCTTCGGGCCTATATGGCACTGCTAGCACAGGCTTTGGGCCTATATGGTAATATCCCAGACCACGTGACGTCTGGACATTATCATATAGGCCCGACCCATGTTAGGATTAACATCGGATCTAGGAGACGTAAGTAACACTGTTTATTATGTTCCCTCGCCTCCTCTGGTGCTCTAATTATTATACTCGGGGGTCTGAAAAGACCCCCAAGTATAATAATAGCATACCTCCCAACCGTCCCGATTTTGGCGGGACAGTCCCGATTTTGGAGTTCTGTCCCGCCATCCCGCTTAGCTTAGTGTTTGTCCTGCTCTACCCCGAGTGTTCTGTCCTTAAAAACTCTCTTTGCCCCGATCTCCCGGCTCTCTGCTGCATCTCCTCCCCCACAGCTCACTCCTCGCGGGTCGCGCGACCTCCCGCTGAGCCAGAAGAGAAGACTGAACACATTACCTATGAGCAGCAGCGGCTGCTCCCTCCCTCCTTCCTCTACAGCCCAGTCCACCTGAGAAGAGCAAGCTCTCCCTGTGTAAGTAATAATAAATGTCTCTGTGTGGGGTGAATCAGGTGTCCAGAATGCTTCACAAACCTGCAATCTGTGCACTGAGGGGAAAAAGGCAGACGGGTATACATTGTTTAATTTGAAACTTCATTTTGCTGAACTTTGGAATAAGTTGTAGTGATAAGTTATATGGAACTCCATGTCGTAGTGGCTGAAGGTTGGAGAGGGTGGCTTTTGTGGGGGGTTTTTGTGTATTTTTTTTTTTTATTTAAATGCATGGGACTGCATAAATTGTAGGGCTGCTTTATTCATGGGACTGCCTGCAGGATGGAGCTGAAGCAGGGGGAGAGGATAGTGCTGTCTGCATGCAGTCCCATGTTGTAGGTGGGGGGGGGGAGGGGAGAGGGGTAATGATTTTTACATGAGACTGCATATTGGGAGGCAGCTGAAGGGGAAAAAGTGAAGCTGTACATGTGTAGTGTGCGGGGATGTGGAAATTAGGGGATATTCACATGGAGTAAAGTGGCGCTGATTCTGCCGCAATTTATCGTGGCAGAATCAGCTCCACTTTACTCAATGTGAATGCCCCCTTAAATTGGAGTATGTGTATAGGCAGGTGAAAAGTAGGGTCATTAAATGTGTGGATGTGACGTACAAGGAACACTAGGTTCACACCTGTGATCATGTTTCCATTCTTTGGGTCCACTTGCGGACTCGAAAAACAGAAACCCAATCCGCTTAAAAAACAGAAAACCTTGCTTACAGGACTTTTGTCTCACTGTTTTATAATCCATACTCCATACTCACACAAATTGCTGTTTTAGAATGAGGCCCCACGTTGCAGAAATGCAGTTTTTGTTGTTGCAGATTTTGTTGCATTTTTTTGAGCCAAAGCTAAGAATGGCTACAAAAGTAATGGGAACTATATAAGAAGTTCTTAGAGTTCTACCTTCTGCTCAATCCACTCCTGGCTTTGGCTCAAAAAACCGCAGCAAAATCTGCAACAAAAAAAAAGTTGTGTTTTTGCAATGTGGGTTCTCAGTCTTAGGCTGGTCTTGCTGATCATCAACTTACACTCCGCAGATGTCCGTGAGCTGCCGCACTCGCCCATAGAGTTCTATGGGCGAGTCCGTGCAGTGCCGTGAATTGTGGCCATTGCGGCCATGTTCCAAAAAGTGCGGACCTCGGTTGCGGCCCGGCACACCATGGATAAAATATCCGGTGGTGTAAGAGGCCGCACTGAGTATAATGTGTCCGCAAATGGTCCGCAATTGAAAACCCACATGACACTGGGGGCAGAGATGGGGGGACATGACACTGGGGGCAGAGATGGAGGGGGGACATGAAACTGGGGGCAGATGAAGGGTGTATATGAAACTGGGGGTGAGATAGAGGGGGGGACATATAATTTACGGGTGACTGTAGGAGGATTATACTGTGGGAGCACATGTACAATGAATGGGCGGAGTGAACATAAAAGTGGGTGGAGTCAACATAAAAGTGGGCGGAGCCAAATTTGCCACGGCGCGCCAAGCGCGCCGCACATTTTGGCCCTCTTTCTACTTTTCAAAAGTTGGGAGGTATGTAATAGCAGTAGTGGGATCGCGGCCTGGGCCTATTCACTACCGCCCTCCATGGCCTATAGTACAAGGGGAAGCGGGGGCGGCAGTGAACAGGTCCGGGGAGGTTGGTAAATAGGCCGCTTCCTGCTGGGAATACTCCAGCAGGTAGCCGCCTATTATAAAACAACAAAAAAAAAGTTGTTATACTTACCGACCTCACTGAACTACAGGAGCGTACTGCACCTGCTCGCGTAAGCGGCCACAAAAAAATGGCCGCCTGCATGTGAAGTTGGCTTTGATTGCGGCCTGCTGCATCATTCGCATACCGACAAAAAATGGGATTTTGGGTGAACGACGGCGTGGAGAAGACAATGAAAGGTAGGAGAAGAATAGCCTTTCTTAAGACTTTTCCGATGTTTTTGTCATAAAAAAATGCGTTTGAATGATAGGATCCCTTTAAAATCACATCACCTTAAAAAAGTTAAAGCATTATAGGGATTCTTATCAACAGCTTTTAACACTCCAGCAGTTCCACTGGGACACTGCATATGGTGTTCATGGACGTTCCCTTTTCAATGCTTAACTTTATTCACTTTCATGACCCATTCTTTGGTGTAGTGAGTTTGCTTTGTGTCTTAAATGGGTTATCTCACAAAAACAGCTCCTTCTCCATATGGTTTTCCATTGGCTTTCTAAACTTCTTACAATGGTCACCAAAACATTATTACTTGGTCGCCATCCAAGCGAATTGTTGGCTTTATTCAACCAGAGCAAGAGCCATTACTTGTTAGTGTTTTCTAATCTTGCTAGAAGGCGGGGGTCCTGAGCAGTGGATCTTCTCTGTGATGTACATTTTCCCCGCCAAAATACGCACAGGGACTGTCTTTAAATAATGTCAATATCAAGCAAGTGAATATAAAAATCTACAATTTACATACAACACCAATGGCAAGAGATTATATCCTATTAAACTGTCCATTTGTGGCTTTCCCAATGTAAAGTACTGATCATTCTCCACAGTTTTACCGTTCAGCCAGTGGCGTAACTACCGCCATAGCAGCGGAGGCAGCTGCCACAGGGCCCGGGACATTAGGGGCCCAGTGACAGCCGCTACCGCTGCTATCATTATACTCGGGGGTCTTTTCGGACCCCCAAGTATAATGATCGGCGGACCGGGAGAGGTAAGGGAACATAAAAAACATGTTACTTACTTCTCCACGATCCTGCCTGACGTCCATTCTGACGTGTCTGACGTCACATGAACCTGGCCTGCGTCTCGGGTCATGTGACGTCAGACGTCATTAAACAAGGACGGCAGAGGAGAAGGCAGCGGAGAAGACAGCGTAGGAGCCAGGGACAGGTAAGTAACAGTAGTTTTTTATGTTTTTATTCCCCGAAAAGACCCCAGAGTATAATAATTGTCTATGGGTGTCCACTATGGGGCATAATAGTGTGTGCAGGGGCCCCTATGGGGGATAATACTGTGTGTAGGGGCCCCTATGGGGGATAATACTGTGTGCAGGGGACCCTATGGTGGATAATACTGTGTGCAGGGGCCCCTATGGGGGATAATACTGTGTGCAGGGGTCACTATGGGGGATAATACTGTGTGCAGGAGCCACTATGGGGCTTAATAGAACGTAGTAAAGACGTAGCAACAAGAAGAGATGAGCTTGCAGCACTCCGAAGTCTTAAAAAATCTTCAAATTTTTATTTAAGCATTTCTTTAAAAACAGATAGTCCACAAAACATCCAGTGTTAGACGGAAAAAAACACACACGTGATTTAAATGAATCGCTTACGCGTTTCGGGGGATAGCGCCCCCTTAATCATTGCTTAACCTTGTCTGAAATTCTCAACCTTATATATATACCTATATATATATACCGTTAAAAGCTGTTAAAAGCGGTTTTGAGATTATCAGTAGTGTGAAGTGTATACCGCAGTGCACGTGTAGCCATAAAGAATAAATTATGTGGCTATTTAAATGGTATATCTCAATCTAGGATCAAAAACCCCATTATAATATTAGAAAAACTTCAATGTATGCAAAGGTTGGTAGACTATATAATTGCATGTATCTAACGTGTTGGTTTTCTTCCAAGAGAAATGTAAGGCAGTTTCTATTAATACTTTGCGGTATATGTGTAGGGAGACTATTGATAGTATATGTAGCGAATAATGAACAATTTACCCAGAGTTCATAACCTGATAGTGTATACGAGTTATATCTATAACCTGCCTATACCTTTTATTCCACACTAGAATTGGGTTAGTGAACCGAGGAATTTTTTATATACAGAAGGTAATGTAGATACATTGGCATATACGGAACTCTTCTATTGGCCGGTTTGTACCACGTGAC
The DNA here is from genome assembly GCF_031893055.1 of Leptodactylus fuscus. NCBI lineage: Eukaryota > Metazoa > Chordata > Amphibia > Anura > Leptodactylidae > Leptodactylus > Leptodactylus fuscus. The sequence goes on along the minus strand of NC_134267.1, from coordinate 37,757,835 downwards.
CCGGAAGTGTCAAAGAACGGGACTTCCACTCCATAATAAGGTACGAGATTTGATTAGGGCCATTATACTTAGGGATTTTCCCTTATATATAGAAGGTTATGTAGATATATATGTGTATATGGGACTCCTTTATTGGCCAGTTGATATCACGTGACTCGGAGATGTCTAATAGCGGGGTCTCAATCATACAATAAGGTATGAAACTTCATGATTATGTGACATAAGGGATCCACTTTGATTAAGAACTGGGATCTCTGAGGTTCTCTCTTCTTCTTTTCTCCAAATAACACTTTATTGTTGCGAGCAAGGTGATAAATAGGTTTATGGATTGATGACGAAATGTGTAGTTGGTAAAAAAACTTTATTGTAACTCATGTTGACAACCAATTACTGCGGCAAGTTCAGGTGTGTAGTGAAATGGACACCATATATAAGGTTGAGAATTTCAGACAAGGTTAAGCTATGATTAAGGGGGCGCTATCCCCCGAAACGCGTAAGCGATTCATTTAAATCACGTGTGTGTTTTTTTCCGTCTAACACTGGATGTTTTGTGGACTATCTGTTTTTAAAGAAATGCTTAAATAAAAATTTGAAGATTTTTTAAGACTTCGGAGTGCTGCAAGCTCATCTCTTCTTGTTGCTACGTCTTTAATCGGATCAGGTCCCAGAGGTCCAGGGACGGAGTTTGGCACCTCCCGTAAGTCGGCTACAAGGGGTAAGAAACAGTCCTACACTTTTTTGTTTCATTTTTTATTGTGCTTAATAGAACGTGCAGAAATGCGTAGGAGGGGGTCGGTCGAGGTCTTTGGCGTCTGTGTCGGTGGGGGGCCATGTCAAAAGTTCGCCACGGGGCCCCGCCATTCCTAGTTACGCCACTGTGTTCAGCCATATGCCCGGTTCACATCTGCGTTTGGTATTCTGTTTGGAGAGTTCACTTGGTGACCTCCAAACGGAATACCGAACGCATTAAGAAGCAGTTAGCAGAGAAACCACACGGACTCCATAGACTATAATGGGGTCCTTGTGTTTTCCGCGCGGTGTCCGCACGAATCATGTGGAGGGAATAGTACTGCAAGCATCACTTTTCTCTCCGCATGATTCGTGCAGAAAACATATCGACTAGAGATGAACGAACAGTAAAATGTCCGAGGTTCGATATTCGTTTCGAGTAGCCCCTCAATATTTGACTACTCGAATCGAATATCAAACCCCATTATAGTCTATGGGGGGAAAATGCTCGTTTCAGGGGTAGGCAATGTTCGATCAAATTACACTTACCAAGTCCACGAGTGAGGGTCGGGCTGGATCCTCCGTGCAGTCTTCTCCGTGCAGCGTCCCCGCGGCATCTTCCGGCTCTTCATTCACTCTGTCAGGCATCGGGCCTTGGCAGAGCCGACTACGCATGCCTGCACTACAAGCGGACATGCGCAGTTGGCTCTGCCCAGGCCCGATGCCTGGCAGAGTGAATGAAGAACCGGAAGACGCCGCGGGGAAGCTGCACGGAGAAGACTTCTAAAGGTAGGAGAAGAACCAGCGTTGATTGGCCGACTGTATAGCATTCGGCCAATCAATGCTGGTTCTGCATCGAACTTTTCCATTCGAATAGCGAGTGGTACTTGATCAAGTACGAGTATTTAGAATACCGTAGTGTTCGATCGAATACCTACTCGATCGAGTACTACTCGCTCATCTCTAATATGGACCCCATTATAGTCTACGAGATATGTGTGGTTTTTCTTCTAACCGCTTTTAATGCGTTCGTTATTCCATTCGAGGGGGTTCCCAAGCGGATTCCCCGAACGGAATACCTAACGCAGATGTGAGCCAGGCCATAGTAAGAAAAGGCTAAAATAATTCTCCTTTCAGTCATTCAAAGGAACTGGAAATTCTTAGTAGAGACAACGCGAAGAAAAGTACAACTAAAGCCTGCAGAGTAGACATCTAAAGGTGACGGAAATTACCCGCCTGTGACACGAGAAGCCATACTGCTTGTCTATGCAAGGGTTAAACACTTTATTCAGATGGCTTCAGTTTGGTTATGTTAGTGCTTTGGTCGTCCTGAGAATTAGTGAAAGATAAGCTAAAAGTTCATTTATAAGAGTATTAAAGGATAATTATGATGGAGTAAATGCAGAGGGTCAAAAGGCATTATGATGAACATAGACATAATATAGGGCTTGGGAAAATAGGCTGAAATGCATTCAGTAATACAGGACCTAATATTGGCCCAAATTCCGTTAGACTCCGTGCACACTTACTATATAATGTAATTAATAACAAAGCAAACATACCAGGTCTGGACGCCGAGCGGAGCATCCGGAAAATTGATTCTTGTAAGTCAAATTAAACTTTAAGACTGTTGCAAATTTGTGACCTTTTAATATCAGCAAATAATAAAAAAGATTTTAGAGGAAATCTGTTTCAATCAGATTATAAGAGAAGTGGGTAAAGCTGATTACAAGCCCACTAAACACAGTATTTGTGTGGTATTTGTCCTCAAACAATAGAGTTAATTCCACCTTAACAAGTATTATCTATAAAATCAATAATTAATGGAAAACCATTATTAACGTGTTTACAGATGTGAAGGATGGGCGGAATTCTGTTCAGGTTTCAGATATTTTTACATGTTTGCACTTTTGGCCCACAACCTGATATCCAACATGTCAAGGTGAATTGCAGAAGCCTTAAAAAATAAGAATCAACATTGAGTCTTGAGGTTTTTGTCAATGAAAGTTCAACTAAAATAAGGGATCCAAACAACCACAGCTGGAACCCCTCTCTCCGTGGGCCCCATAGTATCCACATACAGTAGGTTACCTCCACAGTATATACATCTGTGAATGAAACACATAACAGCATTCTATCAAGAACATCTTTTTACATAAAAATTTAGAGCCTTTTGGGCCCATTCACACGGAGTAACGTGCCGCCTGACCTGGCACGTATACACCGTGTGAGATTTTGCGGGCCGTATACGCTCCTATTGATTTCAGTGGGAGCGTGGATCGTAAACGCCGTGCTATTTTGCGGCCATGATTATACGTGCCAGGTCAGGCGGCACATTACTCCGTGTGATTGGGCCCTTTAGGGTAACATCTTGAGAGGCCAAGTGAACTAAAGCAGCCGTGTGGACAGCTTGCAGGAGAACAGAGGGACATAGCTGTACAATGCCAGCTGATTCAGTGCACTGGTGCACCTCTAACAATCACTTGCTAAGATCACATCTGCACCACCAGAAATGGGCAGAGACAAAAGTCCTGTACAGGCGACTTTTCAGTCCACCGTTTTCATATTGATAATTGACTCAGTATAGTGAATGGGGTCTGCCGGTGTCCACGGGCCTCAGCAGATGTGAACACAGCCTTAGGCCGGGTTCACACGATGTATTATGGCACGTAATGTGGTACGTAGACAGCGCTGGAGCTTTTGCGGGCCGTATACCCTCCCATTGTTTTCAATAGGAGTCGGGACCATATACGCGGCACTATTTTGTGGCCGCCGCAAAATCACGGCCGCAAAATAGCGCCGCGTATATGGTACCAGCTCCCATTGAAAGCAATGGGAGCGTATATGGCCCGCAAAAGCTCCAGCGCTGTCTACGTACCACATTACATGCCATAATACATCGTGTGAACCCGGCCTAAGGCTGTGTTCACATCTGCTGAGGCCCGTGGACACCGGCAGACCCCATTCACTATACTGAGTCAATTATCAATATGAAAACGGTGGACTGAAAAGTCGCCCGTACAGGACTTTTGTCTCTGCCCATTTCTGGTGGTGCAGATGTGATCTTAGCAAGTGATTGTTAGAGGTGCACCAGTGCACTGAATCAGCTGGCATTGTACAGCTATGTCCCTCTGTTCTCCTGCAAGCTGTCCACACGGCTCCTTTACGTGCCATAATACATCGTGTGAACCCGGCCTTAGACAGGAATATGGGTTCTGTGATGGTAGAGAGTGCATCATCCTCAACAGCAGCAGCATGTTGTTTGTGGCCATGGCCTGGAGAGGTGCACGGTTGCTTTACCACTCCACTTTGTTTGCCAACCATTTTAAAGACTTGCTGTACAGCAAACTTCTGCTGCAATGGGCAATGTCTAGGTGGCTGTCTGGGGGCAGACAGATATGGGTCAGATACAGTGGCGCATTGGCTACTGAAGAAAACAATGGCAGCGGCATTGAGCGACCACAATGCCACCCTCCCAGTGCCAGCAACTGCCTGTTCACATCTCTTACAAAGCAAAGAATGAGAAAGTTGTTTTTTGTTTTTTTTTAAATACTAACAAAACTACTGAGCTCACATACTGCACCAACTCTGGTGGTTGCTCTTTGTTTACTTGTCTTGCATTACTGATATCACGTATTCCCACACGACATTACAGCCATACACATTAGGGACACTTTAACCATAGGGTCAATGGTAGAACTGTACTGGAGGAGGTTGACCTCTTTGGAGTACTGGCAACGCTCTCACTGCTCCAAAGAGCTCATTCATATAGTAACAAAAAAGGCAATATCTCGGAGGCGCCAATTCACAAGGGGACTTCAGGGGACTTTAAACTATATTCTGATGACAGAGCCATTAATCATACATGAATAGTGTATGGACTATAAGAAACTTTGTAATATATCTTATTAAGGATAGGTGTTTCCTTCATCACTTATTAAGCCGTTCTCATGCTCCTTATCTATAATATGACTCCTTATTTACATTAGATTTGTCTTTGTAGTCAGCCTTGGATACAGAACTCTATGGTGAAGAGAGAGGAGAGTAGAGTAGAGTTGCTGCCAGTTTGTTAATTGACATTTCCTCATTCTGTGCACTGGTAGCCTCTTATCTACAAACCTAGCAGAGTGTAGCAGCAGAAATTATCTTTTCTAGTAGTCACTTCTTCCTTCCTCCCATCTTCATAGATATCATTAAAAGGTAACTCTGCCTGAAAAGTAGAGAAGAAAACATATTTCTTTAATAAGATATATGACGTTTCTTATATTTATGAAAAGCTGGAGGTACAGCTCAACCTTATTACAAATTCTAGAAAAGGTCTTGTGTCCTGCTCGCTTTTCAGCCATCTATGTACCCAGGAACTCTTTTTCATAGTGTACATATCTATCTATATATACATTGATGAAAATATGTTGAATATTGAATTTTATGAAAATCTCAGAACAAATATTCAATATTCACATGTAAAACTACTATTTCATATATCATGGTCGTCAATCATTACTATGTATCCAATAATTTCTCGAAGCAGTGGCGCATCCCTCGAAGTATTTATGACTTTGTGCATTTTGCAAGTCCAGATAATCTTCATGAGACTCCTCTCCTTGTAGCAAATACATAATAGCGGTTTTGGCAATCCCTTATCATGTCAAACCTTCCTAAAAAAGCATTATTGGTTCTAAAGTAGCATTAGCAGCATCAGTGTGAGAATTCGGCTTGGATAGTCCATGTAATTGGAATGAGGATTGTTGTGTAGCTTTTTTGACAATCAAGGACATTGCTGGCTTTAACCGATTTAGCAGATTGAAGGCAGATTGTGTGGACAAGGGGTACAGTTCTATATATCGAGGGAGTGGTTCTGGAGATGACATTTAATCATTCAACATTAACACAAGACATCTGTCACATGCGAGATAGTGGCGAAGATACTGAGCAGCTTGCAGTGATACAATTTCCTTTGTAACCCATAATCACTTGACAAATACGAGTTTCTGCAGGAACTTCGTTTGGTACTGACTCTAAATCCCTGTGTTTTATTATAGCGATGCCAAGTAAATCCTTCAGTAACTTTATTAAAGGACAAGAAATAAAATAAATGAAACAGAAACAGATTGATTTCTTAGTAGTTAAAGAGCATGGAGGAACGCCATATATACTGACATGTGCGGGTCTTAGGTTCAATCAGAGTTTGGCTACGAGATACTCTGTAAAACCAAGTCTTCTTGTAATGGTGCCAGCTGTGCCACTTAAGGTAAAGGGGTTGTTGTTTGTATAATGGAAAGTTCTACAATTTTCCTACAGAATTTCTCGGCTTGCTGTCATTCCTTGTTTACTTCCAGTGGATAAAATTCAGTCCATGGTCATGTGATGGACACACAGGTGCACAGCACGTTACAGTTACAACACATCAGAGCTCTGTCATGTAACAAGCCCAGCAGCTGTGTATCTATCACATGACCATGCCCCTGAAAATGACCATGAACTGTACATCACATGACCATGCACTGTAAGTAAAAATGGATGACAGCAGGCAGAGATATTTATACTGGTGCAGGACTTAGCTCTCCACCGATTTTTAGTGGATTCTGCAGCAAAGTCTCCAGTTCTGTATGTAACAGCTGGGATAACTGAGTGCTGTTCTCCTTTATCTTCAGTAGCCCTATCAAGATTCTATCAAGGGATTCTATCATTAAAATGCTATTTTTTGTCCTTAACACGTAGGAATAGCTTTAAGAAAGGCTATTCTTCTCCTACCTTTAGATGTCTTCTCCGCGCCGCCGTTTGGTAGAAATCCCAGTTTTCTTCTGTATGCAAATGAGTTCTCTCACAGCACTGGGGGCAGGCCCCAGCGTTCAAACAGCACTGGGGGCGTCCTTAATGCTTCGAGAGAACTCTCCAGCGCCGCCCCTATCTTTGCCTGGAACAGCCTCTCCCTGCGTCTTCTTCCGGCACTGGCTTCAAACTTCTAGGCATGCGCAGTCGGCTCTGCAAAGCCGACTTCCCATGCCCGCGGCCATTTTTTTTCTGTCTGCTTATCCCAGCTTACTGTGAAAGCAGCCACAAGAAAATGGCCACTTACACCAGTTTACTGTGTAAGCGGCCACAGGAAAATTACTCCTGGCATCTGCAGTCGGCTCTGCCCAAGGCCTAGAAGTTTGAAGCCAGTGCCGGAAGAAGACGAAGGGAGAGGCCGTTCCAGGTGAAGACAGAGGCAGCGCTGGAGATTTCTCTCGCAGCATTGGGAACTCCCCCAGTGCTGTTTGAGCGCTGAGGACCGCCCCCAGTGCTGCGAGATAACTCATTTGCATACAGAAGAAAAACAGGATTTCTACCAAATGGTGGTGCTGAAAAGACATATAAAAGTAGGAGATGAATAGCCTTTCTTAAGACTATTCCTACGTGTTAGGGACAAAAAAATTGCATTTTAATGATAGAATCCGTTTAAAGGTACAATATAGCTACATCATTTTGCATTACAGTACATTGTGTTACATGTGCAATTCAACCCAACACAAAAAGGCTGTGATGTTTGTGGTGTTCTGGGTGTTTTACACTTACATCTGATACTACACTGTTACACTTAGGGTGAATTCACACTGAGTAAACGCTAGCTTATTCTGAACGTAAAACACGTTCAGAATAAGCGGCGTCTAAAGCAGCTCCATTCATTTCTATGGGAGCGGGGATACGAGCGCTCCCCATAGAAATGAATGGGCTGCTTCTTTCACTCCGTGCAGTCCCATTGAAGTGAATGGGGAGTGCCGGCGTATACGGCAAGCTCTGCTCATGCCGGAGCGTACACGCCGGCACTCCCCATTCACTTCAATGGGACTGCACGGAGTGAAAGAAGCAGCCCATTCATTTCTATGGGGAGCGCTCGTATCCCCGCTCCCATAGAAATGAATGGAGCTGCTTTAGACGCCGCTTATTCTGAACGTGTTTTACGTTCAGAATAAGCTAGCGTTTACTCAGTGTGAATTCACCCTTACAGCTTTAGAAACGCCCACAAATATTCAGTGATATTCAACACAACTAAAGCAACTGGCTCAAGCACTACTGGAAAGTCAAGAGTTAAACTACAGATTAAATCAGGATTGAGGTAAATGTCAAAGTGACCTCTGGGTCACCACTGAGTTTCAGAGTACATACAACTTTGTTGGGAAGGAACCCAAGAACTGTATAGTTACTATGTAATAGTCACATAGAATCTCTAAGTGGCAATCTTGGAATGGACTAGGGTATGAAGTCCTCTGGTTTTTACCATTACCACTTGCCATGAGGTTTGGAATTCACTGCAGGAGGATTCCTAAATTACGGTCTTCAGGATAGTCATGGATTGGTGGAAGACCACTATCTCAGTTGTTACCCAGTGTGGAACAGAGATAAGGTTCATCAAGCCAGAAGATATACCTGGAACACAGACAGGAGATAGCCACAGGTCAAGACCAGAAGGACAAATCAAGAGAGTTGTGAGGAACAAGGCCGACTTCAGGACCAAGGTCAAGGTCAGCAGACAAATACTGAAGCAAGAAGAGTCAGGGAAGGATAACCTAATCCCCAAGCACTGAACTGCAGCTCGAGCTTCCTTCAAGCATTCCCAAACACGAGATCCCTTTAGTAAGGTTACAATGGCAACTAAGGCTGCTGTGAGAAAACAAGATATGAAGACACAACAAGAGCCACAAGTGCCAGGAAAGACTTGCCATAGGAACTGAGAGCAGTGATTAAAGGGGTTGTCCAGGAAGAATGGAGGTTTGACATATAAAAATGTCGCTGGTGCTCTGTTGTCTGCTTCAGCGGCGGATAATGGAGCACCAAGGGTGTGTGAGCATTTTTTTTTTTTTTTTTTTGCACCTGCCCCAGACCCCTCCATAATTTGTCTCGTTATTGAACAACCCCTTTAAAATATAACATGATATACAGTAGATATGTAGTAAATGTCTGGCTGTCAGTAATAACTAATAATAGTTACAGTGAATAAGTTGCTGTTTGTACCAAAATGCAATTTAGAAGCTACTAGAAATGTACTATAGTCTCTAGGGCTATAAGTCTTGTATACGTGTGTACATTTGCAATGTGACTCACTAATCTTTTTTAATACTTTCCTTTTATTGAAGTCATTAGTATAAACAATGAGATTAGTTACAAGCTGAAACACAATAGCAATGTGACCCACTTAGCAAGCGCCCTTAGTGAGCATGCGTGCGTCTATACTCTGGGTACTGTAGTGTGTCAGTCTATTATTTTATCTGAATTTCTGGTCTCCTACCAATAGTCAGGCATTACATAGATACATTGACATAACCCTTTGTAAATATTTATGGATTTGCCAAAAATATTAGAAATTATTAATCAATTATCATAAGCAAAAATTACATTAGTAAGACTGTTCTAACATAGAAGATTAGATAGATAGATAGATAGATAGATAGATAGATAGATAGATAGGAGATAGATAGATGGATAAATAGATAGATAAATAGATAGGAGATAGATGATAGATAAATAGATAGGAGATAGATAGATAGATAGATAGATAGATAGATAGATAAATAGATAGATAAATAGATAGGAGATAGATGATAGATAAATAGATAGATAGATAGATAGATAGATAGATAGATAGATAGGAGAGATAGATAGGAGATAGATAGATAGATAGATAGATAGATAGATAGATAGATAGACAGACAGATAGATAGATAGATAGATAGGAGATAGATAGATAGATAGATAGATAGATAGATAGATAGATAGAGTCCCTGACAAAAGTTCTGTCGCTTATCCATGTTGTGGAATCAAAAGCTTATAACCTGACTTTAAATTCATCTATTGGTTTAAGAAATGACTCATATGAAAGCTGAAACCAATAATTCAGTTCAAATACAGGTAGTCCTTGACTTACGACGTTGATCCGCGTAGGAACTGATCAACGTGATTTAGTGTGCAGCGAGGAAGACCATGTCACCAACGTATAATGTCATCTGGCTCATCTTGGAGCTCTTAAACAGAATTCCATTCACAAACTGGGTGTTAGGCAGTAGCCAAATACGAGACTTATTGCAGAAATCCTTACTCAAGCTTTAGTATATTAAATACAAAGATATAATGTACAGATATATAGAAATCTAAATCCCATCAATATTTGGTATGACTCTCCTTTTCTTTCCATCCGTTCTTCTCGATACACTTGTAGATAGTTTCTGATGGAACTCGGCAAGGAGGTTGTTCCCACCATCTTGGAGAACTAAGCACAGATCTTCTGTGGATGTAGACTTGCTCAAATCCTTCTGTCTCTTCATGTGAGCCCAGACAGACTGAATGATGTTGAGATCAGGGCTCTGTGGGGGCCAAATCATCACTTCTAGGACTCCTCCTCCAAAGGGCAGTCACACCAAATATTGATATTTATTCACTTAATTTTTTTAGTTGACAAAACTATTAACAATTCTATTTTTGGAAGCATTCTTACTTTGCTGCAATTTTTCAACATTTGCCTTAAACTTTTGCACAGTACTGTATGTCAGTTTTTAAATGGAGGAGCATCGGCATCCCGCTCCTGATTAGGCCTGGATGAATGGGCCTAAGCGGGAGGTGTGTCTCAAGCCATGGATGCTGAGTCAGCTGCGGATTCCACGTGAACATCGGTCATACCGCTTTTTTTTCCCGCTAGTTGAAAAATATCTCTAGTGGAAAAAAACTGCGAGCGACTCCCATTGAAATGAATGGGAGGCGTTTTTGCAGGCAAATTTTGAGGTGGATTCCGCCTCAAAATCTGCCTGCAAATAACTACATGTGAACATACCCATAGAACTAGCAGCAGCAGAAAGTAGGAGCCAGAAGGAGAATAGACGATGCACAAGCTGCCACATGCACTGTATAAGAAGATTTCAGTTATACAATACATTAAAGGGGCTCTATCAGCAAAATCTTGCTGAGGGAGCCCCACATATGCGTGAATAGCCTTTAAAAAGGCTATTCAGGCACCGCTAAAGTTATATTAAACTACCCCCCCAGTTTTAAAATAATACCCTAAAAAAGAATGTGATCTACTTACCCATCGTGCACACTGGGCGGGCATTCATGGTGCGCCGTCTTCTTCATCCACGCCTCCTCTTCCTGCGATGTCCTCGGGTCACGTCTTCCTCCGGCGCTCGCGAACTGACATTGATAAAAAAAAAAATGGCCTGGGCGCATGCGCAGTAGCATGCGGCTTCTACAACGGCTACTGCGCAGGGGGGTGGAGAGTGGGGACGCTATTACCTATGTGGTTAGGGCCACAAGGGGGATTATTACCTATATTGTGAGGGGCACGAGAGAGCATCATGGCCTGTATGAGAAGCACTATTCCCTTATGGGGTGCACAAGAAGAGCACTATTCCCTTATGTAAGAGACAAGCAATGCAGCTAAAATGACAGAGATAGATGCGCCAGCCATGAAAGAAGTTGTGAGTGAACAGGGGCACAAGCTGAACTTTTGCACCAGGGCACTTGACCCTCTAGCTGTGCCCGTGCATATAATGCAAACATCAGATGACTATTAAGGAAATATTGGTTAACACCATTAGCTCAATAAGACAACTGCCGAACCACATTGCCCAGTTACCCCTACTAGGACAGTCTGAGCCCACTGTACAGTAATACAATCCAGCTCAGATACCGGTGCAGTCCAGGGTTGAGGCAGTTTCGGACATCCACCCTTTACAATCCTGAATACAATGCCGATATTAATAGTGTAATTCTCAAGATGGAGCCATTTTTATGGCGTCCTTGTCCTCTGGGGATGAGCCTGCTTATTTCATCCCCTTCCAAATGAAATATAAGGTAAAAACTTTATGCTGTGACCAATGACCAGGCACATTGTTTCTCAAATCACTTCCATCATTTCCAATCATTTTCACGGCGCGTTTTCTCCCTGAACATTTTTCTTCTGCATGCCCAATTGACCTTTATTTCCTCATCATTCACAAGCCTGTCATTCTTCTTTGGCCTCTTAGCTGGACGTTTGCCATTCTAACAGCTGGAGATTTACTCTCTTTTCCCTTCCTGTTAGAACTGATAAAAGATCAACCCGTGCTCATGAGAAAGTCTCAGGTAGCGACACACAGAGGTAAATCGCAACCTACAAGAAGGGGTTAAGACGATCTCATTAAATAGGATATAGGAAATGACTTATGGTACGTCAAGTGATGACTGATACTATAAAAAAGTAAAAGTTAAAGGGATCGTCTGCTATTAACAGTCTTTATTTTCGGATGGGTCCCTTGAAATAAAGCTCATCATGGTGGGCTCTGGTACAATGAGCTGCAATCTTTAAAGGGGGGCTAAATTATTGAAGATCTATCCACAAGGTAGGTCATAAATATCAGTTCGGTGATGGTCCAACACCAGGCACCCCCATCCAAACTGCAGCATTCTCCGTCTTCATTACTTACCAGGCTCGGTGCCATGCACTGTACAGCAGCTCTGCTTAAAAGGGACTGAGCTAAAAACAGGCCATGTGACCAATGAATGGGCTGTGACATGGGAGTGGTCCTCAATAGAGCGCTGCCACCACTGCCGCCACTCATCTATGGGCATGTAACGGATTGTGGGTTGTGGACCTACCATGTCACCATGCTGATTTGACCTGTATATCCCTATACGGGGATCTGGACTTGCTGTGTGATGACTACCAGGTTGCTGGTGTCGGATTGGGGTGCCTTGAACCCACCAGTAAAATTCATTCTTCAGTCCCACTGAACATACAATTGTTATCTGACACTGATTTGCAAATTCCTAAAATATCACCAACATAAATTTATTTTCGAGTAGTATTTTACTGCCTAGCCATGCCATGACCTCTGACTGTTTCTATAGTCTGCTGCCTGGCTCTTGCCTTGAACTAAGGCCCTCTTAGCTATGTGAGTCAGGGATATGTGCCCAGACAGCAGTAGATCTCAGGCAGCAGAAAGACAAGGAAATGGGGGCCCTCCTGGCTCAGGGGCCTACTGGAGGTTTCATTTATTTGCCTGTGGGCCAGTCTGAGTTTGCAGGTCACTACTTCTGGGAGAGGTCCCAGTATAGGTGGCATCTGGCCAATTTTTCATGATGTCTTTTCTCCACAGACAGAATATTTTTTTCATACATCTAAAATGACTAAAAAATACAGAAAAGGAAATAGTTTACAAAAAAGTTCACTAATCGATATGGGACACAGCTTGTATGATATCAGGGATCAAGGGTTCAATGTTGAATTCTAGTAGTACTATAAGAGATTCATCATTATCAGAACTTTGGCGACAATTTTAGAAAACTTGCTTGACGGGGACTTTGACAGCCAATCCAGTGCTAACATCTAAGATAAGAGTAAGCGGGGATCTCAGATGGTTAACCCTTTCTGCTCCATGATCAAGGACTTCCCATTTCTACTGTGTTATGTGATATGATGTATCACTAGAAATAAAGGTAAGAATGAGAAAGGACGGGGTTTGGGGTGAGTTATGGAGGACAGTCATTTATAGTATAGATGTTGAAAAGATTCATCTGACCCAGTGGTGTAACTACCGGGTAGCAGCTTCCACAGGACCCGGGACATTAGGGAGACCAACGATAGCCGCTACCGCTGCGTTTTTTTTTCTTCTTAATAGGCCGTTACTGGCTGGAGTTACTCCAGTCGGTAACGGGCCCTATTTACTTACCGATCCTGGCAGGGGCCGGGATCGGTAAGTGACGCCACAGGCCCCACAAACACTATTATTATAGTCGGGGGTCTTTTCAGACACCTGAGTATAATGATCGGAGGCCCGGGAGAGGTAAGAGAACATAAAGAACTGTGTTACTTACCTTTCCACGCTCCTGGCATGCTTCAGGCCTACTACTGTGAGGTCCTTGACGTCACATGACTGGGGCCTGCGTCCCGGGTCATGTGACGTCCGAACATCAAGGAAGATGGCCGACACCACCGAGGACTGCAGCGGAGCCCGGGATAGGTAAGTGACTGTGGTTTTTTATGTTTTTATCCCCCCCTTGGGTCTTCGATTATTATACTCTGGCGTCTGAAAAGACCCCAGAGTATAATAATTGTTCATGGCTGTCCCCAGTGGGCATAATACTGTGTGCAGGGGCCACTATGGGGCATAATACTGTGTGCAGGGGCCACTATGGGACATATTACTGTGTGCAGGGGCCACTAATGGACATAATACTGTGCGCAGGGGCCACTATGGGACATAATACTGTGTGCAGGGGCCACTATGGTGCATAATACTGTGTACTGGGGCCACTATGGGACATAATACTGTGCGCAGGGGCCACTATGGGGGATAATACTGTGTGCAGGGACTACTATGGGACATAATACTGTGTGCAGGGGCCACTATGGGACATAATAGAGTGCTCAGGAATGTGTGAGTGTGTGTGTGTGAGTGTGTGTGTGTGTGTGGGGGGGGGGCGGTCATTAGGGTCTTCGGCATCGGTTGGGGGGCCCCATGTCAAAAGCTTGCCATGGGGCCCCACCATTCCTAGTTACGCCACTGATCTGACCTTTAGCAAGTTCTGTAACAAGTCACGTCTTGCCTCATTGCCCTAATAGATACTTGCACATTTATATATAGCCTTACATTATTTAAAAAAATAAAAGGAAAAGCCTCCAAAGAGATTAAAATAAAGAAAAATGTATTAAATTCTGAGATAAACAATATCGCAAAAAAAAGATAACAAGTACGATACGTACAACAAAAATTGAGGTAAGCAGTACATGGCATAAAAAACTATATTTTACAATACATGAATTAAAGGTTAATGTATATGTATTTTAGAATGCTTTATAAAATAAAAACCACATCCCTTATACAAAAAACAAGACCTTAAGCAACGTAAACAATGTATGTAACCAAGGGTAAAAAAAAAAAAAGTTAAATACATATAAAAAAGAAAAAACTAGAAAAACTCTATGATCCATAAAGGGATTTGGTTTCAGCCTTATTGATTTTTTATTTTTTATTTTTGAATCAAGTAAAATTGGCTGGAGATATGTTCTTTGTATCAGAGACATACCCATGTGTGACCAGTCATAAGGGTTAATGTGGAGACTTTGTTTTGGGTTATCTTTGGTGAATCTGGTTTAGACCCTATTCACATTGAGAGTAGGAACCTGAACCGCATTGACCAGGGATATATTCATCTTTAACCAGCTACAAGTGTTAATGTGAACACCCTAGTTATATATGGTCATCTTAGAGGTGTTCGTGTTGAACATTGTTCACACATATATCAGAAGTTAGAACCATACATGACCACTAGGTACCTAGCTTGATTGATTGAGTTTTTCAAAGCATCATTATAAGCACTATTCACACTGGTAGTGGGGGGGCTGCGTTTTTCCTGTAGGATCGGTCATGGAGGAGGTGCAACCAGTTGTGATGTTTGTGCAATGATAAAGAATGACATAAATCAAATTTGGTTTCAGCCTTATTGATTTTTTATTTTTGAATCAAGTAGAATTGGCTGGAGATATGTTCTTTGTATCAGAGACATACCCATGTGTGACCAGTCATGAGGGTTAATGTGGAGACTTTGTTTTGGGTTATCTTTGGTGAATCTGGTTTAGACCCTATTCACATTGATAGTAGGAACCTGAACCGCATTGGTCAGGGATATATTCATCTCTAATCAGCTACAAGTGTTAGTGTGAACACCCTAGTTATATTTGGTCATCTTAGAGGTGTTCGTGTTGAACATTGTTCACACATTTATCAGAAGTTAGAACCATACATGACCACTAGGTACCTAGCTTGATTGATTGAGTTTTTCAAAGCATCATTATAAGCACTATTCACACTGGTAGTGGGGGGGCTGCGTTTTTCCTGTAGGATCGGTCACTGCAGGATAGGGACTGTGATCAGGATGTAAGATCACAATGTAGGTGTCGAACGGCTTAATAATAGATCGATAACCTCCTCCAGTCCTAAATGTGGTATCGCATCTTGGAGATATAAACTATGTCTCTGATATGTTATTAGGGTCTAAATGATCCAATGATGCGAGACTAAAATCAGATATTGTAAGCCCGATGCCCACTTGATGTCACCAGTAATAGGACTTACTGTAGCCCCAGTCCGATACTCTGCCTGCATAAATATGAGAAATCACGTACGTTCTGGTTTCCTCCTGTCATAGTATAGTATAAGTGCTGGATAACAGAGCACCGCGAGAGTATGTACACGCCCACGGAAGGGGAGTTTCCCCTGTTTGGACACTCTGCAAGCTCATTGGTGGAGGTCCGCATGACGCATGGTGGGCGTGCCCGTGAGAGTGCGAGGGCTCTATTTAAACCCCAGCATGAGAGCGGTCAGCGTCTGACACTGAGTACTGGCTCCCACCATCGGGGAACCGGGAAATGCGGTTTTTACCGCAACATCTTCTTTATTATTTTTCCTTATCCTCTCCTGATGAGAATATGTAATCGAAACGCGTAGAGAGATTAATTATTTACAGCATATCTAGTGTGAACCCTATAGAATGGCATATTTATCAAATGGACAGGGACACTAGTTATATGTTTAGGTGTCAGGTTAACTTTGCTATTGAGTGGACGCTTTAGGGCAGTGTGAACAGCATCAAAACAGTAGGGGGGAAGAAGGTATTTACTCTATACAACATTGTTATCAGCTACAGTATCAGTGAGATTATCATCATCTAGGCACCTATTTAGTGCTAACCGTCACCTGTTAAGTTGTGATTATCACTCCCCTAAGCTGAACTACCCTGCAGTATCTAGGAACATTGCAAAAAAGCTATATCTCTATAGTGTTCCCTACTTTTCTTATTGAGTTATGTATTCTAATTTTAGCCCTAGCTATACCGTTGAAAGGTTTTAGATGACCATATTTGACATTAAAAGTTATGTTTTATGCTAAGTGTTGTTTGTTTTAAGAGAAAGTGTAGCAGTCAGTGCCCATTGAGATTGAGGCTCGGTTAGTGATATAGTGAATGGACCTTTTTTATGTCAGGGCCCCTTCACGGCGTACGAGCGCTCCCATTGAAGTGAATGGGAAGTGTTTAGAAGCGCTCGCGTGTACGGCTCGGAATGAGCCGAGCGCTTACGCCGTGTGAAGGGGCCCTTAAAGTGTAATCTTGACACTGAGAAGTCACTCCTGCTGAAGCACCCATTTTATTTTGTAGTCCCCACGGCTTCCCCTGCAGTGCTTTTTCACTGCAGCCCGCTGTGTGGGCCTTAGTCTAAAAGTGGGTTTTGGTGGTGGTAAGACCCCCTTTAAGAGCAAATATTAATTTTGTCCTAAGGAGCTAAGGTCCTGACAATATCATGACCCATTAGACTCTAGACTTTAAGTGCTCTACTTAAAGGGGTTATGTCACAAAAAATAAATAAATTATTCTCTATCCTTAGGATAAAGGTTAAGTTGTTAATTGCTAAAGTTCGGACCCCTGAGATCTCCACTGATCCAGAGAACGGGAATTGTTATACTGCCATTGAAATTGTAGCTGACATGTTGTATAATCAACATCAGGCTAAGCGAAGATCACTCCGCACAGAGAACTAAATGATCCTGAGTCTTTCTTTTCTTCTTAGTTGCTATGACTCCTAGTATCTTTTCTATCTGCTATTCTGAGCTTGTATGTGTTCTTTCTTGTAATATATGGCTGCATGCACACGGAGTTACGCCGTGCTTGTAAAAATACTCATTCACTGCCGTACACGCGAGCGCAGCGGACGGCTCCCGAACACTTCCCATTCACTTCAATGGGAGCGCTTGTAATGCCGGCGTTACGAGCGCTCCCATTGAAGTGAATGGGAAGTGTTCGGGAGCTGTCCGCAGCGCTCGCGTGTACGTCAGTGTATGAGTATTTTTACAAGCACGGCATAACTCCATGTGCATGCAGCCTATTACTGTATTATCATGCTGCTGTAACACACTGAATTTCCCCATGGTGGGACTATTAAAAGATTATCTTATCTTATCTTATTCTATGTGCCTGCTCAGATTTCTTCAGTGGGAGCTGAGTGTTGTATTTTTGCTATTTCCATTGAATGGAATCGGGGGTGCATCTGCGTCCACCACGTCTACATTGTCATTGGGAATAATGCACGGTCATTCTTAGGATTGGCGGGGGTCTCAGTGTTTGGACTCCCATCGATCAGATACTTCTATATTGCATGCATAAATTCTAAATCAGTTTTGTGGCCTGGCCCCTTTAAAAAAATTTTAAGTTAATTTCTACAAAACGTCGAATGTTGGTAAATGAACACGATCATGTATTGTCTATCCGTAAGAAGATTCAGATGTCTAATGGCGGCGTAGTTCTCTAAGTTCTACCAGGCAGTGTAGTAGTAACTGTAACTTTCCCCGGTCAGCCCATTGCAGTTGGCTGCAGCTTTCACATGGAGATATTTCCCTTATTGGAGTTTTTATTTCGTTTTAATGAGAGCTTCTCTCTAATTGACTTGATGATTTCTGTTTAATTAGCACATTTTGGAGGGTAGATCAAAACATAATAAGCTAAGGTAATCAGACAAGCATTCTGCAATAAAATATTAGAGCTTTTGTGGGGGATAATCAGAGTGGACAGTCTTTCTGCTAGTTTATGGCTGCTCACAGTTGGAGCCCTTCTACCCAACTCCGTCTAGTGCCCAAACTTTTCCAGGCAGGCGGTTCCACAGAAATAGCTCATACAGTCATATCAATTAGCCTTAATGAGCTTTAAGCCAGCCTAACTAATAAACTGCGACGCTCAAGCCAATTTGTCTTTCTTTTACAAGATTCCAGCATAGTATATGTTCCCCTGAATGTTTCGTAGCCTATATAAAGGGGTGTAAGCTTCTTGTTACAAATATTGCTTTTTGTACGAAGACTCCTCATAAATTCGTAACATATAGACTAGATTGCAATTATTTATTTCAGATTTTGTTACTTTTCTTTTTTGCTTTTTTTTATTCTATTTTTTTCTACAGCTCTAATGAAAAAAATTTGGAACAAACTTTTAATAAATTCCTGACCTTTCACCTTCTTGATATATGTTATTAGCCATACCATATATGTTATCTTTCATTCAAAGAAGGCTTTCCATAATTCCTAGTAATATGTTCTAGCCAAGGTTTTTTTTTACTACTTTGCCTGCTCCTGCACGAAATGTATATTTTTGTCCATGGTGACAACAGTTTGCAAAGTATGGCTGAGGTCTGATGTTGTTGCAGATTTTGCAGCATTTTTTTTTAAAGAGGACCTTTCTTGGGTTTGGGCTCAGGCAGTTCTATATACTGCTGGAAAGCCGACAGTGCGCTTCTCCACAGCAGCGCCAATAGCGCTGAACTGTGAGAGCGGGGAGGAACGCCCCCTCCCCTCCTGATAGTGCTCCTCTATGGATGAGTACTGTGAGCAGAGGGAGGGGGCGTTCCTCCCCGCTCACACTATACAGCGCTATTGACGCTGCTTGTATAGAAGGACGTTCCTGACAGACTGTCAGGAACGCCCGTTTGACTGTGAAGAGCTACGGTACCGGCACAGATCATGAAAGCCGACAGTGCGCTGAATTCAATCTACAGTAAAAAAAAGTTACGCTTCAGCATTGTGGAGCCTCTTAGCCTAAGGCCAGGGCCCCACGTGGCAGAAATGCCACGGAAAAAGTTGCGTTTTACAGTCAGAACAAAATGGATGAGATTCTAGCAAATCCCATGTGCACTTTGCAGTAAAAACCACAGTGTGGACACGTGATGATTTCCAAAGCCGCAGCATGTCAATTATACTTACGGAAATGACGGCGGTTTCCCCATAGGTATAATTGAAACAGAAAGTCCACAGAGGAAACCTCTGCAAACTTTTTGTCTAAAGTGCTGTGGAAAGAACCGCTATGCGATGTTGCTGCGGTTTTTCCCGCAGCGCTTTTTTGCTGCAGGACGCCATGTGGGGCTTTAGCCATAAAGTGGAAGCTTTTCCTTCTGCTTTTTTTTTTTGTGGAACCAAGGTACTGTATATACTCGAGTATAAGCCGACCCGAATATAAGCCGAGGCCCCTAATTTTACTACAAAAAACTGGGAAAACTTATTGCCTCGAGTATAAGCCGAGGGGGGAAATGCAGCAGCTACTGGAAAATTTCAAAAATTAAAATGGTCGGAGTTTTTGGGTGCAGTAGTTGCTGGGTGATGGGGAAGCGGAGGGGGTGTTTTGGTTGTCGGTCTGCCCCTTCCCTGAGCTTGAGGACTGTTTTTGTTTCCCCCTATAATGGGGTCCGTGTGCTTTCTGCACGGTCTCCGCTCGGAACATGTGGATAGGAAAGTAGTTCACGAACTACTTTCCTGTCCGCATGACTCGTGCGGAGACCGTGTAGTCTATGGGGTCCGTGTGCTTTCACTGCACACCGCTTGCCAATACTTTCGGTAGTCCATTCGGGGGGTTCCCATGCGGTCTCCCCCGAACGGATTACCGACGCAGATGTGACCTAGGCCTTACCGAGCTTTGCATTGTATTACATATTAGTTACAAGCACACATTATGCTCAGAAATTCAGTTTCTGATCATTTATACAGGTTGCCTTCGTTTAGTAAATAGAATATTAGAGAATATAGATTGGTGTCATTGTTCACATTCTTAATAATGTAAGTAAACTTGTTTATTTCTTTTTTAGATTTTGCCTATAACAAGTCTGTTTTTCTTCTAGTATTATAACATGCTGTATATAATATGGATATGACAGCTTACCTGATTCAGCAGACTCTTGATGAGGGACCCGAGGCTTCTGGCTTGGTTCTGACCCCTGAGTCACTCTGCCTCCTCCCTTAACTCACAGGTAAAGCTCTCATAGAACAGGTAACCTGTGAGATCAGGGAGGGTGTGGAATGACCTGGAGGTTCGAGCACTGGTTCTCTGTCTTCTGGTTGCTTACAAAAATATAAGGACGCACGTTTTGGTTTTGCTGATGAAGTTTTTGAAGCCAAAGGAGTTGGTTTAAAAAAAAAAAAAAAAAAAAAAAAAAAATGGAGGGCACTGTTCTCACCCTTTATGATTCACACCTGGTTTTGGCTTCAAATCTGCATCATCAAAACTTGAACATTGGTGCTTGCATTAAGGCTGGGTCCTCTAGCTGCTTTTTAAATAAAGTTTTGGAGTTGCTCATATGACTATGCATTACCTTATAATATAATGGATAATAAACTGAAAATCTCTGGTTTATTTCAGTAAAAAATTGATCAACCGTTTTTGTTAAAAAAAAAATACTATTGCTATACTCTGCAATATGTTGTATCAGAGAATAATAGACGGCACATGGATGGCATTCAGGTGATTTTTAAGAATCTGTCTTTAATAGGTGCTCCTCAAAATGGACAGAAATAGGGAATGACTTCATTTTTTCTTTCTGGACCACAGTTTCATAGAAAAAATGGACTTAAAGGGGCCCTATAAGCAAAATCATGCTGATAGAGCCCCACATATGCGTGAATAGCCTATAAAAAGGCTATTCAGGCACCGCTAAAGTTAGCGGCCCAGGCCATTTTTTTTTTTTATCAATGTCAGTTCGCGAGCGCCGGAGGAAGACGGGACCCGAGGACATCGCAGGAAGAGGAGGCGTGGATGAAGAAGACGGCGGACCCTGAATGTCCGCCCACCGTGCACGATGGGTAAGTTGATCACATTCTTTTTTAGGGTATTATTTTAAAACTGGGGGGTAGTTTAATATAACTTTAGCGGTGCCTGAATAGCCTTTTTAAAGGCTATTCACGCATATGTGGGGCTCTATCAGCATGATTTTGCTGATAGAGCCCCTTTAAAGAATCAGGGAGGAGAAAAAAACCTTCCAGCAGAAGAAATATTTAATGAAAATATTTCAGAGAGTATTGACTAAATAGTGGTGTAACCAAAGTCTTATGGGTCCTGGTGCAATTTTCTGTCCGGGGCCCCCTCCTCATCCCCACCTTAATATGGTTAGGGCAGTGGTTCTTAACCTTGTTTGAGGTACCGAACCCACCAGTCTCATATGCACATTCACCGAACCCTTCTTTAGTGATAAATCAAATATGATCCATTTCCAAATTCAAGACATAGGTATATGTTTTTTTACTGGTACACAAAATGAACCGTGCATATGGCCTAGGGTTTGATCGAACCCTGGTTAAGAACCATTGAGTTAGGGTAATCTATGGGTCTCCTTGGCTTACGGGCCAGATGGAAGCTGCAATCTCAATACTGATGCCAGTGCTTATGGGCTCCCTAAGGCTCCTGGGTCCCGGTGCGACTGCACCCTCTGCACCCCCTCAAGGTACGCCCCTGTGACTAACTATTAAGACAACATTAAACTATTACATTGTTGATACTCCTCATTTCTATGACTCCAATTCCAACATCAATAATTAATAAGGAATAATAATAGGGTTTACTGGTAAATATCAATATAGAATCGATCGCAAAAACAGAGGCAAGCCAACCTATATATAATGAGAGTGTTTAAAAAAAAACAAAAAAAAAAAAACCCTCAAATTCAATTCCAAATATCCAGGCAAAACTCAAAAATAAAATAATCAGTACAACATTATTATATTAATATATGTTAATAACATATCTTCTTATTTGTCTGATACATTACTTTATTGTATTATACCATATCGAGATTACCGGCCCATTTTATCATCCTCTTATTTTTATGACTAACCTTGTGTCTGTTTTTTTCTTATTATATATTTACATATATTGATTATTTTATTTTTGAATTTCGCTTGGATATTCGGTATAAATTTTGTAAATATGAGCATAAAACGTACTCCTATTAGTAACTTTTGTATGTATTTCCCGTAATATAATATAGGAATTATACCAAGTAAAACAAAAAATAGGGCATTTACATTTACAGCAAAAATTAATTTGCATAAGCCTCTCCATTTGCAGGACCCAGATCAGCTTATGCAAATTAAGCTGTTTTAAGATGTCTCGTTTTGCCCCAATTTGCTTAATGAGCAATAGACATGCAAGTATTTATATGAGCAAATTAGGGAGTACAAATACTTAGCATAAAAAACAGGTTTACAATTAAGCACCAGCGTGCCTGGCGATGGATGTAATGCCATTCTGGCCTAAAGTCTTATTTCATAAACTGGGTCAATTGGCAACCCCAGACCTTATGTAGAAAATTGCCTTTTTCAAATCAGGTTTTTAATTAGTGTCCTTAACCGTTTAATCATATGCGTCTTTTTAGCCATTGTTTTTCTCCATTGGTTTTGATATTTATTTGTCCCAGCCCAGTTTGGTCATGCGTAGGCTAATGCGGGTCTACAAGAATGGTTTATCCAAAACTATGACACTTAGAAAATACTAAAATATCTGCAGCTCTATTACTATTAGGTTTATATATAGGCCCTTTAGTGTTAGATTAATGGAAATCCCAAGAGTATTTAGTATTTAGATTAAAGGTAGTTTTAGAGTTCTATTATATACGGTAGTATAATATAAAGTATTTGGAAACTCAATGTAGACTATGCTTTATAGCTATATAGAGATAGGAAAGCAGGGATTGTCTTGTATGTAGCCCATCTATATCTTAAATATGTACTTTAGTGATACATACATTTATCGGAGGTTGGGGTCATATTTTAGTTTTATGGTAAGTATTCTTAAATCCTTAAAGAGGACCTTTCATCATTTTTCCCACAGGCAGTTCTATATACTGCTGGAAAGCTGACAGTGCGCTGAGTTCAGCGCACTGTCGGCTTTCCCGATCTGTGCCCGGTGTGAAGAGCTTACGGCCCGGTACCATAGCTCTTCTATGGTCAGAAGGGCGTTTCTGACTGTTAGCCAGGAACGTCCTTCTGCCTCGCGGTGCCTATCGCGCTGTGCTGTGGAGCGGGGAGGAACGCCCCCTCCCTCTCCTGATAATACTCGTCTATGGACAAGCTGTGTGAGCAGAGGGAGGGGGCGTTCCTCCCGGCTCCACAGCACAGCGCGATTGGCGCCGCGAGGCAGAAGGACGTTCCTGGCTAACAGTCAGAAACGCCCTTCTGACCATAGAAGAGCTACGGTACCGGGCCGTAAGCTCTTCACACCGGGCACAGATCGGGAAAGCAGAAAGTGCGCTGAACTCAGCGCACTGTCAGCTTTCCAGCAGTATATAGAACTGCCTGTGGGAAAAATGATGAAAGGTCCTCTTTAAGGCCAAATAGTGATATATAGGGTTTGGATTCTGTACGTAACAACTGCAAATTCTTAAGGCTAAATATAAAAATAAAGGGTTAAAAGAGTATATGGATTCTATATATAAAAAGTACAAAATTCTTAAGGTCAAATATAGAAATATAAGGTTAAATATAAAGTTAAATATAAGGTTAAAAGAATATATGGATTCTATATACAAGTTCAAAATTCTTAAAGAGGACCTTTCACCATCTGGGGCACATACGGTTTTATATACCGCTAGAAAGCCGACAGTGCCCTGAATTCAGTGCACTATTGGGTTTCCCGTTCTGAGCCCCCGATAAAGAGATATTGGTGCCGGTACCATAGCTCTTCACTGTCAGAAGGGTGTTTCAGAAGGGTGAATGCCCTTCCTCACAGCAGCATCTATAGCTCTGTACTGTGAGAGCGGGGAGGAACGCCCCCCTACCCTCCTCATAGTACATGTCCATAGACGAGGGGATGCCATCGCTGGGTGGTAAGCAATGACCCCTCTCACAGTACAGCATAATAGACGCTGCTGTGAGGAATGGCGTTCCTGACTGACTGTCAGAAAAGCCCTTCTGACAGTCAAGAGCTACGGAACCGGCACCGATAGCTCTTCACCGGGGCACAGAACGTGAATTCAGCGCACTGTTGACTTTCTAGAGGTGTATTACACCACATGTGCCCCAGGAGGTGAAAGATCCTCTTTAAAGCAATATATAGAAATATTGGGTTAAAATAATATATGGATTCTATATATAACAAATGCAAAATTCTGAAAGTCAAATATAGAAATATAAGGTTAAAGAGGACCTTTCACCATATCCAGGCACAGGCAGTGTTATATACTGCCGGAAAGCTGACAGTGCGCTGAATTCAGCGCACTGTCGGCTTTCCTGATCTGGGCCCGGTGTGAAGAGCTTACGGTCCGGTACCGTAGCTCTTCTATGGTCAGAAGGGCGTTTCTGACCATTAGCTATGGGAAAGCCGACAGTGCGCTGAACTCAGCGCACTGTCAGCTTTCCGGCAGTATATAACACTGCCTGTGCCCGGATATGGTGAAAGGTCCTCTTTAAAAGAATTTATGGATTCTATATAGAACAAGTGCAAAATTCTTAAGGCCAAATATAGAAATAAAAGGTTCAATATAAATTTAAATATAAGGTTAAAATAATTTATAGATTCTTATCTAAAAAGTGCAAAATTCTTAAAGCCAAATTTGAAAAATATAAGGTAAAAAGAATATTTGGATTCTATATAGAACAAGTGCAAAATTCTTAAAGTCAAATATAGAAATATAAGGTTAATTGAATATTTGGATTCTATACAAAAGTGCAAAATTCTTAAGGCTAAATATAGAAATAAAAGGTTCAATATAAAATTAAATATAAGGTTAAATATTAGGTTAAAATAATTTATGGATTCTATATATAACAAGTACAAAATTCTCAAAGCCAAATATAGAAATATAGGGTAAAAGAATATATGGATTCTATATGTAACAAGTGCCAAAAGTACACTATAGGGTCAATCTAATTCTAAGAAACGTATCGTCTATAAATTTAGTAAAGGCAAGTGGCCATAGGCTCAAGACTGTGTTTTTTTTTGATAATGAAGCAATCAGATCATGATAATCACAGGATGAGGTCATTAGAGACAAATCAATGTCTGCTTATAGAATCAATTGAAGTCTCCAGATAAAAAAAAATGGGATCAAAAGCTGGGGGACGTATCATTGATGGCTACTTGGCCACTGGAGATTACTTACCGACCTGAAGGAAAGCCACTAGGAGCTATTAAAAAGGTGTTGTAACAACTGCTCATATTTGCAAAGCGTGCACATCATTTATGGTCATGGACCATCTGGTGGGTCACCAAGCACAGCAAAAGTGTTATCCAACCCTCTGGGGAGCAGGATTGCATGCGTGTGCCATTAATGAGGGCCGTGGGTAGAAAATTAGAGCAAAAAGTGATTTTTTTTTTTATGTTTATGCTCTTTAGGAGATTAATAATCTTTCAGCTGGAGAATCGACTTAAAATCTTCCCTGGAAAATAATGAGCAGAGAAACATTTACTGATTAGTCTAATCCCAGATAATCTTATCTGATGAGCAGATATCAAGATATCCCTTAAATGATTTATGCTCCGAGCAAGACATGAACATAATTGTTTGATATTCACAGAGCATAGACTAGAA
The DNA here is from genome assembly GCF_031893055.1 of Leptodactylus fuscus. Taxonomy (NCBI): domain Eukaryota; kingdom Metazoa; phylum Chordata; class Amphibia; order Anura; family Leptodactylidae; genus Leptodactylus; species Leptodactylus fuscus. Next base: position 37,731,770 of record NC_134267.1, on the reverse strand, counting down.
GTGTGCCAGATTTATTAAAGAGGGAAATGGTTACGCTCCTCTAATAACCCCAAAAAGATCAAATTTACGTAAAATCGCTTGGATAGAAACTGTGTATGAGTGAGTTTGTATGCGTACTCTCTTATTCTGCATATTATATCATGAAATGCATGCAGAATATTAATAAATAAAAAAATAATCTATATGGGAAACAAGGGGGTAAGTTTTATAAACTGGGGTATCTAAAATGGGTAACGCGAGCGTCAAAAAACAAAATATTCAGCTATAAGTAGCTTCTTCTATCATGTAGAATTTTTTTATTGAAACACAAGGGCTCTACAGTTGTATTGTTGACTGTTTGCTTTTTCTTAATAATATGGCTTATTCTATATTTTATCACAGCCTAGAAAAATTTTTACCGATGAATTTTTCAAAAACAAATTATTAATGCGTTACCAAGTCTATAATTTTTCTATTTTTCACAACGCTATATGATGGCTTGTTTTATTTGTGGGATAAATTGGAGTCTTTATTGGCACCTTTTAAGTTATTGGTTAGCTTTTATCATTTCTTTTGGTGGTCGAAAGTAAAAATACAGCCATTGTTTTTGTATTTTGTGTACACCGTATATTGTGGAGTATTAAATATTGTTTTTGATGACTCTGAATTTCTATAGTTTTTTATGTTTTAGTAATTTTGCTGAATAAAACATTTTACTGAAAAAATAAATTTTGCATTCTGTAGCCAACATAGCAGTATTAGGGGATGTTTTTTGAGGGATGGGTTGTATCTCCCGCTTAGACTACTGCAACACCCTTCTCCATGGACTCCCAGCTAACACCCTCGCCCCCCTCCAGTCCACCCTAAACTGCGCTGCTCGCTTAATCCACCTCACCCCCCGATCTTCATCAGCTGCTCCCCTCTGCCAGTCCCTCCACTGGCTACCTATAGCCCAGCGAATTGAGTTCAAGCTACTAACGCTAACATACAAAGCCATACATAACCTGTCCCCTCCATATATCTCTGACCTAATCTCCCGCTACCTGCCCACACGTAACCTCAGATCCTCCAATGACCTCCTACTCCGCTCTGCTCTCATCCACTCTCCGACCCCCACAATCACAGGATTCAAGAAGGCCCTGAAGACTCACCTATTCAGGAAGGCCTACAACCTCCAATAACACTATCACCACACCACAATCTGAACAGACTCCCCCCTCTCCTTCTGTCTCTATCCCCCTTCCCTCATAGATTGTAAGCCCTCGCGGGCAGGGCCCTCTACCCCACCGTGCCAGTCGGTCATTGTTAGTATTATATCTACCTGTATAATCTGTGTATTGTATGTAACCCCCAAATGTAAAGCACCATGGAATTAATGGAGCTATATAAATAAATAATAATACTAATAGTAATAATAATAATAATAATAATAATATTTTTTTGGGGGGGAGTACATACAATTCTTTATTTGACTTTTTATTTGTAAATTGGTTATTGATTTTAAGTTCCCATTAGTTTTGTTTGTCCCACTAGGGAATTAGAAGCTGGGATTCTTGACCACGATAACTAGTGATAACTAGAACAGATAAATGTGTCACATCGTGTTTAGAAATTTCAACAATAAAAGTCTCTAACTCTTCTCTTTCAGTTTTTTATCCTTGTACTGATAATGTACTGGAATATATAAATATATCTTTTTATAACTGTGTATTATGCCTGTAAAGACAAAAACAATTGATGTTTTTGGCCAGAGAAAATCCTTCCATAGACAGCAGTTGAGCTGCTGTTCTTCTGCCTCAAATACAATATATGGTTGCCTTCACACGGAGTAATGTCGGGCTGAATTTGTGCTTATTTTTTACAGATGTAGGAAAAAAAACGTTGCGTTTATGCGGCGTTTTTTTTACTATGAGCGCATACGCAGCGTTTTAAAAAAGCGGCGTATACGCTCATAGTAAAAATACGCCGCATAAATGCAACGTTTTTTTTTCTACGCCTATAAAAATAAGCACAAATTCAGCCCAACGTTACTCCGTGTGAAGGCAGCCTATCTCTGTCGGCAGGCACCACACCTCTATGAATGTCCCGAACCAGACCACAATATGGGGTCAGTGGATACCAATGTATCTCTGCTTCCTTGCTGCTTCTTTTTTTCTTTTGTGCTCCACCTTTCTCTTCTCCCTCCAGCTCCCATAAGGCAAACATGTACCTCCTTGATGATTCTTAATAGTCCAACATGAACACACTCTTTGCTTCCCCAGTAAATCCCTTTCACTTTTAACATATTTAAAGTTGCTCCACTGTGCACCTGACACCTGAGAAATATAGGTTCATAGCTTGCTAATTCCTGTGGAGGTCGGAGGTCTTCTGCTTCTCTTTGTCCTTCAGCCAGCTTTCACTTATACCAGGACCACTGTGAGAGGCAGCGACCTGGTCAGATCAGTGTCATTGCTGGGCAGTAAGTTACACTCTCCTGACTGAACTCTACAATAGACTTGTACTGTTGGGGGGAGGGGGGGGGGGGGGAGTTCCTCATAGCCCAGCAATGACGCTGAGATGTAAAGCATGCCTTTCCAACATCTCCAACACCAGGGTGCATACCGGGAAAACCAACTGTTGGCTCTCTAGTGTTATATAGTACTGCACATCAATGAGGACATGAAAGATCCTTTTTAATGTCCCCCCAGCATTGGCCCCTTTATCTAACTCTAATGGCCCTAGAAGTACCAGAGGAGAGGAAAGGTAAGTATTTACTAACTTTAAATTACGGTCATCTTGACATCATGTTGGACAGAACTTGTAGGTTGTAAGCCTAATGTGGCCTATGGCCTAAAGAAATGTAAAGGGTTTAGAATCATGTTGGTGGGTTCTTTTCTTTACAGTTCTTCCATTCCATTTGGATTGGGGCACATGTTTGAGACCCCTGGTCTGTAGCACTCCCAATATTTTCATCAGAGCCAAGGACCCAGGATGCAACACCAAAACTTTGATATAAGAAAATAAGTGCATTGGCAAAGTGTGAAAAATAAACCAGTAACCCTATTACAGGCTTTAGGAGTAATAACCGAACCAAGGTCAAACGAGGAAAGTATGAAATTGTCAAAAGATAACTAGAGAAATGTCAGAGTCCACATGCCATAGTCAAACCCAGGAGGTTACAAAAATAGCCAAATCAGAACCAAAGGGTAGATCCAGAAGAACAAGCCAAATGTCAATGTCAGGAGATCAGCAGTGGGAATGAGAGAATCAGGGAATAAACTCAGGGAACCCAGCAGCAGAAACAATCTCAGGCAAATGATTGTGCTAAAGTCAAGTTTAAATACCCCACCAGGATTGGATGGTGAAGCAGAGTTCTGATGGGATCTGCATCTTAAGGTTTTGACAAGCTAAGCAGATCCAGGCAGAGTTCAACTGGTGATAACCTTATTGTTATTATTATTATTATTTATTTATTTTTTATTTATTTATTTATTTATAACCTTAAAGAGGTTGTTCCATCTATACTGGTAGCTTATGTAAATGGAGGCCTTTTTCTAAGCTTTAGCTTTGTTTGCCCATTATGTGACCTTATTCCTCCCATTGTTTACACAACGTTGCTATAACCACGGACCTATAGGACAAGTGACGTCACTTCCTCACTGCTCTTGCTGGCAGGACAATCCGTTGAGATAATCACAGTCTTGCTGATAAAGCCCGGTCTGTTATCTTTCTATGTAAACACACAGATAGCACGGAGTTCGTTCTGTACAAGAATCTGCAGATTATTGACCTGCAGAAGTGTTGTTTGTCCCGGTCAGAAGGAGGGAGGGGGAGGGACAGAAGTAGGGAGGGGGAGGGACAGAAATACAGGAAGTATGAAGCAGACACTGCAGGCAGCCTGGCTGATACACTGCGATGGGAAAACCCCTTTAAAGTGAAAGCTGCAAGCAGGAATTTGAACACTGAGATTCATGAAAGCAAAAGTTTTATAGTTTTTGGGGGGTTGTAAAGATTTTGGAGACTGCAAATATGTACATCTTATTTACTCTCAAGTGTATGGTGGACCTGTCAACTGGAGTGACCAAAACATTCTAATGTGACTATGGTAAAGCAGACAATAATGGATTTAGACAATGTTTCTTTGCTTAGGTTAATATATTTTGTGCAAATTTCTTTGTGTAGCTATTAGAGATGAGCAAACACTAAAATGTCTGAGGTTCGAAATCCGATTCGAACAGCCGCACACTGTTCGGCTGTTCGAACGGATTTCGAACCCCATTATAGTCTATGGGGGGGAAATGCTCGTTTCAGGGGTATGAAACATTCGATCAAATTATACTTACCAAGTCCACGAGTGATGGTCGGGCTGGATTCCCCTTGAAGACTTCTCCCGGTGCAGCGCCCCTGCGGCGTCTTCCGGCTGGAATTCACTCTGCCTAGGCATCGGGGCCTAGGCAGAGCCAACTGTGCATGCGCGGTCGGCTCTGCCCGGCCCGATGGCTGAGCAGAGCCGACTGCGCATGCGAGGGCATGCCCGTGCATGCTCAGTCGGCTCTGCCTAGGCCAGATGCCTAGGCAGAGTGAATTCCAGCCAGAAGACGCCGTGGGGACGCTGCACAGAGAAGACTTCTAAAGGTAAGAGAAGAACCAGCTTTGATTGGCAGACTGTATAGCATTCTTCCAATCAACGCTGGTTCTGCATCGAACCTTAAACTTCGAACAGCTAGTAGTGTTCGATCGAGTACGAGTATCTCGAATACCATAGTGTTCGATCGAACACCTACTCGATCGAACACTAGTCGCTCATCTCTAGTAACTATATAATCAGCTTTAGTTGCAGGGACATATATTTTTATTACAAAAATAGGAGAATCTTAAGATTTTTCTCCTACAAAAATAGGAGACTATACGAGATATGACTTAACATTTTAATCCCTTAATGGGTAGTCTATAAGGAAACTATGTCGGAATTGTTGTTTTTTAAACATGACACCTGCTCAGGAGCTGAGTGGGGACCATAGCTATTATATCACTGCTGTTTTACACAAAAGTGGTCCAATGGCAGTGTTGGTAACCAGAGACATCTCTGACCACTGGTACTTAACTTTTCAGATACAGCCGTCAGGGGTTCTGATCAGGTTTACTTTCCTTTTCACTGTCACAACTGAGAGCCTCTTGAAGCTTCCCAGGCCTGTCATAGCAATATCACTACCTCAATAGTAATACAGGATTTTACCCTAGACTGCAATACGATAATATTGCACTTTGTGGTATAAGTGATCCAATTATCGCAGGTTCAAACCCCCTATGGAAAATGGAATTTTTTTAAAACATTTTGTTTAATGTAAAACCATAAAACAATAAAAATTCAAATAACCCCCATTTCTCAAGAATACATTTAAAACAAATAAACAAAAAACCATAAACACATTAAAGGAGGATTCCAATGTCCTTCTCTCAGCAGTTTGCCTGCTGTCTCTTCTTCTTACTTCCTGTATTGTTCCACAAGCTAGTGGGCGGGCTTTGATGGGCAGGTCACTATGAAGTACCTCAGTAAACATAGACATTGCATTTACCATAACTGATTGTTTCTTTATGATTAATAGAAATCTATAATAATGCAGATCAAATATGCACTGTAAATATATATTACATTACACAGGTTTGGAGAATACTTACATCCTACTAGGACAGACAACAGACTTGCAGTTAACTCAGTGTTATCTTTGTGTTTACATAGAGATTTGGCACTGTCTGAGCCTTTATCATCAAACTGCAATTAGCTGATTTGAATTGTCTGGATAGAAGAGCAGTAAATAACAGCTCTGAAAGTATTTCAGAGAACTCAGATCCCCTCCCCTCCAGAGAGCATTGAGTTATGTAATCTGAAATATAAACCTGATTAAGTAGATAGAACAGGTCAGGTTCCTTGACAACAATGTGTGGGAGGAATATTTTCACATGCTAGCACTACCTATAGGGAATGTTCACACTTAGGAAATTGACGCTGATTAAGGGGCAGTTTCCGCTCACATTCTGTCTCCCATTGTTTTCAATGGGAGGTAGAGATTGCAGAAGGGTGCTGAAAAGATATGCCGGTGGCCAGAAAACGCCAGCAGAAAATGAAGAGGAATTAGAATATATTAATATTGCATTTACACCATAAATACATTTTAATAGTAAGAAGGTGTTAGGATGACAGATGCAGTTCTGAGCCAATAATGAGAACTGGTACTACATACACTGATCAAAATGGTTAATACGGTGCTGTGTGTCCAACACCCCCCCAGGCCGCACCAACCCCAACCCCACAGTGGTGTTCACCAGAGCCCTAGATGGTGGGAATGAACTTGGCGGCACTGCCAGGCAGAGCGGTATGCACACAGTGCACCACAAATCACAGTAGAACCAGAAACTTAGATCTCTTACCAGCAGATCTTCAGGTTGCGGTGAAAGTCCAAGGAACCAGAAGGCAGCAGTGGATGGTCAGTAGGTGGCAGGAGAGAGTCAAACGTAGTCATTCAGTCCGGGTCGTCAACAAGAGGGCAGCGTAGTACAGAGGGTAATCCAAAGGGAAGATCAGGCAGGTCGAGTTGGTAACAGGAGCGGTTGAGCATTACAAAAATGGGTTCAGGAAGCGGAGGTCTAAAGGCTAGCCAGGGTCATTAACTGGAGCTTGCACAGTACACACATCATCAGGCAAAAGGCAGAATCAGAGGTCAAGGCAAGGGGTCAAAAACACAGGCAATCAGATACAGGAGAATGCTTGCTATCAGGAACCAGAGGAAACACTGAATAGCCAGTGGTGGTCTGGAGCCAGTGCCATCCTTAAATAGGCTCCGGCCTGCCGGAAGTCCTCCGAAAACCGGAAGTCCTCCGCACAATGCTGCAGAGGTTCCGGCCTGTCTCTCGATACCCGGAAGCAGAGGACTCTGGAGCGCAGGAAGGAGAGGACCGGCAGCCTCTGCACAGCGCTGCGCAGACTCCGGGCCTACTCCTAACAGAAGGCCTCTACAACACTTAGGACAGTATAAAAGTGCAAAGCTGCAGCCTAAATGTAGATTATTAACATAAGCCTAATACGTGCATGCTAGTGAGCTATAAAACAAATGCAAGCCTTATAAACTGATTGAAAGCAGATATAAAGTCTATGCTTTATGACTACAAATGACTTGTCCATATGCATATTTAAGGCTTCATCATCCCCTGTAGCTCAGCTTTAAATGTGAACTGCTGAAATTAAGCTGATTCTGCCGTAACATCAAAAATTAGGGTTTTATCCACTAATATCTGGTCAGACAGGAAATTTTCTGTGGGAGGGAGGCCGGATTACCACTTCTAATTACGACAGGAGATTTACTCTTAGTTGTGGAAGTGAAAGTCTTCTGGCCGACCTAGACTTTCAACAAAAAGCAGCAAACTAAGAATATAAACACCCAAAAAGCAAACGACTGCTAAGAATGAAGAGAATGAAGAGACTGCTGAATACATTCTATATAACACTGGTATGATGCTACTACACACTTACAGATATTCTGATAGTGAGGAGACAATTTGTCCCATTAAAACAATAAAAACTTGACAAAAAGTGTATGATAGTTACATGGATGTAGATACAGGTCCATCAAGTCCGACCTGTAACCCTACAGTGTTGATCCAGAGGAAGGCAACCCCCCCCCCATGTGTTAGGACTGGAGCCGGCACCTCTACAGTTGTGCAGTGAGATGACGCCCCTATCCTTTCATGTGCAGGTAGTCACGCTTGTCTCTTCAAGGGTTATTATTCCTCTTGCTCCCGAACTTATATCTGCGTACTTTCGCGCTCCTGCTCCACTGGCTATTGAGTTTCTCTGTGTGTTAGCTTCTGGATCTACGTCTCTCATTACTGTTTGTGTCTGACTTCTGACCCCCGCTCCCTGACTTTGTTTTCTGCCCTCCGATTCTGTACCTGCGCTCCCTCCTGTTGTGACCATCGCTTGCATTTTAGACCGCTCCTCGTTGATCCTTGATTCGGCACTTTGTTGACCTCCTGATACCGATCCGGCCTGCTGACTATTCTCCCATTGCATCCTTCTGTGCTGCGCTACCTCTGATTGCCAACTAGGACCACACGATCACGATAATCGTTTATCCCTTCCACGGTTTAGCACTCACTTTCTGCTACAGCTCCACCTGCAGATGCATCATCAACCTCAGCAATTGTTCAGGTGAGTGGTTTTGGAATTCTGGGCCTGCTGTGACTTATGGTGCACTGAGCGTTCTGTGCACTCTGGGCTACTGCTACTGTGGCCAAAGGAAGTCAAAAAGTCTACCATCAGGAACTCTGGTGAAAACCTCTGGAGGTTGGTTTCAGCTCAGCTGGGAGGACGGCAGATGCTTGGGGCTATTTACCATAGTGTGCAGGGGTATCTGGTTTTCTGGAACTTATTATCTATCTCGGTACTGCATTTGTTCTTAACACCATGAGGCTGATGCCAATTGTCCCATGTTCGGAGAAAAAATTCCTTCCTGACTCTAAATCCAGCGATCAGTATAAAATCCTAGACCCTTGTCCTTACCAAAAATCTAAAGTTCTGTAATATTTTACCATTCAAGAAAACATCCAAGCCCCATTTTGAACATGTGCATTGAATTCAGCATCACAACCTCCTGTGGCAGTGAGTTCCATAATGTCACTGCTCTTACAGAAAAGAATCCCCATCTGTGATGCTGGTGAAGTGTTCTTTCCTTTAACCTTAAAGGGGTTGTCCAGGTTAAACTTTTAAATAGAGATGAGCGAACAGTAAAATGTCTCAGATTCGATATTCATTTCAAGTAGTCCCTCAATATTCGACTACTCGAATCGAACCCTATTATAGTCTATGGGGGGGGGGAATGCTCGTTTCAGGGGTAGGCAACGTTCCATCAAATTATACTTACCAAGTCCACGAGTGAGGGTCGGGCTGGATCCTCTGTGCAGTCTTCTCCTTGCAGCATCCCCGCGGCGTCTTCCGGCTGTTCATTCACTCTGCCAGGCATCGGGCCTGGGCAGAGCCGACTGCGCATGCCCGCACTAGAAGCGGACATGCGCAGTCGGCTCTGCCCAGGCCCGATGCCTGGCAGAGTGAATTCAGAGCCGGAAGACGCCGCGGGGAAGCTGCACGGAGAAGACTTCTAAAGGTAGGAGAAGAACCAGCATTGATTGGCCGACTGTATAGCATTCGGCCAATCAATGCTGGTTCTGCATCGAACTTTTACATTCGAACAGTGAGTGGTACTCGATCGAGTACGAGTATTTCGAATACTGTAGTATTCGATCGAATACCTACTCGATCGAGTACTACTCGCTCATCTCTACTTTTAAAGTTTAAATACGTTGGGGACAGTGAAAAACCCCCAAAACATACTCACCTCTCCCAGTTGCTCCATTGGGTCACGCTTCGTTGAGGCCTCAGGAAGAGAACCGGTGATGTCACAGGTAGTGACATTCAGGCCCTTCACTGATTGGCCTCGGTGGCTTCAGCATAACGCCTGAAGACACTGCTGGAGGGTGGCGCTGGAGGACACTGAAGCAACAGGGACAGGTGAATATGGATTTTTAAAATTTCTTTCATTGGCCCCAGCTTATTTAAACTTTAAAGTGGTTGGCCATTTTTGCCTGGACAACCCGTTTAAGGCCTAGGAATATAAGGATCATTAGAAAGGTCTTCGTGCTGTCCCTCCATTTATTTGCATACTGTGATTCGATCTCCCCGTAGACGTCTTTTCTCTAAAATGAATAATGCTAAATTTGTTAATTTGTCATTGTAGTCCAATCCACCCATTCCCCAAATTATCTTGGTCGCCCTTCTCTGTACTCTTTCTAGTTCAGTTATATCCTTATACCCTCGACTGTACACTCAGTACTCAAGTGCATGTCCGTAATAAGTTCTTCCCTTGATTCCTTTCCTCTACTCTGAGACTTCTTCATATCAGCCATTAACCTAGAGATTCCCTGTGGGAAATTCCTTACTCACTTGTGATCCTTGAAAAATAGGCAGAAATAAGCTTTTGTATTGATCGGCTACTTTTCTGGACATGTGAACAGCCCCCTAGACTGTCATTGTTCTGGAAATGGCCAGGTGACTGTCATTGTTTACGGTCAGGCAACTAGGACATAGTTTGTGAATGACAGTTTTCCAGTTGCTAGGTTCGGAGACTGTCTTAAATGGTTGTAATCTAAGTCATTGATGGTATTAAGCCTTCTGACTTTGTGAATTGTGTTACCCGATGGTGGTATGATGACCCTGATGATGACCCTTGTAATAGATTAATAGACCAAATAATCAATCAATACAGTTTTATTACTGATCATTACTCATGTCAACAGGCTAGTGCACCCAATTACAATAAGAGCTTAGAAAACGGACAGCAACAATTACAAATCAATGAGACAGATTTACCAATCCTGTCTAGTTTTTAGACAGTGCAAACTTAGACTAGACAATCTAAGGCTACAAAAAACAGATGGATGCCCATAGCTGCCCATGCCAAAGGCACTAATACAACCTCATACTACTTGTAAATCAGGTCTCTCTCCTCTTTAGTCCGTAGGACACGGGATCTGTGGTTTCCATAAAGAATTTCACATTTTGATCATCGGACCACATAACAGTTTTCCATTTTATCTCAGTCTAATTGTGAATGAGTTTTGGCCCAGAGAAAATGGCGGTGTTTCTGGATTGTGTTGCTCACCCTTTGCATGATATAGCTTTAACTTGCATTTGTAGATTTCATGTCATACTGTGTTCACAGACAATGATTACTGGAAGTATTTCTGATGTGTGTTGCCGATTTATGCCTGTTTTTAATGCAGTGCTGCATGGGGGCCAATAGATCACAGTCATCCAATATTGGCTGGCAACCTTGTCCCTTGCATACATCAGTTTCTCCAGATTCTCTGAATCCTTTGCTGATATTGAAGAACCTCTGACCATCTTTGGTTCTGAGAGACTCTGCCTTTCTAACATGCTCTTTTTTTTTACATTTTTATGCCCAGTCAGTTGTTAGTACCACTTACTTTTCCAGCATTTTGTTAACCCTGTCCCAACTTTTTTGAGATATTAAATGGAAAATGTCTAATTTTAAACTTCTGAAATGTGTTCTGTTGTGAATAAAATATGGTTACGTACAGTAGTGTAACTAAAGTCTTGTGGGCCCAGGTGCAAATCTCAGATACTCAAATATCTCAGATACTTGAAAGGGGTACAGCTTCAGTACCCACAACTGCATTTATCAAGAATACGGTCAGTGAGCAGCACAGTGCCCGACATGTAAACAATACTAGGTCAGTATTACATGCTCCGTAGTGGAACCCACACAGTATTATAAGCTCCACAGTGGCCTCAACACAGTATTATTTGCTTACAGTGTCCCGCCAGAGCCTGAACCCCCATTTCCCCCTCTTGCTCATACACAGCCTACACCCCATATAATCCTATTGCCACACACAACCTGCACCCCCATTTCCCCCTTTTGCTTACCAACATCCTGCACCCCCATTCCCCCCTCTTGCTCACACACAGCCTACACCCCATGTCCCCCTCTTGCTAACACATGTTCTCTTCTCTCTTCCTTACTTTCCATCAGATCCCATTCCCAGCAGCTTCGACACTGTCCTGTACAATCCAGAATAACTGCGCCCACACAAGTCTGTCTAGTGGATTAAATGACCTTTTATGATGTCATGATGTCATCAAAGGTCCTTTACCCCATTAGGATTTAGCAACAACCTCAGGAAGATCCCTGGAGCGGATGCTGAGCTCCGGACAGGTGAGTATAAGAATTTTGTTATTTTTATATACCTCCCCTGGGCTGGCATTTAATGGAAAGGGGCCCAGTCAGGCCAATATGTATAGAGGTCAGGGACCAAGGTTTTCTCCGACCACTGTCATGATGGTTGGCCTTGGGCCCGATCGTTACTCCACTGATTACTTGAGTTTTCCCAGATCATTGGGTTGATGGGTTCCTTTTTCCGTGAACGGTTTCTTCCCACTCACAGAAAAAAGAAGTGACCTGCCCTTTCTTGACGCGGATTCAGCCACAGAATCCACGGTGTGAGACTCCCTCCCGACTAGACCCATTCATTTGGGCCTAATCCGGAGCGGTATGCTGTGACTGGATGCCGGAAAACTCATGTGCACTGCACCGGCATCCAGTTGCAGCTAGCCGCGGGATAGTTTTTATTGGAGCGGTTTTTGCGTGTCAAAACCCGCTCCAAAAAACCCTGTGTGAACCCAACTTTATACTTCCCTCATCTGTTAAATCCACTCCTGCTTTGTCTCCAAAACTGCTGCAAAATCTGCAACAAAAACTGCAACTTTTCAGCAATGTTTGGCCTCAGTCTAAAACACATAATAAACGTACTTCACGGTATGTAGTGCAGACTTTTGGTCACATATTAAGCTCGTGTAGCTTAGTAAATCTAACCCAACGCATTTCGGGTAATGATGGGTAATTACAAAGTAAGCAGGGCAAGGGGCGCTACCGATTTACTTTAATCTTATCTCAAAATGATAGTCATAGTATGAAGAACACACAGGCTGGTATTTTACTAGTATCAGCCATATCTAAAAGGTCTTACCCCTAGTTCATGGTCCACGTGGCCGTGCCACAATCCTGTCTGTTCCCTTGACATCGATATCTCTTATTGGTACCTGACAAAATACCTGATTAATTAGTTTTCTGCTTCCTCCGCAGCCAAGAATAAATTGTAATTGTCAAAAGCAAAGCATAAACCCAAGCAATTCAAATGACAATTATCCTAAATGAAAGTTATTATTTTGCTAATCCCGGGAACAGCTTGCAAAGGGAGATTTGGGTCTTTCTTTAATAATGTAAAGTTAATACGTAGTCCTCTTGTAATTATCTTTATCAGAAGGCCCTTGTTTAATCTGCATGTTTAGCAGAAAAGGACCAAATCAAAAAGAGATCTGCTTTAGAGCAGTTGATGTAAGCTGTTTGTAAGTCGTTTGCATAAACAGATGAAGCATGGAATTGCAATCCAGGTGCAGAAATGGAAATCACATAAACTGATGTGGTTAGGACAAGTCTAAGGTCATGTAACAAATTCTTCCTATTTCTTTCCCCCGAGTGAGAACACATGGCACAAGACTGCTGCTCTCTGCCTCCGACCATAATGATTTCATCTGGGGTGATTTCATTGCAAGTAGAGTAAGCCTAAATCTGCATGTAAGGACTAAGATCAGTCGCTGCCTATAGGATATACCACATGTACAATTCAAAGAACTGCTAATATTGTTGCTTGCTGAAAAAAAAGCATAGTACATTGCATTGAGAAGAAAAAACATGTCAAGACTTTATACTCCAGTTTTGTGGCATACTGTCATGGCCAAAAGTTTTGAGAATGATACAAATATTAATTTTTACAAAGTCTACTGCTTCAGTTTTTCTAATGGCAATTTGCATATACTCCAGAATGTTACAAAGAGTGATCAGCTTAACAGCAATTACTTGCAAAGTCAATATTTGCCTAGAAAATGAACTTTATCCCCCAAAACACATTTGAACATCATTGCAGCCCTGCTTTAAAAGGACTAGCTAACATCGTTTCAGTGATTGCTCCATTAACACAGGTGTGGGTGTTGATGAGGACAGGGCTGGAGATCAATCTGTCATGATTAAGTAAGAATGACACCACTGGACACTGTAAAAGGAGGCTGGTGCTTGGCATCATTGTTTCTCTTCTGTTAACCATGGTTATCTGTAAAGAAACACGTGTAGTCATCATTGCACTACACAAAAATGGCCTAACAGGGAAGAGTATCGCAGCTAGAAAGATTGCACCTCAGTCAACAATCTATTGCATCATCAAGAACTTCAAGGAGAGAGGTTCCATTGTTGGCAAAAAGGCTCCAGGGTGCCCAAGAAAGACCAGCAAGCGCCAGGACCAGCTCTTAAAAGTGTTTCAGCTGCAGGATCAGGCTACCAGCAGTGCAGAGCTTGCTCAGGAATGGCAGCAGGCAGGTGTGAGTGCATCTGCACGCACTGTGAGGCGGAGACTCTTGGAGCAAGGCCTGGTCTCAAGGAGGGCAGCAAAGAAGCCACTGCTCTCCAGAAAAAATATCAGGGACAGACTGATATTCTGCAAAAGGTACAGGGAGTGGACTGCTGAGGACTGGGGTAAAGTCATTTTCTCTGATGAATCCCCTTTTCGATTGTTTGGGACATCTGGAAAACAGCTTATTCGGAGAAGTCGAGGTGAGTGCTACCACCAGTCTTGTCTCATGCCAACTGTAAAGCATTCTGAAACCATTCATGTGTGGGGTTGCTTCTCAGCCAAGGGAATCGGCTCTCTCACAGTCTTGCCTAAAAACACAGCCATGAATAAAGAATGGTACCAGAATGTCCTCCAAGATCAACTTCTCACAACCGTCCAAGAGCAGTTTGGCGATCAACAATGCCTTTTCCAGCATGATGGAGCACCTTGCTATAAAGCAAAGGTGATAACTAAATGGCTCAGGGAACAAAACAGAGAGATTTTGGGTCCATGGCCTGGTAACTCCCCAGATCTTAATCCCATTGAGAACTACTTGTGGTCAATCATCAAGAGACGGGTGGACAAACAAAAACCTACCAATTCTGACAAAATGCAAGCATTGATTGTGCAAGAATGGACTGCTATCAGTCAGGATTTGGTCCAGAAGTTGATTGAGAGCATGCCAGGGAGAATTGCAGAGGTCCTGAAGAAGGGTCAACACTGCAAATATTGACTTGCTGCATTAACTCATTCTAACTGTCAATATAAGCTTTTGTTACTCAAAATATGATTGCAATTATATTTCTGTATGTGATAAAAACATCTGACAAACACACATAAAAACCAGAGAGCAGCAGATCATGTGAAAATATAATATTTGTGTCATTCTCAAAACTTTTGGCCATGACTGTACACTGCCTACCAATAAGTATTAGGACAGCTGTGGTAGAATAGAAAAAACACATTTATTCCTATACAATAGTTGGTAGACCCAGCATATGCTTCCTTACAGATGGTATTGAGCGACACAATAC
This sequence comes from Leptodactylus fuscus, assembly GCF_031893055.1. NCBI lineage: Eukaryota > Metazoa > Chordata > Amphibia > Anura > Leptodactylidae > Leptodactylus > Leptodactylus fuscus. Next base: position 37,716,762 of record NC_134267.1, on the reverse strand, counting down.
TTCCAGGTACCTGGTGAGACTCCTGGAGTATGTGAGCCATCGGTTGGGTGCGGTTTCTCTGGCCAGCACCCGTCGGTCTCTATGTCCCAGTTTCAGGGGTCTGCCAACTCAGGGCACATTCCGACAATCATCGTGCACCTTCCACTTAATTCAGTTCGCTTGCTATGTGCCTTAAGGATCGACCATTTCTGTGCTACGTCACAATTACCCCTTTCTCGAAATCGGACAACTCTGCACTTCGTGGCATCTTGCCAATGCTGTTTCCTATTTAACGGCAGAAGGCATGATGTACATCACAACCGCAGATACTGTATCTTCATTTGCATGGGTGCGCCAATACTTATTGCTAGAGAGTGTATAACTAGGGGCATAACTATATCAGGTGAAGTTGTAGCAATCACTAACAGACCCAGGAACCTGAAGTGGCCCAAAGCACTCTCTACAATATAAGAAGACACCAGTATTATAGATAGCACCAGGTAATTGGGGCCCCTTTATAGATCTTGTACTGGGGTCCAGGAGCTTGAACTTATACCTCTGCACATGTCTGGTTTTTTTACACTAAAATTGAGTTTTTTTCAATTTTGTGACCTGCTTGCCACTTTTCAAAAGAGTAGGAAGAGCGAGACGGGGATATAGGTGGATAAGGTCAGGGACTCTTTGACTGAGAAGATTGTTATAACTTATGTCAGAAAACCTTCACAAGTTATAGCTGAAGCCAACAACAATTTCTGGTCTTCAGACCAGGTTTCAATTCTGATCGAAGCCCCTTAATAATTCTGGCACACCTTGCTCCATGGGACAAAAGAATAAAGAGGACCTTTCACCACCTCCAACAAGTCCAGCTCTTTACATCAATTAATAGTGTCTGTTCCACTGATTCTGGCACAGTTAGAATTTTTTCTCTAGCCCCTTCCATTCCTGAGCAAGCAATGCTTCCATCTTTTGTGTCTGATAGCAATTTGTACTGTCAGGTGGGCAGTGTCAGGCAGGAGAGGGCGGTGTCAGGCAAGAGCAGACAAGGGGTGTGATTCTGAGCTCTGACACTGGCTGCCTCTGATTGGAGCTCTGAATCACACCCCCTGCCTGACACTTCCCCCTGACAGTACAGAGCTTAATAAATAGCATGTCGGGCAGGAAAGGTGAAAGCTAGAGAGAAAATTCCAACTGCGCTGGAATCAGTAGAACAGAGACTAGAATAAGTGGAGGTGATGAAAGGTCCTTTTTAAGACCAAAGCACAAAACACTGGTCTAAATGAATTGGCCCCATTGTTTATAGAAACGCAAAGCCTATTCCTCAAAGTAGGTCCCCAAATGAGTTGCAATCCTTTTTTATATATTATATAAATATATATATATTGCACTAGGTTCACACTAGCGTTGGGGTCTCTGTCACTCAGGTCTATAAAGCAATTACCTGTGAAACCCACAGACCCCATATACTATAAATGTTTTTATACTGAAACTAGAGGAGAAAAAAGTCCTTGTACGAACTTTCTCTTCTTAGGCGCAAACTGCGGCAGATTCTTGTACGGAGACTCCAAAGCAGATCTGAACCTAGCCTTATATATATATATATATATATATATATATATATATATATATATACATACTGGGCCAACTCCAGGTTTTTATGGACCCTTGGGCGACAGAGCCTCAGTGGGCCCCCTTGTGGAGGAGGTGGGGGAGTCGGGACACTGCATGTCGCAGATGAAGGGAGTGACGTCACGCAGGAGTGTGGCGTCACCAACGCCATACCTCCCAACTTTTGAAGAGTAGAAAGAGGCATAAGATGTGCGGCGCGCCGCAGCAAATTTGGCTCTGCCCTCTTTTATGTTGACTCCGCCCATTCTCATTCATTTTTTTTGTGTGCTCCCACACAGTATAATCCTCCTACAGTCACCCGTAAATTATATGCCCCCCTCCATCTCTCCCCCAGTTTCATATACACCCTTCCTCTGCCCCCAGTTTAATGTCCCCCCTTCATCTTTGTCCCCAGTTTCATCACGTTCTCCCCCTTCATCTGCCCACAGTTTCATGTCTCCCCGTCTCTGCCCCAGTGTCATGCCGTTCCCCCCTTCATCTGCCCCAGTGTCATGCCAATCTCCCCTCCCTTCATCTGCCCCAGTGTCATGCCATTCTCTCCTCCCTTCATCTGCCCCAGTGTCATGCCATTCTCCCCCCCTCATCTGCCCCAGTGTCATGCCGTTCCCCCCTTCATCTGCCCCAGTGTCATTCTGTTCTCCCCCCTCATCTTCCCCAGTGTCATGCCGTCCCCTCTCCATCCCCCTTCATTGCCCCAGTGTCATGCCATTCCCCCCTCCCCTTCATTTGCCCCCCAGTTTCATGGGCCCCCTTCATTATGTTCCACCTTAATGTTTAACGAAACAAACGAACAAACACTGACACTCATCTTCCATCGCTCCCCCGCCGCTCCTCTCTCTGCTCTCACGCCATTCACATAGTTGTAAGTGCGATGTGACGTCATCACATCGCGCCTACACACTCCGCAGTGTTAAAGCAGGAGCTGAGCTGTCACAGCTCATGCTTTAATCGCCTATTCAGCCGATGAGCTGAAATAGGGACAGGCAAGTGCTGAGGCGGGCAAGTGCCGGGGGGCCCCCAGAGGCTCTGTGGGCCCCGGCACTTGCCCGATTACGCCGTGTGCTGACGCCGGCCCTGTATATATATATATATATATATATATATATATATATATGTTATACTGCATTTATGTTATACTGTAAATAAACCACACCGTATAGTTGTTTTTGCCAGATAATACAGATAATATGGGATTTCATTGTAATTACACTGCAAAGGTGGATGTTTTACCATTAGGATATTTACTGATCCATCACATCCCAAAGTGAAGACCGACGCGTTTTCTGTTTTCATTCTGGCTACTGAGCTGGTGCTTATAATTGTTGTTAATCTCAGTAGACTGGTTAGGAATGTATTTCTTTCCCTTTCCTGATACTTTCATGGACAGACTGTATAGGCCATAAAGGCAGATAATTCACTTTTACTCTATTCCTTTTCCAAACAGAGCCAGGAAAAGTGACGCTGAGTAATCTTTTCTGAAAGATGTCTGTCCCTGCCAACTGGGATTGCCCACTTTGTGCTTATAATGCCTGGCTCTGTTTTCGCATTGGAAATATGCCGCTGGTGAGCAGACTCTGCCTTGCTTTGGTCAGATTTGCAGACCTCAATGAGATGTGCTCCGGTCTTATTAACTCCTCACATTGCTGTGGATTGAGTTTATTTTTCTGCAGTTTTCCCATTTACTTTATTTGAAGATATTGGCCTACATTTACTAATAATTAGACAGTTCAAAGTTAGACAGGAATACGCCAGATTTACCACAGTGGATGATGCTGGATGATATCCTTAGACTGTTGTATATTTAGGGTGCATTCACACGGAGTAACACGCCGCGTATTCAGGCACATATACACGTGTCAGAGCATGGCTCTTCAAAACAGATCCCATTGATTTCAATGTGTGCCGGCATACACGCGATACACATTGAAATCAATGGGAAGCTTCGTAACCCATTGATTTCAATGTGCATCGCGCGTATGCCGGCACACATTGAAATGAATGGGATCTGTTTTGAAGCGCCGCACTCTGACACGTGTATACATGCCTCCTAAGAGTTCAAGGTTGCAGCTGCAGTACGCAGCTAAAAAAATGCTGCGGATACGCATCACATCTTTTCCGTAGCTTTTTTCAGCACCAAATTCTACCGTGTGCACAGACCTTTGCTGATCACTCAGCTGATATAACTAATAAAATCTGTATTCAGAGGGGAACAGACTGTCAAACCTTACAAATAGATCAAATTTTGCTAAATCATAGAAATCTATGGAGAGGGGAGGGGGGAGAATTTGGTGCTGAACAGAGACAGAAGGAGAGTGATATAAGACTAAGTGAATTCATAAGGTAGAAAAGAAGATGCTACATATAGAAAGATATGACAATGTTTGCTATATTCACTTTTACTTTGCATTTTTGAAAGGATGTTTTATACTTGGAGACACGCCTTAAGGATCATACATCAGGCATTTCTATTCTGGTGCTTCAACCTTCAGGGACCCTTTACTCATTCCTTTAAGTATTTGTGTTGCAGGTACCCAATAATCCTTTTTTTCTAACTGTTGGTTAGTAGGATGGATTTTATAATCATTCTGACCTGGGTGTAATAAAATCAGATCAGTTAAAGGGGTTGTCCCAGCTCAAGGATCCTATCTATACTGGTAGCTTATGTAAATTGAAGACATTTCCTAAATATATTGCTTTAGAACTGCTGCTTTGTTTACCTGCTATGTGACCTTATTTCTCCCGTTGCTTACACTGCGTTGCTATAACCACAGACTTGGGAGATAGGACACATGATGTCACTTACTCAGTGTCAGAAGGAGGATCCGTTCAGCAAATTGCACTTTGCTGATAAAGCCGATTCTGTTATTTCTCTATGTAAACACAGAGATAACACTGAATCTATTCTGTACAAGAATCTGCATATTATCTGACCTGCAGAAGTGTTGTGTGTCCCGTTCAGCAGGAGGGAGGAGAAATACAGGAAGTGAGAAGCAGACACTGCATGAAGCCAGGCTGATGCATTGAGATGGGAGAACCCCTTTAATCCAGTGGTAAACTTGTGTTTGTACAAGTAGACAATCTGAAGAGACACAGCTGCAGGGAGGAGGCGTGTCTCAGACTACTTCAGACTTCCTGCAGACACTGCAGATAACTGTGATCACACCGATCACAGTTCTGCCCTAAGGAGCTGGTCTAAAAAGCAAGATCTAAGGAAACTGTAACAGGTAGCAGACTGTGAGCCCATTGAGACACCAAACTATACGGCGTTCATTGTCTAAGTAGTCTCCCCAGTCTTTACCCTTAAGCCCTCATACTGGGATCTGGTCTTTGCAGCATGGAGTCTACCAGATCACTACATTTCAGAGGAGCCAAAGGCTAGAGACACACCAGTCCTAAGCACCAGAAGATCAAGTGAAAAGAGGTCAAGTATGAGCCAAAGGTCAGTGGCAGACAGCAAGTGTCCAAAGCCACAAACAAGAAGCGCAGGTTCACAGGCCTGGGACAGGCAGAGGTCGTGCACAGGATAAGATAAGATAATTCTTTAATAGTCCCACAGTGGGGAAATTTCAGCATGTTACAGCAGCATAGTAATACAGATACAGGATAAAAAACCAGTAATATAATACAGAAATAGACACACATATGCTGAGAAAAGAAGATATACTAGGAGTCTGTAGCAGCTAAGGAACAGAAGAAGAAAGAAGGAAGGATGTCACAAGAACAGGATCAGAATCAGCAGCAAAGTCAGAAAACAGACCAAGGTCAATGACATCAGAAGCAACTTTTACCATTAATACGTTTTGTATCAATACACCTTTTAGATTTGAATAGAGAATAAATATTATTCAATGTTTAACTCCATTAACCACTTCCGGACCGCCCATAGACTATATACGTCCGGGAAGTGGTTGCCTAGTTCTGACACTTCTAAACCACGGAGATCGTGCAGCTGCTTTCAATAGGAGCCGGCTGTAACTTCAGCCGGAGCTCCCAGAGAGAAGACAGGGCAGATTTATTACCTCCCCTGCCTTCTCGATCGCTGTGTATACAGTGCTCAATGAGCGCTGTATACACGGCTATGGACGCAGCCATAATTCAGCTGCCCTCTGACCCGGCGGACACGTGATCCGCTGGGAGCAGATTCTTACCAGAGCTGCTGGGTCCTACAGGACCCCAGATCAGCTCAATAAGCTGTGTATACAGCGTGCAGGAGGCTGGATTTCTCCTGCAACTGAGGCTAAATGTAGCAGCCCCAGTTATAGGAGAAATCAGCCTCAAGTACAAAAAAAAGTGATCAGATGTCCCCAAAGGTCTCTTATCACCTTATGGGGACACAATCTGGAAAAAAAATAAAATAAAAATATAATAAAAAAGTTTTTAAAAAATGTAAATAAAATAATAATAAAAAATAAATAAATAATACGCTAATTAAACGCCGTTATTAAAGGTTATAGCCCCACCCCCGACGACACCATACAAAATAAAAATTACCGTAACGGAGAGGAAAAACTATATTATAAAGTTTTTCAGTGACACTTTGTGTTATTAAATTAAAAAAAATTATAAATTGAAAACCAGACACAATTTCCCTCCTATTTTGTTTATATTTTCCTGGATATAAAAAAAATTAAAACACATTCGAAAATAAAGATAACATAAAAATAAAGCCCTATGTGTCCCCGAAAAAAGACGGAAAAATTAGTTGACTGAGACCACAAATTGGCCCAGTACTGAAGTGGTTAAAGGGGCTCTATCAGCAAAATCATGCTGATAGAGCCCCACATATGCGGGAATAGCGTTTAAAAAGGCTATTCAGGCACCGTAAATGTTATATTAAACTACCCCCCCCCCCCCCCCCGTTTTAAAATAATACCCTAAAAAAGAACGTGATCTACTTACCGAACGTGCACGCTGGGCGGGCATTCAGGGTGTGTCTTCATCTTCATCCACGCCTCTTCTTCCTCCAATGTTGATAAAAAAAAATGACCTGGGCGCATGCGCAGTAGCATGCGGCTTCTACTACGGCTACTGCGCATGCGCCCAGGACATTTTTTTATATCAATGTCAGTTCGCGAGCGCTGGAGGAGGACGGGACCCGAGGACATCGGAGGAAGAAGAGGCGTGGATGAAAAAGACGGCGCACCCTGAATGCCCGCCTAGCGTGCACGTTCTGTAAGTAGATCACATTCTTTTTTAGGGTATTATTTTAAAACTGGGGGGTAGTGTAATATAACATTTACGGTGACTGAATAGCCTTTTTAAAGGCTATTCACGCATATGTGGGGCTCTATCAGCATGATTTTGCTGATAGAGCCCCTTTAAAGAGAGTCTATGACTACAAAATCACTTCTAAACCACTGGGTATGGGGTGATGATCACAGGTGAAAATGAGTGCCCTGCCAGACTCAACCCCGTGCCCCAGAAGCACCAAACAGCTAAAAGCTGATTTTCTTGGAAGCGAGATTGCACATGAATGGGGTGAATACGGTGAAATATAGATCTCACCAAGAGATAATACATTAAATGCACAATGGTTTTATTCAGGTGATGAATATATACAGAAAACGTTTTTCTGCGTATATTCATCACCTGAATAAAACCATTGTGCAGTTAATGTATTATCTTTTCGTAAGAGCTATATTTCACCGTATTGACACGGATTGGGACCCTATCCCACGTTATACAACCCAGTGTACCACCACACCTGCTATAGATATGAATGGGGTGAATGTCCTGCATATTTTTACAGGACATATTCCAAGTATGTTTCACATAATTTCCAAAAGTCTTGTATAAACCTAGAAATCTGCATTTTTAAATTTGACTTAAAATCTCATTCTAGTGGTTTGACAATTCTCGTCAATGTCACCGCTATTTTGAATCATCATAAAATCTGCTTTTAAGTATTGTTGGACTGTGGTCCCTTGGCTCCTTTAATGATCATTCTGGGGGCCCACTATACAGCTAAAGTGTCTTCTTAAAAGGTTTGGCAACTTTAGACAAATCTTATTGTATAATAAAAAGTTCTTCAATTTTCCAATATACTTTCTGTATCAGTTCCTCATGGTTTTCTCTGCTTGCTGTCATTTATTACTCCCAGTGGATTAAAATCAGTGCATGGTCATGTGATATACAGTCCATGGTCATGTGATATATAGTCCATGGTCATGTGATATACGGTCCATGGTCATGTGATCGACACACAGGTGCACAGCTCTTTACCAGGTAGATGTCTGAGTACTGTGACTATAACGAGCTGTGCACCTGTGTGTGAATCACATGACCATGGACTGTATATCACATGACTATGGACTGTATATCACATGACCATGGACTGTATATCACATGACCTTGGACTGTATATCACATGACCTTGGACTTTTATCCACTGGGAGTAAGCAGTATGAATGACAGCAAGCAGAGATCTAGAAGAATGTGAGGCTCTGTTACAGAAATTATATTAGAAAATTTTATAACTTTCTATTATACAAGCAATAATATTTGTGTCTCAAATGGTCTAAAAGTGGACAACCCCTTTAAATAATCTACCCAGAATATTATAAGGACGCACAGCCTGCTTGAGATGCTGTGTGATGAGTATCTGTATGACGTATAGTGAGGGTACTGTGCCATACCAGAGAAGGTGAAGGCCCACCTGATTCAGGGGCCCACTGGGGGATTCAGTTGTGGTCTATAGTATGTGCATTCTCCTTAGAATATAAGTTAATAGTAGGTACAGGATCCATTAGGAATAGCAAAAAAGTGTTGTCTGAATTACACTTGTAGGTGTTTCAACTTGGAGTAGGAGGGCCCTCAGCACAAAACAGGTCTTCACTTTCCTGGTGAACATAACTGGCATGGTTTACTATATATGTTACAATCTTTATGATCTTTTTCCTGAAACAGCACCATTGTTGTACATGGCTGTGTCTGGTACTGCAGTTCAAGCACATTTACATGAATCTCAGACCACTTTAATCAATTAATGGTTTTCTATTGTATTGTATAATATATATTGATTTTTTTAAGACCTTATGCATGTATAGATCTGCATAGGCTTACCTGAAATATAATTTTTTGTGCATTTCCCTTGTTGATTCCAATAAAATACACATACACATTCACTGATGTGATACTGCAGTAGGTAATAATTTTGCACATAGACGTGTGATCAGAATTTTTGGGTGTCACAATATGGCAGGTTTTGCGAATCTGCATGGGCTAGGAATCTTTGACCAGTCATTCTCCCTTTTTGTACACTTCAGTAAATCCATGGCTTCCTGTTGTCAACCTAGAGAGGATAACAATATACCCTGACTTTACAGACAGACAGTCCAGAAGTATCTCTGGCCCCAGGGACATTACAATTATGGAACTGTTAGCAAAACTTGCCTTACTGTACCAGGACCACCCCACATAAGTAGCAAGTTCACAGCAAAGAAAGTGTACGATTATTTTGGTCTCCTTACACACAGGAATAATGCACATAGTGATGTCACAGTACAGGGATAATGAATACACTAATGTCACAGTACAGGGATAATATACATAGTGATGTCACAGTACAGGATAATACACACAGTGATGTCACAGTACAGGGATAATAAACTCAGTGATGTCACAGTACAGGGTTAATAAACACAGTGATGTCACAGTACAGAGATAATATACACAGTGATGTCACAGTACAGGGATAATACATACAGTGATGTCACAGTACAGGGATAATACACACAGTGATGTCACAGTACAGGAATAATACACACAGTGATGTCACAGTACAGGGATAATAAACACAGTGATGTCACGGTACAAGCATAATACACACAGTGATGTCACAGAACAGAGATAATACACACAGTGATGTCACAGTACAGGGATAATATACACAGTGATGTCACAGTACAGGAATAATACACAGTGATGTCACAGTACAGGGATAATACACACAGTGAAGTCACAGTACAGGGATAATACACACAGTGATGTCACAGTACAGGGATAATACACACAGTGATGTCACAGTACAGGGATAATACACACAGTGATGTCACAGTACAGTGATAATACACACAGTGATGTCACAGTACAGGGATAATACACACAGTGATGTCACAGTACAGAGATAATACACACAGTGATGTCACAGTACAGAGATAATACACACAGTGATGTCACAGTACAGGGATAATACACACAGTGATGTCACAGTACAGGGATAATACACACAGTGATGTCACAGTACAGGGGTAATACACACAGTGATGTCACAGTACAGGGATAATAAACATAGTGATGTCACAGTACAGGGATAATACACACAGTGATGTCACAGTACATAGATAATACACACAGTGATGTCACAGTACAGGGATAATACACACAGTGATGTCACAGTACAGGGATAATACACACAGTGATGTCACAGTACAGGGGTAATACACACAGTGATGTCACAGTACAGGGATAATAAACATAGTGATGTCACAGTACAGGGATAATACACACAGTGATGTCACAGTACATAGATAATACACACAGTGATGTCACAGTACAGAGATAATACACACAGTGATGTCACAGTACATAGATAATACAAACAGTGATGTCACAGTAAAGGGATAATACACACAGTGATGTCACAGTACAGAGATAATACACACAGTGATGTCACAGTACAGGGATAATACACACAGTGATGTCACAGTACAGGGATAATACACACAGTGATGTCACAGTACAGGGATAATACACACAGTGATGTCACAGTACAGAGGTAATACACACAGTGATGTCACAGTACAGGGATAATACACACACTGATGTCACAGTACAGGGATAATACACACAGTGATGTCACAGTACAGGGATAATACACACAGTGATGTCACAGTACAGGGATAATACACACAGTGATGTCACAGTACAGGGATAATACACACAGTGATGTCACAGTACAGGGATAATACACACAGTGATGTCACAGTACAGTGATAATACACACAGTGATGTCACAGTACAGGGATAATACACACAGTGATGTCACAGTACAGAGATAATACACACAGTGATGTCACAGTACAGAGATAATACACACAGTGATGTCACAGTACAGGGATAATACACACAGTGATGTCACAGTACAGGGATAATACACACAGTGATGTCACAGTACAGGGGTAATACACACAGTGATGTCACAGTACAGGGATAATAAACATAGTGATGTCACAGTACAGGGATAATACACACAGTGATGTCACAGTACATGGATAATACACACAGTGATGTCACAGTACAGGGATAATACACACAGTGATGTCACAGTACAGGGATAATACACACAGTGATGTCACAGTACAGGGGTAATACACACAGTGATGTCACAGTACAGGGATAATAAACATAGTGATGTCACAGTACAGGGATAATACACACAGTGATGTCACAGTACATAGATAATACACACAGTGATGTCACAGTACAGAGATAATACACACAGTGATGTCACAGTACATAGATAATACAAACAGTGATGTCACAGTAAAGGGATAATACACACAGTGATGTCACAGTACAGAGATAATACACACAGTGATGTCACAGTACAGGGATAATACACACAGTGATGTCACAGTACAGGGATAATACACACAGTGATGTCACAGTACAGGGATAATACACACAGTGATGTCACAGTACAGAGGTAATACACACAGTGATGTCACAGTACAGGGATAATACACACACTGATGTCACAGTACAGGGATAATACACACAGTGATGTCACAGTACAGAGATAATACACACAGTGATGTCACAGTACAGGGATAATACACACAGTGATGTCACAGTACAAGGATAATAAACATAGTGATGTCACAGTACAGGGATAATACACACAGTGATGTCACAGTACAGAGATAATACACACAGTGATGTCACAGTACAGAGATAATACACACAGTGATGTCACAGTACAGAGATAATACACACAGTGATGTCATAGTACAGAGATAATACACACAGTAACGTCACAGTACAGGGATAATACACACAGTGATGTCACAGTACAGGGATAATACACACAGTGATGTCACAGTACAGGGATAATACACACAGTGATGTCACAGTACAGGGATAATAAACATAGTGATGTCACAGTACAGGGATAATACACACAGTGATGTCACAGTACATGGATAATACACACAGTGATGTCACAGTACAGGGATAATACACACAGTGATGTCACAGTACAGGGATAATACACACAGTGATGTCACAGTACAGGGGTAATACACACAGTGATGTCACAGTACAGGGATAATAAACATAGTGATGTCACAGTACAGGGATAATACACACAGTGATGTCACAGTACATGGATAATACACACAGTGATGTCACAGTACAGGGATAATACACACAGTGATGTCACAGTACAGGGATAATACACACAGTGATGTCACAGTACAGGGATAATACACACAGTGATGTCACAGTACAGGGATAATACACACAGTGATGTCACAGTACAGGGATAATACACACAGTGATGTCACAGTACAGGGATAATACACACAGTGATGTCACAGTACAGGGATAATACACACAGTGATGTCACAGTACAGGGGTAATACACACAGTGATGTCACAGTACAGGGATAATAAACATAGTGATGTCACAGTACAGGGATAATACACACAGTGATGTCACAGTACATAGATAATACACACAGTGATGTCACAGTACAGAGATAATACACACAGTGATGTCACAGTACATAGATAATACAAACAGTGATGTCACAGTACAGGGATAATACACACAGTGATGTCACAGTACAGAGATAATACACACAGTGATGTCACAGTACAGGGATAATACACACAGTGATGTCACAGTACAGGGATAATACACACAGTGATGTCACAGTACAGGGATAATACACACAGTGATGTCACAGTACAGAGGTAATACACACAGTGATGTCACAGTACAGGGATAATACACACACTGATGTCACAGTACAGGGATAATACACACAGTTATGTCACAGTACAGGGATAATAAACATAGTGATGTCACCATACAGGGATAATACACACAGTGATGTCACAGTACAGGGATAATACACACAGTGAAGTCACAGTACAGGGATAATAAACATAGTGATGTCACAGTACAGGGATAATACACACAGTGATGTCACAGTACAGAGATAATACACACAGTGATGTCACAGTACAGGGATAATACACACAGTGATGTCACAGTACAGAGATAATACACACAGTGATGTCATAGTACAGAGATAATACACACAGTAATGTCACAGTACAGGGATAATACACACAGTGATGTCACAATACAGGGATAACGAATACACTGATGTCACAGTACAGGGATAATACACACAGTGATGTCACAACACGTAAATAATGTACATAGTGATGTCACAGTACAGGGATAATACACACAGTGATGTCACAGTACAGAAACAATATACACTGTGATGTCATAGCACAGGAATAAGGAAAACACTGTTGTCACAGAACAGACATAATGCACATAGTGATGTCACAGTACAAGGATAATAAATGCTCTGATGTAACAGTACAGAAATAATACACACAGCGATGTCACAGTACAGAAATATTGAACACAGTGATGTCACAATACAAGGATAATAACTACTCTGATGTCACAGTACAGGGATAATCCACACAGTGATGTCACAGTAGTGGGATAATGCACACAAAAAAGATATCTCTGTGACATAATGGCATATACAGAAAGCAATTATAATGATGTCACATGCAAAGATTATGATGCCCTGTCCCCCGCGCTTCCAGTCTTGCTTGTGCCCTGATGGGACAGAGGACCCGCGGAGACACCAGAGCCGGGCTGCTGACACCTGTGACACTATGACATTGACATAATCGATAACCAAAGGCATCTATTGGATGAGAACATTTGCACAACAACAGATCCGACCCCTTGTTATAAGCTACAAGGTTAAAAGGAAATTGGAATTTTAGCTTTGTATGAAAGGAGAGTGCACAATACAAGTCTTATCAGTTCTATCTTCCTAGGATATAGAAGATGACTGAATAAATGATCTATACCCATATCCATGAAAGATATACAGTATAGGCATATATAGGCTAGTTAGATAATTCTTCCATAACTGGAAACCTAAGCGAATGTGGCTTCATGTATATATAGGGGTTAAACATCTTCAATATGACAAGGTATAGTACTACTAAGAACCTCATATATCATACAGCATAGAGAATGATCTTTATTGGGAAGACTATGGAAATTGCATATTATCCAGAAAATGCCTAATAGCAAAAAGTTTCTTCCTTTGCAAGGATTAACCCCAGATATACTGGATCACTGGTCACTTGAATGTCAGGAGGTTTAGCCTTGTGCTTCCTCCCTGTTTTCTCCTGGTGTTGGTAATATCAGTGCCCCCTGTTGTGGTCTGGTAGTTATGTGTCAGAATCAATCAGGGGGCAATGAAAGGGAGGGGTTTTAACTCACTCTGTTAGGTCGCTATGTGCCATTCACTAATAGACAAAGGGTCTCCTCAACAGATGTAAAGTTAAGTGAAATCTGTCATCCTGCATAGAAAAAAAAAATGACCACGAGGAGGAGGGAGAAGGAAACAGGAGGTTAGAGCCAGGGAATTTATCGGATTGAGAAGGATAGGGGGGGAGTTGGGGGCGAATTGGTGCCAATTAATCCTGTGGGATTGAGAGGGAGGTGGAACCCTCTCTAAACACGATGAGGGGCATGTCCAGGAGCTTATTGGAGCCGGGGAGCAACATAAAAACCCCCTGCCTGGCACTGACCTCTTATATCCTTCAGATCAGCCTGGTAGTAGGAAAAGAGAAAGTAAACTTATCCCACATTCATACAGTCATGACTGGGCGCGATGACATCTCAGAGGGTAAATCAAAAGTGAAGATCCTGGCCCCAAGTGCGGGAAACGAGAAATCGGGACGTTTTCATGGACCTGCAATGAGATCCAAAGGTTTTGCCATCACTGACCTACTTGGTCTAGAAGCGGAACTACAACCACCATCGGTTTCTATTCCCAGCTGCGAAGGTCCGGGAGGTGGTCTTGGTGGGGTCTCCCTGGCTAATGGTTCGCTGCCCCTTGGTTTGGGGTTTCTGTGTGGTTTTGCTTCTCAACAACCCACTGGGACTACTTGTCTTCTCCCAACTCATATACCATTTCTACAGCCTCGAGCAGATCATCAGTACCTGCACAACTCCGACAAGCACAAGGAAAATATCTCCGGTAACTAAAAATATATCTGTATCTAAAATATATACCTAGGTCATATGGAAAATATCATACGAGGGATGATATCAGCTTTTAAAATTGTGATAATGGGAATATGTCTTTAGCGGATAGAAAAGTTACTATTTTATCTCCTAAAAATGATCTCCCATGGGAACAATATTTGCATTCGTAGCTTTAAGTTTTACGTTGCGCTTGTTCTATATGTATCGGACATGTGTTCATTGCTTTCTGGCGTGACAGCAGCAGAGAAAGTGACTGCTGTAGAGAATGAGCCCTGGATCAGAGAGCTGTCCAGCTTGTATGACCTTTCTGTGGTGCTGAATGGTTGGTCGTAAATACATCACACAACTTTCCCCTTTAGCCTGAACGAAGCTTACGCCAAGAGCTAATGAATTGCTTTGCCCTTATGGTACACACATACGATCGCTATCACAATCCTTCACCAAGAAACATTTTGGTTTATGGATGTTTTTGTATCGGAATGTTTTTTATTGATTGGATTAAATTCCATGTCATAATTCGTAACGTTTGCATTTCTAGATGACGACAGTCTCCTAGGGGATAAGAGTGATCTGAAGGCATCTGGCTCACAAACAAAAAGAAAGAAAAGACGACACAGGTAATTTAGAGATCTTTATAGTTTGCCCAGCTATGGTGACTTGTAGGCCTCTCCACCCAGAAGTCAGACTCTATGGATATTGTTCCAACTTTTGACCTGTAATATCAAGATTAATAACATAATATCTATCGGAAGTAGCTGGTCCTAGGGTCAGCCATGACAAGTGTTCATATCTGGACCAAAAGACTTTAGGATACAAGCCCATGAAGTTCTTTGAAGCGTGTATTCCCAAAATTGTTTCTTTAACTTCTCATCAGAGAGATACTGGGGTGGGCAGGGGCTTTATATTTTGTCAATGGATGGCAATAGTCCATAATCATATGTCTATTTCTACAGGACTGTATTTACTGCTCATCAGCTGGAGGAATTAGAGAAAGCCTTCAATGAAGCTCATTATCCTGATGTCTATGCCAGAGAAATGTTGGCTCTCAAGACAGAACTGCCTGAGGATAGAATACAGGTAACATATGAGAAAAACCCATCTACTGCTACAAATAGGTTTAGATGTGACTGCTAGAGCCAAAAACAGAGAAGGTGGTGGTACAACTTTTTGAAGATCCTTCTAATTTAAGAACATTATAAGGGACTTTGCTATTTTAGTGTCTATTTACATAGCGTCTACTTTGTCCATGACATTTTGTAATATTGATTACATTTTCCTATTGTGTCATGCAGGTCTGGTTCCAGAACAGGAGAGCAAAGTGGAGAAAGCGTGAGAAGTGTTGGGGCCGAAGCAGTGTCATGGCAGAATATGGGTTGTATGGTGCCATGGTGAGACACTCCATCCCACTACCAGAGTCCATCATCAACTCAGCAAAGAATGGGCTTGTTGGCTCATGTGCCCCTTGGCTATTGGGTGAGGAAACTTTTTTGCGGTTCTTACCTTGAAGTCCATATTTCACATACGAGAGACGATCACAGAATATTCAGCCCTGGGCACCATTTACGAGCATCTGAATTACAGCTTTTATTAAAAAAAAACCCAAACCTACTACTTCTTAGGTAGAGTTGAAAATATTGCAGCTAATATCATAGAAAATTAGATATTATTATGATTTTCGAAAATTGAATTTGGAACTTTCAATAAAGTTTTCACAAATGGAAATACATACATTCCTAAAATACAAACATAAATTTTAGCATTTGTCAGCAGTGGTAATATTTGCAATTTGTAACTAAAATATGTATTTTTTTTTACTTTTTTAGGCATGCACAAAAAGTCTATAGACATCACCAAAAAGGCAGATGTGGATGAACAACTAACAGATAATTACAGGGGGGAACATCATATCGACAACCTGTTATCCAGGCCATCAGAATCCCATAGGAACATACAGGACAAAGGCAATAGTATGGACACTTCAGAAGAAAGAGCCATTGACCTCTCAAGCACAGCAAAACAAGAGACACCATGCAATATAAGGCATGGACCCAACAGAGACAGTCAAAATGACACCACAGACAGCGAGCACTGAGTCGACTGTTTTTAGATCAGAGCAAAGAGACAGGTAGAGAAGGGGAAGGAGCGAGGGAGAGAATGGTAGGGCCAAATACAATCACGGACATTCATTCTTGCACATGTATTTCAAGCAAAAATTTCTGAAAACTTTATTGCAGTTTTTTTTTTATTGAGGTTATTTCATCAGAGCATAAGCTAAATGTGTATTTGTGTAAATTATTGAAATATTTTCTTAGCTTTTTTATGTATAGAAAAAATAGTTCATAGTTCATTTGTAATTTTCTTGTACAAATTTTTTTTTTAAAATATGTATTTCTGTATATAGATAATATGGCGACGACAACAGATACAATGGCACGGCAACAGTCCGATACAATTTTTTACCAAAATTCACTCATCTCGTATAGACTAATAAAAAATAATAGGCTGTGATAAATATAGCTTCATCTATACATTTAAAGGAAATTGGTTAAAACATTTTTTTTAACATAACCCATTAAAAATTTAACTTTGGGGAAAATTTTACGCAAAATCCATAATTGGTTTTTTAATATTTTTTGTTATTTTAGCTAAATATATCCAGCACTTCTATATATTACTGTCCAATTATTTGAGGTTTTCTTTTTTTTTAATGTACAGTCTTATAAACCACTTTTTACATTTTAAAGCTCAGAAAAATGTTATTATCTTTACGTCAAATTAAATTGAAATTCGACATTTTTAAAACAATTTATTTGTAAAACGTATTCATGAACGTAAAGCCATTTCATGGAGAATAATAATTCTATATAGTAAAATACACATTTAATAAAAATATAAAAATTCCAAAAATGTCACTTCCTAAATTTACTTCTATACATTAGACATAGATCTAAATAAATTATTAGCTAAATAAATTAAGGATTTTATGGTAAAAACATAAAACGTTAATAGAAAAGAAACGCACATTTATAAAAACAAATTCCAATTTTTATAACGATCAAAATTCATTGAAAATTATTCCCCATGTTTTTAATATATACCATATCAGACTACATAGAGCTTTAATTTTTTTCTAGCAACAGAATGGCGATATAAATTAACCCAGATAAAATATACAAATTTTTTTCAATGTGAGTTACACAATAAGAAATACTAACTCTGTGTCCTATGGCTGAATTTTTTTTTTTTCTTAAAATGTAGGAACTTTTTGGGGGATTTTGAGAATTTTTTAAATCTAGTAGCCAAAAAAGTCAGTAATATTTTTGTTCACTGGGATGACCACTTTCTCTGAATTAAGTTTTATGTATTAGAAATTCAGATATTGGGTCTTGTTTTTCATCTAAAATTTCAATTATGGAAATTTAAAAAAAAAAATCACCAGCCTTAGATAAGAATTGTACATTTTGTATAGAAATATAAACTTTTATAAGCTCATAGAGATAAAATGAGCGTGTTCCTTACTTATCTATGCATAGAACGGGAGAGAAGATGGTGAAATCGTGAAGAGAAGACGTTTGCGTCTAACAAGGAAATATATTTTGGGGAGAGAGAATAGTCAATGTTTTGTAACTGTCTGTAACTCTGTGTTCTAATGTTCGGCTTGTGTCACGCCGCCATTTTCTATTTATGTATTGAAGCACTTTGGTAGCCAGGGGTTTTACAAATTTGTTTGTTATACAGTATTTTATCATATATTTATTATATACGAACCAATAAAATTTCCTGTATCTTTTACTTGTGTTTGTGATGGACATGTGACCAAAAGAACAATTGCTTGTTATAACGTAACCATAGACCGGTGATGGATAAACTCACTATCCAGGTTTGGATCAACTACTGTATAATATGGACAAGCAAAAAAAAAAAAAAAAAATCTGAAAAAAAAACTCTACAAAAAAAAGCTATAACTATCAATCACTTGACCATATATATCAGTTGGAAGCCTTGACGTAACAGTGGACGGGAGATTAATTTTTGCATGGAGGTCAATTTTTTTTAATTTAATTTTTGATTTTAAAAAAATTACACAGTATTTCAAAAATTGTTATAAAAATGCAGAATTCCAGGACTAAAAGGCAAAAATAAATATTATTCAAATGAAAAATGTTATAAAAAATAAAAATGACTTTTATTTTAAATATATCATATTTAAATATAAAAACAATATAAAAAAATATATGTAAAAAAAAAAATAATTAACTTAATCCTTTAAAATAAAATTGCAAAGTAATGACATATATGTGTTACTCATATGCAATAGTGAATGTAGTATGCAGAGATGGAGCATATTCTCTGAATATCTGGATAACAAATGGTATATCAATAATAGAAATAATATTTTCTGAATGAAGTTACAGTATTGCTGCAAAAAAAATATTTAAATGAGGAGATAGCAATGCAGAGTAGTTGCAGTAACAAAGCCAACCTGTGGACAGTTGTGGTGCTGATCCCTGCAAAATCCATTTTTTCTCAGGCACCCCTATATGTTTTTTTTTTTACCAAATTACCCAATATAATATAAAATATGTAGAGACTGAACTGGAGCTGGAGACATGGCAGTCAAGTTGTCAAGGCAGCTGTTTGACACCCAGTGAATATCTTCCTTGGTCGTCACGATTTCAACAGGACCTGTATACTGTACAATACTGTCTAGGTGTCGGTTACCCCACTTGAAGTTGAGTCTTTGTATTCCTGATGTTACATTGAGTAGGGTTGTGTGCTTGAACTACCGCTGGATATGCCTCTGATTTTGCTGAGGGCCTCACAATTGGGATCCTAAAGGTCTCTAGTGCAATGGTTTGAAGCATCGATTCATCTGCACCCACACACTCTGCTATGAAGAGGTGTTAGTATGTCATGCGGTCATGCATGCTCACCATGGGGGAGGTAGCTTGGTAGCAGCAAAGGTGCGGACCCAAACAGTCAAAGACAGAGACACGAAATATGCAACAAACAGGTTTATTTAGAAAAAAACTGAAAAATAAATGAACCTTCACTTAGGGCACAAAATGAGCAAAATTAAATACAGCCTTATCTTTAGGCAAAAACAAAACAATCCTGCTCGTCTGAGCGACTAACTAAACAGTAATGTTACCCTAACTATACATGTGGCTTACTTACTTACTTACAGCCACACAAACAAAACAAGCACAATATTGTCTCACTGGACTCAGGGTTACAGGACAGATCCAGATGCTTCCTTTCACAACCTGGATCTGCACTGGAGTGCAGGATCTGCAGCCTTTTTCTGGCCCAGTAATGAACCAAGGATCTGCACCTGGGCTAAGGCCTACTCAAGACCCGCACTGGACCACACATAAGTTACCTCTGCAGAAGACTACTCCTTTGAAGAATCTTTTATTTTTTTGCTTGTTTATGTAGATTGTGAGCCCTGTTTGGGGCTCCCAATGTACATTTTTCCCTATCAGTATGTCTTTAGGGTATGGGAGAAAATCCACACAAACACAGGGAGAACATAAAAACTCCTTACATATGCTGTTCTTGGCAGGATTCAAAACCAGGACTCCAGTTCTGCATGGCCTTCAATCTGCCATGGAAGTAACCCAGCATACATGCAAACAGTCACAATTTTGCTAGGACAATCTTGGGAACTGGGGGAACAAAAATGAACGAGTAGGTGCATGGAGATACATGGATAAACCAAAAGGAATATTTAGGATTTTTTGGAATATTCTTGAATTTACATGGTGATGTCTTCTTTAGGTAGGTAGTACTTGAAGCCGCCTCTGGGGACAGTTTTCTGCTGCCTATCCTTAATATACCATATTCCATCCTATTGCATGACATGGGAGACATGGGGAAAGATTAATGCAGACTGGTGTAATCAACGCCATACTTCAGATCCCATGTTTCATTGGATGGTGCACCTCATGTATGATGGTGTCCTCTCTGCCTGGAGCAAAATCTACACCAGCTCATAGTGTAGATTTCCAGCATCATTTATGCCATTTTTATGGCATAAACGATCATAGATCTGGCAGGGATAATGGCTTCGCATCCATCATGCCCTCACCAAGCCCCCTTTAAGTGGTGAAAATTGGTGTGGGTGGCTCAAGAACCTCAGCAGCAACGATATATGTCTCAACTGATGTAACAAACCCTGAGCTGTATGAGTAAGGCTTCAGTTAAAGGGGTTGTCCCATCTCAAGGATCCTATCTATACTGGTAGCTTATGTAAATTGAAGGCTTTTATTAAATATATTGGTCTAGAAATTCTGCTTTGTTTGCCTGCTATGTGACCTTATTCCTCCTATAGTTTACACTGTATTGCTATAACCCCGGACCTGGGAGATAGGGCAAGTAACGTCACTTACTCAGTGACGGCAGGAAATCCAATCCATTCAGATAATTGCACTTTACTGATAAAGCGGAGTCTGTTATCTCTCTATGCAAACACACAGATATTACTGAGTCTGTTCTGTACAAGAATCTGCATATCATCTGATCGGCAAAATGTTGTTTGTCCTGTTCAGCTAAAGGGAGGAGGGGAGAGAGAAATACAGGAAGTGCGAAGCAGACACTGCATACAGCCTGACTGAAACACTGGGATGGGAGTACCCCTTTAATGGACTGATGTTACTAAAAGACAATCTGCACAGGCTTCTTTATTATTCTGTATTTGTATATTAATATCACAAGGAAATATTCTGAGCTGGCTTGGATTTCCACCAATCACAAGAGGGCATAGCACAGAATAACCTACCAATAGAATGATGGACCGTGTTTCTCCATAAACAAGCCCTACCCCGAAAATAAACCCTATGTAGATTTTGCAGGGTTTTTGGCCTAGGCTTGAAATATAAGCTCTCCTAAAAAATAAACAGTTGCAGTAAGGTTTAACCCCTTCCCAACATCTGTCATATGATTAAAGTGGATGCCGTCTTCTTAAAGATTGCCACTATTCTGTTGCAGAGCGAGTGCCATAGCTACTGTACTGGGTCTCCGCTATAATATACAGTGGAGAGTTAATGCTCGCGATCAGAGTTCAATTTGTGACTGTTCAATTTGTGTTTGTGTCATCTTGAATCTTGCTGCATGACTGCATATACCTCTTGCATTTTTTAGGGGTTAAAAATAAATGTTAAGTTTTAATATTTGTGCATCAGTGCTTGTATGATATGATACTGGACACATTAGGTTAACATTCCGAGAAGGGAGTCAACACCAGGGGGCGCCATAACAAGTATATAAGAGCAATAGACATTGTACAAATCATTAAAAAATTGTCATGTTATGAAAGGTGTAAGAAAATAAGAAAATGCTCATTCGTGGGACAACCGCGACCGAAGTATGTCCTAGTAAGGTATTTGAAATGGGTTTTCTCAGCTAGAAAATCCCTTTAAGATGAGATTGTGGTACTAGTGGGGAGATTTGTGAAAAATGTTTTGATACTTGATGTTTTATGTAATATCCAGCATTGTGAAGGCTGGGTTGGGCCAGGAGACATATACCAGGGTATGATAGGCAGCTGTATACAAGCACTATAGCCGCTGTTCAAAGGTGGAATCAGGACAGGGTGTCCCACCCTAATTCCCGCCTCTCTAGGGGCACTGCATATTAGTATAAAGCCCCTTTAAGTTTATTTGTGTGATGGTTAGAAAAACAAGTTCTATAAAAAAAAAAAAAACCTGCCACAAAGTGCCTTGTTATCCCGGGGAAAGCAAAGTGTAATTAGACTGACAGTACAATACAGGAGCCCTGAAACATTTCCAGCACAATCCGCTGGCCAACTTGTAAATGAATAAAGGACAAAAGATTTATTAATTGAAATCAGGGTAATTCCTATTTGGAATGAGTCCCAAAACAGTATCACACATGACCGGCATGTTAATAAGCTGACCCATCTGCCTTTAGCTTTCTTCACTTCCATAGGACACAAACAGGCATAATTCATGGCTACTAAATGGGTCTATATTGTGCTGCAGAAGCTACAGGTCCATAAATAACCTATTAGGAGAATGATGAATTCAGGTCATGGTAACAGAAAGAATCCTGATGCAAAAATATATCTATATAGCTATACAAATACTGTATACATAGATACATATATAATTTCATTACGTTGTCTTCTGTGATAAGATATCACACTACAGCAGTTTAATCAGTTGTAGAAATATTAAAGTATTAAAGTAAGGCTTTCACAATTATTTATTTAAATACTATATTAATTAATTCAATAATTATTTTATATATATATATATATATATATATATATATATATATATATATATATACAGTACAGACCAAAAGTTTGGACACAACTTCTCATTCAAAGAGTTTTCTGTATTTTCATGACTATGGAAATTGTAGATTCACACTGAAGGCACTAAAACTATGAAGTAACACACGTGGAATTATATACTTAACAAAAAAGTGTGACACAGCTGAAAATCTGTCTTATATTCTCGGTTCTTCACAGTAGCCACGTTTTGCTTTGATTACTGCTTTGCACACTCATGGCATTCTCTTGATGAGCTTCAAGAGGTAGTCACAGGGAATGGTTTTCACTTCACAGGTTTGCCCTGTCAGGTTTAATAAGTGGGATTTCTTGCCTTATAAATGGGGTTGGGACCATGAGTTGTGTTGTGCAGAAGTCAGGTGGATACACAGCTGATCGTCCTACTGAATAGACTGTTAGAATTTGCATTATGGCAAGAAAAAAGCAGCTAAGTAAAGAAAAGCGAGTGGTCATTATTACTTTAAGAAATGAAGGTCAGTCAGTCCGAAAAATTAGGAAAACTTTGAAAGTGTCACCAAGTGCAGTTGCAAAAACCATCAAGTGCTACAAAGAAACTTGCTCACATGAGGACCGCCCCAGGAAAGGAAGACCAAGAGTCTCCTCTGCTGCGGAGGATAAGTTCATCCGAGTCACCAGCCTCAGAAATCGCAGGTTAACAGCAGCTCAGATTAGAGACCAGGTCAATGCCACACAGAGTTCTAGCAGCAGACACATCTCTACAAAAACTGGTAAGAGGAGACTTTGTGCAGCAGCCGGCCTTCATGGTAAAATATCTGCTAGGAAACCACTGCTAAGGACAGGCAACAAGCAGAAGAGACTTGTTTGGGCTAAAGAACACAAGGAATGGACATTAGACCAGTGGAAATTTGTGCTTTGGTCTGATGAGTCCAAATCTGAGATCTTTGGTTCCAACCACGTGTCTTGGTGTGACACAGAAAAGGTAAATAGATGGACTCTACATGCCTGGTTCCCACCGTGAAGCATGGAGGAGGAGGTGTGATGGTGTGGGGGTGCCAAGCTGGTGACACTGTTGGGGATTTATTCAAAATTGAAGGCATACTGAACCTGCATGGCTACCACAGCATCTTGCAGCGGCATGCTATTCCATCTGGTTTGCGTTTAGTTGGACCATCATTTATTTTTCAACAGGACAATGACCCCAAACACCTCCAGGCTGTGTAAGGGCTATTTGACCAAGAAGGAGAGTGATGGGGTGCTACACCAGATGACCTGGCCTCCACAGTCACCAGACCTGAACCCAATCCAGATGGTTTGGGGTGAGCTGGACCGCAGAGTGAAGGCAAAAGGGCCAACAAGTGCTAAGTATCTCTGGGAACTCCTTCAAGACTGTTGGAAGACCATTTCCGGTGACTACCTCTTGAAGCTCATCAAGAGAATGCCAAGAGTGTGCAAAGCAGTAATCAAAGCTAAAGGTGGCTGCTTTGAAGAACCGAAATATAAGACATACTTTCAGTTGTTTCACACTTTTTTGTTAAGTATATAATTACACATGTGTTAATTCATAGTTTTGATGCCTTCAGTGTTAATCTACAATTTTCCTAGTTATGAAAATACAGAAAACTCTTTGAATGAGGAGGTGTGTCCAAACTTTTGGTCTGTACTGCATATAAAGGGTGTGCCCCTTAAAAATTACACCATATGTGGTGTTTTATATAAAAAATACAGATAACAATAGAAACGGCCGCGCTTCTAGAAATTCAATATGAACAAATCCTTTTTTCCACTAGTGGAATGGTATAAACCCATACAACGTTCTACAGTAAGGATGGACGTGATCAGGTTTCTTTCACACCGTCTGGATAAGGCTGCGTTTTCGGTCATTCGACTCCAGGTCGACTTGAATATGAGAAATTGTAACTAAGGGATATACCCCTAATTTTCTTGACCTACTCCGCGCTCATTTACGGTAAAATGAAGAATCGGTTTGGATGTATTAACCACTATTTTATTACAGATAACGCGTTTCGGAGTTTTTGCACTTCAAAAGTGCCACCCCTTCATCAGATCTATTTAAAATACAAGCATACACAGAAAAAAACAATTACACTCAGAGCAGAGTACAGTATATATCTGAATAACAAAGGTAATGTGACCTTATATATTTGTGGATTACCTGTGAGATATATACTGAAGCATGTGGTGCATATTATGTGAATAGATAAGCATATGGTTTAGCCCTGTGTTTATAAATGGAGCAATGGAAATTGGATTGTCTTTTATATTTATATTTATTTTCTATATATATATATATAAAAAAAGGATATATACACTATATTATATTGTTTTATTCTAGTAAGATACTCAAGCTTTGGTGGAATGTATATGTATATAATAATTTTTTCTTGGTTATTTGATACCAGTTGTACTCTGCTCTGAGTGTAATTGTTTTTTTCTGTGTATGCTTGTATTTTAAATAGATCTGATGAAGGGGTGGCACTTTTGAAGTGCAAAAACTCCGAAACGCGTTATCTGTAATAAAATAGTGGTTAATACATCCAAACCGATTCTTCATTTTACCGTAAATGAGCGCGGAGTAGGTCAAGAAAATTAGGGGTATATCCCTTAGTTACAAATTCTCATATGTGGTGTTTTATCAGTTTATCTGCTGCTAAAGCCCTCATTATGGCTAAAGCATATTTTACTTTTCTGTCTAAGGCTGTGGGAGAGTACAATAAGAGTCAGTCTGCCCCCTGCCCTATCCATTATTACTACTACTGGCTTACTTGCATGTAACTTATTTTTCCCAGGAATAATTGTAAGGTAACATGTAAAATAATAAAAACAAATAGATGAAAAAACCCAAGAGAACATAATATAGGAGATACTAGAACACTGGACTGCAGATACAGTACATAATGCAGCTAAACAGATCCATGACATAAGAAAGAGAAAAATCTGAGCACAGTAAAGAACTAATACCTATCTGCAATAACAATATAGCTAGTCACAAGTATATAGAAATAAATACATCTTCTTATGTTAGGTTCACACTAGCCTTCACGACCCAAAAGACAGAAACCCTGTCTACTTAAAAACCGGTTACATTCGGATACCTGCGGACTCCATAGACTATAATGGGTCTGCCGGGTTTCTACCAATTTCATACTGAAACCGACGGAAAGAAAAGTTGTCCTTGTGGGACATTTCTCTCCACCGTTGGAGTCTCAAGTGCACATGTGAACCTTGCCTTACAATGTAGAAACTGTACAATTCCCTCAGTGCCTTCTGTGCACATAGAAACCATCTACAGACGTGCTGTAAGGAGAAAAGCATCCCCCCATATTACAAGGGAAGTTTTTAAAGGTTCACAACTGCATATATGACATATTTGCTCCATATGGACTATTGTTGTTAATGTTAGTCTATGGACCTATTCACACATTGGCATTTCTATACAGCCACATTTCTAGGATTTGTGTAACCCCCTCACAGGAGTTACTAATGGTTATTTGGCCATAGAAGTGCCTTACATGTTATGATGGATTGTATGTGTTGTTATGTTTATTCTGTATTCATTTGTGTAATGTTGTTGAGCTATTGTTCTCTGGTATCACTTGTCCTAGTGAGCTGTGGTCTCCATAGCAACACACACTATGGTGAGTGGATCTGTAGCTGGAACAGGAAATAGTCACAGCAGGGACAGGAAGTAGTATTCTGTAAGAGCCAGGGAAGGAGAAGCAAGGAGAAGTGTGGCAGTGGCCATCTTGTGTTTCAGACACTGTGCTGTGAGGATTGCCACAGCAGTAGCAGGACAGAGAAGCTGTGTGACAGAGCCCTGCATCACCATCAGTAAGAGGACAGGATTATATCAGGCTGAGCAGAGCTATAACCCTGGCAGCCTGCACCGACCTCTACTAGGTAACTGAGCCCCTGCAGTAGACCAGAAGCTGGATCTGCAGACATCTTAGACTCTCTGCTAATACATGGGAAGGTGTCATCCAGCTACAAGCCACTGTGCCACAGCTCACTGCTACAGGACAAGTGACCAGCAGATGCCAGTTACAATAAAGCAGTGAGCACTTCTACTGATCCTGGCCTGGACATTGCCTTCCTTGCAGCTAAGCCCTGGGCAAATGCTCTTTGTTGGAGTAGAGCACTGGCACCCACATCACCATCTCAGCCCAGGGACCAGCGGGTGTCTCAATACTCCAACTGGCGTCACATCTAACTGACTCTGCCTATTTCCCTGTGCACCACTCCTGGGAGTTCTGGTGCCTATAAGGTCACCGTGACAGTCCAGCCTCCTGCACGGTTCTCCCGGGGTGGTCGCAGTTGGCGTCACGAACAGGATTGCTGTGCCATTGAAAAAAAACAAGGGAGGCACTTGAGCTGCTGGCAGGAAAAAGGATCTGTGACTGCGACACTGTGCAATATCGCCATCTTGGCCCTGCATCGCACGCTATACCTGAATCTAAAGCACAGGCAAAAGCAGGTGAGCCACGTACCTCCAGTATGTTTAGGAACAAAGAAAAATGGGATTTTGTCAGTTTTAAACACCAAGGGTTCAGTAGTGAAGATGAGGAAGAGGGGTGTAGTGTTTCAGCCCCCACAGCTGCAGTAATGCCAATCACAATGCCTTATTACCCAGGCGTGCCATGGCTGCCGCTCTATGTAGGCGAGCCAAATACCCTAAAGGACTTTAAAGAAAAGATGCAAGCAACTTTCAAAGTTTATCCCCTCACTGCTGAGCAGAAGGTTGCCATGTTAATGGGTCAGATGGGAGGAGCAGCCCTCCGTGAAGTTAAGTCCTGGGATGTTAAGGAGAAACAAACTGTTAAGAAAATATTTGATAAACTGCGTGCCATATTTGAAACTAAGACTCTGTCGGAACTAAAAGCTCGGTTCTTTAGCCGCAAGCAGAACGCAGGTGAAAGTCTTAGAGACTATGCTCTGAGCTTGGATGAAGCTCTCCGCCAGGTTGCGCAACTAGATCCTCATGAGCTTCACAATTATGATTGCACGCTGAAGGAGCAATTCATCGAGGGTGCTACACCTGATGCAGTTAAAATGCAACTACGTATGCTTAACTCTCAAGACCCCGACCGACCCTTCAACCTATTTAAAGAGACAGCCATCCAAATCCTTAAAGTGGACACAATGCCAGAGGAGCAGCATAATGTGCCCTCAGCTTCTACAGCACCTCCGCCCTGTGTAATCCAACAACCCATTGCTCAGTGCGCACAGATCCAACCTTCTGACTCCAACATTGAACTCCAAGGACAAATTGCTGAACTTTCAAAGAATCTAATTAAGCTTTGCAAAAAAGTGGATGACCTTCAGCTGACACCACCGAGGTCTCCCTCATCCCGGCACTGGCAGCGACCTTCGCCACGTCAGTATTCACGCAGACCGTTATTCCGACCCGGTCGCAGGGTCACGGACCAGTTTGATTCATCCGGAAGGCCCATCTGTCGAAGTTGTCATTTACCAGGACATGTTGAACGAGAATGCCAGTCTTTAAACTAGGCCGTCCTGGGGCAGAGGACCTACCCCCAGGAGACAACCACCACCATGGTCCACTATCACCTGAATGGGGCCGACGTTTCATTGGAGACCGTCCTATCCTTTCCATCAATATGAACAACATCCCACTGACTGCTCTCTTGGATACGGGATCACAGACGACCACCATGCCCCTTGCCCAGTTTGAAAAATATTGGTCTCGAGATCAGCTACAACCATGCAATCCTCATGAGCAGGTGACTCTAATTGCCAGCAATGGACAAGAACTTAAACAGGTAGGATACTTCCTAGCCACCCTTAAGATTGGCAAAACCGAACTGAAGGATCAAGGGATTGTCATTGTGGACGTTGCCAAAGACAGAGACACTCCCTCCATCATCATTGGGACCAATGTCCTAGTTAATTGTTTTGATGAAGCCATTGCTGCCTTGTCTGACACTCTTCAAATAGCCGCTCCAAAAGAGAGACACATCTACCATAAGGCCATTAAGGTTTTGGTCCAACAACAACAGGTCCAACTTTCCCAAGGTGAGATCGGAAAAGCTAGGGTGACTGACGCTAGACCCATCATCTTACCACCTGGTCATGTGATGATGGTCTGGTGCCGGGCCAGGTTTGGTGTCAAAGGCAGGGATTACTCCGTGCTCATCGAGTCAATGCCTACGGATCGTACAGTTATTGCTGCCCGTAGTTTGGCTAAGGTGACCCATGGACGAGTCCCTATACAGTTGTTGAATTTTGGGGATTCTGAAGTTACACTACCTCGGTATACAGTGGTTGCCAAATTATCCAGAGTTCAGGATGCCGATTGCCTCCAGAGAGTCCATTGTGAAGCTCAGACCACCAATTCACAACCCACATGTAACCCCACTAGGGAGCAAAAAGAATGGTGGCAGGAGATTCACCTTGGAACCCCTGAGGCGCCTTCATCTCAGCTGGAAGGGGTATTGCGGGTAGTTCACGAATTCGAACACATTTTCAGCAAGTCCCCTATGGACTTTGGGCATGTCACTGCAGTAGAACACACAATTCAAACTGGTGATCATCCTCCCATCAAGGAAAGACATAGGCCCATTCCCCCAGCACAATACCAACAAGTAAAAGGCTTACTCCAAAACATGAAGGATTCTGGTGTCATAAGGGACAGCCGAAGCCCTTGGGCTGCTCCCTTAGTACTTGTCAAAAAGAAGGACGGTACCATTCGCCTTTGCGTGGATTACCGCAAATTGAATGATATCACCCACAAGGATGCATATCCACTGCCCCGGATAGAGGAGTCCCTTGCAGCCCTTCAGTCTGCAGCCTACTTCTCTGTCCTGGACCTTACCAGTGGATACTGGCAGGTCCCTATGTCCCCAGCTGATGCTGAAAAAACTGCCTTCACAACACCAATGGGTCTGTTTGAATTTGACCGGATGCCATTTGGGTTGTGCAATGCGCCTGCCACATTCCAACGGCTCATGGAGTTCTGTTTAGGTCATCTAAACTTTGAGTCTGTCCTGTTATATCTGGATGATATAATTGTTTACTCCAGGACATATGCAGAGCATTTGGATCACCTTGCGAGAGTGTTTGAGTCTTTGGATCGCTATGGTCTGAAACTCAAGCCTTCCAAATGCCATCTCCTAAAATCTGAAATCCAATACCTGGGACACATTGTGAGCGCTGATGGGGTGTCACCAGATCCTCAGTACACTGAACGGATACGCGACTGGCCAACTCCTGAAACGGTAAAAGACATCCGTAGATTCCTTGGGTTCGCCGGTTATTACCGCCGATTTGTAAAAAACTTTGCCCGGATTGCTGCACCCTTACAGGCTGTACTGATAGGTCAGTCTACCACCCGATCTGGTAAGAGTCCAACTATCCAATGGACCCCTGAAATGCAAAAAGCATTTGAGGAGTTAAAAGCGGCCTTAGTCGGTCCAAATGTCCTTGCTTACCCTGATTACAGTAAACCGTTCATTCTGCAAACAGATGCAAGTAAAACTGGACTTGGTGCTGTCCTGTCCCAGAAACAAGAAGGTTTGATTAGACCCATTGCATTTGCCAGTCGTTCGCTTCGGGCAACTGAACGTAATGACTCTAACTATAGCTCCTTTAAGTTGGAGTTTCTGGCCTTGGTTTGGGCGGTTACCGAAAAATTCCATCATTATCTCACCGCCACTCCTTTTGTTGCATACACAGATAATAATCCTCTGACCCATCTTAGCACTGCCAAATTGGGAGCAATTGAGCAGCGTTGGGCTTCACGTCTTGCCAATTATCAGTTTACCTTAAAATTCCGTGCAGGGAGGGAGAATGTTAATGCTGACATTTTATCTCGGTTACCCCAAGAGTCAACTAATGACCTAGATGACCCTGACATATGGGAAGAAGTTGAACTCCCTGACTTCTATGACAAAGTCACTCAACGTGTTAACCAAAATGTCCGGACCAAATATTGTAACCTTCAGACCATGCGGGTTGAGTCCCTCGATCATATGGATTGGGAACAAGTCCAAAAACAAGATCCAACATTGCAAAGATTAAAAGACCTTTTAAAAGATTCTAATTCAATAGGTCCAGATAACAATGCAAGCCCTGAACTTCAAAATCTTTGGCGAGAGCGCGGTCGTTTAACCTATCTGCAGGGAAAACTGGTCCGCCGTTATGTAAATCCTCGTACCCATGAGCGAGTGTTTCAGATTGTGATACCAAGACAAGACGCTCCTTTGATCTTGGATGCGTATCATAATCAGTCAGGACATTTCAATGCCCAAAAGACAGAACGAACCATTAAGGATCGTTTCTACTGGGTGGGAATGCGCCCTCAAATTGAACAGTGGTGCCGGGATTGTGCACAATGTGCTTTGCGGAGAGGATCTAACCAACGGGCCCCTCTACAGGGCATTGTCACAGTCAGACCACTAGAGTTGGTAGCGCTTGACCACGTCAAGTTGACTCCAAGTCGGTCAGGTTACACTTATGCACTAACAATGATTGATCATTTTTCAAAATTCATGGTTGTAGTCCCAGTAAAAGATCTCACTGGTAAAACAGCAGCTCGGGAATTCCAAAGACATTTTGGGCGACCCTACGGTTATCCTGAAAAGATCCTTACTGATCAAGGTCCTGCATTTGAGTCAGAGCTTTTTCAAGAGTTCTGCAACCTCTATGGGTGTCAAAAGATCCGCACTACAGCCTACCATCCCCAGGGTAATGGTCTTTGTGAAAAAGCCAATCAAATCATTATCAACATGCTGAGAACAGTTGCCCGTGAAAAACGATCTGAGTGGCCAGAGCTATTGCCAGAGATCACTGAGATCTATAATAACACCAGACAGGATTCCACAGGGTACACTCCTGCATACCTCCTTAGAGGACAGTTAGGACAGCTCCCCGCTGATCACCAAATGGGAGTGATTACAGAGGTTAGGTCCCCACCTTTACCAAATGACACTTGGGTAGCAGAAAGACTAAGGGTTAATAGAGAACTTCAGGAACTTGTGTGTAAATCTCTGGACCAGGCTAGACACAAACAGGCTCTCCAGTATGACAAAGGAGCAAATGCTCAACCCTTGCAACCTGGAGATAAGGTCCTAAAAAGGCGACATGTTAGGCATCATAAGTTAGAGGATCGTTGGGAAGACAACGCCTATGTTGTCCAAGAGGCACCACATGATAACCCTAAAGTGTGTAAAATTGTTCCAGAGGATGGAGAAGGTCCATCCCAGTTAGTGTCTAGAGATGATCTCAAAGTCTGTCCCTCCTCTTATACAAGTACTAGAGTGACCCGTCGGTTACCGGCTACTCCACACGCTCTGTCACAACCAAGACGGACATTACCCTGTATACCCATTCCTGGCCAATATGGTAAAGAATTAGGACTTGCTCTGGCTTCCCCTAACTTATACTTCTTTGTGAGACCTACGGTTACACCGTTGCAAAGAGAGACTCCTTCTGTGTCAAGGGAAACAAGTGACTCCATTTCCTCAGATGACTTTGTATCAGAGACTCCAGACACTCAGGTACTCCCTGTTGAGAGAGAGGAGGCCTCAGAGCCTGAAACAATTTCTCAAAGGAGATCCCAAAGGGTAAACAAGGGTAAACCCTCAGTTCGCTACAGCCCTTAAAGGAGCATGCCCAGATCAGCCATAGTAGACTGTGCATTTCAGCTGATCATCTGCCTTGGAGACTGTTGTTTATCTTCACTTCAACAAATAAGCCATATACCTGGTGCCATAGTGGCGACACCATGCTTGGACTGCCCAAAGTTCTACCTCTATGTTTATTATTTGTTCCTAACCCATTTAACGTGTATTCCATTTACTTTGGACTATGGGATATTTAAGCCATTGACTGTTTTCTGTGTTATTGGTAGCCCGAGGACGTGCTACATTCAAGAAGGGAGGGATGTAACCCCCTCACAGGAGTTACTAATGGTTATTTGGCCATAGAAGTGCCTTACATGTTATGATGGATTGTATGTGTTGTTATGTTTATTCTGTATTCATTTGTGTAATGTTGTTGAGCTATTGTTCTCTGGTATCACTTGTCCTAGTGAGCTGTGGTCTCCATAGCAACACACACTATGGTGAGTGGATCTGTAGCTGGAACAGGAAATAGTCACAGCAGGGACAGGAAGTAGTATTCTGTAAGAGCCAGGGAAGGAGAAGCAAGGAGAAGTGTGGCAGTGGCCATCTTGTGTTTCAGACACTGTGCTGTGAGGATTGCCACAGCAGTAGCAGGACAGAGAAGCTGTGTGACAGAGCCCTGCATCACCATCAGTAAGAGGACAGGATTATATCAGGCTGAGCAGAGCTATAACCCTGGCAGCCTGCACCGACCTCTACTAGGTAACTGAGCCCCTGCAGTAGACCAGAAGCTGGATCTGCAGACATCTTAGACTCTCTGCTAATACATGGGAAGGTGTCATCCAGCTACAAGCCACTGTGCCACAGCTCACTGCTACAGGACAAGTGACCAGCAGATGCCAGTTACAATAAAGCAGTGAGCACTTCTACTGATCCTGGCCTGGACATTGCCTTCCTTGCAGCTAAGCCCTGGGCAAATGCTCTTTGTTGGAGTAGAGCACTGGCACCCACATCACCATCTCAGCCCAGGGACCAGCGGGTGTCTCAATACTCCAACTGGCGTCACATCTAACTGACTCTGCCTATTTCCCTGTGCACCACTCCTGGGAGTTCTGGTGCCTATAAGGTCACCGTGACAGTCCAGCCTCCTGCACGGTTCTCCCGGGGTGGTCGCAGTTGTACGAACAGAGCTTGGAAACGAGTGATTATGAAGATAATCTTGTTTCCCTTAGTCCTAACAGCGGCACAATGTGGGGTATTTCTGCCCCTGTGTGCTGGTAGGACAGGCGGATATTTAATTAGCCAATCAAATGCGTGGCAGGCCCTATAAGAGGGCACAAGAACCTCCCCTCTGCGTGTAAATACAAAAGTACCTCCATTACATTTATATACAGTTTTATACATAAGATATGATTCCCAGGGTGGGAAATCTTGTGCCGCTGTTAGGACTAAGGGAAACAAGATTATCTTCATAATCACTCGTTCCCTGTCGTCCTCAACAGCGGCACAATGTGGGGATATAGCAAGCAGGTCCCCAAGATGGGTGGGACAAACCCATGACCGAACTTAAACTGGTCTGGGCAAAGGCAGTGGAATCTGCCACTTGGTCCTTCAGGCGGTAATGCCGAATGAAGGTGGATTCAGATGCCCAAGAGGCAGCTGCATATATTTGGTCCACAGACAAAGCACTTCTTTCTGCCCGTGAAGTGGACACTGCCCTGGTTGAATGGGCATGAAGGAAAGATGGAGCCGACAGCCCTTGGGCGGTATAGGCGACTCTAATAGTCTCGGTAACCCACCGTGATATTGTAGCTTTGGCGGCTTTGGCGCCCTTGTTTTTCCCCGTGTAGCTGACCAACAGGTTTTCAGTCCACCTAAAGGGGCGAGTGCGCTGCAAGTAGATCTGCAGGCATCTAACCACATCCAGCTTGTGCCATCTTTCTTCTTCAGCAGAAGAAGGGAACGGAAAAAAATACTGGAAGGGAAATCAGTTGGTTCCTGTTTACAGCAGATGGCACCTTGGGACGAAACCCAGGGAGGAACCTAAGCTGTACATGGTCAGAGAAAAAGGTGGTATATGGCTCCTCAGCGGACAAAGCTTGTAGTTCACTAACGCGTTTGGCAGGTGTGACTGCCAATAGCAGCGCCATTTTGCCGGTTAGCGACTTGAGGGAGACCTCTTCCAGAGGTTCAAATGGCTGGCCACATAGGGCGTTCAGGACCGGAATAAGGTCCCATTGGTGGACAGGGGTGTTTACCACCGGTCTCAGCCTAGTTGCCCCTTTAATAAAGGTGCTCACTAAAGGATCCTGAGACAAACGCCTCCCCAGATAGGCGGACAGGGCCGCTACGTGTACCTTGAGTGTGGCCGCAGCAAGACCTCTGTCTAGTCCGTCTTGAAGGAAGTCCAGGATCACCTCCGTAGGGGGATCGGTGGAGTCCACTTGATGCTGCAGACACCAGGCATTAAAGATGTTACCTATTCGACGGTAGTTCCTGTTAGTCGAATCTGCTCTGGCGCTGGATAGGGTCTTCAAGACGGCTTGTGACAGTCCTCTATTTCTCAATAGGGACTGGTCAACCTCCAGGCTGTCAGGTTGAGTCTCCTCAGATCCTGGCATCTCAGCTCTCCTTGGGTTACCAGGTCTGGGAGTGGGGGAAGCCTCCAATATATGCCCTGACTCATTTGTATGAGCTGAGCAAACCAAGCCCTTTTTGGCCAGAACGGGATTATGGCTATTCCCGAGGCTTGGTCCTGTCTTATTTTTATCAATACCTTCGGTATGATTGGAATTGGAGGGAATATGTAAAACAGCCTGAACCTCCATGGGATGGACAGGGCATCCACCGCCAAGGGATTGTCCTCCTGGTACAGAGAGCAGAAGGTCCCCACCTTGGCGTTGAGTCGGGTAGCCATAAGATCGACCTCCGGGAGACCCCATCTCTGGACGATCTGTTGAAATACGTCTGGATTGAGAGACCATTCTCCTGATACGGTAATACCCTGACTCAGCTGATCTGCTACTATGTTCAGGGAGCCCTTTATGTGAACAGCGGATAACTGGACCAGATTCTTCTCCGCCTAGGCAAATATGAGATTCGTCTCTCTCAGCAAGGTTGGTGACCTGGTGCCCCCTTGTTTGTTTATATAGACTACCACCGTCATATTGTCTGACCGGTTTTTGACAGACTTGCCTTTCAATTCTGGGGCAAAGTGTACTAGGGCCAGGTACACTGCTCTGAGTTCCTTGAGATTGGATGACCCCAGCTCCGGACATCTCCATCGTCCTTGTACAGTTTTGTCTTGACAATGGGCTCCCCATCCCCACTGGGATGCATCTGTTGTCAACAGGGTCCACACTGTCGGGACCGTGGACCTTCCGTCTTTCAGGTGTATCCACCATCTGAGGGAAAGACGGGTAGCGGGAGAAAGGCAGATCTTCTTGTGCAATCCCCGTGGAGACCTGTTCCAGGTTCTCAACACTTCCATCTGCAGGGGACGCAAATGCCATAAAGTCCAAGGCACCGCCCTGGCCGAGGATGACATCAGGCCCAGGACTCTCATGGCGGTCCGGATGGTTACCTGCCGAGTGCGCAATAGGAATCGTGCACTGGCTTGGATTCTTTCCTTCCTTGGACTGGAGAGGAAGATCTGCATCGCTTCTGAATCCACTAAAAAAACGAGGAATTTTCTTCAGGTGGATGGAACGATTTCGGACTTCTCCCAATTGATAATCCTAACTCCTGTAGGAAGTTGATGGCAAGGTTGAGCTGCTGGAGGAGGGCAGCAGGAGACTGAGCTTTCAGTAGCCAGTCGTCTAGATAAGGGACGATGAAAAGACCCTGAAGTCTGAGGGCCGCGGCGACCGGAGAAATCACCTTGGTGAATACCAGTGGGGCGGATGTGATGCCGAATGGCAGAGCTGTGAATTGATAGTGCTCCCTGTGGCCGGCCATAGCGACGGCAATCCTGAGGAACTTCCTGTGGAAATGAGCAATGGGGACATGTAGATAGGCGTCCTTCAAATCGAGGGTAACCATCACCTCTCCTGGCTGAAGAAACACAGCCACGGAATCCACGGTTTCCATTCGAAATGACCTCTTCCTGATAAACCGATTGAGGTACCTCAGATCTATTATCATCCTCCAGCCCCCGGTGAACTTGGGGACCAGAAAGACGGGGGAGTAGACTCCCAGACCGAGGTCTGAGGCTGGTACCTTCTCCAGGGCGCCCTTGGTAACATATTCGGCAACCAAGGCTTCTAGACTGGCCTGCTGAGAAGGTGGAAGAGTTTGGGTGGAAACGAACCGATCTGGAGGTGGAAGATGAAAGTCGATGTGATACCCGTGTTGTATGATCTTCAACACCCATGGGTCTTGGATATGGGTGAACCATGCTCTGGAAAAGGAGGAAAGACGTCCTCCCACAGGAAGGGGGGCCACAGGGAGCTGCCCCACGTCAAAACTCAGGCTTCCTCTTGGTGTCCTCCTTGGAAGCGCCACGACCAGCTCCCCTAGGGCGATATCTAAAACGCCGTTGTTGGGAAGGGCGTCTATAATTAGAGGAAGAACCTCTGCCTCTAGGGGGAGCACGTCTGCCCCTGGATGCTTGAGGTAGGGACCTTCCCCTACCTTCAGCTAATCCCTCCATAATGGCGTCTAAGCTTTGGCCAGACCCTTCCCGGCTCAAAGGGGAGAGCACAGAGTGCTGCTTTAGACGCAAAATCTGCCCGCCAAGGCTTTAGCCAAAGGGGTCTACGGGCCGCAGTAGACAACGCCATAGATTTGGCGGAGATTTTAAATTGATGGCAGGAGGATTCCGCCAAATAATCTGCAGCCCTATGAACTCTTTTCATAGAGGCCAGAATCTCATCTCTGTCTACGCCCAAGTCTATATCCCGCTCCAAGGCGGCTAAGCGGTTGCGGAAAAAGTCACAAACCATAGAGGAGGCTATGGCCACAGAGGCTTGCGCGGAGGAAGCTGAGTAGACCTTCTTCAGAACGGAGTCCGCCCTACGATCCAGAGGGTCCTGAAGATTTGAACCATCTTCCAAGGGCACCAGGGTTCTGCGGGACAGCTTTGCTACGGCCAAATCCACCTTCGGGGGAGGCCCCCAGGAATCCCACTTGAAGATCCTGGAAAGCGAATGTCCTTTCTCTGGCTGTTTCCACTGCTGCACCATAAGGTCGGTCAGCGTGGCGTCCGCATGGAAGGCAATATGTCCCCCAGAGGCAGACGTGGAGGCTTCCCCATCAACATCTCGGCCCACTGTAGACCGGATGGACTTCAGCAGCCTGCCCGTTTGTTCATAATGGAACGCAGTTCTGCTGGAATAACTGAGTCGTCCTCGGAGGAATCATCCTCTGCCACCCGCAGGTGTTACAAGGGGGGGGGGAGAGACGAGGAACGGAGCTCAGAGCATGGTCTCCTGGTGAGCTGAGACAAGGTGCAATGGATCCCTTTGAGGGAATCATCCTGCAAAACAAAAAGGAGAGTACAAGCAAGGGAAAAACTATTTACCCAAGCGATGCCCAAACTCACCATCTCCTTGACCCATGCCATCATATCTCTGGGAGAGGGCTCCACAGGTGGAGGACCTCTGCACCCGCGACAACGGGCCCACTCATAGCCTAAAAATAGGCAAGTTATAGGACCAGTAGTACCCCGCAGGGCACAACCTTTCAAGCCGCTACCTACCATCAGGGAGCGGTGTGTCGCAATCGAAGCAGGAAAGATGTTTCCTCTTGGAAGAGGTTTTCCTCCTACCATCCCCAGGAGGGGTAGTAGAGGATGACATATCCTACAGAGAGAGATAATAGACCATGCAACACTGTCACCATGACATCATACCAGCTTTTAAAAAAAGGGTAAATCTTACCAGGTCCTGTAGACCGGACAGAGAGGTGACTTGGCGCCCAACGTGCGACTCGAACCCACGACCTTGAGATTAAGAGTCTCATGCTCTACCGACTGAGCTAGCCGGCCTGGCGCTGTGAACAGGATCTGAACCTGTGCGGGGAGACCCCATTGGATTTCGAGTCCAAAACCTTAACCACTCGGCCATCACAGCCGGTTCCCAATAAAGTTTGCAAACTGGAAAAGAGTTCAAGATCAATGAACACCACAATCGCACGCCTTCAGCAGATACTGCAGGAAGGTCTCTGACACCAGGCCAGCCAGCCTCTTAATTCTGGCCGGCTGGAAGTGGGCGGAGCCACAATCAAAGCAGGTGAGGCAACCTGCCCAGACAACTAACCCTGTAATCAGGGGTCTGCAAAGATATACATTCCCCCCCACCAAGAGGCCCTTAACACGGGCACTTACCCCCACATCTCCCCGTCTTTTCCGGCCTTTAATAAGGCCTGAATCTTCCCTGAGTGAGCGGCCGCCAGCGCCAGGCCGTTGCCATGGCGCTATGATACTTCCGGCGAAACCGGAAGTGCGCGCTTACAGCGGCCGGCGGGGAACAGGATACACAACAGTGTGGTTCCACCCGCCGGCAGTCCGTGCGGCCACCAGAGGCGGCATGCGGAGTCCCCGGACTCTCACCAAAATGTCAGGTAAGTCACAAGGAGCAGGGGAAGCGGAGGAGAGGGGGGGCAGGGGGGATAGAGGGGGGTAGCCACACATGGCTAACAAGCACCTTCTCCCCGCAGGGCACAGAAGGTGACAAGAAGAAAACAACCGCTCAGGAGGTGAGTGATCCTGCTGAGCTTCTCTAAGAGGACACAAGTCCTCCCACCTGTCCTCTGTCCACACAGGACAGAAAAAAACACGCAGAGGGGAGGTTCTTGTGCCCTCTTATAGGGCCTGCCACGCATTTGATTGGCTAATTAAATATCCGCCTGTCCTACCAGCACACAGGGGCAGAAATACCCCACATTGTGCCGCTGTTGAGGACGACAGGGAACAAGAGATTTATATTACCGATCTGTATTTTACATCCATATGTCATCCACGTAACATCTTTAGTTGTATCTGATCACCTATAATATCTGAATGCAGGCGAAACAAAGATTTTGTCTCATGGGGGAAAAGTTTTATATTTATTTTTGCATATATTGCTGTTGTCATATAAAAGTCATCAGTTGCATGGAGGGAGAAGTCGCTTTAAGAGTTATTTGCGTTCTTCTTTATTGAATATCTCTGTACTCTTTTGTACCTGCATTT
Organism: Leptodactylus fuscus; assembly: GCF_031893055.1. Classification (NCBI taxonomy): domain Eukaryota; kingdom Metazoa; phylum Chordata; class Amphibia; order Anura; family Leptodactylidae; genus Leptodactylus; species Leptodactylus fuscus. Next base: position 37,676,785 of record NC_134267.1, on the reverse strand, counting down.
TATCTCATCTTGTTAAGCTGCTTTAGATGGTAAGATTACTAGAACATACTGGAGTAGCCTGAGAATAGATGGTGCAGGGCGCCCTCTAGGGGTGGACTATTGCAGCCAACAGAAAATCGGCTTTATTTAGTGTCATTTATTTGTGTTCTGAGTTGTCTATAGCTGTTATGGATAACTCATAGTAGATGTCCATGGGTCCATGATGTGCCTCTGTATGCCTAACATGTGCTTGACATGGATTTGGTGTATGATGTGTTGTGGAATGTGTTGGCCATATATAAGTAAGCAAAATATGTGTGAACCAGTGGCGTAACTACCGCCATGGCAGCGGAGACAGCTGCCACAGGGCCCGGGACATTGGGGGCCCAGTGACAGGCGCTACTGCTGCTATCATTATACTCGGGGGTCTTTTCGGAGCCCCGAGTATAATGATTGGCGGACTGGGAGAGGTAAGAAACATAAAAAACACTGTTACCTCTCCACGATCCGGGCCAGGCCTCCTTCCTGACGTCTCTGCGTCCCGGGTCATGTGACGTCCAACGTCATTGTACAAAGACAGCAGCGCAGAAGGAAGTGGAGAAGACCGCGTAAGAGCCGGGGGACAGGTAAGTAACAGTAGTTTTTTATGTTATTTTTTATGTTATTCCCCCAGGTCTCTGATTATTATACTCTGGGGTCTGAAAAGACCCCAGAGTATAATAATTGTTTATGAGTGTCCACAGTGGGGCATAGTACTGTGTGCAGGGGCCACTATGGGGGGTAATACTGTGTGCAGGGGCCACTAAGGGACATAATACTGTGTGCAGGGGCCACTAAGGGACATAATACTGTATGGAGGGGCCACTAAGGGACATAATACTGTATGGAGGGGCCACTAAGGGACATAATACTGTATGGAGGGGCCACTATGGGGGATAATACTGTGTGTAGGGGCCACTAAGGGACATAATACTGTGTGCAGGGGCCACTATGGGGCATAATAGAACGCGCAGAAATGCGTAGGAGGGGGGTCGGTCGAGGTCTTCGGCATCGGTGGGGGGGCATGTCAAAAGTTCGGCACGGGGCCCCGCCATTCCTAGTTACGCCACTGGTGTGAACATACCCTTAGGGTACGTTCCCATAGAGATTTTTGTCCAGGGTTTTGAGGCCGTATCCACTTCAAAACCCTGACCAAAAAGATGGCCCCCATTGAAATCAATGGCAGCCGCTCAGGTTTTTTTTTTTTTCCAGGAGTCATTTCTTCCGGCTTCCGGAAAAAAGAAGCGAGATACTCATTCTTCAGGCCGAGTCGTCTCGCGATTCGGCCTGAAGAAACTCCCTCCTCCGGACTAGGCCTATTCATTGGGCCCAATCCGGAGCAGAGTGCGCGGCTGGATGCCGATGCAGTCGCAGCTACCCGTATTTTGGCCTCCGCCTCAGGTTGTGATCCGAAAAACCCTGTGCCACCTAGTGTAGGCACTGCGCTGAACCTATTACTAGGAGTAGATCCACCTCTGGCTCCTACAGTTCTATACATCTGACCAGGTCAGCTGATCAGTGCAGGGTCAAGGTGTTGGACCCCCCCTCCCCCACCAATTATATACTCATGACTTAGGCTTTATTCACATGACAGTGCCATTGGTGATGGATCTAACGTCCTTAAAAAGATGGCTGTGAATGTCCATTTTTGATGGCCATTTTACATCTGTTCTGTTCTTTTTCCATTTTTTTATGGGTAGGAGTCATCCCTTATGAATGGGATGAATATTATTAGTATTTTTGGCCATCTTACAAGTGTGCTTTCAATAGACTCGGATGTCAGTTTGTTTTACATCCATTAAAAATGGGTCCATTGATTTCTGTTTGGTCCGTGAACACAGACGCAATAGAGCACGTCCTATTTTTGTGTAGGTCAAAAAAATGGACATAGGCTTACACTCTCTGTGACTAAGGCCCTAAAGCCGGGGACCCTGGAAATCCCGTGTAATAATATAAAAGATGTCACATATTAATGTGTCATGAAAGGGAATAGCAGTTTGGAGCAACAGAGACGCCCTCAGTGCTCCAGACATCTCATATTGTGAAATAAAAGAATATCAGCCATGGGGACGTGAATTATCATGGGGGTAAAGATGTTATGGGGATATTCTATAGTATGGGTTAGTGACTCCATAGCCATACTTACGCTCCCACCTCTCATACTTTTCGGGTTGGATCATAGTAGTAGTTTAGCAGTTGTTTCAGATTTATTTTAGACCACTATGTCAGCAGATTACTTTCCAGATTCTAGAAATATTTGGTGAAGTCCAGATATAGCTCAGGATGTAAGATGTAGGTTACATTTCATTTCCCGATTTAGATCTTGCTAAGCTAAGCATGCATGTTGATGGCGGAGTCTGGATAACCCAATGAGCATCTGTCTGACTGTTATTTCCTGTTTGTGACCTGTTTAAGGCCCATTTCACATCTGCGTTTGGGTTTCTGTTCAGGGAGGCTACTTGTGGGCCCCTCGAACGGAAACCTATCCGCATAAAAAAACGGCCACCTAAGGAAACCTGCCGTCCCCATAGACTATAATGGGGTCCGTGTGGTTTCCGCTCGGTTTCTGCACGAAAAATGCAGAGAGAAAAGGGCTGCTTGCAGGACTTTTCTCTCCACATATTTCATGCGGATAAGGAAACGGAATGGTCCAAACACAGATGTGATCCGGGCCTTAGATAAATATACAGCTGAAGCATGGCTACTTTTTGTCTATTCTATACACCTTGAGTTGACTCTGTAAGGTTAGGTTCACATCTGTGCTCGATCACCGTTCAGGGATTCTATCCCCCATTCTGCTTGAAAAATGTAGAGAGAAAAGTCGTGCAAGCAGAACTTTTCAGGCGGAAACCCGGCAGATCCCATTATAGACTATGGGGTCTGCGGGTAACTGCTTCTTAAGTAAATTGTGTTTCCGTTTTTCGTGTCCCCAAGCGAACCTGAAGAACGGAAACGCCCAACGCGTAAGCTAACCTAGTGTAAGATAATGGAGTTGAGGAAGAAGTAGAACGGATTTGCTTTTTAGGCTTTTATTATTTCATCACACACCGTATAGGTATAGACTTCACTTTCCATATATGATATATATATGATATGTATATGATATATATATGTATATATATATATATATATATATATATATATATATATATATATATATATATATGTTTCAAGTACCCCGTACTCAATAATAATATTTCCTGCAACAGCTAATAATGCAGTATCTGCAGTCCAGCACATCCTACTCTTATATTGGAGGACCAAAATGACGGAAAGTAAGGGTTGGTTCGCATCTGCGTTGGTATTCCGTCCGGAGGACTCCGCATGAGAACCCCCCGAATGGAATACCAAATGCAATTGCAAGCACTGTGCAGTAAAAGGACATGGATCCCATAGACTATAACGGGGTCCATGTGCTTGCCGCCAGATCTCTGTACAGAACATGTGGACAGGAAAGTAGTTCACAATCTACTTTCCTGCCCGCATGATTCGTGTGGGCAGTGCACGGCAATCACACAGACCCATTTATAGTCTATGGGGTCCGTGTGCGGACTCCCCCGGACGGAATACCAACGCAGATGTGAACGAAGGGTAAGTATAAATGTTTTTTTTTGTCTTCCTCTTATTACACTCTGCAGCAGCCATTAGTTTGCCAGAGACAAATCTGGAATTTGGAATATTCAGGTCGAATCGTGGCTCGGTACAAGTCAGTTCACCCATCTCTAGTCTATACCGCAGCCTATCTAAGAAGCAAACTCATAACTGGTGTCCTGTTCTACTTCTTCCTGGGCAAGTGATCAGTCCCATCTTGAATGTGGATCTGATTATACATTACCATTGGGAGAGCGCTGCCAGGCATTTTGCTTTCCAGTTAGGAAATTGCAGTATCTGCAGCCCTATATAAAGTACAGATAACATTATAATATCAATTGTGCCATACGACAAACTCAGGATTATAAATAATGCTATGCTATCAGGGCTCATGACCATGGCAGACCTATGTCATTCACTAGGGGGCGCTGAAGCAATACAAGATGCAATAACACTAATGTGCCTGGTTCTCAGTTAATATGTGGTTTTGGCTAATATTGTCCAAATATTTTTTACCAGACACCATATGGTGATCGCGCTATATAAGTAAGCATAAGAAGTCTTATTTACATATACATTTTTCTTTTTTTGTTGAGGCAGCCATCATGTATTGATACCCTTGTTAAATAAAAACTGGTAAAATATGATTTTGTCACTATATTCAATCAATAGTGATGTCCTTACCATGAATTTCTCCCGAAATGGAGAAACCATAAAGTTCAGTTCATCATGGTCTACAATAGATTTATATTATGGAGGATTTGGAGGATTTGCTCCATGTTCCTGACTTCTGACCTGTTGGACGTACATCCTTCTTCTTCCTTCTTTTGGATTATCTGGTGCTGGCCTCTTTTCTCTATAGATAGACATATAAAGATGTATATATAGATATACTGTAGTATACAGTGCAGTAGTTTTGTCCACATGAAAATTGTACCAATGACCCAAACAAGGTAATCTGACAAGTACGGGATTTAAGTTTTCTGCGAGTTATCTAAAGACCCAAATATCCTAATGGAAGTCACAATCGCTCCGTAACACAAGGATAAGCAAAAGTAAGTTTTTTAATCACTGGAGTGAGAAAATAAACAAATGCCCGGAGCTAATCCTGTGATCATCGAGGCTTTTAGTGGTCTAAAGTCTTTAACCCAGATAGACTTGAAGAAGGGTTCACTTTAATGGACGTGATCTGTCCGTATATCCCCTGATCTTAATAATGCCTTGAACTATTTTCTGTTCTTTTCAGCTGTTCCTGACCAATATCCTACACAGACACTCAATGGCGGCCTAAAGGATTTCAATTAAGCCTTCATGTGTTGATTCAATCAGGAAAAGTAAGCTGTGCGATGGCTGCCGGCAACATTGACAAGTCTCGGTAAACCGCAACAACAAATGGAGAAATGTAAGAAAAGTAAATGAGATATTTATATATATGATGTCCATATGTACTATGATGTCTATCTATCTATATATATATATATTAATAGAGTTAATGGACAGTGTAGAGACAACTTGAATACGTAGTCAAACTACACTCACCGGCCACTTTATTAGGTACACCATGCTAGTAACGGGTTGGACCCCCTTTTGCCTTCAGAACTGCCTCAATTCTTCGTGGCATAGATTCAACAAGGTGCTGGAAGCATTCCTCAGAGATTTTGGTCCATATTGACATGATGGCATCACACAGTTGCAGTCGCAGATTTGTCGGCTGCACATCCATGATGCGAATCTCCTGTTCCACCACATCCCAAAGATGCTCTATTGGATTGAGATCTGGTGACTGTGGAGGCCATTGGAGTACAGTGAACTCATTGTCATGTTCAAGAAACCAGTCTGAGATGATTCCAGCTTTATGACATGGCATTGCATTATCCTGCTGAAAGTAGCCATCAGATGTTGGGTACATTGTGGTCATAAAGGGATGGACATGGTCAGCAACAATACTCAGGTAGGCTTTGGCGTTGCAACGATGCTCAATTGGTACCAAGGGGCCAAAAGAGTGCCAAGAAAATATTCCCCACACCATGACACCACCACCACCAGCCTGAACCGTTGATACAAGGCAGGATGGATCCATGCTTTCATGTTGTTGACGCCAAATTCTGACCCTAACATCCGAATGTCGCAGCAGAAATCGAGACTCATCAGACCAGGCAACGTTTTTCCAATCTTCAATTGTCCAATTTCGATGAGCTTGTGCAAATTGTAGCCTCAGTTTCCTGTTCTTAGCTGAAAGGAGTGGCACCCGGTGTGGTCTTCTGCTGCTGTAGCCCATCTGCCTCAAAGTTCGACGTACTGTGCGTTCAGAGATGCTCTTCTGGCTACCTTGGTTGTAACGGGTGGCTATTTGAGTCACTGTTGCCTTTCTATCAGCTCGAACCAGTCTGGCCATTCTCCTCTGACCTCTGGCATCAACAACGCATTTCCGCCCACAGAACTGCTGCTCACTGGATGTTTTTTCTTTTTCGGACCATTCTCTGTAAACCCTAGAGATGGTTGTGCGTGAAAATCCCAGTAGATCAGCAGTTTCTGAAATACTCAGACCAGCCCTTCTGGCACCAACAACCATGCCACGTTCAAAGGCACTCAAATCACCTTTCTTCCCCATACTGATGCTCGGTTTGAACTGCAGGAGATTGTCTTGACCATGTCTACATGCCTAAATGCACTGAGTTGCCGCCATGTGATTGGCTGATTAGAAATTAAGTGTTAACGAGCAGTTGGACAGGTGTACCTAATAAAGTGGCCGGTGAGTGTATAGTGGTCCTTCTTCTCTATGTGCTGCGTGCTGCCCGCACAAATCATGCGGAGAGGAAAGTAGATTGTGAACTACTTTCCTCTCCGCATGATCCTTGCGGAGATCTGGTGGTAAGCACAAGGACCCCATTATAGTCTATGGGGTCTGTGTGCTTTCACTGGTACACCGTTTGCAGTTACATTCAGTATTCCGTTCGGAGGGGTCCTCATGCGGACTCCCTGAACGGAATACCGAACGCAGATGTGAACGAGGCCTTAAGGGCTTATTCCACTGTCTATTAATGATGGCTTACCCTAAGAATAGGTCATCAATATTAGATCTGTAAGGTCTGACATCTGGGACCCCTGCAGATCAGCTGCTTCAAGATATCCTAGTGTCCAGTAGCACTTTTTACAGACTTTCCCCTACCAGTATACCTATAGGGAAACTACCGGTGTTTACACCATGTGGGGCCCCAGCCTTAGTCAATCTTTTCCATCACAGAGGAGAGTCATAGGTGGGCAGGACTGTGGATTACATGTTAGCATAGTTGCTTTGCAGCATTGTAGTCCTGGATTTTCTGGTAACATCTGCAAGAAGTTTATAAGTTCTCCCAATACTTATCTAGATTTCTCCCCCACAAACACACTAACAAAAAAAACATAAACAAGTTATTGACTTCTGTTGAAATTCACCCATTGTGTCTTTTGAGATAAGAAATTAAGATTGCGACACCCACTGGGGGACGGACTGATACACACAGAGCATTGTCTTCCTTGCCTCCTGCTTGAGATTAATAGATTTCTATTTGTCAGCTCATTCAAGCAGAGGGAGCAGTATGAAGCTGCATGTGATAAGATACTGTACACTGATACTCTGCACACAGCAGATATCAGAAGTAGGCAGCGTGGTGGCAAAGTTTTATTACGTTACAGCCTATCTTTGTATGGACCCATTATATCACCGCTCTCTCACATTGGTTTGCTACATATTGGCGTGTTCCAGTGTTTGCTCATTGTATGGAGCATTAGTGTCAGCCGGCAGATAAGTTGGATGTATGGGCTTTATACTGGGTATTTGCATGTTTTGACTTTTGTATTTTGTACTTGGTGGCGCTACCATTTTTAAGTGAAATTTTAAAATGAATTTATTTGATATTAATCCATGATGTATTAATATTATTTGGACATAAGGTGAATATTTCAGAATCTAATTTTGCTGTTGTTTCCAATTCACCCGAGCCTAATGAGCGGCTAAAAGCCACAATGGAATATTGATGCTCCGTTTCGGCATTCTGCTGCGGAATTCCTCTTTATTTTCAAACCGTGATGGATTGCTACCGCGATTTATCCTGCAGCGATTTTTGCTGCATCCTACTACGTGGGTCCTTAGACTTAAAATGCAATTTCAGACGCAAAGTGCTGAGTCCAAAGAAGACACCTCAGTACATTGTAGTTTCAAAAACTTGCCCTGTAAGTTCATGTATTTCGGTAAACTATTATAAGGTGTCACGGCTGCAAGACGAATAACTTGTTTCTTTGACCGAGAGCAATAAGACATTTTTCAACTGTCTAATATGTTACCAAACTTTTTTATTTTGCCCAGATTTTAATACATCCAGCCCTTAATGCTGTCCTAGGCTACTGCCTGTTTTGCCTACTTCTTTGCTTGTGAATTGTACAAATGAAAGAGAGGATTATGATTGCAACGTGCTGAGGTACTGTGGAGGAGGCCAGGAAATTCCTCACAATTTTGCTATAGTAGAATTTTTTTTCTGTGTTGATATTGGATATTTTTGAGTCATATTTTCCTCTTGGATTTATGGGATTGTAAGGGGTTTTCTAGGACTATAATACTGATGGCTTATCTTGGATCTGACTCTTGGGCATGGCATTCCTGTTGTTCAGCTGACTGAAGGGGTTGAAGCACTTGACACTTCAGCTGGAAACTGTAGCTCAGTCTCATTCGGTGGAATGGGGCTGAACTACTGTGAGCTGCGTGTCTTTGATCTATTCTGTGTAAAACTAACATGCCAGCAGACAGTAATAAAGAGAAAATCAATCACATTAAAACACAGTTTTCCTATCTTAACGCTGAGTCTATAAAGTCATTAGGCTCGTCAATTTGCAAGTCCAGATAATGACACAATGAGGTCACAGTGACTTGTAGATTTTGATATCAGATTTACTGTATGTTATTAATGTGGGTTAATGAGTTTAAGAACTCTATATATTATATTCTAAAGTACAAGATAAAGTATACATTCTCCCTTGCTGAACCTACACTTATATAATCGATAATTAACAATACATGTAAAGAACCGATTCATTGTTACGAGGACGGACAAAGTAACTAAAACACCCCTTTTTTAAATAGTTAAGTTCCACTTTTCCTGACAGGCCTGCCATCACTGATATTGCCCCTTGTTCCCTCTATCATTTAGTACTAATGATAAACTTTGTAACTTGCGCTGTTCTAAAAATCTGCTTATTTGTTATAGGAGCATGCTACGCCAGACCTGACTGGTTTCCAATGATTGTTGTTGTGCACCTGGTAGGGGTGTCTATGCTTCAGTTTGATGAGTTACGCTGGGTTCACACCTGCGTCTGGGGTCTCCGTTCTATGGTTTCCGTCTTCTGCATGCCAGAAGACAGAAACCATAGACCGGGTCCGGCCGTGCGCGGCGGTGAGCGTTTTGCGCTCTCCGCAGCGAAACCGGATTTTTTTATCCGGACACAGAGTAGTGCATGTCCGACTCTGTGTCCGGATTATAAAACCCGGTTTCGCGGCGGAGAGCGCAAAACGCTCACCGCCGCGCACGGCTGGACAGCTTTCTCACCCATTCAAATGAATGGGTGAGAAAGTCTCCTGCAGGTTTCCGTATCCTGCCTGTGTTTTAGGCAGGAAACGGAAACCTAAGTACGGAGACCGGGCCACAGATGTGAACGAGCCCTTAATGGGTATTTTGTCTAAAGGTTCCCAGACAGAAGCAGCTGTGGTTTAAAATCAAAGCTTGACACAAAGCACAAAAGAGCACTTTGTCAAAGTATGCTCAAAATACACAAAACTGCAGAAAAAAATTACTGCAGAGCTGAATACAAGTTAAAGGGCACTAGTATCAGTGAAAACTGTCAGAGATTATATCATATATATTGTAAGAAAGTGACAGGAAAAGTCCTGGACGGACGCTATATCTCCCCCAGAGTCCTCTCATATGTGTGGTGAGTGAGGGCTTCATATAGCTGTAGCAAGGCATCTGTTAGTTTAAACCTCTTCTCATCCTACTGCAGGAAGGAGTTTTGTGCTCAGGTGGGAACAGTTAGGCCTAATCACAGGCCTATAAAACCTCTCAAGACTTCAGTCCTGGGCAGTTCCTGGGGGAGAGTGGTGGAGCCAGGTTCTGTCCATCCTAACTGAAAACTGGTGAGACCAGTGGGTGCTCCACAGCTTATATTTTTTGTTGCTTTGTTTTGTCCGTGTGGTTGAAGCCAGCCACATGTATAGACAGATTGCATCTGTGTAGTTAGTCGCCTAGCCGGGCAGGTATTTGTGTTTCTGTTTTTGCCTGAAGTAAAGGCCTGTTTATTTTGTTTGCCAACACCTTTAAACCTTTTTTGCAAAATAAACACACAGGGCTAAAACCCTGTTCAAACTGATTTTGGTGTCTGTCTCTGACTGTCTGGGTCCACTGCTGCTACCGCTGAGCCTACACCCCCCCCCCCACATTTGGTGCTTCGGATGCGGGCAAGCCCAGTTTAAAACAGCTCTTAAAGAGACAGATACCTTTTTTTCTCTCGCTCTATCACCGGATGTCCTGGGTGAAGGCGGTGGTAGAACAAAAGATGAACGCTGCCGCAATGGAAGACCTGGTTAAGTTGCTTGGACAGGCCCAGGTGGATGCTGAGAGGCGGCAACAGCGTGCAATGGAGGCCTCTGAAAAATGGCAGCAAGAGATGAATGTGATGTTCATGAAGCAGTTGACTGCGTTAAGTGAGACCTTGGCTGCTCAAAAGCCCAGGAGAGCGTCTTCTGCTGAGTCCCAAGAGGTGAGACCCACTGCTCGAGCTGCTGTACAGAGTTCGCTACAAAAGATGACATCCACAGACGATGTGGAAGCGTATTTACATATATTTGAGTGGGTTGCAGAACGAGAAAAGCTGCCAAGAGAACAGTGGGCAGATGTTGTGGCGCCTTTTTTTAACCGGGGAGCCACAAAAGGCGTATTATGATCTGTGTGAGACAGAAGCCAGGGACTATACCAAGCTGAGGGGAGAAATCCTAGCCCGACTTGGAGTAAACATGCATGTACGAGCCGGAAGGGTACATCAATGGACTTTCTCTGAAAGTCTCCCACCCAGGTCTCAAATGCATGACTTGGTCTACCTGGTGAAAAAGTGGCTCCAGCCAGAAGAAGCGTCCCCTGCCAAGATGGTAGAACGTGTAGTGCTGGACAAGTACACCCGCTCCCTTCCTCCTAAAATCCAACGCTGGGTTGACCAAGCAGGGCCCACGACGGCAGAGGAGCTGGTTTGCCTGGGGGAGAGATATCGGGCCACTGAGGAACTCCTCCAGACACCCTCCCGGCCAACCTCCCCGAAATCTGGCAAGATCATACCCACCAATAGGGGTGTGAGGAGGATTGGACTGGAAGGTTGTATACCCGGGGAGCAGGCAGCCGGAACCGTGTTCCCTAGATTCAAAACGCAAAATGGCGACCAATCCCATTTACGGTGCTGGCGGTGCCATGAGATGGTTCATGTGGCGGCACGTTGCCCTCTGACCAGTGAGCCAATGGACTGTAGCAGTGTCCGTCAAGTCTCGCTGTTTTCTCAACCTGCCTGTTTAGCCGAACTGCCGACGGATGAGGATCCTCCAATGTGTGTGGTAACTGTGGGAGGACAGTCTGTGTCTGCTCTCCTGGACTCTGGTAGTGTGGTGACCCTGATACGTGCAACTCTGGTGGAACCTGCCCAATACAATGGACGTACGGTGGGGGTCTTGTGCATCCATGGTGACATCAGAAAGTACCCAATAGCCGAGGTCCCCATCGAGACTACCTGTGGGGTAGTCCGTCACCAGGTCGGTGTAGTGCAGAGCCTGTTCCACAGTGTCATTCTTGGAAGAGATTTTCCTGGGTTCTGGAGCCTGTGGAAAAACCAAGATAAAGAGCAGGATGGGTGTGAAAGGTTGCCGAAAATGGATCCTGAACCTTTCGACCCGGACTGTGGTGGGCCAGCAATAGCCGCTGTCCCAGAAGACAATAGCTCGCCTCTTACCGTGTTAGCTGGTGACACTGAAGGTCAGCAGGAGGTGTCTGACCTACCAGAACTTGAGGTGTCCCATAACAATTTTGGTACTGCCCAACTCAGGGACCCACACTTGTCTCGGGCACGAGAAAATGTAAAGGTGATAAATGGTCAGTCCCAATATCCAGGGGCTGATCAAGAATTTCCTTATTTTGCTATGAACCAGGATTTACTGTATAGGGTAAGCAAAATAAGAGCTAATGTTATTGAGCAATTGTTGGTACCCCAACCCTTCCAAAAAGTGGTTCTAGACTTAGCCCATAAGCATGCACTGGGAGGACATTTGGGGTATGAGAAAACTAAAGAACGTATATTACAACGTTTCTATTGGCCGGGGGTGGACAGACATGTACGAGATTACTGTAGCTCCTGCCCAGTGTGCCAATTGACTGCACCAGTCTCCCACTTCAGGAGTCCATTAGTACCCCTCCTAATTATAGAGGTGCCCTTTGAGCGTATAGCTATGGATTTGGTGGGACCCCTGGTGAAATCGGCTAGGGGACATCAGTACGTATTGGTCGTAGTAGATTATGCTACCCGATACCCTGAGGCCGTGCCCCTCAGACATACCTCAGCAAAGCTAATCGCCAAGGAGTTGTTTTATATGTTTTCCCGGACTGGTATCCCTAAAGAGATCCTGACGGATCAAGGTACCCCCTTTATGTCCAAAATTACAAAGGAAATGTGTAAGCTCCTGGGTATTAAGCACTTGAGAAGCTCTGTCTACCACCCCCAGACAGATGGCCTAGTTGAGAGGTTTAATAAGACCCTTAAAGGAATGTTGAAAAGGGTGGTTAGCAAGGATGGTAAGGACTGGGATTGTTTGCTGCCATATTTAATGTTTGCCATCCGAGAGGTACCCCAGTCCTCCACTGGATTCTCTCCCTTCGAGCTAGTGTATGGAAGACATCCAAGGGGTCTATTAGATATTGCTAGGGAAACTTGGGAACAGGAACCCACTCCCTACCGTAGCGTTATAGAACACATAACCCAAATGCAAGACCGAATTACCGCAGTAATGCCCATCGTAAAGGAGCACATGGAGCATGCTCAGTTGGCACAAAGCCGTGTTTATAACCGAAAGCCTCAGCTCAGATCCTTTAACCCAGGTGACCGGGTGTTAGTGCTCGTGCCCACCGTAGAGAGTAAATTCCTAGCCAAGTGGCAAGGTCCGTATGAGGTAACTGAAAAAGTGGGAAATGTAAACTACAAGGTCTTCCAACCAGGCAGGAGGAAACCTGAACAGATCTACCATGTGAATCTGTTAAAACCCTGGAAAGAGAGGGAATCCTTGTCGGCCCTAAGTACCCCTAGAGAGATTGCCATTAAAGCAAGGGGTGCCATTGGTAATCATTGTCCTGATGTACAGATGGCGGTGACTCTGTCTAAGGTGCAGACACAAGAGACAAAGGAACTAGTACAGAGAAACACTGATGTATTTTCAGAGACCCCTGGGCGTACTAATCTAATAGAGCACGACATTGTAACCGAGCCGCAGGTACGAATCAGTCTGAAGCCCTATCGTGTACCGGAAGCTCGTAGACAGGCCATAACCAAGGAGGTTAGCGATATGTTAGCTCTTGGGGTCATTGAAGAGTCAAAAAGTGCGTGGTCAAATCCTATTGTCCTGATTCCCAAACCCGATGGTACAATCAGATTTTGTAACGATTTCCGTAAATTAAATGAAAATTCAAAGTTTGATGCCTATCCGATGCCCAGAGTAGACGAGCTGATCGAGAGGTTAGGGACTTCCAGGTATTTCTCTACTCTCGATCTAACAAAAGGGTATTGGCAGGTGCCGCTTACGGAAAGTGCTAAAGGGAAAACTGCATTCGCTACCCCAGATGGTCTCTTCCAGTACGTAACTATGCCTTTCGGATTACATGGTGCTCCCGCCACCTTTCAACGGTTGATGGACAAAATCCTCAAGCCACATCGCAGGTATGCTTCAGCCTACCTTGACGATATCGTCATCTTCAGCCCTGATTGGGGGAGTCACTTGCCGAAGGTCCAAGCAGTACTAGATTCGCTTCGGGCAGCCGGATTAACTGCTAACCCCAAAAAGTGTGCGTTGGGCCTTGAGGAAGCCCGGTATTTGGGGTACACAATAGGAAGAGGAGTAATCAAACCCCAGGTGAATAAAGTAGAGGCTATCCAGAATTGGCCCCGTCCCGTAAGTAAAAAGCATGTGAGGGCTTTCCTGGGAATTGTGGGGTACTATAGGAGGTTCATACCCAATTTTGCCTCCATTGCAGCTCCCCTGACTGACCTGACCAAGGGAGGGAGAACTGGCTTCATCAAATGGAGTGAAGGGGCTGAGGGGGCATTTCAAAAGTTGAAATCGGTCCTTTGTATACAACCAGTCTTGGTCACTCCCAATTATGCAAAAGAGTTTGTGGTACAGACTGATGCCTCAGATGTAGGGTTAGGGGCAGTCCTTTCACAGGTGGTTGAAGGTGAGGAACATCCAGTCACATACCTGAGTCGAAAGCTCACTCCTGCAGAGAAAAATTACAGTATTGTAGAAAGGGAGTGTTTGGCCATCAAATGGGCTCTGGAGTCCCTACGATATTATTTGCTAGGCCGACAGTTTCGGTTGATTACTGACCACTCCCCTCTCACATGGATGTCTCAGGCTAAAGAAAGAAATGCCCGGGTTACGAGATGGTTCCTTACCTTACAAAATATAAAATTTAAGGTCGAACACCGATCTGGTAAATTACAGGGGAATGCAGATGCTTTATCCAGGACACATTGTATGGTGGCGAAAGGTGTTCACCCCTATAGGTTCGAACAAAGGGGGAGGGTATGTAAGAAAGTGACAGGAAAAGTCCTGGACGGACGCTATATCTCCCCCAGAGTCCTCTCATATGTGTGGTGAGTGAGGGCTTCAATAGCTGTAGCAAGGCATCTGTTAGTTTAACCTCTTCTCATCCTACTGCAAGGAAGGAGTTTTGGGCTCAGGTGGGAACAGTTAGGCCTAATCACAGGCCTATAAAACCTCTCGACTTCAGTCCTGGGCAGTTCCTGGGGGAGAGTGGTAGAGCCAGGTCCTGTCCATCCTAACTGAAAACTGGTGAGACCAGTGGGTGCTCCACAGCTTGTATTTTTTGTTGCTTTGTTTTGTCCGTGTGGTTGAAGCAAGCCACACGTATAGTCAGAGTGCATCTGTGTAGTTAGTCGCCTAGCCAGGCAGGTATTTGTGTTTCTGTTTTTGCCTGAAGTAAAGGCCTGTTTATTTTGTTTGCCAACACCTTTAAACCTTTTTTGCAAAATAAACACACAGGGCTAAAACCCTGTTCAAACTGATTTTGGTGTCTGTCTCTGACTGTCTGGGTCCGCTGCTGCTACCGCTGAGCCTACACCCCCCCCCCCACAATATATATATATATATATATATATATATATATATATATATACAGTCCTATGAAAAAGTTTGGGCACCCCTATTAATCTTAATCATTTTTAGTTCTAAATATTTTGGTATTTGCAACAGCCATTTCAGTTTGATATATCTAATAACTGATGGACACAGTAATATTTCAGGATTGAAATGAGGTTTATTGTACTAACAGAAAATGCGCAATATGCATTAAACCAAAATTTGACCGGTGCAAAAGTATGGGCACCTCAACAGAAAAGTGACATTAATATTTAGTACATCCTCCTTTTGCAAAGATAACAGCCTCTAGTCGCTTCCTGTAGCTTTTAATCAGTTCCTGGATCCTGGATGAAGGTATTTTGGACAAACAATTCAAGTTCAGTTAAGTTAGATGGTCGCCGAGCATGGACAGCCCGCTTCAAATCATCCCACAGATGTTCAATGATATTCAGGTCTGGGGACTGGGATGGCCATTCCAGAACATTGTCATTGTTCCTCTGCATGAATGCCTGAGGATTTGGAGCGGTGTTTTGGATCATTGTCTTGCTGAAATATCCATCCCCGGCGTAACTTCAACTTCGTCACTGATTCTTGAACATTATTCTCAAGAATCTGCTGATACTGAGTGGAATCCATGCGACCCTCAACTTTAACAAGATTCCTGATGCCGGCATTGGCCACACAGCCCCAAAGCATGATGGAACCTCCACCAAATTTTACAGTAGGTAGCATGTGTTTTTCTTGGAATGCTGTTTCTTTTTGGACGCCATGCATAACGCCTTTTTTTATAACCAAACAACTCAATTTTTGTTTCCAAAATGAAGCTGCCTTGTCCAAATGTGCTTTTTCATACCTCAGGCGACTGTTTGTGGCGTGCTTGCAGAAACGGCTTCTTTCTCATCACTCTCCCATACAGCTTCTATTTGTGCAAAGTGCGCTGTATAGTTGACCGATGCACAGTGACACCATCTGCAGCAAGATGATGCTGCAGCTCTTTGGAGGTGGTCTGTGGATTGTCCTTGACTGTTCTCACCATTCTTCTTCTCTGCCTTTCTGATATTTTTCTTGGCCTGCCACTTCTGGGCTTAACAAGAACTGTCCCTGTGGTCTTCCATTTCCTTACTATGTTCCTCACAGTGGAAACTGACAGGTTAAATCTCTGAGACAACGTTTTGTATCCTTCCCCTGAACAACTATGTTGAACAATCTTTGTTTTCAGATCATTTGAGAGTTGTTTTGAGTAGCCCATGATGCCACTCTTCAGAGGAGATTCAAATAGGAGATCAACTTGCAATTGGCCACCTTAAATACCTTTTCTTATGATTGGATACACCTGGCTATGAAGTTCAAAGCTCACTGAGGTTACAAAACCAATTTTGTGCTTCAGTAAGTCAGTAAAAAGTAGTTAGGGGAATTCAAATCAATAAAATGATAAGGGTGCCCATACTTTTGCACCGGTCAAATTTTGGTTTAATGCATATTGCACATTTTCTGTTAGTACAATAAACCTCATTTCAATCCTGAAATATTACTGTGTCCATCAGTTAATAGATATCTCAAACAGAAATGGCTGTTGCAAACACCAAAATATTTAGAACAAAAAATGATTAAGATTAATAGGGGTGCCCAAACTTTTTCATAGGACTGTATATAATGTTGATTCGGTAATAGTCAAACCAAAGTCAAGCTTTGACTTTCAACCACAGATACTTCTATCTACAGATGTTTTAACAGTCAAAGCATATTCAGATATGATCACAGAATCAGTAGACCTCAACACACCTATCAACTCATCAACATGGATCACAGATGCTCCTCCCTGGTGAACACCAATAGTCAGTCCATTTTGGAACGCTTTTAGTTCTGACCCAGATATCATACCCCTAAGATAAATAAACTGATTTTTAGAAGAGCACGAGTAACAATATAAGATATCTGACTGAGAAAAAAGGGGGCCATTACCAGTGATGACAGGTGTGTCAGAAGACTTAAATTTGACTATAGGGCTATTATAGTTATTTTGTCCAGCACCTGTACACAGTATTATACAGTATATTTTAAATAGCTCATATATTAGGAAGAATTTTACAATGATATTAAATGCGTCTGGTATTCATCAGGGCATTGTGAGTAGCCATGATGGGTAATAAGGTTGGTACTGTTGGAGCATTATGGTTGAAAGTCTATGTAAGGACAGTCAGGCAGGTATTCATGAGGGTGGTGCTATAGCGTGCACCAATAGGTATTATATTGTTAAATGAGTCTATCATAGTAGCATGGGCTATGGGCCTAAACTGAGCTTTAGCACCAGGGCCTGTGAACCTTTAGCACAAATGATGGACATAAAGGGCTTAGCCCTGTTACAAATTTCTTAAATAACGTGTCCAAACTGTGCCAAACAGTACGGAGATAATACTGAAATACAGTGCCCAAATACAACGTCCATCTAAAGATAAATTCCCCAAATACTGGTGTCATTCAAATGCACATTTCTCTACATACATGCATACATGTAGCAGCCATTAACACTGAAATTGGTCTTTCTCACTGACTAGTCACACCCTTCAGATCTAGGCCACAGGACTAAATTATATGTTATGCAATTACAGAAAATACGCCGCCACCTTCTTATTATTATTTGCATCCGACTTCTGGCAAGTTGTTGTTAATGAAATATCATATAATTACTTCTCCTTAGCTCAGGACCAGCTGTCATATAGACGGAGAGATCTGTGTAAGATGGTGGTGACAGGACAGGTGATTGATTTCAATGGGAGCCTGGATCGTATACGCCGCATTAATCACGGCGGCAAAATAACGCGGCGTATACGAGACTAACTCCCATTGAAATCAATGGGAGCGTATACGGCGCTCAAATTCTCACATGGCGTATACGTGCCAGGTCACACGGCACGTTACTCCGTGTGAATGCACCCTTAAAGCGCTAATAAACCTCTATTATTGGTTTGGGAGTTGGCAGACTCCTTGTAGAATTTTAAGTGACAAGTGTCAGGAATCTCAGTTTAGTTGCTGTTGCTTTCAAGTTACTGTGTCAACCAGTGAAGATTCTGCAGTCTACAGGGCTCTTCTATGCTGAGCCAATTAGCAGGTGAGGACGGATATTTAAACCCCTTTCCTGCTCATCCAGGTGCCTGCTATTTAGTTTGTACTTATGGAAGGCTTCTGAACTCTTAACGTTTGTGCTGGATTGCTGTATCATTGGCTTGGAAATCCTTACTAGAAATCCATTTGTCTTCTGATTTTTGGCTCTGACGTTACCTCTGAGGCTGACCTTTGGCTTGTTAACTGGAAATCTATTTGTCTTCTGATTTTGGCACTGACTTTTGGCTTGGACACATTCACTTTCCTGATTCATCCTCCTGGTTTTGTTCTGCCTTGTGTGTTCTGCTTTACTTCAGATTGTGGATCATTTATTTCTTATATCAGTTTCTGTGGTAATACCTTAGGCCCCAAATTCAGTACAAGCTCATCTGGCGTCATGGTTGGAGCTGGTGAAGTCGTTTGGGTGTCTGGGGAACTATCTCTCAGTGCTGTATGAGATTGAAACAGTTTGTTCTACTGCTCTCTGTTGTCAGCCAGCTCCTGCAATTTGTGATATTTGCTCCAGCCGCACTATTATAACAACAACGTAGAGTTTGCTACATCTGCAGATGTGTCAGCTCAGCTACAATATCCAACAGGACTGAATGCCAGCTCAGTGAAAAAGGAAATGCCTTCCTTGAATAAATATTCCCCTTCCCTTTGCTGCGGCCTTCTTTTTTAAAAAAATATAGACATTGTGGTGGGCAAGGATAATGGCGATTGTGCCTTCTGCAGTTTTTATGCTCACCCGGCCTTTTGTTTAAGACTGTTTTTGTCTATGCTGTAGAGTAGACTGCTTCACGCAGTGGCTTATGGTAGTGTGCAAAAGTTTTTGGAAGGTGAGGAAATGCTGCCATGTAAGAATGCTTTTAGAAATAGAAGCTTTAATAGTTTACATTTGTCAACTAAAAATCCAAAGTGAATAAACAAAATCACACCAAATATTTGCTGTGACCTTTGTCCTCTGCTTTCCATCAGTTCGTCTTGGTACTTGCAGACAGTTTTTGAAGGAACTCGGCAGGGAAGTTGTTCCAGACATCTTGGAGAACTAAGCTCAGATACTCTGTGGCTTGCTCCGATCCTTCTGCCTCTTCATGTAATCCCTGACCGACTGAATGATGTTGAGATCAGGGCCCTGTGGGGGCCAAATCATCACTTCCAGGACTCCTCCTCCAAAGGGAAAAGGTCCCCCCAAACAGGGGCGTAACTACTGTAGAGGCAGCGGAGGCGGCTGCCACAGGGCCCGGGCCATTAGGGGGCCCGGTGACAGCTACTACCGCTGCATTTTTTTTAAATAGGCCGTTACGAGCCCTATTTACTTTCCGATCCTGGCTGGGCCGGGATCGGCAAGTGACACCGCGGGCCCCACAAATACTATCATTATATTCGGGGGTCTTTGCAGACCCCCGAGTATATTGATCGGTGGACCGGGAGAGGTAAGGGAATGTAAAAAATACTGTTACTTGCCTCTCCACGATCCTGCCACGCCTCCTTCATACTTGTCTGATGTCACATGAACCCGGCCTGCTTCCCGGGTCATGTGACGTCTGACGTCATTAAAGAAGGACGAGAGTGGCGGCCGACAACATAGGAGCCGGGGGACAGGTAAGCAACTGTTTTTTTTTTTTTTTAATGTTTTTATTCCCCCGGGTCTCCGATTATTATACTCTGGGGTCTGAAAAGACCCCAGAGTATAATAATTGTTTATGGGTGTCCACAGTGGGGCATAATCCTGTGTGCAGGGGTCACTATGGGGGATAATACTGTGTGCAGGGGACATTATTAGGGATAATACTGTGTGCAGGGGCCACTATGGGGGATAATACTGTGTGCAGGGGACACTATGGGGATAATACTGTGTGCAGGGGTCACTATGGGGGATAATACCGTGTGCAGGGGACACTATGGGGATAATACTGTGTGCAGGGGTCACTATGGGGGATAATACTGTGGGCAGGGGCCACTATTGCGGATAATACTGTGTGCAGAGGCCACTAAGGGACATAATACTGTGTGCAGGGGCCACTAAGGGACATAATACTGTGTGCAGGGGCCACTATGGGACATAATACTGTATGTTGGGGCCACTAAGGCACATCATACTGTGTGCAGGGGACACTAAGGGACATAATACTGTGTGCAGGGGTCACTAAGGGACATAATACTGTGTGCAGGGGACACTAAGGGACATAATATGATTATTATTATTATTATTATTATTATTTATATAGCACCATTAATTCCATGGTGCTTTACATTTGATAATAATACTGTGTGCAGGGGCCAAAGGGTTGTCCAGGAATTGGAGCAAGTTGTGTTGAGGTCAGAGGAAGTGTAAGATAAAAGAAAAATACAAAATACATACCAATCCCTGGATCTCCAACGTTGGTCCGTTCAGTTTCGTGCCAGTGGCTGGATGCACGTGACCAGGGAGACCAATCAGTGGCCTCAGGGGTCGCTGGCAAGGAACCAGTGATCTACTCCAGTCAAAGGAAGCCCTGATGCTTCCCTACACCATTGAATGGATCTATCCCTGACATACATTATGGCTCGCCAATTAGACTGCAAAATTTGACACGTCCTGGGGCACATAACACTCCTACACCACTTGGTTCTGTGGTTGCACCTTTCTCACCCTGATCACATTGTGGCTCATGCCTTTCTGCCTATCACTCTTCCATTGGACTTATTTGAGTTGTGCTTGTCTTACCTGGCCAGCTTTGCCATAGACATGGACTAGACTGTTCTCTGAGCTAATTCTGATCTTTCCTTCTACAAATGCAATTGCAAGTGCCGTGCTGTAAAAGCACATGGACCCCATAGACTATAATGGGGTCCGTGTGCTTGCCGTGCACTGCCCGCACAAATTATGTGGATATGTTGTTATGTAATTTTTAGCATCACCCAAGGCCTAGGTCTTAAGCGTAACTCACCCCTCTCACCACTGGCAAGTGTAAGGCAAACTTTTATTTTAAATTTGATTTTTATTGAAAAGAAAAAGGAAAGTTTTACAACATATAAAACAATAATACAAAAACCAACAGAGAACCGTACAGTAGAAAGTTAGACATAAGGTTGATGCTCCATTCAGCCGTCCAGGAGTGGAGGCAGCTGTGTAAAAAAGTAAGGCAAACTTTTAAGTCTCCTAGGAAAAGAATTATTGCTGTTTCAGGAACCTTGATCAGCACACCATAGCTTTGCTATGTTCTCTGTGCTAGTTGATCCAGGCTGCTCCTTCACAGCTACCTATATATGTCTTTGAGGTCACATTTCCCTTCATTGCTTTCACACATATGAATTAATTTGCTCGGTTGTAACACGTTGCGCAGTAGTTCGATGCCTCTTCAGGCCTCCAGGCAGTCAGTGCGATGTTGTAGTTGCTTTCAGCGGCCTCAC
This sequence comes from Leptodactylus fuscus, assembly GCF_031893055.1. Taxonomy (NCBI): domain Eukaryota; kingdom Metazoa; phylum Chordata; class Amphibia; order Anura; family Leptodactylidae; genus Leptodactylus; species Leptodactylus fuscus. The sequence continues at coordinate 37,655,250 of NC_134267.1, read as the reverse complement.
TGTTGGACCACTTGACCCACTCATAGCCTTCCTCAGGTCTGAACCTAGCAATGCAGTCACTCCTCCCTGATTTCCTCCAGATTTCCATGAACCTCAAAGTCACAGCAGAATCTCCAGCCAAGACTAACTGCACCCCTTATGGCCATGTTCCCGGCCTTCACTGATTCAGCAGGGGCTTGCATAATACCCCTGCAGACCCTGTTTCCTCCACAACGAGCCTATCAAACCTCTCTGCCAAAGTCTTACTAGCCCACTGTCTACTCCTGTGATGACTTTGGTTTGCTCTATAGAACAGTATAACCACTCAGAGTTTGGCCTCAGTACCCCAGGTAACCCTCTGTGCAGCTTTCCTTAGACCACAATCATTTCTCCCCATCATTTCTTCCCATGGAATCCATCAAGCATCACAATGATCATACACACTTGCTCCCTATTTGCTCCTAACCACCATTTTCCTGCACTGTAAAGGATATCAGTATGATGGCATGCCACACTGTCCACATGCCGTATACAACTACCAGGAGGAAACCAGAGGATGGGAATGGCATTAGCTGTGTTGTGAAGGACACTCAACTAATTCCTCCAGCCCACCTCCCAAGTTAGGACAAGGTTGAGGGGGCCTGCAGTGTAATTTATGGTGGTGGTAGTTCCCTTGAGGAGCTTCCAGTTTGAGAGGGGTTCTCTCCTCTCCAGAGCTTGATGATGGTTGCTGAAAGGGCATGTATGCTGTTAGTTTTGGTGAAAGAATGGCAGTGTCTGCAAGGGGTGTGTGATTCAGATCTCCAATCAGAGGCAGCCGCTGTCAGAGCTCAGAATCACACCTCCTTGCCTGCTCCTGCCTGACACTGCCTACCTGACAATACCGAGCCTAAATAGGATATCAGGCATCAGAACTAACAGCATTGGTTGCTCAGGAATGGTGGGGGCTAGAGAAAAAAATCCAACTGTGTCAGACTCAGTAGAGCAGCAACTATTAAATGGTGTATAGAACTGGAGAAAGGTTCTCTTTAAATCGATGTTCCATGAATGCCTTTCATCTCCACTTTGTTATGACTATGTTCTGCTTCTATCACTATCCGCATGGGGCTATAGTTGAGTAAGTTCCTCTGGTACCCTATCTACCTGTATACATTAAAGTTGAGAATATGAGGTTCTGTAAAACCAATTTTCCTGTGTCCTCCCGGTGCTTCCTGATTCTTCTGCTCTGGCGGTTTCTCCTGGGTCTCTTCCAGAGTTCTGCTAAAGCTCCTGATTGGCCTCAGCAGTCACAAGACCGCTGAGGCCATTCAGTGGCTTTAGTGGAATTCCCGAAGAGACCTGTTCTGCAGAAGGACTGGAACACGCTGGAAGGACACCGGAGCATCAGGGACAGGTGAGTATGAATTTTTTTAAAATTTTTTCAATGCCTTGGCTGATTTAAAAGTTAAAAGGGTTGTCCATTTTTGCCTGGACAACCTCTTTAAGCAAAGTCCAGGGGATGCTGTACAAATTTTACCAAGTAGAACAGGTTCTTCATACTCACCATCCATATCTACCTCCGTTGTGGTAGAGAAGTGAAAACTGAATTCCCTTGGCCAGACACAGTGCCATATGGCAGTGTCACCCTGTAAGGTCTTAGGAACCACCATCTTCCAGAAAATGGCCTTAGGTGGGAGACTAGTGTAGATCATTGGCAAGATTGGATTGTACAACTTCTGTATGTATTTGATTTGTGCAGCGTTTCATGGTGTGTATTGTATTGAATATCCAGATGACATTGCATTATAAGATATTACACTGTCCCTTTAATTGTGCATTCGTTGCTGAGTCATCACATCTACTTTTGGTGGTTTTAGGAAAGAGGGCAGCATGGTATCTATCCAAATTGCATGCATTGCCTGTATAACAGGTAGTGTCCCTTTGGCACTACTCAACCTGATGCCTATAACCTCTGTGCTAATGGTTTGTCTTTCCCTCCATACAGTTGAGTCAAAGGTTTGTGCTATTGACTCCATTGTGATCCTGACAACCTGTCATGGTGAGTATTGAGCCCAAATCCATGTGTGGTCTGGACAATCACTATGTACAGGACCATCGTACCCTCACGCTTCGAGAAGTGTTCTGTTCCTATTGCGTGTTCTGCTGTTATTGATCTTATCTGTTTTCTACTGCTGAGCAACTGCTATTAACCTGTGTTGTCCTGGACGTCTACCTGAGTAAACAATGGTAACAATGTGCCTGTTCCAGTAATGTGTATTTCTTGGCTGCGACATCATTACAGTCTATGAACGGGAAGTCAGGCTGCTCTGACCTTGGGTAGTTTGGAGTAGGGGAAAGTAAACCAAGTCCAGACTATCATCAGTTTTGAGCAACGTTCATGTGCATGGGGGCTAAGGATACAACGCCAGAAGTTAAGAGTATAATTCACTCTCCTTATATACACATAAGCCTCATTTCTTTTGGTTTTCGATACATTTTCCATTGAGAAACAATAAATTCCTAATCGATTGATCGCTTTGTCCATCTACATCAGCCGGTCATGAATTTCTTCATAGGTTTGGTTTTTCGCAAGTCTACTTTTTACCCACAGCAGGCAGATTTTTACTCCGGAGCAGGAAGCTTTTGATAAAGAAAGCTACTAAGACATCTGTCTACAGATAAGAATAACCCACTGAGATGGCGGGAATCGAGAGACCAACCTGCCAGGAAAACTTAAGAGGCTCTCAGCAACATGTGTCCTATGCACATGGATTATACCAGGGGCAATGAACTGTGATAGAGGTGCAGAAGAAGTTTCATTTACATTTCCTGGGTATGAAATAAGGAGGAGCTCTCGGCTCATGTAATTCTATCAGCTCAGCTCCAGCAGATGGTTTTGCAGTTGCAGTTATCATCAGAACAGAAACTCTTCCATCTGGGAAGCTGTTGCAACTTTTTTTAATCACTCCGGTCTCCTAAAGTTATGGTACTATTATAAGACACTATTCTACTATTATTATACATTGTTCTAACTCGTGTATCATCAGCATGGCAGCGAATCTAACAAGCAGACTACTATTGCACCAACTCCTTACCAAGCAACAGGGACCTGCAAGAATCTGCCCCTGGAGAAGACTTGGGGTGCGATACTGCGCCTCATACCAGAAACAGAAGGTGCAACCTGCATACTATACACCAGGACCCCAATGGGATGTCCATTCATATATGCCAGAATCCACCGCTCTACCCAATGTACAGACATTTCAGGATCTCCTGCAATTCTCAAATGAAGACCCTGAGACATTTTGGGGTGTTCTCGCCAGGGAGAGGCTGACATGGGTAAAACCATACCAGACAGTTAAAGACTGTGACTTCACTCAAGGACGGGTAAAATGGTTCCTTGGTGGACAGCTAAATGTATCAGGTGAGTGTTATACCCGGATTATGGGTTTTAGGGGGTAGTTAGTTCTATATAGGATCAGGATTGGGCAATATGTCAAGGGACAAAGTAAGCTCTAAACGTTTCATAATGCAGTAGTGTTCCTTTTAAAGTGAAAGGGTTAACATAACATTATAAAGTGCTGGTTCTCTGCAGAATGTGAATACTGACATATATAGCGGGAATGATCAATATGCATAGAATATGATATTTGCAATACCCTTTAAGCCTCGAGATGCCTTATATGAACGCGGGCTGTGTCCCCATATGGAATAGATTAGCAACGTAGCTGCAGGAAACAATGATAATTCAGACTACTTATGTCTACGGCTTATAGTTTCTGCAGCTGTTTGAGCCCATATCTTACTTCTCAGCACCCAGTATATAAAGTTTCCCTTTTTGCAGCTTTGTTCCATATTTGACATAGTTACGCAATGACCCTATGATGCCGCGACACTTCCCGATACACCCGTAGTATTATTAGTATTACTATTAGCAGTGCTTTGGCATTTTTAGAGGAGCGTCTCCATTATATTTCTTTTCTATTTTGCTGCAAAGAACTAAGATGGACACTTTCTTTAACTCAGGGATGGCAGTGTAATCCGTTTGCAGGAGCTGAAAGAGTTAAACGCGTCTTGTGTGTGTCTTGGCCTGCATAACAGTGACAAGGCTTGTGCTGCATTAAAAGGAGAGGGATGGGCCCAGATCTCGCCCCTGATTGGTTAAGACCATAAGAGTGGGTGTGTCTGCTTGAAAAAAAAAAAAAATTCCTGAGAAACTTCTACTTGTGTCACATGTAGAGAACACAATGCACATGTCCTGCCTGCAGCCCAAACAAGTATTACCGGGACAAAATAATATCCAAATTTCCATCATGAATCCAGTCCTAATGATCATGTCCTTTTATGACCATAGACTCTAGGTGTGGTCGGACCGGGCACATGTACCAGTGTTGTAGGGTATTGCCAGGGCTCACATGGTATGTGGGTAGATCACTGTCTGTTGTGCAACACTGTTTTCTGTTTTTGTGCATCATGCAAATTTGTTCATGTGAGGGGGCATGGCAGGGTGTGGCAACACGGTGCCAACTGCGTCCTTTATTACAATGGCGCACATAGATAAAGTTTTAGATTGTAATCTATCACGTAGATTGTGCCAAGGTGCATAGATTAGCTCTGCTAGCTTATTGTCCTATGCTACATACGTAATAGTTTGCAGTGTCACTTTGTCACATACCTTAAATGTATCTATGTATGGAATTAGTATGTTCTGCTCATGGGTCCCCTATGGGGCAATGTGAGCCCTACTTGGGACAGTGAGTGATGACAATACCTGTGAGCGCTGCAGAACATGTTGGTGCTATATAAGTAAGCAAAATAATTATAGAAAAAAATAAGCCCCCATTTACCGACAGAGGATAAATTGTGTGCTTTTGGTCTCCTCGGGACTGGTATATACAGGTGTTCGGGATAAGACACATAGACTACCATACAGGATGTGTTTTTAATACGGAAGCTCATGGGTGACATATGGCACTGTGTCCACCTAGCAAACACTCAAACAAACCCAGATTATTGTGCCATGTAAACATGCCCAGCCAGTGAATGATCTGCAATATTTGCTCAATTATGGCTGATCATATCTTTTATGCTTACCCAAAAGTCAATGTTAGTTGGTAGTACATCCGCTCAGGTAAACATGGGATCACAGCTCAGTACCATTCAAGTAAATGCACCAAAAATGTATGACATTGTGCTTGGTTAGTACTGAAGAGGCTGCAGCACTCACCGAAACGTTGCAACCTCTTCAAATAGCTCATCAGCCAAGTGCCGGGGTGTCAGAATACTCCAGTCTTGAACTGACCTATAGACATCAGTTAATAAGACCCTGGAAACCCCTTTAACTATAGGACACATTTATGATACTGGTGTATGTAGTAACTGAAATCGACTATGGCTCCTTTACTGAAGTAGATTTCAGTTTCTGGTACACAGATCACAACGCCTCTACCTCTTAATAATTGTGGCGCATTTGATACCACTTTGGCAAACATAGAACTGGTTCCTACCCAGATGATCTCCTCCAAGTGGAACATGCCACTAGGTTTCAGGCAAATTTGGCACGGATCTATTGGGAGCTACCTTCTAAAAAGACTAGAATTCTTAATAAATCCCAACTCACCACAAGGTGACCTGATAAGGCAATAGACTTCAAGGAGTTGTCCAGGCTTATTTGTTTTTTTAAATTAGGCTGGGAAATGTATAAAAAAACCCAACACCCATATCCACCTGTCCCCAGTGTTCCGGTGTTTCCTAGAGTGGTTCGGTCCTGCAGCTCAATTGTTTTTTTTCTGACGGAAGACCCCGAGTCCCTTCCAAGGCTGGTGATTGTTCTCAGTGGTCACGTGGCAGTGGCCTCAGCGGAAAGAACACAGCATGTCCCAACTGGTGGGCACTTCCTGTGAAAGAAGACAGCCAAGTAGCAGGACCGGACCATGCTGGGAGGACACCGGAGCACTGGGGACAGGTGAGTATGTTGGGTTTTCTTTAACCTTCCTTGGCTTTCTTTTCAAAAACTATATCCTGGACAACCCCTTTTAGGAGACTTAGTACCCCTTATGGCTCACAGAAAAGTTCTAAGGTAAAGTTATATGCAGCATAGTAATGACTATGATTATTGCCTCACTGTGCAGTATCGTGTTAAAGGAGCTCTGTCAGCAAACTTATGCTGTATGAGCCCCACATATGCGTGAATAGCCTTTAAAAAGACCATTTAGGCACCGCTAATGTTATTTTAACACCCCCCCCCCCCCCCGTTTTAAAATAAAACTATAAAACTTATATGTAAATGATACCTGAACATGCACGCTGGGCGGTCGTGCACGATCCAACGTCATCTTCGGCCCCGCCTTCCTCTTCTTTCTTCTTCCAGTGACGTCCTCCTGTCCAGGCTCTTCTCCACCTTCATCTTCTTTTCTTCCGGAGTGAAGAAGTTCACGAGCGTACTGCGCATGCTCGCGTAGTTCTAATGGCTACTTAGAAGTACAACAAAAATGGCGTCGGCGCATGCGCAGTAGCTTGTCTTGACTACAGTCAGTGGTTTGTCATTTTATGCAGCTACTGAAGTTGTATGCATGGCATGTTCCCCTATATAGAATTACATGACAAATCAGTGGACCCAGTCTGTGTTGAGCAGGGTAAGAGCCCCTCTTCTGATAACATGCACATCTAAATGGGGCAAATGGAAAAGGGAAGTCTCATTGTTGTCTCCCTTAAGTTATCCCCTTAAAGTATCATAGACTGGCAGGATTCTTGCTATATATAGGTATACATGCCTTCTAGGAGATCTGCATGACACAGTAAGGCATCATTCACATCTGCGTTGGAATCTGCGTCGGAGTCTCCGTCAGAAACTCCGTCGCAGACTCCGCTGATCGTCATTCGGGTTCCAAAATGGATATGAACGACAGAGAGCATGGCGTAAGTGTGAACTTAGCCTTATATATACACCAGTATAATCTATATGCAATAACTAACCGGGGACAAATCTTGTGCTTGTCATTCCAGACCTACAAATAAATCTGTTGTTGTATAGTGTATGTTGTCTTGGTGACACAAGTGCCTGATACTGTATCAATTCTTTTCAATTGTTCCTGTATAGATCCGGCATACCTCAGATAAAATATCTATTAATATCAGAATCCTTAGGTAAATATTATTTATGCTGTTGAATTTTGTATCTGAACCTATTCACACTATGGCCACATTCAATAAGGCTGCTGTGTTTCGAAAGTGCCCAAAATTATGCCTCAACTTGGTGCATTTTTGGCACCCAGTGGCACATCTCAGCTTCTTTGTCCCACTTGCCTCTTTTTTTTAGGGAGAGGCCCCACGTTGCAGAAAAGCTGCTTTTTTGTTGGAGATTTTGAGAATTTTTTTGACCCAAAACTAGAAATGGATTCAGCAAAATGGAGAAGTACAAGAGCTTGTTATACATTTCCCATTCCTTCTGTAGCCACCACTAGGCTAAAAAAAAAAACGCAGCAAAAACAAAAGAAAAATCAGTGTCCACAACGTGAGGCCTTAGCCTTAGGCGGTTTAGTCAGTAAGGGGACACCTCCATCTGCCAGATTTACTATAATTCATTCCAGAATATTGGCATGAATTATTCCGCTAATCTACGCCAGTCCCTAACTGGTGCACATTCAAGATCAGTCACACCTACAAGCATTAGAATTACTAAGGGTTCGGAGCTTCTTAGTAACTCTGGTGAGTTGTGCACCTGTCAGGAAAGCAATAAAGACTGGAGTAAAAATCGCCAGTCTTAATAAAGTCTCCCCTGTGTTTCTGATACTTCAGTTCAGTTTGGACAGTAGCTTAGGCTAGGTTCACACTAGTGCTTGCTCTCCATCGTTTGAGTCTGTCGGTTTGAGTTGTCGTCATACAACCAAGTAGCAGGCTGGTAAGAAAAGCGGTTACACTCAAAGCCCAGCGGACCCCATTGGCTATAATAGGATCTGCGGGTGTCCATATTTTGAATCTGAAAGTGGTAGAGTAAAAGTCTTTGTCCAACGGAGACTCCAAAGCAGTTGTCAACCTAGCAGGAATTAAAGGAGAAACATAACAAGTCACCATGGGGCCCCACAACACAACTTAGAATGTAACCGTATTCTTGTAAAAATTAGCAGTTTTGTGCCAACTAGTTGAATGTTGCATATGCCATTAATTTAAGAATGGTGGGAGTCTGACCTCTTGGACCCCAATCAATCCTAAAAATAAAGGGATAACAGTGCTGGTGTAGAGTTGTACCCTCTGAGGTCCCCAAGTAGAGTAAATGTAGTACATGCTGCACTTCCTCACACTAATAGAGAGAAGCTCCAGACTCATCTCTGAGCAGTCTACAGGCCGGGAGCAAAGCTGTGTATAAATATGAAGATGCTGTGAAGAGGGACTTACTCCTCCCCTAACTCATATCTTCCATCTTGAGCCTATTGGTTTCTAAAGACTGACTTGCCCTAGTAATGGGGTGTGAACAGCAAAATAACAAGGAGTTTTAGAGGGATTTTTCAGGCAGAGAACAGCAACATTTTGAAATAAAATGCATTACATTTTTTTTCCTGAATCACACGCTCTATTAAATGAGACGTTTTCCAAAAAGTTATTATTTTTTTATGTGCACCGATGTGTGGCGATTGTATGATATTATTCTAAATAAATTATTGGTGATGATCACTTTTGGATCTTTCTGATTTGTACAATTATCACTGAAATGACAACTACAATTTGCAAAGTTTTGGTCTTCTGGATAAATCTAGCTCTACATACAGTACCTGGAAAAGGAATTCATTGCAACCCATTAGTCCTTCCTGTTGTCAAAGGAAATTCCACTGAAGAATTCTTTGGACTGAATATTACAAAGCTTTCCTTTTTTTTCCCCAAAGCCAGCTTTCTGGGTTCTACAATAGCCGTACATTGCTGTAACTGCTTTCCTGGGTCTTGTAGGATTGGCAGCCGGTTCGGTTGTCTTTGCTCCACAGGCAACTTGCCAAAACAACATGACCTGTCGGAGACCCCAGCAGGCAATGTGGAATGTAATGTACCAAAAACAAGCAGCTTACGGAAGCAACCAGGAGCGAGCCAGAGGGGACCTGCCAATCCTATTAGTATCTAGAGTAGGTTTGCAAAAATTATGCATAAATTGATCCTGTATATCTAATTCATTCCCTCAAGACATAATACACCTTATATATTTATATAAGACCGAAAATGTAGCTCAAACTTTATTTTGGACTCAGTACAAAAACCTCACACTGATCATTAGAAATAGAGTTAGAGCACCATAGAGGTCTTTGGTGCACTACATACGGGTCTAATGACCTGTTGTTGCGTCCAAAATACAGATGCAAAAATACATGTGTATGGCTATATGTACACTATGTGATCAAAAGTATCCGGACACGTGGCTGAAAATGACTTACAAGTTGGTGGCGCCCTCCATTGGTAATGCTGGATACAATATGGTTTTGGCCCACCCTTAGCCTTGATGATGGCTTCCATTCTCACAGGCATACGTTCAATCAGGTGCTGGAAGGTTTCTTGGGGAATGGCAGCCCATTCTTCACGGAGTGCTGCACTGAGGAGAAGTATCGATGTAGGTCGGTGAGGCCTGGCACGAAGTCGGCGTTCCAAAACATCCCAAAGGTGTTCTATAGGATTCAAGTCAGGACTCTGTGCAGGCCAGTCCATTACAGAGATGTTATTATCATGTAACCACTCCGCCACAGGCCGTGCAGTATGAACAGGTGCTCGATCGTGTTGAAAGATGGAATCACCATCCCTGTATTGCTCTTCAACAGTGGGAAGCAAGAAGGTGTTTAAAACATCAATGTAGGCCTGTGCTGTGATAGTGCCACGCAAAACAACAAGGGGTGCAAGCCCCCTCCATGAAAAACACCACCACACCATAACACCACCACCTCCGAATTTTACTGTTGGCACTACACACGCTGGCAGATGACGTTCACCGAGTATTCGCCATACCCACACCCTGCCATCGGATCGCCACATTAAGTACCGTGATTCGTCACTCCACACAACATTTTTCCACTGTTCAATCGTCCAATGTTTACGCTCCTTACACCAAGTGAGGCGTCGTTTGGCATTGACCTGCGTGATGTGTGGCACCCAATCACCTGACCACGTTCGAAGTCCGTGAGTTCCGCGGAGCGCCCCATTCTGCTCTCTCACCATGTCTAATGTCTACTGAGGTCGCCGATATGGAGTACCTGGCAGTAGGTGGCAGCACAATGCACCTAATATGAAAAACATATGTTTTTGGGGGTGTCTGGATACTTTTGATCACATAGTGTATGTCTTAATGTCAGACAGGAGGTTTGAGCAGCAGGTACCCACTGCTAACAGTCATGAACAGTGGATCGTGTTTGTCTTTCTCTGTTATCTGCTATGTCGCATGGGTTCCTCCATATTGGAATAGATCTCCGTCCCCTTGAAAGTCATAGGGGTGTCGTTTAGAGATGAGCGAACACTAAAATGTTCGAGGTTCGAAATTCGATTCGAACAGCCGCTCACTGTTCGAGTGTTCGAATGGGTTTCGAACCCCATTATAGTCTATGGGGAACATAAACTCGTTAAGGGGGAAACCCAAATTCGTGTCTGGAGGGTCACCAAGTCCACTATGACACCCCAGGAAATGATACCAACACCCTGGAATGACACTGGGACAGCAGGGGAAGAATGTCTGGGGGCATAAAAGTCACTTTATTTCATGGAAATCCCTGTCAGTTTGCGATTTTCGCAAGCTAACTTTTCCCCATAGAAATGCATTGGCCAGTGCTGATTGGCCAGAGTACGGAACTCGACCAATCAGCGCTGGCTCTGCTGGAGGAGGCGGAGTCTAAGATAGCTCCACACCAGTCTCCATTCAGGTCCGACCTTAGACTCCGCCTCCTCCGGCAGAGCCAGCGCTGATTGGCCGAAGGCTGGCCAATGCATTCCTATGCGAATGCAGACTTAGCAGTGCTGAGTCAGTTTTGCTCAACTACACATCTGATGCACACTCGGCACTGCTACATCAGATGTAGCAATCTGATGTAGCAGAGCCGAGGGTGCACTAGAACCCCTGTGCAAACTCAGTTCACGCTAATAGAATGCATTGGCCAGCGCTGATTGGCCAATGCATTCTATTAGCCCGATGAAGTAGAGCTGAATGTGTGTGCTAAGCACACACATTCAGCACTGCTTCATCAAGCCAATACAATGCATTAGCCAGTGCTGATTGGCCAGAGTACGGAATTCGGCCAATCAGCGCTGGCCAATGCATTCTATTAGCCCGATGAAGTAGAGCTGAATGTGTGTGCTAAGCACACACATTCAGCACTGCTTCATCAAGCCAATACAATGCATTAGCCAGTGCTGATTGGCCAGAGTACGGAATTCGGCCAATCAGCGCTGGCTCTGCTGGAGGAGGCGGAGTCTAAGATCGCTCCACACCAGTCTCCATTCAGGTCCGACCTTAGACTCCGCCTCCTCCGGCAGAGCCAGCGCTGATTGGCCGAAGGCTGGCCAATGCATTCCTATGCGAATGCAGACTTAGCAGTGCTGAGTCAGTTTTGCTCAACTACACATCTGATGCACACTCGGCACTGCTACATCAGATGTAGCAATCTGATGTAGCAGAGCCGAGGGTGCACTAGAACCCCTGTGCAAACTCAGTTCACGCTAATAGAATGCATTGGCCAGCGCTGATTGGCCAATGCATTCTATTAGCCCGATGAAGTAGAGCTGAATGTGTGTGCTAAGCACACACATTCAGCACTGCTTCATCAAGCCAATACAATGCATTAGCCAGTGCTGATTGGCCAGAGTACGGAATTCGGCCAATCAGCGCTGGCTCTGCTGGAGGAGGCGGAGTCTAAGATCGCTCCACACCAGTCTCCATTCAGGTCCGACCTTAGACTCCGCCTCCTCCGGCAGAGCCAGCGCTGATTGGCCGAAGGCTGGCCAATGCATTCCTATGCGAATGCAGACTTAGCAGTGCTGAGTCAGTTTTGCTCAACTACACATCTGATGCACACTCGGCACTGCTACATCAGATGTAGCAATCTGATGTAGCAGAGCCGAGGGTGCACTAGAACCCCTGTGCAAACTCAGTTCACGCTAATAGAATGCATTGGCCAGCGCTGATTGGCCAATGCATTCTATTAGCCCGATGAAGTAGAGCTGAATGTGTGTGCTAAGCACACACATTCAGCACTGCTTCATCAAGCCAATACAATGCATTAGCCAGTGCTGATTGGCCAGAGTACGGAATTCGGCCAATCAGCGCTGGCCAATGCATTCTATTAGCCCGATGAAGTAGAGCTGAATGTGTGTGCTAAGCACATACACTCAGCACTGCTTCATCAAGCCAATACAATGCATTAGCCAGTGCTGATTGGCCAGAGTACGGAATTCGGCCAATCAGCGCTGGCTCTGCTGGAGGAGGCGGAGTCTAAGGTCGGACCTGAATGGAGACTGGTGTGGAGCGATCTTAGACTCCGCCTCCTCCAGCAGAGCCAGCGCTGATTGGCCGAATTCCGTACTCTGGCCAATCAGCACTGGCTAATGCATTGTATTGGCGTGATGAAGCAGTGCTGAATGTGTGTGCTTAGCACACACATTCAGCTCTACTTCATCGGGCTAATAGAATGCATTGGCCAGCGCTGATTGGCCGAATTCCGTACTCTGGCCAATCAGTGCTGGCCAATGCATTCTATTAGCTTGATGAAGCAGAGTGTGCACAAGGGTTCAAGCGCACCCTCGGCTCTGATGTAGCAGAGCCGAGGCTGCACAAGGGTTCAAGCGCACCCTCGGCTCTGATGTAGGAGAGCCGAGGGTGCACTTGAACCCTTGTGCAGCCTCGGCTCTGCTACATCAGAGCCGAGGGTGCGCTTGAACCCTTGTGCACACTCTGCTTCATCAAGCTAATAGAATGCATTGGCCAGCGCTGATTGGCCAATGTATTCTATTAGCCTGATGAAGTAGAGCTGAATGTGTGTGCTAAGCACACACATTCAGCTCTACTTCATCGGGCTAATAGAATGCATTGGCCAGCGCTGATTGGCCAGAGTACGGAACTCGACCAATCAGCGCTGGCTCTGCTGGAGGAGGCGGAGTCTAAGATCGCTCCACACCAGTCTCCATTCAGGTCCGACCTTAGACTCCGCCTCCTCCAGCAGAGCCAGCGCTGATTGGCCGAATTCCGTACTCTGGCCAATCAGCACTGGCTAATGCATTGTATTGGCTTGATGAAGCAGTGCTGAATGTGTGTGCTTAGCACACACATTCAGCTCTACTTCATCGGGCTAATAGAATGCATTGGCCAATCAGCGCTGGCCAATGCATTCTATTAGCGTGAACTGAGTTTGCACAGGGGTTCTAGTGCACCCTCGGCTCTGCTACATCAGATTGCTACATCTGATGTAGCAGTGCCGAGTGTGCATCAGATGTGTAGTTGAGCAAAACTGACTCAGCACTGCTAAGTCTCTGCATTCGCATAGGAATGCATTGGCCAGCCTTCGGCCAATCAGCGCTGGCTCTGCCGGAGGAGGCGGAGTCTAAGGTCGGACCTGAATGGAGACTGGTGTGGAGCGATCTTAGACTCCGCCTCCTCCAGCAGAGCCAGCGCTGATTGGTCGAGTTCCGTACTCTGGCCAATCAGCGCTGGCCAATGCATTCTATTAGCCCGATGAAGTAGAGCTGAATGTGTGTGCTTAGCACACACATTCAGCTCTACTTCATCAGGCTAATAGAATACATTGGCCAATCAGCGCTGGCCAATGCATTCTATTAGCTTGATGAAGCAGAGTGTGCACAAGGGTTCAAGCGCACCCTCGGCTCTGATGTAGCAGAGCTGAGGGTGCACAAGGGTTCAAGTGCACCCTCGGCTCTCCTACATCAGAGCCGAGGGTGCGCTTGAACCCTTGTGCAGCCTCAGCTCTGCTACATCAGAGCCGAGGGTGCGCTTGAACCCTTGTGCACACTCTGCTTCATCAAGCTAATAGAATGCATTGGCCAGCACTGATTGGCCAGAGTACGGAATTCGGCCAATCAGCGCTGGCCAATGCATCCCTATGGGAAAAAGTTTATCTCACAAAAATCACAATTACACACCCGATAGAGCCCCAAAAAGTTATTTTTAATAACATTCCCCCCTAAATAAAGGTTATCCCTAGCTATCCCTGCCTGTACAGCTATCCCTGTCTCATAGTCACAAAGTTCACATTCTCATATGACCCGGATTTGAAATCCACTATTCGTCTAAAATGGAGGTCACCTGATTTCGGCAGCCAATGACTTTTTCCAATTTTTTTCAATGCCCCCAGTGTCGTAGTTCCTGTCCCACCTCCCCTGCGCTGTTATTGGTGCAAAAAAGGCGCCAGGGAAGGTGGGAGGGGAATCGAATTTTGGCGCACTTTACCACGTGGTGTTCGATTCGATTCGAACATGGCGAACACCCTGATATCCGATCGAACATGTGTTCGATAGAACACTGTTCGCTCATCTCTAGTGTCGTTCCTTTGTCATCAGAGGTTTTTGGGCCATATCCAAGAATGGATTCCAAAGGAATGAGAAATATATAGGAAGCTCTTATACTTCTCCCTTCTGCTCAATCTAGTCCTGGCTTTTACTCAAAAAAACAAAAAAAAAAAACAAAACAAAACGCAGCAACAAAAAAATCAGCCTCAGCCTAAGGGAGCCTTCAAACGATGTAACACTGCGCTCATTCTGATCGTAAAAACACGTTCAGAATGAGCGCGTAAAAAGCATCTCCCATTGACTTGAATGGGAGCCGGCATACGCGTGTAATACATTGAAAGCAATAGGGAAAAAGCCTCCCATTGATTTCAATGGGGAGCGCACATATGCCAGCTCCCATTCAAGTCAATGGGAACTGCTTTTTACGCGCTCATTCTGAACGTGTTTTTATGATCAGAATGAGCGCAGTGTTATATCGTGTGAAGGCTCCCTAATATTGTTTTTTCCAGTTCTACTTCCTTTGGAGAAAATAAATCATCATACAGCTATATGAATGGTAAAATACAAAACTTATGGCTTTTGGAAGGTGGGGAAGAAAAAAAACAAAACAAAAAAGCAAAAATTTTTAACAGCTTGAAAGTGTTAACATAGACATTCTTCACCTTGCTTGGTGTACCTGTGCACATATTATGGACACGTCTGGTACTTTTTGAACTGATCTATGCCACTTCAATAGGTCCAGGTTCTGATAGATCCAATGAACACTAACTGACCTCATTGACTTTAGTGAAGCCCGGGGCCGGCAGTATTTTTATAGCAAGAATTTTGCTGAACGTGATAAATTTAAGGGAACCGTCCATCTGGATGAGAACAGAGTCTTATATTAGGCTAGGTTCACACTATTTGTTCTCAGTGGTGTAACTACTAGGGTAGCAGGGGTAGGGGCTGCCACAGGGCCCGGGACATTAGGGGCCCGGCGACAGCCGCTACTGCTGCCTTGTTTTTTTTTTGTGTTTTTTTAATAGGCCGTTACCGGCTGGAGTTAGTTCAGCCGGTAATGGGCCCTATTTACTTACAGATCCTGGCACGGGCCCCACAAACACTCTTATTATACTCGGGGGTCTTTTCAGACCTATGGGTATAATGATTGGAGGCCCGGGAGAGGTGAGGGAACATATAAACTGTGCAGGGGCCACTATGGATCATAATACTGTGTGCAGGGGCCACAATGGGGCATAATACTGTGTGTGGGGGCCACTATGGGGCATAATACTGTGTACTGGGGCCACTATGGGGCATAATACTGTGTACTGGGGCCATTATGGGGCATAATACTGTGTGTAGAGGCCACTATGGGGCATAATAGAATGCACAGGAATTCGGGGAGGGGGGGGGGACGATCAAGGTCTACCGGCGTCTGTGTAGTTGGGAAGGGGGGGGGTTACCATGTCAAAAGTTCGCCAAGGGGCCCCACCATTCCTAGTTACGCCACTGATTGTTCTGATTTGTCAGTAGACCACAACAATGAAGAGTCCGACTGCTGAGATAGTATCTTACATTGTACCTGTTGTATTGTAACTTGCACGTTATCTTTGTAAATCATTTTGTACATTTCTAATCTTAAACTCTTTCTCCCTGTTTAGTGAACTGTCTAGACAAGCACGTCCATCAGTGTCCAGAAAGAGTCGCCTTAATCTGGGAAAGGGATGAGCCGGGTACTCAAGTCAACATCACATACAGGTAGGACACACACGTTATGTCTCCTTCTGAATGATGGTGTTATCACCGTACACACAAGTCAGAACATTCATACATCATAATTATATATTTTATTACTATTTCATTTTTGGGCACTAACCTATTCCTTTTCAGTTTCTGTTAGTTTCTGTTAGACCTTGGGGTCGATAACCATGCTAAAGTACTTTGGTAGACCAGTTCAATATTGATCACTATTTGGTCTTGCCAGAGGTCAGGGGGTGCAGTCAAACCTGGACCCAGGAGCCTATGGGAGTCCATAAAGTATCTCTTTCCAATATGAGGAGGAAATACTATAAAATTTTATCTTACCCAGAACGGTATACTCTTCTTCATTATCAATGGCATGGTATAATATCATTTTTGGTTTGTTATGTTGTCCGTGGTTGATCCATTTTTCATGTCCATAAAAAAGGTTCAACTTTTTCTTAATTTTCTATATTTTGCTATGTCACTGGGTCCATGAGAATCAGTATATGTATATAGTATAACTCTATATGACTTTGACAGATCCATAGACATTAATGGGCACATCTAAGGCCGGGTTCACACAGAGTATTCTGGCTCATCATTTGGTACGTAGACGGCCGTGATTTTGCGGCGTCTACGTACCAAATGACGAGCCAGAATACTCAGTGTGAACCCGGCCTTAGCATGGGCATGTCTCTATTTCATAGATGTTAGCAAGCGTCCATTAAAATCAATGGGTACACATGCCGTCTGTGAATAAGAAGGACAGCAAAATACGGACATGTGACTAACACCCGGTCCTATGTATTTATTATCTTTTTCATAGTTCAGACATCATACACAATTGGGTTTTGTGTAGATTGTTGCTTATGCAGTGTGTAAAAATAATGTCCATAAACCAAGATGGTAAAAGGAAAATGTTTGTTTTGGTACAATGTTAGCCAGTGGTTATAAAATATAAAAAACAAAAAAAACTTTGCAAGTCTTCAGTAGGTGATACCTTTTTTAATGGCTAACTCATAATGATGACAGAATATGACGTTTCGAAGCTTCCTCTGAGCTTCTTCTTCAGATATAACTAAAAACACTTTCTAGAGGCTGCATATTTATGTACAACAGGACACATAGGGATAGGATTACAGGAGGGAGGGGGGAAGAGGCTTATTACTATATACTTATAACAACAAACAATCAATTGCCAGATCCCCAGTTCTTATCTTAATGACTGTCTTAATGATGTGTATAAAAAGACATAAACCCACGTGAGATGTTCATCCCATTGTCCAACGTCTGGAATAGGGTCATGGCCTTGTACTCATAAATCAGTCGCTGTTTCCTTGATTTAAAGTTCCCTTTTAAGATCAAGATTTTCATGTCATTGATGATGCTGTGGTCTTCCTGGCAAAAATGATTTGGCACGGGAAGATCAGTTCTCTGTTGTTTGATTGTATGGCGATGTGAATTAATTCTCATTCTGAGTTTCTGTCCAGTCTCTCCAACATACAGATTTTCAGTGGAACATTTGGTGCAAATGATCAAATACACCACATTAGGTGTGTTACAGGTGAACGTACCTGGGATTTGATATTCCCTGTTAGAGTTTGGTATCTCTATCCTGTCAGTGGTCAGTATGTGCGGGCAGGTTTTGCACCTCTTCTGTCCACATGGAAATGTTCCTTTGTTAGTTGGAGGTGACAGTGAGCTGCTAATAATCATATTCCTGAGGTTTGGTGGCTGTCTGTAGCATAGGAGAGGGGGGTCAGAAAATATGGATTTTAGACGGTTGTCTTTTTGCAGTAGTGGATGTAATTTGCGTGTGATTCCTCTCAGCGTCTCCAGGTGGGGGTTGTATGTGACAACCAGGGGCACCCGAGTGTTCTCCTGTTTGGTATTGTATTTTAATAACTCCGATCTTGGTATTCTGGTGGCCCTGGTGATTTGGTTATCAACTGTTCTTGGATGGTAACCCTGCCTCAAGAATGTGTTTTTAAGGCCCCCAAGGTGTTCGTCCCTATCTGCAGGGTTTGAACATATGCGATGGTATCTGATGGCCTGGCTGTATACAATGGAGTTCTTTATGTGTTTAGGATGACAACTATCCCATCTTAGGTACGTAGGGCGGTCAATTGGTTTCCGATACAGCGATGTCTCAATTTTGTTGTCCTGTATCTTGATGACTGCGTCCAGGAAGTTTATTTCGGAGAAGGAGTGATTGAGCGTCAGGTTGATGGTGGGATGGAACTGGTTGAACTGTTCATGGAAGGTTTTCAGCTGTTCCTCAGACCCGGTCCAAATGATTAGGATATCATCAATGAAGCGATAGTAGGCCCGAGGCCTAATGGTGCAGGGGGATAGGAAGTCACTCTCCAGCTTGGCCATGAAGAGATTAGCGTACTGTGGCGCCATTTTGCTCCCCATTGCGGTGCCGGTCTGTTGTAGGTAGATGCAGTCACCAAAGGAGAAGTAATTGTGAGTGAGGATGAATTTTGTCAGTTTCACCACCGATTCAGCGTTCATACCTCGCTTTTCCATGAAAAACTGGCAGGCATTTATACCGTCCTGGTGTGGGATATTGGAGTACAGGGATTCTACATCCATGGTGGCCAGGATGGTTCCATCTGGAAGGGGACCTATAGTGGATAGTTTGTTTAATAGGTCTGTAGTATCCTGTAGGTAGCTGGCTGTATCCTTCACTAAAGGTTTGAGGATGCCCTCCACCCATCCAGAGATTTGTTCAGTGAGAGTCCCAACACATGAGATGATCGGTCTCCCTGGGTTCCCAGGTTTGTGCAGTTTTGGAAGCATATAAAAAGTCCCTGTCCTAGGGCTTGCCGGTATGAGGCTGCTTAGGCTTATTGCTCCATCAGATAGGCCGGAGATAACCTTTTTTTAGTTTTTTGGAGTATTCCACTGTGGGGTCTGAATCCAACTTGGAGTAGTAGTGTGTGTCATTCAGCTGTCTGTGTGCCTCCTGTATGTAGTCTGATGTGTTCATCATGACTATAGCGCCACCCTTGTCCGCTGGTTTAATGATGATGTCGTTATTATTTCTCAGAGATTTTATGGCCCTTCTTTCTTTTCCTGTTGTTATAAGTATATAGTAATAAGCCTCTTCCCCCCTCCCTCCTGTAATCCTATCCCTATGTGTCCTGTTGTACATAAATATGCAGCCTCTAGAAAGTGTTTTTAGTTATATCTGAAGAAGAAGCTCAGAGGAAGCTTCGAAACGTCATATTCTGTCATCATTATGAGTTAGCCATTAAAAAAGGTATCACCTACTGAAGACTTGCAAAGTTTTTTTTGTTTTTTATATTTTATAAACCAAGATGTGAGTGAACATGATACACAAAAACATAATAAGATATGAAATGTTCATTACCCCAAGCTTATATATTCTTACTGGAGAAATTGTCTGAATGAAATAACCACAATGACTGTTATCAACACAATGCAGATCCATGTTGTGAACTGTGAACTAAGTGTGAATTGAGCAGACACAGCACTGGGTGGAGGCTTACCACTGCAGCCTGGTCGGCAAAGACAAGTAGTAGAGCTCAATGGGGGTCAATCAGCCGAAATCTACATCTATGATACAATCTATGAGTATGTTGGAACACCCGAAGAATTCAACATCTAAGATACAGTCCATGAACATGAAACACAGCCAGCCAAACTTTATATCTAATATACAGACCACAAATATGGTGGATAACCAGCTGAATTCTACATGTAATATAAAGGCCATGAGTATGGTGAGCACCCAGCAGAATGTTATATCTAATATGCAAACCATACTAATTCATTCAATTCAATTCAAGCAATTGGGGGCTAGTCATGTGACCGTTATTTTGACATATATGTATATATATATATATATATATATATATATATATATATATTGTGGGGAAGATAGCTCAGTAACAGCAATGGTGCAGGCCCACAGGGACACAAAACTGTAGCATCAGGTTTATTTAAAAAAAAACAAAAAGAAAAACAGAAAAATAAATAAACCTTCATGTCAGGCTCAAAAATGAGCAAAATAAAATACAACCTTAACTTCAGGCAAAAACTGTATGAAACAAAATCCTGCTCATCTGAGCACTAACTAAACGATATATACTAACTGTACAGGTGGCTTACTACCAGCCACACAAATCAACCAAAAAATACACACTACTGTTTCGTCAGACTCACAGTGTCAGGACAGAGACAGGCGCTTCCATTTGCTCCCAGGATCTGCCCAGACTCTGCAGCCTTGTATGGGTCAATAACCTGGCTGGAGGTCTTTTATGGAACCACACTGGGGCTGAGGCCTATTCAAGACCGTTCCTGGACCACACATAAGTTTAAGTTAGAAATCTGGGGCTTCAGCACTATGCCTGTCACCTTCTCACTATTCTATATCTATTATATAGGCCATAAGTATGGTGGACAACCAGTAGAATTCTACAATACAAAGACCATCTATACTGTAACCTAATTGTAAGAAAGAGCAAACCTAACTGAATGATCTTCCTTACAATCCATGCTCTGTCGCATGTCCTTAAGAACATGTCTTACCCAAATCTAAACCCAGCAGCCAGCATACTTTACATATCTTGGCCCTGCACGTTGTTATTGAGCTTCTGGTGGCTTTGAGCTGGAAGATCTCTTGAGCTTCATCTTACAAAGTTATATCCCCACCTGAGTGTTTGAGGCAGTAACAATAGTTATTGGCAGGCTACAGATCTTTCATCATCTACAGTAGGACATGATGTACCACAGCTTTCTGGGCATAACATCCTCCTTTTCATAAACCGGTTTGTCGACAATTGTACCAACTGGTAGAAATGTCAACAAATGAGGAAGACATTAAAATGGCATCAATGTTGAAGATAGTTGCATTTTCTTCATTAGGCTATGCTGATATCTTTTAGGATTGTCTTTGGAACCCTGGTGACTTTGAAGCCATAGATGCTACTTACAAAGGTCACATGACTGCTTTAGGGCTAATTTGCATGTTTGACCTTGTCAGGGCAAAATTATTAGACAGTGTGAATCTGACCTATTGCCTACAGCCAGATTCCTATACTTTCTGTATGGTTATGTCACGTGGCTTTGACATGATGTAACCTGAAACTCGGGACAGGAACGTTGCATCCTCTTCCAACAGTTATCATAACCTGGTGCTGTACCTGACCCCCCACCAAAATCACTGCGTTTTCTGATTCATTGTATTCTGATGAAGCATTCATGCCACATTGGCCCTGGCCTAAAAGTAAAACAGTGTAAACTTACCCTAGTCAGTCTTAAAGGGATCCTATCATACAAACGTTATTTTTTTTTTCTGAGTAACACGTCAGAATAGCCTTAAGGATGGATTCACACTAAGTATACACTCATCTCATTCTGAGCATAAAACACGTTCAGAATGAGCGCGTACAAAGCAGATCCCATTCATTTCTATGGGAGCCGGCATACGTACGCTCCCCATAGAAATGAATGGGCTGCTTTTTTCCCTATTTCTTTCAATGTGATACGTGCGTATCACATTGAAACCAGTCAGCGTATACTCATTGTGAATGCACCCTAAGAAAGCATATTCTTCTCCTACCTTTCGTTGTCTTCTCTGCGCCGCCGTTCTGGAGAAATCCCGGTTGTTAACGGTATGCAAATGAATTCTCTTGCAGCACTGGGGGTGGGCCCCAGCACTCAAACAGCACTGGAAACATCCCCAATGCTGCGAGAGAACTCTCCTCAGTGCTGCCTCCATCTTCATCAGCAACGTCCTCTTCATCCTCTTCTTCTTGTGCAGGTTTCAGACTTCTAGGCCTCGGGCCGAGCAGACTGCGCATGCCCACAGGCCACGAGAAAATGGCCACTTATAATACTGTGTAAGTGGCCATTTTCTCGTGGCCTGTGGGTATGCGCAGTCTGCTCTGCCCAAGTCCTGAGGCCTAGAAGTCTGAAACCTGATTCGGAAGAAGAGAATGAAGAGGACGTTTCTGACGAAGATGGAGGCAGCACTGGAGAGAGTTCTCTCGCAGCATTGGGGACGTTTCCAGTGCTGTTTGAGCGCTGGGGCTCGCCCTCAGTGCTGTGAGAGAACTCATTTGCATACCATTTAAAACTGGGATTCCTACGGAACGGCGGCACGGAGAAGACAACGAAAGGTAGAAGAAGAATAGCCTTTCTTAAAGCTATTCCGACGTGTTACTCAGAAAAAAATGTGTTTGAAAGATAGGATCCCTTTAAGTTTATTGTGTTGGGGGTGTTTAGTGAACATTTGTGTACTATACCAAATTAACATATCTAACTTCCTTTTAATAGAAAACAGACTCTAATATTCTCTCTAGCAACCCTCTAACTGAGCTGTTACCAGGTAAAATCCATGCACATTTGTATTGCCAGTATGTAGAGCTGTAGCATTTCACTTCAAATAGCTGTATCTCTGGTTTTATACCACGTAGAACAATTGTTTTGGTGTCATATAAAATCTGAGACTCTCAGTTTTAAAAATAGCCCCCAAAACTGCAAAGTTAATAACACAGCTGGGAATTAGAGCTGCATGCTTCATATAAAAAAATCACATTCCTGAATGTTTTTAACTAGTGATATTTGCGGTTGTTTTACAAGCAGAAAGTAGTTCAAACAGGAAGTAAATATGGTACGTGTGCCAATTTTTCTGAGAACACATTTTCAATAGTAAATCAGTCTCAATGTGCCAAAGTTGATTTGATTTGTAGATTGTAAACTGTAATGGATATGAAGATATTACATAGATATAATATATATACAGATATGACAACTTGTTGCAAAGTGATATCATATCACAGATCGCAACAAAGTAGTGTAGTCATCGCAGTAAGCATTAAGTTACACTATGCTACATAAACTGTACTTAGGTTATTGAGGCCACTTACTTGACTGGCACATCTTTGCTTTATATGATTAGGGGTTGTATGGAAACTGCAAATATAGTTACAATGTGTCATCCTACTCTAGCATTGTAGATCTATAATAGGAACAAGCCCAGTTTGGCATGAAGAAAAGTGATGGGATCACACAATGGGATGTTTCCTCTACAAATGAAATGACATGTCACCCGACTGCTATAAGGAAATCCTGATTATTGAAAGGGAAAAGTTTACATAAATGCTGAAGTTCTGTATCAGACTTTCCTATGACACGTGGCCCTCAGGCAGTTCTGTTATCTCTTGTTAGAACCTTACTCTTCATAATATCTATAGTTATATAAGGTGATTTTCTGGCTTGGGAACAAGCTATTCTTCATTTACCTGCACTTTGATGTAAATAGTCAAGGTGTTCTAAACAGTATATTATGCTCCCCAGACCCCCAGTATAATGCTCCACAGTGGCCCTACATAGTATAATATGCTCCCCAGAGCCCCACACATTACATTGTTCCACAGTGGCCCCACACATAGTGTAATATGCTCCCCACAGTAGCCGAATACAAGTATAATGCTTCCATCACATGGGATATAGCGCAGATAGTGGTCAGAGAACCGGGCTTTTCTTTTCTGCTATCATGGTGCTGTGTGACTGGCCGCAGTCCTGGTCACAGTCGCACCCCTTGCAATTGCTATGCCCCTGCTAACATGCCCTATTCTCAGAAGCATAGAAGCAACATGAGATCTCAGTCACCAGAAAAATAGGTAGAAACATAACAGGAAATTTATTAGAGTGGCCTTTGTCCTTTGACAATTTGGTTTTTGAAGGAACTCGGCAGGCAGGTTGTTCCAGACATCTTGGAGAAATAAGCACAAGTTTTTTGTGGATATAGACTTGCTCAAATCCTTCTAATCATGTAATCTCAGAACTTTACTCTTCATAATATCTATAGTTATATAAGGTGATTTTCTGGCCCGGGAACAAGGTATTCTTGTGCCCTAGACAGTGTAGGCAAACTGCCCCCCCCCCATTCACCTGCGCTTTGATTTAAGTAGTGAAGGGGTTCTAAACAGTATATTATGCTCCCCCAGACCTCCATAGCATAATGTTTCACAGCAGCCCTATACAGTATAATATGCTCCCCACACTTTCCCCCTAAACACATTGTTCCATAGTGGCCCCTCACAGTATAATATGTTCCCCACAGCCCCCACACCCACAGTATAATTCTCCACAGTGGCCCCACACAGTATAATATGCTCCCCACAGTGGCCACACACAGTATAATGCTTCCATCACATGGTTCCGGGCCCTTTAACATTAACAAAATATATAGCAGAGATAGCGGTGAGGGAACTGGGCTTTCCTTTTCTGCTATCATGGTGCTGGGTGGCTGGCCGCAGGTCCCCTACCCTTCCCTGGATGATGATGAGATCAGGGCTCTGTGGGGGCCGTATCATCACTTCTAGGACTCACACCAAATATTGATGGGATTTAAATTCCTCTTTTGTTATTCACTTTATTTTATTAATTGACAAAAATAAACTAACACTTTTATTTAAAAAAAAATTCTTACTTTGTAGTAGTTTTTCCACCCTTGCCCAAAACTTTTTTGCACTCTTCTATATCTACCATTGCCTTCTGTCTTCTATAACTCCTACAGCAATCCAAATTGACCTGGGCTCTAACATGAAATCGCCATCCACGTCTGTCTTAAAGTGATTCTACCATTAAAAACCTTTTTTTTTATCCTACCTTTAGATGTCTTCTCTGCGCTGCCGTTCAGTTAAAATCCCGTTTTCCGCCAGTATGCAAATGAGTTATCACGCAGCACTGGGGGCGGACCCCAGCACTCAAACAGCACTGGGGGGCGTCCCCAATGCTGCGAGAGAACTCTCCAGCGCCGCCTCCATCTTATTCAGGAACAGGGTCTTCACTGCGTCTTCTTCCGGGGGTTGGCTTCAAACTTCTAGGCCTCGGGCAAAGCCAACTGCGCATGCCCGCTGGCCACAAGAAAATGGCCACTTACAAAGTATTGTAAGTGGCCATTTTCTTGTGGCTGTCGGGCATGTGCAGTCTACTGTCTGAGGCCTAGAAGTTTGAAGCCAACCCCCGGAATAAGACGCGAAGAGAGTCCGCTCCTGAAGAAGATGGAGGTGGCGCTGGAGAGTTCTCTCGCAGCATTGGGAACGACCCTAATGCTGTTTGAGCGCTGGGGCCCGCCCCCAGTGCTGCGAGAGAACTAAAAAAAAAAAAGGTTTTTAATGGTAGAATCACTTTAATTAAATTTTCCCATCCAGAAAGGATAACTTGGGATGTCTGTAATCCTTTGATACTGCGTCATGTATAAGACTATAAGCAAGAAAAGCCGGTATATAGTGATATAGTAAATCGCTCTGCTTGTGTTCAATGACTGATTCAGAGCACTTGCCTGCTGGGACTGAGAACAAAGACGTAAAGCTATTTTGGAGAGCAGGACTTGGAGCCAAGTTTCCAGAGTCAGAGGGGTATGGGCTCAGCAACAAGAGGCTGTGTAGGAAAGAATGCCTGCCGCTAGAATGTAAATGAATGGCATGCTTAGGACCCAAGTGCTTGGAAAGGCTGCGGGACGGAAGAAGGTGGCAGGAACTATGGACTGTAGCGGAGATACTTGTATTTCATGTTACTGTACATATCAGGGTATTTCACCTTTCTCATATGTTCTAACATGTCGCACCAAATGAAGGCCCTTCTGTGACCGAATTATACCATATTTGTTCAGGACACAAAGCTTGTTGCTCCTACCCCGTCTTGGACATAAGAGAATTTTTTCTATTCACTTGTTTGGTATCATTATGGAATTATAGAGGCCTGTGCTGACCTTGTCCCTATTACCCCCAAGCGGAGCGCATGGTAGACCTCCTCCGAACCAAATGCACTGACTCCATGATAAGCTTATTAGCTCCTATGTATATGGTCTGCTTACTTGTAGCAATTGTTAGTAGCATACTGTATATGCACCGTCGTACGCCGTAGGGTGAAACCAATACTCTCTGCTCCAGCTCAAGGCTGGTTCAGACTAGTCTTTCCAACTTTACCTTCCATTACCCTCAAGCTAATTTCTAAATAGAGGCGACTTTTGCACGATACGTGTGCAATGTCAGGACAAGGTGATAGCCAGCACGTTACACATAGCAGGGTGACACCATGCATACTAGCTGTATACAAATGTATCTGTATGATATTATTGTATATGTGATATGTTAACAGATTTTTTGAGAAAAACTCACAAGTTCGTAATTCTAAGCATCAAATGGATGTAGTGTAGTTGATATAGGCTCAGTCCTCTGCCAATATCTTATTTATTGCCTTATTAATAATCTGTAGGAATTATAGAACTAATTTAGAACTAGAGTTTGTATTAGAATAAAAGAAAAACAAAACATGGCCACTTACCTCCGTGTGTTTTCCATGCAGTGTCCGCACGAATCATGCGGAGAGAAAGTGCTGCTTGAAAACACATGGACCTCATTACAGTCTATGGGGTTCGTGTGACGACTATTTGCTGTGTAGGGGGTAGTCTCGACGCTCTGTAACAGATGTTGGGGAAAGAAGGATCAGGCATGTTGAATTTTACATGCCCAATCTATTGGTTCTCTGGGGTGATAGACATCTCCGGCAGCAATTTACTCTCTTCGCCATAGTCAGAATTTATGCACACTTGGCCAAGCAGGGCATGCATGTGTATGGAGGGTAGGGAGGAATAACTGTTGGATACATTTGGTTGACAGGTATATGGCTACCTTTACTATACCTTGGTCATCTCATCTCCATTATCTTGCATACCTATCTTGCAGGAAATGTTACTTTGTGTTGATATATAGCAAGGTCATGTTTTTATGAGCTGCACGTGAATGTGCTGTATAAACAATAAGTAACGTACACAATAACATTTACATATCCACGAAGGGCAAGTACAATGTGGGCCATTCACTATATATGTTTACCAGATATATTTCATTCAGTGATAATTATATTGTTATATCTCCATAGACATATCCAAATGGTCTAAAGGACTTACCGTAAGTTATTGGATAGAAAATTTTACGTTTAAATGCGGCATCCCTCTCCCCTTGTGACCATCCCAGTTGTCAGGGAGCACAAGACGTCACCTCCAAAAACCTATCTATCTGCAGGGCTGGGTGATATGCTGGGTCTGGTGACACTAACCTATCTATCTGCAGGGCTGGGATGACATGCCGGGTTCTAATGACAAATTCCCTTTAAGGTGTTATTCATTCAATAGATTCATTATTTGGAGAGTTCCACTAAAAACGACTACTTATCTTCAGTGTACTTCTTTATTCCCAATACAGACCACACCAGAGAGAAGATGTAATTATAGTAATAATCTCTCGAGTGCCAAGTTCTTTCCTACATGGTGGAGCCAAGAAGTGTTCAGGAGAGAAGTCTTCTTGGCAAGGGATGGGGTTGTCTCCCTATGGGGTCATGGTTGAGAGGATATCGTCACTCCATAGGGAAAGACCACCATTTAGGTGTGTGGAGTATTATTAAGCCATGAGCGCTCCACTGTGCAAAGGAACATGGGAAGAATTTGCAAATCTGACTTCCATGATGTAATTAGGAAGCCAGTGCCTCAGTGTTGCAAACCAATAGAGGGCGCTCACTGGAATGTGCAAGTCTATCTTCCATGATGCAATTAGGAAGACAGAGTCTCAGTCAAGCAAACCAATAGAGGGCGCTCCCTTTAACATCATGCCGACCTTCTCAGAGGCCTTTGTTTGCAATGATGTTGGGATTTTACCAAATACAGTCTCTCAGCCAAGGACAGCTGTTTCGATGTGTTGCATCTCATCAGCTTGGCGCAGAGAGGACTGACCTGGCAGAGGTGTGGTCATGCACATGAGGTCATGCACAAGGAATCCCTGCAGTTCCTTATTACAAGGCCATAGGCATTCCATGAGCCGCCATATTTTCCTCTATATTAAATGCTATGACTGCTTTAGTACAGATATGTACAACATGGATTTATAGGTCTGGATAAGCCAGCTTGGAGAAGGAAGAAACTTACCCGGCAACTGTTATCAGAATTTTACGCTGCCCGCTCTCAATTTTTTACGCCCGAAAAACCTGTTTCATCTATAACATAGAGAAGAATGTGAGATAACTCTGGCGGTGATAGCATCGGCTGGATGCTTTGTGATGATTGTGGAGCATATGGCGGGATAATAAGGCTAATGTTTGGATATGGCATTGTAGACAACTATTACCCGATAACATTGAAGTGAATGAGGATTTTATGTGCGAAGCTGGAAATCTGAGCGCGAGGTGTTACGGAGTGTCTGTCAGGTACTCTATATAAATAGGTTTACGATTCATTTCTTTTTGTTTCCTTGTGGCTATAAAAAGCCAAGATAACGTTATGCGTCATATGTAAAAACAACAACATAGGGGCCGTTACATAAATATTATATAGAGGTTTAAGGTTCGGTAATAAAGTCAGGATCAGAGGACACCCGGCAACCCACCTATCAGCTGTTTGAAGAGGCCACAGGGTATAGATGACTATTGCAGCCTCTTCTCTATTTACCACCCCACAGCGCCATACATTATATAGTGGCTGTGCTTGGTATTGCAGGTCAGCCCATTTGCCTGATTAGGAGGGAACTGCAAACAGGCTACATGATTACAATGTTACATGATCTATGACATGGAATCAGTGCTCACCCAAGTGTTGTTGACACATTGAACATCTGATGGTGGGGTTGCTGGTTGTTGTTGGGCTTCTACCAATCGGACATAGATGATCTACTCAAATCAATATATAAGTCCTGGAAAAAACATTGATAGCTAGTTCGCAGCCCTATGTATTGCTGTATTGTACGACTCTCTAGTAATTTTCTGCATGCAGGTACTTATTAGGCCAAGAATACAAGGTCTGTTCCTAGAAACAGAGGGCCTCACAGTACAAGTATCCTATGAATAGAGTGATAGACAGCCTCTCCTCGGATGACGCGGTCTGTGTCAGACATAGTTCAGCCTTGGAAGAGAATTATCTTATATGGCTTGGCTTTAGGAGTGACCCTGGTATTCATCATTGGCCTGGGTCTTCTTATTATGGTGTCCATTAATGAGGACAATGATGGATTTATTTACATGTATAGGCTGATATCGTCACTTTAGGTAGCCATGCACCTTCATCAGCTGGTGACTGACAGCTATTCTTCCCATACACATGTATACTTGGTTCAGCTAAGGGTACATGTGTACTAAGTGAGCAGAGAGGGGTAGACTACTGTCAGACACCTGAATGAAAGCTCATTTACATCAAGGTCAAAGCCCATTATTTACAAGGTTACTCATTTTGGTGTTTTATATATCTAAATCTGTTCAGCTATTCCATAGATATAAGCCCTTTTAGTGTTCTTATAAATTAGGGTTTAGTGGCCAAGTGGGCGGTAACACGGTCTCTTCTTGGGGCTTCTATGTATGTCATGCAGTGTTACTCAACACTTGGTTAGTATACCTGAATCTGCATCAGCACTAAAGGGGCTTATATCTGTGGAATGGCTGAACTAATTTGGGCGGAATCTTAAAACAAACACATGCCCATTAGAGATGAGCGAACACTAAAATGTTCGAGGTTCGAAATTCGATTCGAACAGCCGCTCACTGTTCGAGTGTTCGAATGGGTTTCGAACCCCATTATAGTCTATGGGGAACATAAACTCGTTAAGGGGGAAACCCAAATTCGTGTCTGGAGGGTCACCAAGTCCACTATGACACCCCAGGAAATGATACCAACACCCTGGAATGACACTGGGACAGCAGGGGAAGCATGTCTGGGGGCATAAAAGTCACTTTATTTCATGGAAATCCCTGTCAGTTTGCGATTTTCGCAAGCTAACTTTTCCCCATAGAAATGCATTGGCCAGTGCTGATTGGCCAGAGTACGGAACTCGACCAATCAGCGCTGGCTCTGCTGGAGGAGGCGGAGTCTAAGATCGCTCCACACCAGTCTCCATTCAGGTCCGACCTTAGACTCCGCCTCCTCCGGCAGAGCCAGCGCTGATTGGCCGAAGGCTGGCCAATGCATTCCTATGCGAATGCAGAGACTTAGCAGTGCTGAGCCAGTTTTGCTCAACTACACATCTGATGCACACTCGGCACTGCTACATCAGATGTAGCAATCTGATGTAGCAGAGCCGAGGGTGCACTAGAACCCCTGTGCAAACTCAGTTCACGCTAATAGAATGCATTGGCCAGCGCTGATTGGCCAATGCATTCTATTAGCCCGATGAAGTAGAGCTGAATGTGTGTGCTAAGCACACACATTCAGCACTGCTTCATCACACCAATACAATGCATTAGCCAGTGCTGATTGGCCAGAGTACGGAATTCGGCCAATCAGCGCTGGCTCTGCTGGAGGAGGCGGAGTCTAAGGTCGGACCTGAATGGAGACTGGTGTGGAGCGATCTTAGACTCCGCCTCCTCCAGCAGAGCCAGCGCTGATTGGCCGAATTCCGTAATCTGGCCAATCAGCGCTGGCCAATGCATTCTATTAGCCCGATGAAGTAGAGCTGAATGTGTGTGCTAAGCACACACATTCAGCTCTACTTCATTGGGCTAATAGAATGCATTGGCCAATCAGCGCTGGCCAATGCATTCTATTAGCTTGATGAAGCAGAGTGTGCACAAGGGTTCAAGCGCACCCTCGGCTCTGATGTAGCAGAGCCGAGGGTGCACAAGGGTTCAAGTGCACCCTCGGCTCTCCTACATCAGAGCCGAGGGTGCGCTTGAACCCTTGTGCAGCCTCGGCTCTGCTACATCAGAGCCGAGGGTGCGCTTGAACCCTTGTGCACACTCTGCTTCATCAAGCTAATAGAATGCATTGGCCAGCACTGATTGGCCAGAGTACGGAATTCGGCCAATCAGCGCTGGCCAATGCATCCCTATGGGAAAAAGTTTATCTCACAAAAATCACAATTACACACCCGATAGAGCCCCAAAAAGTTATTTTTAATAACATTCCCCCCTAAATAAAGGTTATCCCTAGCTATCCCTGCCTGTACAGCTATCCCTGTCTCATAGTCACAAAGTTCACATTCTCATATGACCCGGATTTGAAATCCACTATTTGTCTAAAATGGAGGTCACCTGATTTCGGCAGCCAATGACTTTTTCCAATTTTTTTCAATGCCCCCGGTGTCGTAGTTCCTGTCCCACCTCCCCTGCGCTGTTATTGGTGCAAAAAAGGCGCCAGGGAAGGTGGGAGGGGAATCGAATTTTGGCGCACTTTACCACGCGGTGTTCGATTCGATTCGAACATGGCGAACACCCTGATATCCGATCGAACATGTGTTCGATAGAACACTGTTCGCTCATCTCTAATGCCCATATAAGACGACCTGCATCCTTCTAGCACATCTCACAGCTATGATAAGAGGCATTAATAAGCAGAGGTGCTTGGCCTTGCGCACACTGTTCTGCTTGATAAGGTCTGGAATGTGATTGTATTTCAAGGGTAACCTGATATTGCATTACCTAACTGTGAAATATGGCGCGGTGACAGGAGGAGAACTGGAGCTATGCAACAGATCGCTATTAGGGCAGCCTTTAGTGTACAGACACCCCTGTGGTCCTTTATGAATCCCCCCACAAGCCGACTAGAGGGGAGACCCAACTCGGATCACTCCGTCACCTAATGGAGCTGCTTATCTTAGCACAGGTACAGAGCCGTATAGAACATACAGTATAGTACTGCACTATGCTATAGAGAGGCGCTACTAGTCAGCCAGTCAGTATATGCAGTACATTAGTACAGGGGTTTGTATCAGAAAACAGTCCATATTGCTTAGTCAAATCTTCCATCCAGTCCTACACAGTGCTGCTAAATATGTGTGCACTACTGTATATTAAAATGGATTTACACCTGTTAGATGGAGCATAGTATACAGTACTATGCCATAGCCACATGAACTACGATACCACACACAACCTGCGGACAAGCTTGGCACCGTTTTTGACATAGCCTTGTACTGTCAGGCCGTTCCTCACCACATAGCGATGACGCTGAGCTGTAAGGCCCGCCCCTCTGACAGTGCAGTGATATCAGTACTGAAACTAATGGCACCAACACCTCTGCAACTGGGGCATATACTGCCAAAGTTGAAGGTGTGCTGAATTCAGCGTACTGTGAGCGGTATATAACACCGCCAATGTTAGAGGTCATGAAAGGTCTTATTTATACATTGCAGTTGGTGTAAACTTGGTTATACAGTATGTCACGGTTGTGATCATTAGATTTGGATATGTGTAGAAGAAATATTCCTTACAAATACAGGAATGGAGTCCTCTTCATTTTATCAATAGACATAAAGAAGAATTCGGGTTTGGACAACCCCTGTTGATCTCATCGGTCCCCTATGCCAATAACCTGTTATTACAGGGACTTTATCTCTTCTGCATTGTCAATGCTTTGTCTCCACAGATTGAAGGATTTTTAGGGTTAATGTGACCTGTCTTCATCCCTCTACAGGGAGCTTCTTGATACCACATGCCGCATTGCCAACACTTTAAAAAAGTATGGAGTTAAAAAAGGTGACCGAGTGGCCATCTACATGCCGGTTTCACCCCTCGCTGTGGCCTCCATGTTGGCTTGTGCAAGGATCGGAGCCGTCCATACCGTTGTCTTTGCTGGTTTCAGTGCTGAATCCTTGGCCGGACGTATTAATGATGGTAAGTAGTATTTTATTTTAGTGTTGTGTGACATTAGCCGCAATATTTTACAAACATGAGATAAAATGTCTTTTGAGATATTAATATTGATTTGTAGGCTAGGTCATTGATATCAGATTGATCACTATTCCATGCAGCTAAAAATTGTCTCCCCCTATTGGTATATCTGATACTTGCACGGGCAGCTTTTCAAGTGGATAATTGACATGGTGCGATTTCCAAAACTGCAACTATTGCATGTCCACTGCGCTATATTTCTGCAATGTGTGGATTTGATTCAGTAGAATCGCATCTACATTGCAGTGACTGTATAATGCCATGTTTTTTTTGCATTTTTGCCACGTGGGGCCCCGGCCTTATACAGATATAAGGATATTGTTGATGAGATCTACTAAAATGAGTTAGTCAGCTACAACTCGGCTGAAGGGACATGGATGAATATGACTGTAGCATGCACAACCTGCTATGGTACCTGACTCCTATATCTAAAATAATCAAAAATATATTAATGATGACCCCAAATTTCTTCTTGCACGCAATGGTCAATGTCCTATAAATTTGGCAAATATACTATATATTAGTAGAGTTCTCAGTTTGCGTTTGTAATGTTCAACATCCTATAAATTTGCCCTACAAGGCTCCTAAAATAAAAAGTTGCATGCAGGGAGAGACACAGACAGCAGGGGGGCCCTGTGCAAAAACTGTATATGGGCCCCTCACTCTCCAATAGTATAGCAAATAACAATGTATTAGCTCAGGACTTTTCTTAAGTAGCTCCCTGACAGCTGAAACGTCACATTGACTATTAATAGCTCTTGGTTTCTGGATCCTGGATGGTGTCCTGTTGGACATGGACCAAGTATTCCAGGCTTCTGATTTCTTTAGCTATTCTCCTGGGGCTATAGGATGTTAGGTTCACCCTAATTTCGCGTTCATTTTGTTTGTAGGTGGAGCGCTGTAATAGCGACAGGAATGATCAGATAATGCTTCAGGTTGCTGTTTTTGAGGGAAATGCGTGTGAATATGATTTATAGATCTAGCCCTGTGAATACGATAGTGTAATACTTGCCGGTGCAATGGGAATGGGTTCTCAAGTTCATGATGGATTAGTCAGGTTTCTATTTAGGTTCATAACGCAAGTCAATGAGATGGATGAGACAGTTACGGCTACTGCAGCTGGTACTACTTATACTTACTAGGCCTCATGTATAAATACTACTACACACCCACATACACGAACACCGAAGCTCTCCATTTATCTAAGACATGCTGTTGGATGAACAAATAAACTTCCTTCCTTCCTTCCTCTATATCCATATAGTATAGGTGCAGCATGAGAGAAGTCCTGCAGATCAGAGGTAGACTATGTGATAAGACAGCCATTGATCTCTTCACGCGTAGTGTAGGCCTGCACCAGTGAGTCGCCGGTATTGGGATGGTGCTCTGCTGTGGCTGACATGGCACCGCTCTGCAGTCAACTGCTCATTGTGTCCATTCTTTCTTGTCGACCTGCTGCCCAAACTATGATTGTACATAAACATCCATTGAGGCCTGGTGCACATCTGTGTTCGGCGAGTCGACATGGGGACCCCCCCAAACGGAATACCAAACGCATTGAGAAGTGGTGAGCTTATGAAAGCACGCGAACCCCATAGACTTTAATGGGCTCCGTGTGTTTTCCGTGCGCTGTCCTGCACGAGTCATGTGGAGAGAAAATTACTTCATGAACTACTTTCCTCTCTGCATGACTCGTGCGGACACCGTGTGGAAAACACACGGACACCATTATAATCTATGGGATCCACGTGCTTTCATTCCTCATCGCTTGTCAATGCATTCGCTATTCCATGCAGACTCCCTGAACGGAATACCGAACGCAGTTGTGAACCGGGCCTAACAATACAACGTTTCGGTCAGTAAAAGACCTTTATCAAGTGTGATCTGTGTACAGGGTGGGTAAGAGAAGAGCTGCTAGATAGCAGATCATACTTGATAAAGGTCTTTTACTGATCGAAACATCTTAGCGTTAATGGATCTGTTATATGAAATTTCTTTATATCCGCCCATCGGATGGATATATGTATAGTGTTTATGTAGCGTTTTTTTGCATGTGGCGTTTCATGGAGCGGTTTTGGATGTTTTTGGTGTTTTTACGTGTGTAAAAAAACCTCTTCCATAAACGCATCAACAAAAGTCGTAAAATGCGACTGAAACGCCACGCGCAAAAAAAAGCTCCAAAAAAATTTACACGCGTAAAATTACACTCCACAATACACGCCATTTTACTCCGTGTAAACTACCCTTAATACATCCCTTGAATGACAAGTGATTCAGATCTCTGGAACAATGTGTCCTGTGGATCTCTACTATTCTGATATTCTTGTTGGAGAAGTCATCCACTTAGCACGACAACCATAGAGAGCGCGGTACCATTACTACTACATAACTCCAATACTCTGGCCTGATGTCTGGGGCGGAGAGCGTTGTTACTGATGGAGTCATCATGGTGGAAAGATTATATGGCTTTTATGGTACTTGTAGAATTATATTTTCCTTGTTGTCTCCATGTCCCCTCCATAAGTGTTACAAGGAAGGTAATGCAAATTACATTTAATGGTAAGGGGCAGCATAAAAGCGACTTTACTCCATTATCACATTGTCCGCCTTCATTGACTGCAAAATTCTTGGTAACTTTTTAACTGGCCAGTGTTATATACTGCATAATAATAGTAAAAAGAAAACCACCACACTGCACAAACCGTACAGTGTGGACTGAGCTCTGGAAGACTATCACAAGTAAGATGATCTTAGTCTCATAATACTTAGGCCGCACGTGTCTACCAGACTGACTAAATGTTCTCCAAAAGTGAAATGGACACCTGACTCATCTTCACATTATTTCACTAGCTAACTGCAAAGCTGTCATCACTGTCAACCAAGGCCTGAGGGGCGGACGAGTGATAGAGCTGAAGAAGACCGTGGATGAAGCTGTCAAGAGCTGCCCATCCATTAAACATGTCTTTGTTGCTCAGAGGACGGACAACAAAGTCCACATGGGTAATCTTGACATTCCTCTGGAAGAAGTACGTCGTATACAAGTGTACATTATGGTGGCCATAGCAAATATCCTGATAGAAGAATTTATATTATAGGATATATATTGTAGGGTTAATGCAGATTATATATAGTGAGAATTACTTTACTGTATATATGAAATGGGACTAGAGTCTACCTGTGCCGGTCAAAATTTATCCAATCTCAGCCGGGCACTCTAGTCATTGACTATTTTTGGTGACTTTTGATCGCTTGGAAAAATGGTGGTTCCACCATTTAGAATTTTTTTTTCCCCGCTATGACTTTCACCGTATGGGATAAATGTTTTTATATGCTCGGCCAATTTTTGTCTATTAATTTTTATATGTGATCTAGCAAGGGGGAGGGTTATATTATATGTGATCTAGACAAGTGGGAGGGTTATATTATATGTGATCTAGTAAGGGGGAGGGTTATATTATATGTGATCTAGACAAGGGGGAGGGTTATATTATATGTGATCTAGCAAGGGGAGGGTTATATTATATGTGATCTAGACAAGTGGGTGGGTTATATTATATGTGATCTAGCAATGGGAGGGTTATATTGTATGTGATCTAGCAAGGGGGAGGGTTATATTATATGTGATCTAGACAAGTGGGTGGGTTATATTATATGTGATCTAGACAAGTGGGTGGGTTTACATTTTATTTTTTTATATTTTTGTCTGTGTTATACCAGGAAATGGCCAAAGCTGAACCAGTGTGCCCTCCAGAAACAATGGACAGTGAAGACATGTTATTTATGCTGTATACATCCGGCAGCACTGGACAGCCAAAGGGAATTGTGCACACACAGGCGGGGTACCTGCTGTACACATCCATAACACACAAGGTAAGTGCATGCTGGGGATGCGGAGCATTGATG
Organism: Leptodactylus fuscus; assembly: GCF_031893055.1. Taxonomy (NCBI): domain Eukaryota; kingdom Metazoa; phylum Chordata; class Amphibia; order Anura; family Leptodactylidae; genus Leptodactylus; species Leptodactylus fuscus. Next base: position 37,618,500 of record NC_134267.1, on the reverse strand, counting down.
ATATTCTCTTCTGCTTTGTCTCCCACTGGTATTACATACAGTCTAATATCACTAATGTCTATTTTCCGCTTAGTACATATTTGACTACAAACAAGGAGACGTATTCGGATGTGTCGCTGATATTGGCTGGATCACTGGCCACAGCTATGTTGTCTACGGACCACTCTCCAATGGAGCCACCACTGTCCTGTTTGAGAGTACCCCAATTTATCCCGATCCAGGTGAACACAAGGGTTTTCTAATATTCAGATTAGTTTTTATTACTTAAATATGTTATTTGTAGTGACTGGTGCCTGTACTAACAATGTAAGATAATGGAGCCGCAGGTAATCTGTGTGATAAGCAGCACCAGATTCATTCATATAAGCAGCAGTGGCAGGATCATTCCAGATGTAATGCAGGTGGAAAAATGAGTCTATCATTTATTAACTTGTCATAGTCATACTGGATAGATCCCAATAACACAGAACTATAACAAAATAACACAACACTACAATACATTAACATAGCACTATAACACAACAGTCCTATAACAGAATAGCACAGCACTGCAATACAATAGCATAGCACTAAAAGACAACAACACAACACTACAATACAATAACACAATAGCACAACAGTACAATACAATAACATAGCACTATAACACAACGCTACAATACAATAACGCAGCACTATAACAAAATAGTCCTATAATACAATAACACAGCACTATAATACAGTAGCACAGCACTATAACACAACAGCACAACACTACAATACAATAACATAGCACTATAACACAACACTACAATACAATAAAACTGCACTATAACAAAACAGTCCTGTAATACAATAACACAGCACTATAATTAAGTAGCACAGCATTATAACACAACAACAAAACACAATAATACAATAATATAGCACTATAACACAGCACAACACCACAATACAATAAGACAGCACTATAACACAACACCGCAATACAATAAGACAGCACTATAACACAACACCGCAATACAATAACAGCACTACAACACAATAACAGCACTGTAACACAACAGAGAGCCCTTTAATACAACAACACAACACTACAATACAATAACATAGCAATAACACAATAACACAGCACTACAACACAATAGCACAACATTATTACAAAATAACACAACACTATAACACAGAAATATAGCAATACAAATCCAATAAATCAGCACTATAATACAATAGCCAGTCCCATAACACAATAACACATCACTACAGTACAATAGTATATCACTATAACACAACAAACAGTCCCATAACACAATTACACAGCACTACAACAGAATAGCACAGCACTATAACACAATAGTACTTTGTGGTTGAGTCCAGTTTTTGAGGGTTTTTGTGGGGTAAATTGATGCTAGGTTCACACTAGCCTCAGCTATCCATTGTTCTGGTCTGTTGGAGAACCCGAACAATAGACAGGCTGACCGTTAAAATAGCGGTCACACACAGAGAGCCCGACAGATCCCATTGACTATAAGGGGTCAATCGGGTGTCTCTGGTTTTTAAACCGAAAGCAGCGGATGAAAAGGTTCACAAAAATAGATACTTGCCATATTGTTAGTGTTGTTCGATGATTACCTATTTTAAGAGAAAATTCTTGAGATTCCGGCAGATTATTCATTACACAATTTAATGTGTATTTTATAAATATGTAGGTAACATTCCGACATGAGCGCAGGCGACTTTTATTTGTATATTGCTCTTTTACGGGAAACAGCCGCGTTTTACTAGTGGGCAGAAATCTTTTGGCGTGAGTTAAAATGTGGACGATTTTAATGACATTTACTATAAAGAATGTTGTTGATGTTGCTTAGGTCGCTACTGGGAGATGGTGGAAAGGTTAAGGATTAATCAGTTTTATGGCGCCCCAACTGCGATACGCCTTCTGCTCAAATACGGAGATGAGTGGGTAAAGAAATATGATAGGTCGTCTTTGAAAATGTTGGGCTCAGGTAGGTGAAGAGCACATGTCTAATACCTACATTTGTATATGTTGTAAGATTTCTGTAAGGCTGTTGTCACACCAGCATTGGGTGACCGTTCAGGGACTCCGTCCCCCATTCTGCTCGAAAGGCCTTTTCTCTCTGCCAATTTCAGGCGTAAACCTAAGGATAGGCCATAAATATCAAGTCTTGGACAACCACTTTCATGAGTCAAACACGATCCGAAAGATTAAACCTTGGGCTCCATTTGACCCGCTTTGTATTGGATATGTCTTCTGTGCTGGACAGATTAGAGCAGTCGTCTGTCTTATTCTGTCCAATATAGAAGATGGAGATGAACAGACCCCTTCTAGCATCAGGTCATGTTAGAATCCAATATCTTTACACCCCTAACACCTGCCATAAGTTTTTGAGTTGATATGCTCTTGTAGAGTAAAAATAATATTCAAAATTAATAAAAATATTAAAATTGGTTTTATAACTAGGTTCTATCACCGTGTGCAATAACATGTGCGGTTCATTTATATTCATTGTCATTGAACTTTAGTTCAGAAATGTAATATGTTCGAAATCAATATAAATGAATGGCTCTGGCGTCAGAATACAGTCACACTATCCGGCTTCTATTAAAAGCGGGTCCAGACTATCTAAAGGGAAAATGTGCAATTTCCATATGGTCTGTGTCACGGGATGGTTAGAGTCTATACTATAGGCAATGTGTAATATATATTTCATGTGGAATGTATTCTCTAACCTGTTGTATACATCAATGTGTAGTTGGCTGATTAGGGTCTAGTGTGTTAGTACATTGTATGCAAATACCTCTAACTAGTGAGGACCAGTGAGGACAATGGGTGGAGATAATCTGATCAGTGTCTCCAAGAAGATGTTGGATGGTGCATTGTCCATAGTAGACAGGGAGTCTGCTCTCCTTGGTATAGGTGAGGGGGGAAGGATCTGTGACTCAGCCCTTCCCACCCACAGATATAGGTGTAACAGTCTTAGTATATAGTTGTAGCTAGGAGTTAGTATGTGTTAGCCGGCCTGTGCACAGCTCTGCAGAGAGCCAGGATTTAGTTACAGGACCAAGGAGCCAAAGCTATCATTGGATTGTGACTTCTGTGGACTTATTGTTATTACGGATGATGTGACCGCCGCCGGCTACTAACTTTGTGGATTACAATAAATTGCTGTTGTCTCCCGACCTCTTGCGTCCGTGTTGATTCAAAAGACCATCCGGAGGAAGACGTATACCTTTGCTCCGTGACAACTGGTTGGCAGCGGTGGGATCAACAGCGGACAGCGAGATGGACTACAACAGCCCAGCGATTAATGGAGCCACAACCTCAGAATACAGGAACTGGACTATGGCAAGTCTACAAGTAAGGGCCCGGGAACTAAACCTGAGTTATCAGGGAAGAACGAAAGAGCAACTGATCGAGGCACTGGAGGAGATGACCCTGCAAAGCGACCATGAGGAGGGCTTCCCCCAGGAGACTGGAGAGATACAGGAGTGGCAGGTACAGACCCAAAAGAGCAGATGGGTTGTTTTGTATGAGGAGGAATTGGCAGTGCTGGGGCTAGGAGCAACTGCAGAGCAAAGGAGTAGAGCATTACAGAGGGCTCAGGAAACGGAGAAGGAGGAACAGAGAATGGCGCATGAAAAGGAAAGAATGGCGCATGAAATGCGAATGGCTGAGATAACTACGCGGAATTATAATCAAACGTCGACCCCCAGCCCAACAGTGAGAGAACCACCATATGTCTCCCATAAACACTTCAAGACCTTTGATGAAGCGGCTGGGGATGTTGATGGATATTTTCAGGACTTCGAACACCAGTGCCACCTGATGGAAGTCCCAGAGAAGGATTGGGTCTGGTATCTGGTGGGGCACCTACGAGATGGGGCTGCGGAAGCTCTCAGAGCCATGGACCCTAGTGATCAGCGGGACTATGAGGCCATTAAAAGAGCGGTGCAGAAGTATTATGCAGTCACTCCAGAGACCTACCGAGTTCAGTTCCGCTCTTTGCCTTACAATGGGGGAAGCTCCTTCCACATGTTCGCCCACAAGTTGAAGCAAGCATGCAAGCGCTGGCTAGAAGGAGAGGGGGCTGTCACAGTCGATAAGATCCTCCAAGTCATACTTAAGGAACAGTTCTTTTCCCAGTGCCCTGCTGAGATCCGTGAGTGGGTGCTGGAACGGAACCCAGCCACAGTTGAGCAAGCTGCTTCCCTTGCAGATGAGGGCCTGACCATCAAGCCGCAGTGGAAGAGGTTGTTTGCAGAGGAGCGGAAAACTACCACAGTCCGCCAGACACCCTTCATCCAGCCACCCACCTTTCGTGCCCGGCCTCAGGATTACAATTCCCCCTCTACCCCTGCCCCAGCCCATCGGCCTCCAGCTATGAACAACCCTGTCCCTAGACAACGACCTACTGGAAGAATGCTAGAGCGCAGATGTTTTGGGTGCGGGCGGCCTGGACATTTGCAAGCTAGTTGCCCTGTTAACATGGGGGCACGGGCCACCGTGGCATCCCGGCCTATTCACTACCTGGGAACCACCCCTAGGACAGAAAGTTTGGCCCCATTTCCAGATGACTCCATGAATGACCCATCTGTTCCACCTCCAGGGGTCTATGGGATTCAGCCTTCCACCACACATCCCGCAAACCTTCAGCGGAAGCACTTGCAGGAGGTCCTACTGGATGGCCGAACAGTTGTTGGATTCCGGGACTCGGGAGCTTTCCTAACGGTAGCGGACCCCCGAGTGGTTCAACCCGAGGCCCTAGAGGAGGGCCCTGGCCTTTCTATCGAGTTGGCAGGAGGTACTCGGAAACGTATTCCTAAAGCTACCGTGGAACTCGACTATGGTTATGGACCAAAACGATGCACAATTGGTGTGATGAGCGGGCTGCCGGCCGATGTTCTGTTAGGCAACGATGTTGGAAATCTACAGTGCCACTTTGTGGGAGCAGTGACCCGAAGCCAAGCTCAGAGAGACGCCAACATGGATCGACCGGATTTTCTGCCAGATGCCAGCCCTTCAACCCTACAACTTTACCATTCAGTACCGCCGAGGGAACCAACACCAGAACGCGGATGGGTTATCCCGGCAGGAGGACATATGAGCTATAGAGACTGATGTGCATTCCCCAATTTACCTGTGTAGGCCAATTGTGTCATGCACATGTTTTGAGAGGGGGAGGGGTTGTCACGGGATGGTTAGAGTCTATACTATAGGCAATGTGTAATATATATTTCATGTGGAATGTATTCTCTAACCTGTTGTATACATCAATGTGTAGTTGGCTGATTAGGGTCTAGTGTGTTAGTACATTGTATGCAAATACCTCTAACTA